>NC_139941.1:8394606-9112106 GCF_963454915.1 Gymnoscopelus microlampas | reverse complement strand
AAGTTAGCCGACGCCTATAGTCCATATTCACACGACGGCCATTTTGGAATTTAACATTGGGTTGCTGTGGCAACTGGGGTGGCATTTCATTGACTTAATGGCAATATGGCCGCCGTGTGAATATGGTCTTGGGAGAAACACACAGGGGAGTATACGATGCACAGACACACAGGCCAGGCCAAAGGGCTGTGACACAGTGTATAACAATGACAATCATAATCATTTATTCTGATACATTCAATCAGGCCTAATGGGTGAAGAGTTGTTCATGATTCAAGGGTTAGGATTATATATATATATATATATATATATATATATATATATATATATAAACATTTGTATATATATATCCAGGGTCCTGGTGAATCATGACCATTAAACATTTTTTTCTGTGATTTATTTTATTTTATATTTAATTATATGATATATTATATTTAATAACTACCCTTTGTTTTGCCGTTTTCAAAAAAGTTTTTTCACAGAATCAAACGTTTTATGGTCATGATTCACCAGGACCCTGGATAGCTTGATTCTAGGCTTAAATTAATTGATATAAATATTTTTGGAAATGTCAATGGGAAAAATGCATTGAGTATTTTGCAGTGGAACCAGGAAGTAGGCGGGAACTGCGATGCCCTATACAGTGGAAAGCCTCTTATCTCCATGCACAGCACGAGTGAAAACGACTTGCGGCTTCTAATTGGTTTTTAGGGGGGGGGGGGGGGTGTTGAGTTTTATATTGGACCAGTGTTGTCCAATATAAAGCTCGAGTCACTTCCTGACTTGCCTACGTAATTGAAATACGAGTCAAATAGGAGGCTGGCCAGACTGATACGCAAAGTGAGAAAAATCAGCCAAACATAGTGAATCAGTGAATCAAGTGGAAGGGGCCTATTTTATCAAAAATGCCAAAAATCATGAACGAAACATCCAATCAACCCCAAATTTGAATCACATGTCAAGGGTCGTGTATTCAATGAAACGCCAAAAGCATTTCCACTTTGTAAGGGGCCCCACAATTGCGAAAACATTTACCATTTGAAGTCAAACGTGATTTTGGGGGGATCAATCCCCTCAAAATGGAATACACATGATCACAGGAGTGACTTGAAATGTTATGTGGCTTGCAAAATTAGTGGGAGGGGCCTATTTCTTAAAAACAAAACGCCATTTATCACAAATGCATGGATCCGATCAGCACCAAATTGTAATCGCACGTTATATGGCCTCCAACGCTATTCCTCCCAGCGTATTCCTCAGGTCCTGGCGGCCGCAACCCATGACAACCACACTTGCAACTTCCCCAAATTGCACCTTTCTAGTTGTTAGTGTTTCTTTAACCCCATTGTATCCAGAGGCCGGCTGTTCAGTCTGACAGAATCTGACGCTAAAGACGCCATCTCTGGTACCTGTCGAGCTGTCCTACTACATGCAGGTTTGTTTTTTTTATATCCAAGAAACACCCTTTTCAATTAAGTGAAATTAATTGATATACTGTATGCAGCTCTAGTAAAATATCATTATAAAGCCTGACATTGCCATCTAGTGGCTGCACTGAATAATGCATATTTCTGCTGTGTGTTTTCAGAGACGAGGAGGAATACAGCATTCGGCATAATTCAAACTGTTGAGACTCCTCTGATGACTCCTAAGAGTCCTCTGACTACCGCAGACGGTAAGTCATACTACAAAACCCACAAAACCCATACAACAAAACCCACATAACCCACAAAAAACACTGCAGACAGTAAGTTTTACCACGGTTTTCCGTTTACTACTCACTATGGGATATCAGCGCCCCCAGGCGATGTACAGAGCAACACACACGCTCCCGATGCCAATTCACTGATTGGCTTAGGGTATGTCACGAGTCCGGAAGACCCGGGAGTACAAAAGCTCCACGTGACATAGGCTCTCCCTCTTTTCAACTCTCTGCATGCGAATGCGCAGACAACTATCACACACAACAGTTAAGTATAAGATTTTTTCAACGTAACCCAAAGCGGGAATAAGGAGTATTCCCCACGGGAAAAATCTTGCTAATTATAAGTCATCTCCCGAGACTTATAGAAAAATTTCCTGAATTATCTTCTGAATGTTTTCATTCATTCTTTGTCTTTTTTAAGAACGCCGGTTAGCGGCTACTAGCTGCTAGCTAACCACGAGTGGCTAGGCTATCACTAGCAGCTAGGCTAAGCGCTACTAGCTAAAATTTTAGCACCGCTGTTTTACAGGCAAACATGGAAGCACCAAGGAGCTGCGGGTTCGCGGAGTGCGAGCTCCTCATCTCCGCTGACGACCCCCATCGTGCCTGCATCTACTGCCTGGGGGTCGACCATGCCCTTTTCGCCAAGGAGCGCCAGGGTGAGGAGGACGAGTGCCCCGGCTGCACCTCCTTCACCAGCCATCAGCTCGACGCCCGGCTGGCCAGAGTCCAGCAACTGGTCAGCTGGGCCAGGAGAGATCCCGGCGAGGCTACCGCCGCCACCAGCACGGGGGTCCCAGGGGTGCCGCTTGGGAGGCCACTCATGGGACCCCCGCCGGTGCCGCCGGTACCAACACCAAGGCTGAAGCGTCAGGCGACAACCAAGCTGACGCCACCTTCCACCGCGGCTGCTGCAAGCGGGGGGCTGTCTCCGCCGCAGCACGCCAGCAGTGCCTCTCCCTCCCCCCAGCGACGCTTCGAGTGGGGAGCCTCGCTAGCAGACAGCGAGGAGTCGCTGGTCATTCCCGAGGCCTACGAGGAAGAGGAAGACGACTCGGAGCTCGCGCCATACCAGGACGTCCAGGAGGTGTCCATGGCGAGCGCCGACGTGGAGAACGAAACCCCCGAGACCATCGAGGAGGAGATCCTCGAGCCCGTGACGGCGGTCTTTCGGCGGGCTATCTGCAGGTGCGGGCTGGAGCAGCCCATGGAGAGCCGCAGCGCCACCGCTCCTGCAGCCGAGTTCCAGGGCCTGGAGGCTCCACCATCGCGGGTGATGGAGTCCAAAAAGCTGCCGGAGGCGAAGGGTTTCAGGACCGCGCTAATGATCTCCTGGGGGGATCACGCCGACCCTGGAAAACTGCCCTTCCCCATTGATCTTATCTCCGCCAGGGACCTGGGTCTAATCGACGCCCCTCCGATGGATCCAGTGTTGGCAGAGGGGCTGGAGTATATGCAGTCAGGCACGGTGGTCCTCGGCGACACACCGTCCTTCACTAGCAGCCATCTTAAAGCAGCCTCCGCGGCGTTGAAGAAAACGTACTCCGCCGCTGGACAGGTTGCTAAAGCCCTTAACGCCGCCACCATCCTCCAGGGCTCCTCCGCCGTGCGGCTCAAGGAGCTCAAGCAGACGTGGGGCGACGACGCGAAAGAGCTAAGCCGGCTGAATCAGCTCACCATCGCCTGCACCCACCACGCCGTCAATTGGACCGGCCGCGTGATGGACGATTGCGCGGCTATGGAGAGGATGAGGTGGCTCGACCTCGCGACGTTCACTAAAGACGCGCAGAAGGTCGACGCGAAAAAGAAGTTGATGGCTCTTCCCCTCACACCGAACAACCTCTTCTATGGTGCGGAGAAGTACATCAAGGACTCCACCGAGTCAACGAAGGCGCGCAAGGAGGCGGCGGCGGGCCTCTTGGCCCCGGCACCTTCCCATCCAGACAGACCTCGCCAGGAGAGGTCTGCTAACAGAGGGAGGTCCGCCTCGTCGCACCAATCCGCCAGATCCAGCGGTGGCTCCCGCACCCCATCAACCCCGCCCTCCAGAGCGGTAGGACCCATGTCGCTCGGTGCAGGCGACGTTCGCCGAAAAGACGCTCGGCCCCCCCCCCCCCCCCTCCTTCCCCCCGGTCCGCACGACGCGGTGGGAGAGGACGTGGGCGCGGGCAGGATAAGTGACACTTGCCCGCCGGTTTTACCGGCTGTTCGGCTGCCCCCCCCACATCCACTCGGACGGAGTGGGGGAGGTTTAGCCCCCCTGGTCACCTTGGGGAAGAGACTGGCCTCTCCTTTGGCCCCAGCGTTTTCTGCGACAAAGAGACTAAAACAGACAATTGTTCCACAGAGCCAGGCCTCTGCTGTAATTTGTCCATATGTATGTCGCAATGTTTACCAGGGTGTATGTGTGTCAAAAGTGTCTCCAATAAATGTGAAATTTACAAAACCTCTCATCATTTCACCCGCCTCAGAGCCGCGATGCGGGGGGACCCCCGTATCAGTGCTCCCCACCCATAAGCCCACAGCACTTGGTCAGTCCCTTTGGAGACTGTCCAAGCGCTGCTGGGATGAATACCGTGCATGTTATGAACAAAACAAAGGTAATAAACCCCTTGCTAATTTCAAACGCCAGTGTACATGGGTCACGCCAGTTTTGCCAATTTTATCATCCGTCCGGCAGAGGGCGCCAGAGGCCCACTGTGGGACGGACGGTTTGCAAGATGGCGGCGCGGGTCGAAGGTCACCCTCATATTTACAACTCGATGAGTACCGTGTCACGCCAACCTCTGGAGGGCGACAGAGTGCTTTCTTCTGTGAAGGTGGTTCCGTCGCTTCCTCTGACCAGGCCAAGGGGCCTAGACAAGATGGCGACGGACTTTGTAAACAACAAGGGTGTAGTGTGGAACGCTTCCGTACTAGGTCACGTGACCCCGACTCGCGTCCCGTTGACTTCAACGCGGCCTCTGTTGCCTCTAGCGGGCTCCACGAGCGGAGCCCCGTCCAGCAACATGATAATAGCGTCTCCGGTTCCCATGGAAACGTTAGCGCGACTGGAGGAACCGATGACGTCAGCACCCAGCGACAACCCGCTCGCTCGGTACTTGAATCAATGGAAACTTTGCAAGCCGACTCCTTGGGTGCTGCGTACCGTTCACAAGGGTTACAGACTGCAATTTTCCAGGAAACCTCCTACATCAGACAAGGTATTGTTCACTCGGGCGTCGGGCCAAGCGGCCAAGACTCTGAGAGAGGAGGTGGCCTCTCTACTGAGCAAAGGCGCGATCAGAGAGTTATCTCCGGATCAGAACCGGCTGGGGTTCTATTCGGAATATTTTCTGGTGAAAAAGAAGGGGGGGGGGCGTACGGCCCATTCTGAATCTGAAGGGCCTCAACAAGTATCTGTCGGTTTTTCATTTTCAAATGCTAACGACCGTGAAGCTATTACGCACGGTGCGTCAGGGCGACTGGTGGACGAGCATCGATCTCAAAGATGCTTACTTCCACATACCAATTTACCCCCCGCACAGAAAGTTCCTGCGCTTCGGCTTCGAAGGGAAAGTGTACGAGTACATGGTTCTCCCCTTTGGCATGTCGTTGAGCCCGCGGGTGTTTGTGAAGTGTACCAACGCGGCCATTGCTCCACTACGGAGACAAGGAATCCGTCTGTCGACTTACATCGACGACTGGCTAATAGCCGCGGGCTCGGCGGAGGAGGTGGCGCGCCACACGGCCGTGGCCATCTCCCACCTGACTTAATTGGGTTTCACAATCAACGACAAGAAGAGCGTTCTGGTTCCGTCCCAACGGGCCACCTTCTTGGGGATCTCGTTGGACTCGAACACGCTCAGGGCACGCCTATCCAAGGAGAGGATAGACAGCGTTTTGGCTTGTGTGAGGTCTTTTCGCCTGGGGCGTCAAGTTACTTACAAGCAATGCATGCAAGCGGTGGGTCTCATGGCTTCGGCCATTCACTTAATCCGCTTGGGGAGGCTCTACATGAGACCTGCTCAGAGGTGGCTGCGGGCTCTGCGCATCCCACCCACCTCAGGTCGTCATTTAGTGACGGTGTCTCCATGGTGCATGGAGGAACTCGGGCCTTGGTCACAGGCAGCCCTTCTGTCCCAGGGGGTCAGCATAGGAGCTGTGATTTCGTGGAAGGTCATCACCACGGATGCCAGTTTGTCGGGCTGGGGGGCCGTCCACGAAGGCAGTTGGGCCAGGGGGGTGTGGAACCCGACGTTGCAGTCGGCTCACATCAATTACCTGGAACTGCTGGCGGTTTTCCTCGCTCTCAAACATTTCGAGGCTCGGATCCTGGGTTGTCATGTGTCGATCAGAACGGACAATACTACAACCATGAGTTATATCAACAAACAGGGAGGCTTGACCTCCCTGGTGTTGGACGGTCTAGCACGCGAGATGACGCTATGGTGCGACTCTCGGCTCGCGTCCATACGGGCGTCTCATGTGCCGGGCCTTCAGAACCGCGGAGCGGACCTGCTGTCCAGGGGCGGTCTCCGGTACGGAGAGTGGTCGCTCAAGCCGAGCGTGGCGGCCCAAATCTGGCGGAGATTCGGCCGCCCCCAGGTCGACTTATTTGCCTCCGAAGAGAACGCGAAGTGTTCTCGCTTTTTCTCAGTGAAGGCGGGGGACCGCTCCATGGGCATGGACGCCTTGGCACACAGCTGGCCGAGCGAACTGCTGTATGCCTTCCCACCGATGGAGTTGATCCTTCCTACGTTGGAGAGGGTCAGACTCCAGGGGTTGTCGGTGCTGCTGGTGGCTCCAGCATGGGGCACGTGGAGGTCGGAGATAACTCCGCTCCTTTACGACGTGCCTCTGGCCCTCCCGGTCATCACAGACCTGCTGCGGCAGGGGGGGGACGAGGTGTTCCACGAACGCCCTCAGGACCTAGACCTGTGGGTCTGGCCCGTGAGAGGGCGAATTTGAGCTCGTGTGGCCTCCCCGCTGATGTGGTGGCTACCATCCAGGGTGCGAGGGCCGTGTCCACGCAGAACGCTTACGAGGTCAGATGGAATATGTTCGCATCTTGGTGTCAAGAACAGTCACCAGTAGTGGTGGCTTTCCAGGCCTCGGTGTGTAGCGTTCTCACTTTTCTACAGAGAAGGTTAGATCAAGATTTATCCTTCTCGACAGTGAAGGTGTATTTAGCGGCCATCTCGGCTTGCCACAAAGGGTTTGATGGCAAGACCGTGGGCGAACATACTTTGGTGCGCCAGTTTATGCGCGGCGCCAGGAGAGCCAGACCGGTTAACAGGAGGCTGTTTCGAGTCTGGGATTTGACGGTGGTGCTGGATGCACTGTGCCGTCCCCCGTTCGAGCCTTTTGAGTCTGCTGATTTGAGGATCGTCAGTCTCAAAACGGTCCTCTTGGTGGCCCTGTCTACGGCTAAACGGGTCAGCGACATGCACGCGCTCTCGGTCAGTCCGGAGTGCATGAAGTTCCTGAACAACGACAGAAGGGTTTTGCTTAAACCCAACCTGACGTTCGTTACAAAGACCGGGGTGGTGGCCCCAGACCCGGTTGAGTTGGTGGCCTTTCATCCGCCTCCCTTCGTTTCGGCGGAGGATAAGCGGTTGCATTGTCTCTGTCCAGTAAGAGCCCTGAAGCTCTATTGTCAGAGGACAGCGGCCAATCGTTCATCGACGCAACTCTTTGTCTCTTTTGGCGTGGGGGTTCAGAGGAAGGCGGTCACTAAGGCGACGCTTTCTAGATGGATCCGAGATGCCATTAAGCTAGCTTATGTGAGTAGTGGGGCCCCAGTCCCGGGGGGTCTGAGGGCCCACTCTACTAGAGGCATGGCTACGTCCTGGGCTCTCTACAAGGGAGCTTCGATCCAGGAGATCTGTGCAGCGGCAAATTGGTCGTCTCCTTCGACTTTTGCGGCCTTTTACAGTCTGGACGTGGCGGCGTCATCGATGGCGCACACGGTCCTGGGTGTGGCTGCTGCCTCCAGGTCTGAGGACGATAGGGAGTAGGCTTGGAGCCTTTCTCCGTATCTTGACCTCCTTAAGGTTTCCCTGGGACCAGTGGGCTGAGTCTCAGGGAAAAAGGGCCCTGTTCCTCATTTTGTTAAAAAGTTAGTAAATGAGGTGGACTTGTGTCTGCCTGTTAGAGAATAAGGCGGACTCTAGAGTCTGTCAGGGCCTGACCTTTATTATATATCCTGCACCCCAGTCCGGTGGGCTGGGGGGCGCCCGGGGGCTGTAGGTCATGAACCTATGGCCTGGGGGCCATGGGTCACGCCCGTGTGGGCGGGGCCTAGGGGCTGAGGGGCGTGCGGGCCCATCAGGGTTGTGTGGCTCATTACCTCAAGGGGGGTTTATGAATCCCATAGTGAGTAGTAAACGGAAAACCGTGGTAAAACTAGAGGTTACGAATGTAACCCCGGTTTTAGTAGGTTTGGAGTTTACTACTCACCAGACACCCCTTTCTGTGCGCATTTGGAATGCAGAGAGGTGAATGTTAACACATTGACTGCCAATCGCGTAGATCTACGCGAACCTATTTAAAGCCGCAGCGTGCCAATCGCGTAGATCTACGCGAAGTGGTCTTTTTTGTATTTTACATTAGATTAAGTCATTACCTACATTGTCAAGAAATTTCATCCATCTAGACCACAGAAAAGTTGTGAAATTTCATGATCTGGTCAAGTGATCACATAAAAGTTGTTATTACAAAACACTAAAGTCACATAAAGTCGCCAATCTGCTCATATAAACCCAAAAGTTTGATCCAGCAGCGTGGCTGCAGGCTGTGCTCAGTGAGAGGGCAAGTACCTGTGGAAAACGTGATGCTCCGTGTGAACGAGCCAGTATGCTTGCGGTGTCCATGCTCGTGCATGAGCATGCTGGCTCGTGCATGAGCATGCTGGCTCGTGCACGAGCATGCACTTTTCTTGACCCAAAACACATCAGCCAAGTGATCCGAGGTCGCCCCGACCCGAGGTCGCCTTTACACAGAAGTTTATACACATCTGCATGAGATCTGAGGCTTTGATCATAGCCATCATGTTTAGAAAACAAAGAAAAAAAGAAAACACTCACTATGGATCTTGGAACTCGCGCCCGCCGCACGCGCCACCGCGCCCACCGAGTCCGTCGATAGAGTTGTATTTCTAAATAAATGAAGAAAAGATATTGTGGATAGATCCATGTTGGAGATGACGGTAGGCTGAGCTAGATTCGCCACTCGCGTAGATCCGTTGGAGACGACGGTGGTAGGCTCGCCACCGTACGGTAGGCTCGTATCTGTGCGCGCGCCCATCCGGCGCAGGCTTGACGCGCGCGCACCCGATGCCCCAAAGCCTTTAAATCGGGGCCGCGCGGAAACTTCTTTGGTGCGCATTGTTGAGTCAAGAGCCGATCGATATAGTCATAGTTACATAGAGAGAGATAGAGAGAAATATAGAGTGATTGTTAGTGAGTTTGAGTGTTAGTTGTAGAGTGAGTGAGTGTATATATTTAGCCTAGTGAGTTATATATATATATTATAGGATAGAGCGGGCGTGGAGGTATACATAATAATTATAGGTGGAAGTTAGGCGAAGGTTTAGGGAAGTAGATCGGCGATATAGGATAACATCAGGTGGAAATAGAGAGGAGAGAGAGAGATATATATATATATAGGTGGAAATAGAGAGGAGTAGGCCTAGTATAGTTTATTGTGAGAGTAGACTACAGTATGCCTAAGCGCCCAAGCAAGCGCAAACACATCAGCGGTTCGGCTGATCCACGCCAGTCCACCATGGATCGCTTCCTCCAGGCCCCAGCACCACCGGAGCCTCCAGTGGTGGGTTGTCCAACGTTGGATCGGTTCCTCCAGGCCCCAGGAGCACCGAAGCCTCCAGCGGTGGACAAACTTGAACCGGACCCTCCGGCGGGCGGGTGGGTCGCGGTTGTCGGACAGGACGACAACCGGGACAAACCCGTGCGTCGGAGTTCGAGTAGATTGGCGGACAAACGTCAACCGGACCCGCCAGTTCAACCCCCTCCCCCCCCTGATAGCGAGGAGGATGAGCTGACCGACCATGACACCGATGATGAGCTGGATGGGGCGGCTTATTCCTCGAGTGATCCCTCCGGCGATGAGTGGCAGCCATCGCCGAGACATTCCCCTTCTCATTTTCCCTTTGGTAAGCACACATTCAATGTTTTATCGTCTTTTATTTGTTACGTAGTTGAGCAGATCTACAAGCTTTTGAGCTTGTAGATCTGCTATTTTATTCTGCCTTTATCAAGGGGGGAAATGGCAGGTTCAATGTTTTATCGTCTTTTATTTGTTACGTATTTGATTCAATGGAGAAAACTAGCGACTGTGTGTTTCAAGACACCCAGTGCCAGCCAGTGTTGCCAGGTCTGCTTATTTTATCGCTACGAGCTTGTATATGTGCTATAAATTATAAGCCACACTGGGCTGGGCTTGTTTCTCTGTAAGGCTGCTTGTAAATTATGGTGGCTGTGAGCTTGTAGATCGGCTATTTTCAGATAGATAGGTTTGAAGTGCTCTGTGCTCATGTGGCCTATAGTCGGCTAGTCGCTACCTTTGGGCTCGTTTTCATAGACCTGGTTGCTTATTCCTCTCCCACAACCTGGCAACGCTAAACTAACTGCATGTCCCTTTTTCGCTCGGTGTCTGTGGTTCTCAACATGTGGGTCGCGGGCCGCGGCTACAACGGAGCTCACAACAACAACTCGCAACGCGACGCGTTGTCGTGATCTACTTTGTGTGATCTGCTTGTAGATCGGATAACGACAATGTTTAGGTTGTATTGATATATTGTGGTGCTATAAAAAAAATAGCAGATCTACAAGCTCGAGCTTGTAGATCTGCTATTTTTATCTGCCAGCATGCTCATGCACGAGCCAGCATGCTCATGCACGAGCCAGCATGCTCGTGCACACCGCATTCATTTTTTTTTATAGCACCACAATATATCAATACAACCTAAACATTGTCGTTATCCGATCTACAAGCAGATCACACAAAGTAGATCACGACAACGCGTCGCGTTGCGAGTTGTTGTTGTGAGCTCCGTTGTAGCCGCGGCCCGCGACCCACATGTTGAGAACCACAGACACCGAGCGAAAAAGGGACATGCAGTTAGTTTAGCGTTGCCAGGTTGTGGGAGAGGAATAAGCAACCAGGTCTATGAAAACGAGCCCAAAGGTAGCGACTAGCCGACTATAGGCCACATGAGCACAGAGCACTTCAAACGTATCTATCTGAAAATAGCCGATCTACAAGCTCACAGCCACCATAATTTACAAGCAGCCTTACAGAGAAACAAGCCCAGCCCAGTGTGGCTTATAATTTATAGCAAATATACAAGCTCGTAGCGATAAAATAAGCAGACCTGGCAACACTGGCTGGCACTGGGTGTCTTGAAACACACAGTCGCTAGTTTTCTCCATTGAATCAAATACGTAACAAATAAAAGACGATAAAACATTGAACCTGCCATTTCCCCCTTCATATCAATATAACCTGAACTGAGCTTGTAGATCTGCTATTTTATTCTGCCTTTTTGAAGGGGGGAAATGGCAGGTGTGCTGACCCCCCCTCCCTCTGCAAATGTTGTCATAATAAAAATGACATCAAAAGCCTCAGTCCAGGTTAGACCACAACACAAACGCTTTGATCCTGTTTGTTGATGTTTTCCTGACCTGAACTAAACCCCTGATGTCTTTCATCTTGCCATTTGCCCCCATCAAAAAAGCAGGTTATGATGAGGTCATGTCAACATAGCATTTGAAAAATTCACCATGTAACATGTAGCCTACTATTTGATCCATTTCAGAGTCTGATGATGATGAGGATGATGACCTGCAGGGAGCAGTTGGTGGACATGTTGGCGGGAGTCCAGGTAAGATGTCAGAATTATCACAGGAAAAAAAAAACTAAAACCTTACACAGCAACGGTAAATATTCTCTCATTTATGTATATATATGCATGCATGTGATCTCTATAAGATGATGCTAAGATGATGCTAAAAGCCTAAATTGATCTCATCTACATAATATTGATCAAGTATTTTATTTATTTATTCTATTTAGGACCAGACACGGTTGGGGATGAGGGCGTCATGGGTGGACCTGGGCCGTCATCTCGTAGAACGGGTAAGAAAGAGTGTGTTATCACAGGAATAAAAAACACTAAAACCTTACACAGCAACGGTAAATATTCTCTCATTTATGTATGCATGCATGTGATCTCTATGATATGATGCTAAGATGATGCTAAATGCCTAAATTGATCTCATGTACATAATATTGATCAAGTATTTTTTATTATTTATTCTATCAGGGCCAGACATGGGTGGGCCCGAACCGTCACACGGACCGCGACCTGGACCGTCATCTCGTAGAGGTAAGAAAGAACCTGTGTGTGTGTGTGTGTGTGTGTGTGCTCTCATTCATTCTAAGTGTAATAAAGTCATGCACCACCGCCACAACGTAAACCACACAAATACAAAAATATATTTTATGGTAATTATGTATTTCTATAATTCACAGGTGGCAAGCCTCGTAAGGCTGCAGCTCCGCCTCGTGTGTGGTCGGACACTGGCGACTGGCAGCCTCGCGACATCCCCTTCTCCCCTGCTGAGACTCCGGGGCCTCGCAATGGGGCTGCTGATCTCCAGTCAGATCAACCGGTCGACTTCCTGGAGCTACTCCTGACGGATGAGCTGCTCCAGAACATCTGCGACGAGACCAACCGGTATGCGAGTCAGCAGCCTGCCAGTGAACGGCGTTTCGCCAGAGGAAAGGCCTGGAAAGCAGATAACCCGCTGGAAGTGACAGAGCTGAAGAACTTTCTTGGCCTCTTCTTCCTCACTGGTATCATCCACAAGCCTGCTATTGCCATGTATTGGATCACTGCTGAGCCCCTGGCAACTCCCTACTTCAGCAAGGTCATGGCGCGGAACCGGTACCAGTTGATCTGGTCCTACCTTCACTTCACAGACAACACTATCCCCCAGCCCCTTGACCCTGTGACCAAAAAACCCATAGACCCGCTGTGGAAGATCCGCCCAGTGTTGAAGTACTTGACGCTGAAGTTCCAGGAGATGTTCCTGCCAAGCCAGCACATCAGCATTGACGAGGGCATGCTGTCCTGGCGTGGGCGCCTGGCCTTCAAGGTCTACAACCCGAATAAACCCATCAAGTATGGAATCAAATCCTACATTCTGTGCGACTCTCAGACGGGGTACCTCTACCACATGAAGCCGTGCTGTGGTGGAATCAACAAGTCTACCCTGCGTGAGACAGTGACCTTCCTGCTGTGTGACCTTGTAGGGCACGGGTACCGTCTCTACATGGACAACTTGTATAACTCGGTGGACTCGTGCCTGGAACTTCTGGGGAAAGGGACCCACGTGTGCGGTACTCTGCGATGCAACAGAGGGCAGCCACCAGCCATCAAGGCCGTGACCAAGGCTAAGCTGGGCCTCGGGTCAACCATCAGCAGACACTACAACGGCGTGATGGTGACAGCATGGCGAGCCAAGGAGAGCAAAATCGTCACGATGATCACCACGTGCCACCAGGATGAGATGGTGACCGTGGCACAAAAGGAGAAAGGCAACAGAGACAAAGTGGAAGTTCAGAAGCCAGTGTGCGTGGTGAAGTACAACACCTACATGGGGGGGGTAGACAAGCTAGACCAAAACCTGGCCTATTATCACTTCACCAGGAAGACGACGAAGTGGACGAAGAAGTTCACAGCCTACATGTTCCAAATCGCACTATACAACTCCTTCGTCCTCTACAGGGCCAGGCATCCTGATGGTTTCTACAAAACCCTTGTCACCTACTCCACGGCTGCTGCCACGTCCTGGACCACCCTGGGACGCCTTCGCGGTTTGGCCCGTCCTCAGGAGGGTAGGATTGGAGCCCCGCCTCCTGAGGACGGGGCTGAGGAAGAGGGAGAAGATCTTCCTCAGGGGGATGGGAATGGGCCCCCTCCCCCTGAGCAAGGGGCTGATGAAGAGGTCATTCCTCTGGAGGAAGGGAATGGGCCCCCTCCTCCAGAGGTACCCCGTCTGAGAGTCGCACAGAATGTAGGTGAAGAAGAGGTCATTCCTCTGGAGGATGGGAATGGGCCCCCTCCTCCAGAGGTACCCCGTCTGAGAGTCGCACAGAATGTAGGTGAAGAAGAGGATGCTTACCACCCCCACCCAAGGGCACCCTCGAGGGACCCAGAGAACAGGTTGGATGGAGACATTGGAGCCCATGTGCTCATACCGTTCCCACCCACTCCGGGAAAAAAGTATAATTCAAGGCGGTGCAGGGTCTGTTCCAGGTCAAAATTGACACCAAAGGGGCAAGAACGGCGCGAGTCACGTTATGAATGCAAGGCCTGTCGTGTTCCCTTGTGCAAGGGTCCCTGTTACTCAAGGTACCACTCAGAACCACATTATTAGAGTTTTTTTTTAAAAATTATTATTTATTGAAAACATTCTTGGCAAATGCTTTCGCTTTTGTCCGTCTTGCGCCGGTCCAAGAATTTCACCTCTAGCGGCGCAATACGAATGCCCCCGGCTGTCCCTCTTATTTGCACTAATTGCACACATTTCTTGATTTGAATGATTATTATGTATTGTTATTGGATGTAGTTATATTTAGTTTGAAATGACACTTTACTATTTTGGATTTATAGGCAGAGATGTTATTTGTATTTATTTTATTTTGCACTAATTGCACCATTTATTGATGTTGAACTTTGAATTATTATTTATTATTATTTGATCAGATGTATATAACTAGAGTTGAAAAATTGTTTGAAGAGTAAAAACTTGTTCAACCTGGCACTTTTCTATTTTGGATTTATAGGCAGAGATTTTATTTGTATTTATTTATTTTGCACTAATTGCACCATTTATTGATGTTGAACTTTGAATTATTATTATTTTATTATATAGTAAAAAAAAAAAAAAAAAAAAAAAAAAAAATCGACTGAAAATAGTCACTTCAGTGTTCATTTTCATTCACTTTGGAGTGAAACAGAGCGATAAATGTACAATCTATAGCATATTTCTTTTATAAACAAATATTGTTTACATGACTGATGTCAATGACTGTGAATGAAGGCGCAAAATAAATGTCAAAGACTTTTGAAATCATTTTATGCATCTAAAGTGTGTCCTTTTACTAAAACCCTCATAACTCTGAATCTAAAGAAAAAGGTCTGTTTTTGGTGTTGACCAAGCTGTATTCAACTACCTCTAGCTAAAGAACGGAACATGCTATCAACTCACTTTTTTTTTCAGTTGAAAGAAGAGATTCTAAGCTTCGATTTGAGATATTCCATTTGATTATAGTCATAACACAAAATGTTCTGTGAGCCCTCAAATATGAGTCAGAATGGTCAAAAATCCTGGCACTGGCTGATCCTGTTATAGAAAAACCTCTGGCAGTCTTAAGAGGAAGAGCCTATGTCACGTGGAGCTTTTGTACTCCCGGGTCTTCCGGACTCGTGACATACCCTAAGCCAATCAGTGAATTGGCATCGGGAGCGTTTGTGTTGCTCTGTACATCGCCTGGGGGCGCTGATATCCCATAGTGAGTAGTAAACTCCAAACCTACTAAAACCGGGGTTACATTCGTAACCTCTAGTTGTTCCTGCAACAGATATTACACCATTCGGCCTCATGGTGCCGCCATAACAGCCCACTTTACCTTTCGGCCTATAACTCTTCAACCACAGATCATAAAATACACATCCTTTTTCCCCCCTACATTCCTTGGGTCATTACACAACTCCCCATATAAGCCACGCCAATTTGCGTCTGGATGGATTTTTTATATTGATTTATTAGTGCATTACATTTCCCCATCCACTTCAACGGCAATTGCAAACACTCCCATTCAATTCATGCATGTATAGGAAACACAGACAAACCTATTCCATGACATTGTGTTCTTCTGTTCTTCTTGAAAGAAGTAGCAGGTGGAACTGATTGCAGTAGTGGGAGGGCATACAGCCTGACAATGATATGCTCAGGTGCAATCAATTACAAGCCAAACAGCTAGAGTATATAAGCTTCAAGAATGAACCACCACATAACACACATCCAGACAATTGCTGTTTACAGTCCATTTAGTTTTTTCCCCCACTACTACGTTGAATATGGCATCTCCACAAAAAATGACCACCGCCCTGTCTGCTGACGGCTCAGCATTGCGCAAACGCTTCCTACTTGCCGTGGTAAGTCCAACACACATTTGCCAATACTCCATTTTAAGCTGCCTGTTATTCCTTCCGCTATTCAACTAACAACTGCCTATGCATGGCTTTCTTTAACCCTACCAGTATGAGTGCAATGACCCCGGCAGTGACAAAGCCGATTTGGCCCAGGAGATTTTCCAGCTTGGCAATGACGCCATCTCTACCCTCAGCAAGCTACAACGTTTCACAAAAATAGAGAAAATACAACAGACTGCACAACAAAGACTTGCCAAAGAGCTCACTGAAGTCAAAGCCAAATATCAGAAACTTCAAGAAGAGCTGGAAGAAAAACAAAACATTCTGGATACAACACTAACTTCCGGTACATAATATGTCAGCAATCCATCCCTACAATTCCTTATTGCCACATGTTATTAACACTGCTTCACATGTCAAATACAGTGTTGGATGCTGACTGCACCGACAACGCAGCTGCACCCGCTGCCCCAGCAACTGGTAAAAAACATTATTGTAATGCCACATGTATTCAACAACATGACACATAAGCATGCCTTTAGTCTGCTTACAATATTTCTTGCAATGCATGTAACATTAACACTGCTGTACATGTTTACTGCACTTTTTTTTTTTGTTGCCGAGGATACGCAGGACCTGGCTATACCTTTACCACCTGGTAAGTGGCAGAATAACAACACACAGCATCCAAAACATGACTTCTTTTCTGCCATTTACCCACCCCATGCCGCCTTGGCATCATGTACTGTCTGTCAATTCGACTTTGTTTTAATCACACTCTTATGCAAATAAGTGTACAAGGACATACACACTGGTTCCCATAAGAACATTCCTGCCAGATGTGGCAGTTGAACCCGCAGCGCAGGAACTAGCAGAACCATCACCAACTTGTAAATGGCAATGTAATGACAGACAGTGTTATCAGAAAAAATGCAAACAGCACCAATCATCACATTATTTGCTTGGCCATGCACATAATACATAACCATATATTCAAACCTCAATTGGGTGACTAGTCAATACAAAGCCAAGTCATTTCAGAGCTGATCAATCCCTTTATCGTTGCAAATTTCAACCATATGCCTGTTTACTGCCTGTCCACTGACACAATGTGCATGCTGTCAATCATTTCCGACATTTATGTATAAACAACCCCTGTTTCACAGCAGAAATGGCCAACACCGAAAGCCAGGAAGGAGGCAAAGGCAAAAAAAAGGCCACCAAATGAAGGTATATATATATATATATATATATATATATATATATATATATATATATATATATATATATATATATATATATATATATATATATATATATATATAACTACAACCCATCACCAATGCATTTCCTTTCCACAAATACAAATAGCAATAGAAAACAACAAACAATGCACATAGCAATAGAAGAACAACAATCAATGCTGCATAGCACTATATATGCCACTCTTCATAGTTGTGTTGTGGCCTATTTCACTTCCTTGCTTACATACTTGCATAAACTAACCCAAAAACATAATGTCTTACAACTTGTGTGTTTTACAGATCCATTGAGATTGAACATCGCTTGCTGTGTTTTCACTTGTACATATTTATCTGCATGTTTGCTGTGTTCTGTGTGTAGTGATTTTTAGATAATTTTTAACATTGCTGTGCTTCATTTTAAAACAATGTAAACATTCCAAGTAAAGTAACTTAACTACACACTCAATTCCACAGCAAAGTCTGTTCAATTGATTTCATCTCAGCTGTGCTGATTAGACGTCACATAGTTTCTCTGTATGCTTGCGGCAGCACATGAAAACGACCATGTCTATGCCTTTACAACCCAGTTAAGCCTCACAGCGGATTCTTGAGTCTGGTTTTAACCAACCAGCCTTTTATCTGTTTTACAATAACTAGTTACTTTTTTAAAGTAACTTGCCCAACACTGAATCCTAAATGTATAATCTAATAAAACGTAAACATAGCGCAGTGTGTGCGTGCGTCAACGGTCTGAGAGTGAAAGTGTCCTAGGCTACTTGATTAAACTGGAAAATAAACTGTAGTGCATTTATATATCTGAATAGCAGTGATCAAAGCTAGTGAAACAACAAATGAAATAATGGTTTGATATGTATTTACACAATCATGATGTTTGTTGTGCATGGGTGTGGGAGAGTGCATGTCAAACTGCATAGAAGTAACAGTGTCCAATATATGATATCTGGAGGACAAAGGAGGCAGGAATGTGAGTATTGGAATATGGCTTTTCAGTCCAACCTGCTCGAGTCTTCTGTCCTCTCATATAATCCTTGCCTCCTCGCTCGGAGGCGGGACTAAATCGCTAGTGGAGGACGCGAGTGGAAGACACAAGGATGGAAGTTAGAGTGTTGGAATTTGGCTATTGTCTGTACCCTTGTTTGAAACCTCTTTCTTCTCTCCACCGTCCAGAGATCAAATCCAGCTCAGAGGGACTAGAGGGACCATCTGCTCCAAAGAGTCCCAAAGAAGACGTCCAGTGATGACAAACCATCTTCATATAATTGGTCCTCAGCACTAATGTTCATCATAAGATGGCACCATTTCTGTCTACTCACTCTGTGTCTCAGAGGAGGGCTGTGGACAGTTCAGAAACCTCCCTATCAGCGACATCATTGGCAAGCATGTTTGGTCATTTTTAAATAAACAAACCTTTTTATCTTTCTCTTTTTTTAATTGATGCAAGACCAATGGCTGTTATTAAAGTATGCTAACTTTCCAGGAAGAAAAAGGCTATAGTTTCTATTAATTTGGAATCCCCATTGATGATGTCACTGGTAAGCAGGTTTCTGAACTGTCCACAGCCACCAATGACACACAGATTGAGTAGACAGAAATGGTGCCATCTTATAATATTTGTGAGGACCAATTTAATTTAATTCTCTAAATGTAATTCTTTAAAACTGACATACATTTATAAAGAACTGTACACGATGGAATGTTTAATTCAAATAAACGTATATACACCACACATCTCTTGTTTGGTTTGACTTCAGTTGAAAATAACAAATATCTGTTCTATATTTATGACATCATACAGTATAACATTTTATATGATGTCAGCAGAGGTCAATATTACAGCCGTTTTATTAAACCATAAGCCGGTGTATGAATAACACATGGTGGGAGATTTGTCTAATCATTTGAATATGAACACAATAGTCTTTAATCAGCTGGACTGAGGTGAACAGAGCCAAAATGAGGCCCATTAGCACGAGGGCCCTTAATCTACATATTAAAGGTAGGGTAAGTGATATTTGTTGGTTAAAACAAAAAGTGTTTTGTTAAAAGGTTAAAGTACTATAATCTGATATTAATCATTGCCATAGAGTGTTTGTTCAGTAACAGTTTGTTCAGTGTTCCAGTTCCAATTCTTCTATCTATCCTGA
Source organism: Gymnoscopelus microlampas (assembly GCF_963454915.1). Lineage (NCBI taxonomy): Eukaryota > Metazoa > Chordata > Actinopteri > Myctophiformes > Myctophidae > Gymnoscopelus > Gymnoscopelus microlampas. The sequence continues at coordinate 9,092,765 of NC_139941.1, read as the reverse complement.
TTGGATAAAATTGGTACCCTGACCTGAAAATGCATTTTCTGTTTAATAGAGCTGGAGAGACACGGAGACTCATGTTACTGAACAAATACTCTATAGAAATGAGTACTATCGGAATATAGATCTATTTAATACTTATTTTAACCAAAGAAAATCACTTACCCTAACTTTAAGATGCATAATGATAATGGGTTCAGTGTGCTAAACTTGACCACACACCTGAAACACGTTGTGCTTTGTTATGTGTTTGGAATGGCTCAGCACAGCAGTGATGAATCAGGTCATGTATTCATGTATATCATAGCGGAATCCACTGTACAGCCATATATGTTTGAGCCTGAATACACGGTTGAAGAAATGGAGCAACGGGAGCAACAAGAGAGAGAAGCCGAGGAAGCTGAATGCAGCCTGTGACTTTACTTCCTAAATGGACTCAAGTCAGACTCAGGAGTCATGGGGTTGCCAGATTTGCAGCAAAATGATTCTGAATCTTACATAGCATACAGACAGTGTAACCTGGCAACCATGTGACCTTACCTTTCAAAAACATTCAAACACCACAGAGTTGCTGACCGTTGTGGAGTGGATTGTTAGTTCACAATGTCAGCATTCAAATATGCTATTCATTATCTTGAAAGTAAGTCACTCGATGTGGAGAGCACTGAACTTATAAGAGCTGCTTATACAAACGCAGCTCTAAAGCAGATCACCCGCATGCCGGTGTTTCAGTTTGTAACGAGACCGGATCAAGTCGAGACCGCGTCTACTGTTGTCCTAGTAACAGCAGATGTTGTCCCACGGTGAAAGAACGCGTAGCTGTCCTCGTCAATGCCGTTTTTTTTTTCATATCACAATGTCAAAACATACCGATCTGATTCTTGTTTGGATGAAGAACCGTCAGGCAGACGAACACTCACGTTGCGTTGTGGACGGCTCTCCGTTGGTTTTGTTGTTGTTGTTGAGGAAAAGGAAGACAACCACTTCCTGTGTCAGTCTCTCTAACAATAGATTTACAAGTTTAATAAATGCACTATTTGCCATTGGAGTCGGAGTCAACATGTGTAAGGTACAATCACCATTCAGCCCATTCAAAGCGTGCAAATAAACGCATCAATGAATTAATAAATAAATAAATGTTCATTCCCTCCTGGGATTCGAACTCTTCCCAATATCAGCATAATTACACCAGACAGGCGCTTACTCCGGTGCGCCACTCTTCCCACAACATATGGGCACCGTAAACAAGTTATAGAGTAAACAACGAGACATTAAAAAAAACAAAACTGTCATGGTCACTAGATTAACTTGAGACCTCACTCACCACACTGATGTCATTGTACTGCTTTCTAACACGGCTGTTTATTACAGATTTGTTTCTCAAATCTATCATTACCATCATCATCATCATCCTCTATTATTCATTATGTTAGAGGCTACTTAGAAATAGTAAATATGACACATGATAGGTTACATCAACAGTTCATTAGAAGACAACCACTTCTTCCTGTGACAATCTCTGACAATACATTTTATAAATGCAGCTATTCGCCGTCGGAGTCAACATGTGTAAGGTACAATCACTATTCTGCCCATTCGAAGCGTGCAAATAAACGCATCAATGAATTAATTCATAAATAAATGTTCATTCCCTCCTGGGATTCGAACTCTTCCCAATATCAGCACAATTACACGAGACAGGCGCTTACTCCGGTGCGCCACTCTTCCCACAACAAATGGGCACCGTTAACCAGTCATAGAGTAAACAACAAGCCATTCAAAAAAGAAACTGTCATGGTCACTAGATTAATTTGAGACCTCACTCACCACACTGATGTCATTGTACTGCTTTCTAACACGGCTGTTTACTACAGATTTGTTTCTCAAATCTATCATTATCATCATCATCATCCTCTATTATTCATTATCTTACAGACCAGGAAACCTGGTTCTGCCAGACCCAGAAGGAACAAATTCGTAGTAGGCAACACACCTCCAAACCACTTTATAAGTTCAAAGTATTAATCATTTTAGGCATTTTGTGTGTGTGTGTGTGTAGCATGTTGTGTATAGGGGTATTTGCAAGAGCAAGAGCAAATTTCCCTTGCCATGAAGCCCAGCCTTTGCTCAGTTATCTCATTAGAATTAGTAACCATGACAACCAACATGAGTAGTAACTTTAACCCATTGAGACCAGCTCCCAAATGCCTTCTAAATCAGTAGTTCTCACACTTTCAGATGATATCTGCTATTTGACAATGGGTGTACAATGGGTTGGTATAGGATATACTGAATATCTAAATACTTCAATCAAGCAACGTAAAATGTCTGGGGTGCTCACACAATTCTGAGTAGATAAAGAAATAAATGGGCCAAACATGTTTGAAAGTGACATATCCCTTTAACATGGTGTCCGAAAATTTGGAGGGGTTTAGGTGTGCTGATTGCTTGCTCAATTAGCAAACATATAAAAGGTTGAAAAACTGTGTTGGGAGTTGGAGCGATTATAGTCAGACACTACGTATTGATATAACTATTGAGAGAGAGAGAGAGAGAGATAGACAGCCATGGACCCCAAAATCTTTAGTGAGATCTTGGCTTTCAAAAATAATGAAACCTTTCCAGAAGGCCTCACCAAGCACCAAAGGTTCAACTTGAAAAGAAGGGCCAGCCGATATATCCTTAAGGGTATGTATTCTGTTACACTATCAATCTTTATTTAAAGTACTTTGTTCATTGACCTTTTAAAATTCTTGGAAAAAACATGGTCTCCTCACACATTAGAAGGACAATATCAGTCACCAGGACCAAGAACTGGTGTCTTTGATTAATCCATCATGGTTAAAATGGAGTTTGAAGTTATAATGGGATTGTATAGGAAGGGGGCGTGTCTGATAAAATGAATATCAAATATCTAAATACTGAATCAAGCAAGAGCAGATGATAAAATGTCCCTTTAAGAGTAAATTGATAATTTTCACATTTATTTGCACTAGATGGAATGCTGCATTACCTCTGCAGCAGGAGCAAAACGAAGGAGGCACATTATGCCAAGGTAAATGTGTTTCATGCTTACTTTTGGTTCTCAAACACTTGAATTTCCCCATGGGAATCAAAAGAGGAATCTAAGTATCTGTCTATCTCATCTCTCTATATGCTATCTATGTATGAAGGTGGTGGAGTCGGCTGCTGAGGCGGAAGCCATTTTTAAGGAGTTCCATGCCAGTAGTATCGGTGGTCACTGTGGTGTGGAGAAAACACAGCACGCAGTGATCCACCGATACTACTGGCCTGGTATGGAAGGGGACATCCGCAAATGGGTAAGTTGTAAGGGTCAAGGGTCATCCAAATGTGTATATATCATTTATACATGCAGGCCTATTTATGCAGGGCCTACTTAGGAAAACAATGACAAATTGAAGCATTAATTAAATTCACACACTCGTGTGACGTATATCCCCTTCACTTACTGTTTGTGCTTGACCAAAGGCCTGTGATATAAATTAATGTGCATATCATTTGACTTAAGATCAAGGAGTGTCCTGAATGCCAAATAAAGCAGGGTTGCTTGAAAGACAAAACCCAGTATGAGCCCATAACAGTGAGTGTTTTGCAACTGAATATCCCATGCATCTAAATGTGCAAAGATAGGCTACCAGCAATCATACAGATGTCTAATTGGTTTCTTTTTTAATCACCTTTTTATCAGGTAAAGGAGCCGTTTGAACTAGTGGGTATCGACCTCATGAAGCTCAAGAAGACAGAGGATGGCCATGAATACATTTGTGTGATGGTCGACTACTTCACCAAATGGACGGAGGCCTACCCCCTGAGGTCCAAGCATGCAGGGGAGGTCTCCAAATGCATCCTGGACTTTGTTTACACTCATGGGGCCCCGCAAAGGCTACTTTCCGATCAAGGATCGGAATTCCGGAACCAGGTACAACACTCAAACATTACAAATTATACTGTAATTTTTTTTTATGTTGGGGATGGGGCTTGTACTATTGATCTGAATTGTGTTCATTTAATTATTTTTATTATTATTGTTTCCATTTAAAAACACTTCTTAATTGCTTTTATACTTTTATGCAATGTAGCACTTTGAGATTTGTGTCAAATTGTGTTCCAAATTTATTCTTAATGGAATTTATAGGTGAATGCTATGCTCTGTGAGGAGCTGAAGATAAAAAGAAGTTTTTCAGCTCCGTACCATCCACAGACAAATGGCCTGGTGGAAAAGATGAACGGCACGATCCAGAAGTAAGTTGCATATATACTGCCAACTTGGCAGATACACCTACAGTACACAACATGAATGCTGTAGACTACATTAAATGCATCTGAATGTCTGCTCTAATGTTATGTAATGTGAACATTTTCAGGTCCCTGAAAGCCCTTTGCCAGGACCACCCGACCCAGTGGGACAAATATCTCCCTGCTGCGTTGTTTGCTTTAAGGAGCAAGAAACATCTGACAACGCAGCACACCCCATTTTACCTGCTCTATGGGAGAGAGGCGAGATACCCCTCTGAAGTCCGTGTTGATTATACCGTAAGTGGATCCTTGATAAATTACTATACATTACTACACATTGGCAATTTGAAAATAGCCAATCTACAGTCTCTCAACGCAGAGCGACCCAAAATGTATGCCAATGCATATTGATTTGGGGGTCCTTGACATGAATACATGAAATTGAAAACCACTACTGTCAATAACCCCACCTGGTGTTTTTGTACCTTAGGTGACACCAGAAGAGATGGAGGCCTATTGTGGGTCGGAGGAGGTCTGTGAGGGGCTGAAAAAGCAGGCACCTGTATATGAGGCTGTGCAGGGCAATGTCCTCAAACAACAAGACAGGGTCAGGAAGAGGAAGCTGGAGCAGGGCTGGGATGACAACTTCACAGTTGGGGATGTGGTGTTAAAAAAGAACATCAGAGAAGAGCAGAGGAAGGGGGGCAAGCTGGCACCAGAAATGCTTGGCCCCTACACCATCACAGAGATAAAGGGGAAAGCGGTGTTCTTGATTGGGGACCAAAATGAGAAGCACATTGCTAATTTGGACCAGCTGAAACGCTACATTGAGCCAGAGGAGAGGATTCCAGCGAAGCTTGTAAAGCTAGCTGGAACCTTTCCTTTGGCTCGCCCCCCTCCACCACTTTCCCCTTTATCTCATCCTCCTGCTCTTCTCCACCCTCCCCAACTGTCACCCAGTCCCTCCAGCCCTCTTCTTGGCCGCCCTGCACAGCCATCATTCAGCCCCTCCAGGCCTCCTCCTGCCATCCACCACCCACCACCATCCTCGGGCCCCTCCACTGGCTCCCCACCTGCAAGAGGAGGGAGATCAGCAGAGGACCAGATAACTGGTAAATAAATCCCATTCACTAATGTGACATGAAGAATAATAATGCCATGTACAATTTTGAATGACTGAAATGTTCTGAATTTCCACTTCTCCAAGCTATATGGAAGGGCGAAATGGGCCAAATTATGTGGGCCAAATTTGGCCCATTTAAGCTCCTCACCCTTGACCTCCAGAGCCTGGCACCAGGGGAGACATTGACCAGTGAAGTAAGTCTTGTTTTGTGAGCAAGTGTTCTCATTGATATTAAAGTGATTTTTAATTCTATTTTTTTGGTGTGTAGACAGTCAATGCGTATCTCCTTTGGGTGTCCCAAAAGGCCACAATGAGGGTGGCCGTTTTGCCAGTGGACCAGGTCAACCAGATTTGGGACGGTGGGAAGAGGGGGGTGAAGAAAGTAAGGATAATAGTTACTTTTAAAAGTGTTGGTTACAGTCGCACCATGTTAACAAAGTAAAATATCACTTCACTTGCAGATTGATGTCCTGGAATGGGATATAATAATGGGGGCAGTATGCAAAAGCGGCCACTACACCCTTGTAGTAAGTTAACTTTAATCCATGCAAATTATGCAACTATATTTACATCTAAGCTTTTGAAGTATTAAAGTATTCTATCTGCCGAAGGTTATGTATCCACATGAGCACAAGTGCATATTTGTGGACCCCCTGAGTGCCACCCCACAACAAGTGGAACAGTGCCGTAACAGTACAAGGCAAGTAAATCATAGATTTATTGTGCTTCATTGCAAGTATGTTCAATGGCTTCTGATACACAAGTAACCAACGGTTTCGTTCTTTCTTCAGAGCTTATATGCGGAGGATGAGGGGCACGATCTCGCACTGGACCTGTGAGACTGTCCCTCATCCCCGCCAAACGGATACAACATCATGTGGGGTGTTGGTGTGCAAAGTGAGATTATATAGCCTAGAATATCTATCCTAGTAACAATTTAATACATTCTAAAAAAACACTGCTAACACTAACCTGTATTTTAAGATCGCGGAGATGCTGATGTGTGCCACATCTGGGGTGGAGCAGGGCCTGCCAGGCATTGACCTGGTACGCCAAGACATTGCACGGCAGCTTTTGGAGGAGTCTGGTAAGCTTCAATCAAATGTTTATCAGCCTCACCAAGACCAAAAAATTGGACTTCACTGAACTCCAAAATATGTTTTCATAGATGACCTGACACATCTGTGTCGCTTCTGTGGGGAGGTGAGCGCTGGGAGGGGGAGGTCCGCATCCGTGGATAATTGGGTACGAAACCTTTAAAGTTTTTTTTACATGGAGAGCACATTCTTTCTGTTACTTACTAACTAACTAACAAAATAAATGAATAACATTGTTTCCATCTTCTTTCAGATTAAATGCTCATCATGTGCATTGTGGTTCCACTGGGTGTGTGTAGGCAGGCCTGACACCAGTGAGGAGTACTTGTGCCCAGCCTGCACATAACCCAGTGGAATCACAATGCACATGGATCTCCACATGGGTGCGATGGCAGGATGGCTCATCACTTTTTTTTTTTTTTTTTTCTAAGAGGCATTTTTTATACTTCATTGTTACAGTGAAGATGGACAGGAAAGACATGCAGCAAAGGTCGTCGGGTTGGAACCCGCAACGTGCGGTCAGGCTGCATTAGAGCCAATGTTCTGCGCCTGGACTGCTAGGCCAGCTGGGAACTCTTTATGAATTTGTTTTGGAATCCTGTATGAGCATAGTTTTTTTTTTTGCCCCAAAAAAGATGACCTGTCTTACTGCTCTTGACCTAGTCTGGATGCAGACTTCTGCAAAGGTTAAATAGCAATTTAGATGGCATGCTATTTAGACAGATGCTTATCTTTCTGCATTTGATGCATGTTTACCTTGCTTATTGTACTCTGGATAAGAGTCTGCTAAATGCCTAAATTCAGTTCAACCTACCAAAGCCAATTATGGGGCATTTCTACATTGCCAACCAATGTCACCTGCTCCATCAGCATGCACAGGAAAGGTTACAAACCCATACAAAGGACCAGAGTGCAATGTATCACTATTATTACTGTCCTAAGCTCAGTGGCCTTGTGGTTACAGTGTCCACCCTGAGACTTTGAAGTTGAGGTTTGATCCCCGGTCGGGTCCTACCAAAGACTTTTAGAAAGGTACCCTGCCTCCCTGATTAGAACTCAGCATCAAGGGTTGGATTGGGGTAAATCCCTGTGGCATACTAGAGTCAGATCCAGTGGGTGTGCATCACGCTAAGGAAACAGGAGATGAGCTCCTGCCCTATACGGCTCGTCAGGGCCTACTTAACTGTCCTGAGGTGATCAGGAGCAATCTGAAATCATACAATTTGCCAGTTTGTGCCCTTTTGTGACTAGTTGTTGTTACACTAGAAGAGACGATAAAGCCAAGAATGTGCCTTGTACGCAGGGACGGATTCTAGCTAGTGCACAAGGGGGCCCTGGCACTGCCACCTGAAACTCTGCTTTTCCATTAGTCAGTCATCTACTTGAGAACATGATTCCCATGTTGACTTCCAACTTCCAGGGAGATTTCAAATCACATTACACATTTCTAATTGTGTAAAATAAAACACACACTTATTTTGAAAGCCTCCCACTTGTAGGAGGAAATCTTCTATTGAAGCCATGTGACGCTTCATTTAAGCAAAACAGACTTGGTTTACACGCAAGAATTGAGCAAAACCTCATATTTATTTAATATTTGGTGGGGGACCGTGTGGATTTTGTGCACAGGGCCCATTTCCACTGTAAGCCATCCATGCTTGTACGTCAAGCACGCTAAGGAAACAGGAGATAGACTCTGGGCCTCGGGGCTCGGCAAGGGTAATACTTAACTGTCCTGAGGTGATCAGGAGCAATCTGAAATCATACAATTTGCCAGTTTGTGCCCTTTTGTGACTAGTTGTTGTTACACTAGAAGAGACGATAAAGCCAATAATGTGCCTTGTACGCAGGGACGGATTCTAGCTAGTGCACAGGGGCCCTGGAGCCAAGGGGGCCCTGGCACTGCCACCTGAAACTCTGCTTTTCGATTAGTCAGTCATCTACTTGAGAACATGATTCCCATGTTGACTTCCAACTTCCAGGGAGATTTCAAATCACATTACACATTTCTAATTGTGTAAAATAAAACACACACTTATTTTGAAAGCCTCCCAGTTGTAGGAGGAAATCTTCTATTGAAGCCATGTGACGCTTCATTTAAGCTTAACAGACTTGGTTTACACGCAAGAATTGAGCAAAACCTCATATTTATTTAATATTTTGTGGGGGACCGTGTGGATTTTGTGCACAGGGCCCATTTCCACTGTAAGCCATCCATGCTTGTACGTCAAGCACGCTAAGGAAACAGGAGATAGGCTCCTGCCCTCTGGGCCTCGGGGCTCGGCAAGGCCTATACTTAACTGTCCTGAGGTGATCAGGAGCAATCAGACAATTTGCCGGTTTGGGACTATTTGTTACACTAGAAGAGACGATGAAGCCACGAATTTCACTCTTGGTGTATCATGTATGAGATGTGACAAATAAAAACACTTTACAAGACTTTTAAATCATGTGGTTGGCTGATTTACTATGCCTCTTTCTTTGCTATTTGTGTAAATGGTATGGGGGTGTTTCTCCTTGAGGGTGCCATATTGTACAGATTGAGATTTTAGGCCTGTTAGAAATCAGTGTGGTGACTCAGGTCTCAAGTTAATCTAGTGACCATGTGCGTTTTAATGGCTGGTTTTCTAGTCTAGGATTTGTTTATGATTACAAGTCAGAGTGGGTAGACTGGTGCACAAGAGTAGGCTATGCCCCATACTTATGGATTTCTGCTGACATTGGTAGGAGTTCGAATCCCATGGGAGGCTAACATTTATTTATTTGTGACGCTTTAAATGGCCTGAATAGTTATGTAGGCTACATGACGCATGTTTCATCCAATGGCGAAATGTTGCATTTTTAGATGATACATTTTTAAATGTATTGTTAGACTTTCACAGGAAGAAGTGGTTGTCTTCTAATGAACTGTTGTAACCTATCATGTGTCATATTTACTATTTCTAAGTAGCCTCTAACATAATGAATAATAGAGGATGATGATGATGATGGTAATGATAGATTTGAGAAACAAATCTGTAGTAAACAGCCATGTTAGAAAGCAGTACAATGACATCAGTGTGGTGAGTGAGGTCTCAAGTTAATCTAGTGTGACCATGACAGTTTCTTTTTTTAATGGCTTGTTGTTTACTCTATAAATGGTTAACGGTGCCCATTTGTTGTGGGAAGAGTGGCGCACCGGAGTAAGCGCCTGTCTTGTGTAATTATGCTGATATTGGGAAGAGTTCGAATCCCAGGAGGGAATGAACATTTATTTATTTATTAATTCATTGATGCGTTTATTTGCACGCTTTGAATGGGCTGAATGGTGATTGTACCTTACACATGTTGACTCCGACTCCAATGGCAAATAGTGCATTTATTAAACTTGTAAATCTATTGTTAGAGAGACTGACACAGGAAGTGGTTGTCTTCCTTTTCCTCAACAACAACAACAAAACCAACGGAGAGCCGTCCACAACGCAACGTGAGTGTTCGTCTGCCTGACGTTTCTTCATCCAAACAAGAATCAGATCGGTATGTTTTGGCATTGTGATATGAAAACAAAAAACAACAGGCATTGACGAGGACAGCTACGTGTTCTTTCACCGTGGACAACATCTGCTGTTACTAGGACAACACTAGACGCGGTCTCACTTTAATCTGGTCTCGTCTTAATCTTTGTCACCGGACCTTGAAAGTGATCATGGCTGGATAGAGGTCGAATATCCAACAAGGAGAGGGCCGCCGAACATAGTGGCTGCTAAGATTCTTCTTTTGGGAAGTAAGTCATGGTTAATATACATTTTCACAATTATCAACGTTCATGTTATTAGCTAGCCAGTTAGCTAACATAGCCACCTGACTAGCTATCCAAGTACACCGCCCCACCTTTCAATGGGGACTGCCCATAAGTCCCACATCCCATTACTCCGACTACGTGGCTTCCGCGTGCGGCTAGGGTTAGGGTTAGGTATAGGGTTAGTAACCGTCGGAACAATGCGCCGTCGGAACAATGACACGGCACCCCTTTCAATTATCAGGCCAACTGTAATGCTAAAGCTAGCTAAGCACTACTGTAGGTGTAAGTAATCTCATTCGTGGTCTCCCATTAATCTGTGATCAATTTGAAAGTTAAGAGGGCAGTTATTAATTTGCAGCATGTGAACATGTTTGCCACTCAGTTTTAATGAATTGAACTAAACTCAGAGAGATATGTTTATTTATGTGTGTATGTAATGCCCGGGATTCAAACCCAGGTCTCCCATGTGGAAAGCCAACATCTTAACCACTAAGCCAGAGGGGATTCTCTATAGCTTGGGGGAGATATTAGAGTTTTACTGCATCAGGCTGAGGTTGTTAGCCACTCTGCTACATATTTTCAGACATGTAACCCTCAATACCCTCAAGTAGCTTTGAGGCTAAATAAAAATAAACACACACACGTGTGTGTGTGTGTGTGTGTGTGTGTGTGTGTGTGTGTGTGTGTGTGTGTGTGTGTAACACCCGGGACTCAAACCCGGGACTCAAACCCGGGTCTCCCATGTGGAAAGCCTTTCATCCCATCAGGCTGAGGTTGTGAGCCACTCTGCTACATGTACACACACAGACCTGTGATCTTACCTATATCTTTAAATTGTAAAGTTGACCTTAATAGGTCATAGCAGTGGCAAACATTTTCTGGTTCCACTCAAAAATAGTCCATTCATTTTTTCCCATAGAGATTTTCAAAAATCTTTTCACAGAATAAAATGTTTTATAGTCATGATTCATCAGGACCCTGGATGGCTTGATTCTAGCCTTAAAATAATTGATATCAATATTTTTGGAAATCTCTATGGGGCTTTTTTTGGAGTGGAACCAGAAAATGTGCTATGCCCTATTGGCTCTGTACTAGGTCTGTTTTTTTTTATCCTACACCAAACCTCTACACCTAAAATCGCCAATCGCCAAACCAACAACCTCACAACACGTGAACCTGTAAATATGCCCTTTTCTGTGAATGTTCCCACCAGAATAGAGATTTTAGGGCTCAACTGGTAGAATGCCTGTTCCATACAATAAGTTGTTTTGTATTCATATACAAAGTTTGTGTGTTTTGTTTTTCCAGATAATTACAAAGAGCTGGCGGACAAAAAAAAGCTTTTCAAGAACCAGAACATTTGGGTCGATCTGAAAAGATAGGACATGACAAAAAAGCAGACTTCCTCAAAACCCACTCCAAACCTCACAGAGGTTTGTAGTTGCATATCAAACGCTTGCAACTGTCAAAAATAATGCAGGTTTCTTATTTCATGTTAATGATCTTGCTCAATTGGTCTTCAAATGCAACATCTAGCTGGTTGTTGGTTCTTGAGTAGCTATTATAGTAGTAAAGTGGAACATTTTGACAACCCTGTTAAAAATATGTGATTGGGACATTTTCTTTCTCTCCTCCCTTTACCAAAAAAAACATATTTTCTGTAGCTATCCTCATCATCTTTGAAAGATACGACAAGAGATGCCACCATAAACCAGCTGAAGAACGACCTCCAGAATCGTCCTCGTTTTAATCCAGTGAATAATGATGAAGAGACACAAATTCATCTGTTGATGGCCCTTTTAATGGTGCTAAATCTGTTGGGGTGGGGTGTTTTTTTTTCATATTATATTATATGTGTTATATTGTTCTATTATTATTAATAAAAGATTAAGAACAAGTATGGTCTCTTTTATTTGTGAAAAATCCAAGGACGGCAATCTTGCATCACAGATTACCTGGTTTACGAACAGTAAATCTTCAATCTAAAGCAGTTGCACCAAGTGTTATTATTGCTAAAACGCATATCCCTTAACAGGCAGTAAATTATATAATACAAAAAAAATATAGGAATACATTTAAAAAAAAAATGTTTTAACTGTTGTAAAGCAGAATAATCCAGTTTTCTAGTACACAAGTCATTTCAGGTGTTTGTACAGTTATTGTGTAAAGGGAGAACTACATGTACAGTATAACCCCAATATTCTAATTTGTTCAGGTAACAACTACAGGTGGAGGAATACGTACCAAATGCCTATACTGACTAATTCTATAGTTAATGGGATATGTCACCTTTTCAGGAGTTTCGCTCATTTCCCATAACCCCCATAGATAAGCAACCAACACACTGCCTTTACCATCAGTGTCCGTGCAGTATACTGTGAGCTACAGTCGTCTAGTTCAGTGGTTCTCAATCATCTTTTCATTTGATATTTCCTCCGGTCGGCATTGAAAAGGGACCAGAACGACCTGATGAATCAGAGGCTGTGGATGAAGAAAATGGACCAGAGCGATCGAATGATGTGGATGATGAAGAAGACAGTCAACCCACCGGCACCACCTCATCCACGGTATGGCTCCTGGATTTGTTTTCCTTTTTAGCGGTGCCAACCGCTCTACATTTGACCGTGTCTGTGTGTCCGTCCGTCCGTCCGTCCGTCCGTCCGTCCGTCCGTCCGTCCGTCCGTCCGTATGTTATGTCCGTCCGTATGTTTGAGCACGGGGCTTTAAACAGCTATAACTCCAGATTGCAGCATGCTACCAAGTACAAATTTGGTAAGTGGACTCAGACCACCAATAGGGACAAACTGAAATTAATTAAGCCCCACCCCCTCTGTCTTCCTATTGGCTGGGCTTTAAACAGCCATAAGTCCAGTTTGCAGCATGCTACCAAATACAAATTTGGCATCTGGACTTAGACCACCAATAGGGACAAGCTTTAATTGCTGAGGCCCCGCCCCCTCTGTATTCTTATTGGCTGGGCTATAAACAGCCATAACTCCAGTTTGCAGCATGCCACCAAGTCCAAATTTGGTTTGTGGACTTAGACCACCAATAGGGACGAGCTGTCTTACTTAAGCCCCGCCCCTCCATCTTCTTATTGGCTGGGATTTAAACTGCCACAATGCCAGTTTGCAGCGTGCTATAGGTCTCAAACTTGGTGGGTGGTCCCACAGACATCCTACTTCATCAAAAATGACCACTTCTGGTTTTACCAGGAAGTGGTTGAAGCCCCGCCCCTCCATCTTCTTATTGGCTGGGATTTAAACTGCCATAATGCCAGTTTGCAGCGTGCTATAGGTCTCAAACTTGGTGGGTGGTCCCACAGACATCCTACTTCATAGCCCAATTAAATAAACTCATCAAAGGCACCGCTTCCTTCACACAGGGTGTGATTTTTTGATAGTGTGTGTAACACTCTAAGAAACGCCATGTCCATTTGTGGGATGTGTTTAGTAAATAACTTCAAGTGAGTAACCTTTAGCAATTATCAGACCTTCAGCGTACTCACACAACCCAAGTACTATGAAAGACACACAACTATAAAACGATGCCAGAGGAAAAACTATATGATCCAATCATCCTCGTTTCCGGGGGACCTGGTACAAAATGTATTTTCTCCTCTCTTCCTTTCACCTATGCTGTGTGTTTGCAAATGAAAGCTAAAATGCCCATATTCATATTATCCTTCTAGGGCTGCACAGCAGTAAATAGAGAACACCAGGATGATGATGATGATGATGATGATGATGATGATGATGACATACAGAACCTCAACTTACCAAAGAGGGTATGCATTATATGCATGCATGTGTAACGCTAGTTATAATTGAGAGTGGACATCAAAAGAAATGTTTAGATGCCAACAAAATAAATGTTTGGATGTGTGGGATTAATGTGATAGTGACAATCTGTCCAGAGTGTACCGTGACACTCGCTCTCGACACTTTTTCCTTATAGCCACGGATTGCATCTGTTGAGGAACACTCGGAATTGGCCCCATGCGCCACAGACTGTTGTGAGATGATTAGTAGAGCTATTCAAGGTAATGTCTTATATTACATTACATTTCAACATACAACATATCAACATAATAACAATTTAACAATCATAATAACAGTGAGCCTTGCCTATCGAGCCCTGAGGCCCATAGGGCAGGATCTCCTGTTTCCTTAGCATGAGGCAGCTTGATGTAGTACACCCCCTGGACATGACGCTAGTATGTCGCAGGGATTTACCCCAATCCAACCCTTGATGCTGAGTGCCAAGTAGGGAGGCGTGGGTCCCATTTTTAGAGTCTGGGTCCCAGAGTCTTTGGTATGACCCGGCCTCCCAGTCTCAGGCCGGACACTCTAACCACAAGGCTACTGCTGGTCATATAACTATACAATAATGCTATTTACATACAGATTATGATCAAATCCATCTGAAGCACATCCCACCTGTTAATTTACAAATGATTTGATTGTTTTCTTTCATTTCAAACAGCAGTTGCAGTTGGCCTCCAGGAGGACACAGAAGCTTACAATAACGAAGTGATAAGGATGTAAATACACAGGGGCATGTATATGGACATGGACTAACTAGACACAGGTCAACTCAACAGACAATTAACACTGGGATAGGCTGGGACAAAGGACACAGGTGGAAACACTGGGAAATCACAGGAATTTCAGCTGAGCAGGCAACACCACACAGCAGTCGAGCTGAAATTATAGTTCAGTTCCTTTACTATAATTATTTAGTGTGAACATCTGTATGATTCCTGGACATATTAAATGCTATATTGTTGGATAATGAAATATTTGTAACATTAAAGATCTGAACTATTTTTCTGCAGATGTGTCTCCCAAATTCCAATGTGCGGGTGCCAAAAATAAAATATGAACGACTGAGCAGGACAAGAATGTCAGTTTTTACACAAGAGCTGTGCCAGCTATTGTTCGGGAGAGAGGTCCTCAGAAAGTCCAACCTTACCGACAGAAGCCCTGAAGGAAAGCCACCGAAAGCCCCGCTGGACCCTCACCTAATTGAGGCTGTAATAGGTAAGTGTGCAGAACCAAATCCAAAAAATGTATTGTCCAGTAGCCTCACTTTTATAGACACTAGGCCCACCCTGGGCTTGCCGCACGTAGTTCGACTGCTGTGTGGTGTTGCCTGCTCAATTGACATGCACAGCACACAATTTCTCAACTTCACCAACGTCTATCTCAATGATAGCTCATTGAAAATATATTCCATGCTGCTCTTGACTGGGTCAGTTATGACATTCAACTGGTCGACCTGCAAGGTAAGAACGTGGCTAACTTATGTGGCCGTCTAGTGGCTGCACTGAATAATGCATCTTTGTGCTGTGTGTTTTCAGAGATGAGGAAAACTCCTCTGACGACTTCAGAAGAACGTGGCATCGGTGTCAGAGTCCTCTGACTAGGCCAGCAGTCAGCAACAGAGACGAGTCCAAGGCTAATGCGGACTCTTTTCTTTGAGTCATTCGATCCCCTTGGATCAAGTGGATCCTGTGGGGGGGAAATATAAAGTTGGTCTTGCTCATGTTCAGATGGAGGCTTAAAAGGGAGAGGGCCCAGACAAGAAGTTAAATCTGTCTAGTAATGTAGCATCAAACGCTACTCGTTATGTAGCCACATTCGCTACTCACTATCCAGCGTCAATCGCTGTTCGTTCTGTGGCATCCTTGCTACTTGTTAAAATGTGGCATTATTGCTACTCGTTAGAATGTAGTTCATGTGGCTTCTGTAGCTACTCGTTTGTGTATGTAGCGAGATTCTTGTTATGTCGGACACTATGTCTTCTAGGAATTATGTGTGCACACCACTTCGTGTTATGCGTTGGACACTGTTGATATGGCTGATGGTTGATATGAGATGTTACAAGTTAAAGCGCATGGGTTTAAGTACCCGTATATTATGTATTGTTCAATAAAAAGCTTTTTAATTCCAATCGCCGGCCATTTTCTTCAAATTTTCTCCATTATGCTTTCAACTACACGCCTGTATCGGTTGGAAGGTGTATTGCACTCTGATACATTATTAAAAAAATAAACAATACATAGAAAATGGCTGCCGATCGGATTAAAAAGCTACAATACAATACAGAATATGCGGGTACTTAGACCTGTGCGCTTTAACTTGCAACATCCTTAGCCGGGGGTTCAGCACTTTATATTTGAAATCTGAATGTTTATGTAGATGTAGTGGTTGTAATTTAAAATGTAAAAATGTAAAAATAAAACAGGAACAAGTAGCGCCATGACTTTCGTGACAGACGAGCGTCATGTGAGTTTGTTAATCAGCTATTTCAGAATAGTAGAAATAGCAAAAGGCATTGGTTAATGCATGTTAGTAATATTTTCTATCTACAAAGCCCTATTATTATCCCTTGAAGATGGGTGATGCAGGTGACAGCTTAGTAATTTTAATAATTAAATTAAAATAATAGTAAATACTAGTTTGCCTATAACCTGACTCTTCTGAGTGAAATAAACGCCAGTATACCCATTCTATTCTAACCACAACCCCTTCTTACACTACAGATTTCTGGCAACTGGAGATTCATATAAAACACTGGCCTTCAACTATAGAGTTGGATTTTCAACGGTGGTGGCCATAATTAAAGAGGTGTGTCAGGCAGGCACTCAGGGTATGTCTTGTGGCACAATATATGCCAGTTCCTGGACAGCAAGAGTGGAGAGCCATTGCTGAGGACTACCAAACCATGTGGAATTACCCAAATTGTGTTGGAGCAATTGATGGGAAACACATAATTATTCAATCCCCAAATAACTCGGGCTCACTATTTCACAATTATAAAGGGTCCTTCTCCATTGTCTTGCTGGCTGTGGTTGATGCCAGGTATCGCTTCAGAATAATAGATGTTGGTGCATATGGAAAGAACCCTGATGGAGGTAGCTTTTGTTTTTCTTATTTTTCATTTTTAAACTGTTTATATGATGTTCTGCATAGTAGTGTTTATCTGCCTGTAATTTAATGTCACTATGAATTGAGTGCAAAAGGACCCCAATTGAAACAAGCCATTGGCCTTCTTTTAATCTTCTTTTAATAATGTAGTTGACCTTGTATTTGAACTGTACTTTCATGTGCTTTTTACAGCAAACTTCTAAATAAAGTATTCAATCAATCAGGTACAATGGCATCTTCAGCCTTTGGCCACGCTCTGTTTGACAATGACCTCGACCTTCCACCAGACACACCTCTTCCAGGAGCTACAGAAGCAATGTCATTTGTCTTTGTGGGAGAAGAAGCATTTCCCCTGCGCAGGTTTGTTTCATGTCACTTGATCCATGCTTGACTTGAACCATGTTGGCACTTTTAAGGTGCATTGTTTTGCTTTTAAATTGATGACAGTACAATTATCTCTCCATCTATCTAGAAACCTGATGAGGCCATTCGCGAAGCCATCCTCTGGGCTGCCGTCATTAAAGCACAGGATACACAACTATAGACTGTCTCGAGCCCGGAGGATGGTGGAGTGTGCATTTGGTCTCCTAGCTGGATAGTGGCGTATCTACACAAGAGTCCTTGGTGTGTCACCTGAGGTTGCAGAGGATGTTGTGAAGGCAACCTGCATTTGGCACAATTACCTCCACTGGCACTGTGATGATGAGCACCCCAGCAGCACAGCTATGAGTGCTGAGCCTTCACCTGCAATGCAGGACATAGGCCAAGTTCATGACAACAGCTCAGCAACTGAAGTTCTGGCTCTGAGAGAGAACTTTGCCACCTACTTCTCCTCCTCTGACGGTGAAGTGGACTGGCAATATGACTCTGTTAACCCTGTAGTGTGATTATCTGTCTCACCTGTCTGTTCCTCTGTCTGTCTCTCTGCCTTTCTACTCCAGCCACTCCCATATTGCATGCCATCTCACTTCAATCCCAGTTACTCGTTGAGGGGAAAAAAGGAAAAAAAAACGTTTGTGCGTTTATCAGTTTGACCAAGTAGCGTTGCCGTAGCTAGCAGCCTGTAGGAACGACACACCCCCTTCAACAGCGCGAAAACAGAAAGTTACCAAAACATAAACAACAAGTCAGTATGGCTGCTTCAGAAGAGTTTTTGGACGACAAGGATTTTATAATATCATAGCGGATTCCACTGTACAGCCATATATGTTTGAACCTGAATACACGGTTGAAGAAATGGAGCAACGGGAGCAACAAGAGAGAGAAGCCGAGGAAGCTGAATCTGCTGCTGCTGCTTTACCGGAGCGACCACCCAGGGCTCACAGTAACTCACACTGTCAGTGTGACCATTGTCCGCCGATGCCAACAGAAGCAGAGTCGTCGTGCTGTAGAGAATGGCATCAGTAGTGGGTATACACAGTTTTAGTGGGGGGGTGTTACGTGTATGCTTAGCATGCACTGTATTTTCTGTGTTTCTCTCCCCCCCCCCTACTGATCCCAGTCATTGACTCAATGAACAGAACAACAGAACAGCTCAGAGGGACTAGAGGCACCATCTGCTCCAAAGTGACGCAAACAAGAAGATGTCCAGTGTGTGTGAAACGTAGACTTATTATTTGGATATGGGAAAGTGTTTTGGGGTTATGTTGTGGGACTTTATGTGTAATGTTATGTTATGGTCATTTGGTCATTTCTGTTGTTACATGTACATTTGGTGTAACACCATGACCCTGGCCTGCATGTCTGCTCATTTGGCCGCCTTCCCCTCGTGTGTTTTTTATTTATTGTTATATATACTTTTATTGTTGTTCATATTTATATTTGCATAGGGTGTGTTGGTGTGTCCGTTTACATGCTGTTACTGTAAATAAAACAGTAATTCCTTGGAACAGCCATAGTCATGGCTCTTTCTTCATGCGACCAAGCCCACGGCCATCACAGTACTGATTAACTATAGCATTTAGTCTCATTAGAAAACTACAAGAGAAAACCATTTTTTTTTATCATACAGCACGTAGTGTAAGATGTATTTATTGCACCATACAGTACTGCATATCATACAAGGAAAAATGTATTACAGGGAAATATTGTACTTCATGCTTATGAATAAATAGGTATGCTATTTTATAGTGAAAGTATTCATATTAGACTACATGCTGCATACTACATGCTATGCTATAGTGAAAAGAAAACCTATGCATGTCATGGAAAGGCATCAGAAAGCGTTTTTTGAGTGGATGCAAGCTTTAGATATCATGTCCACTTGCACCCGCAACGCTCAAACCCATCAACCATTGCTGTGCTCCAATGTCCTGATCTGTGTTATCAGCACAAATAGCTGAAACAGTGCAAACATGGGCTCCTCATGGTTGTGGTAACAATTCAACATTGGGTCGTAAATTACCAGATTGTCAGACACAGCAAGGATCAAAAGATCAGTGCTCCTCTCCAAAAGATGAAATGTTTCCATGAAAGCACTGAAGCGCTACTGGGAAGAGGAGGTCACTAGCGCGTCTTTACCATAGAAATGCATGTCAGACAGGCGCTGCCGACTAAAAAATGCTTGGAGTGTGGACACAGCCCCAAAAGGTCATACTAAAGATTGCATTAGTGCGAAAATCTGTGATTGGAGTAGTCAGTGGGAAAGACTCCAGCTTTCATTGTCTTGTTAAAAAAACAAACATGAATATATAGTACATACACAGAACATAACTGACCATTAATACCATTTATCAAAAATAAATAATGTACTAAGGTCATGTAGTATTAAATAATTTTATACTTTCAAACATTTTCAAGAATAGTGATCATTAGCTTATCAGCTATTATGCTATTTTTCAACAGAATGGAACCACGAATGGAAACGATTCTTGTGATTTTCAAAATAATTGTGAGCCCCTCGAAAAATTTAGGACGCCCTCGAAAACGAGATGCTGCATCTCAAGGGGATCCTCCAGTGAATTTCAAAATAAATGATCTCTAATAATTGTCCGCAGGCAATTATGTAAGAATTGTGACAGGCTTAATATTTTATTGGAGGTGAAACGGTGATGATGAATGATGTTATGATTTTAAATCAAATAATGCATCAGAATGAAACTCAGGAATAACAACAAACAAACAAAAACATAAATTAAAGTATAACAGGAGCTCAACACCAAACACTCCAACCCACTACATTGCTCTCTCTGACTGCAGTGAAGTGGGTGCATTTTAAAGGGCCCACTGCAATTAGGTGCAGGTGGTGCTAATTCTAATCACAATCAGGTGTGCAGTACCCAGTCTATAGCTCCTCCCACCTGGGACTGAGCAGGAGGGGATTTTCTACAGATATAAGCTAAATTCCAATCCCCCAAACTCGGTCACTCGCTCACTCTCCTCGCTTCCTCCACTCGCGCCTAAGCCCCGCCCCTGCGAGGAGTCGAGGATTATTTGCGAGGACAGAGTGGTCGACCGGTTGCCCCCAAAGGATCGGAATGCACTCAGCGTCATTTCAAAGCGGAGGCAAATTCCGCGATCACTGTATCACTGGAACACAGCCAACACAGCCAACCGAACAGATCATATAGCTTGTCATTGGCATAAAAATAATATACATGCATAGAATAATATGCAGGTATAGAATAGTACAGAATAGAAGAATAGACAATTCATCGCAAATCTTCCTTCATCTCTTGTTTTCATTCCCTGCAACGGACACATGATTTGAAAGTCAGATGTGAAACGTTATCGATCGTATCGTTTACTATCCCCTATTGGCTGGCAACACACGCCAGGTAGTGCCTGTCTGTAACTAATCAATGATTAGTAATCATGGGTCGAAAGGATACAAAAGGGTAGCCTGGTAAACCCTCCCTCCGGAAATCTCATTTCCATTTGATTCCAGGAGTGAGTCTGGCCTGAACGTCCATTGTGGGGGTTTCTAGCGCATTACCAACTAACCGAGCCTATCAGCGTCGTCGCTCATCGTTCTGTGATTGACAGCTTACGTTGGCCAATCAGGGACCAACTGGTTCAGACTATGACATGACTAATGCGCGACGCTTAACCCTTTACCCACCACAACAACAAACATGGCGGAGCTAACTAGCGTTAACATCGATCGTATAAAAACAGCCATAGGTGAAGTTATTGCAGACATTGACTCAATTACAGCAATTAAACAAGAGCAAGTGTATGCACTTGTGGAGTTTATCGGCGGAAAAGACGTTCTTGCTATTCTTCCAACTGTATTTGGCAAGAGTCTTATCTATCAACTTGCACCGTTGGTGTCTAAGAAACGTTCCCCCGGCATCAATCCTATTTTCATCGTTGTTTCGCCACTCATTGCGCTGATGGAGGACCAGATAAAAGAGGCATCAAAGCTAGGAATCACTGCTATGCAGCTTGGTGTTAACAGCGTCAGCGATACGGACATAGAAGAGGGACGCTACTAGCCTGGTAAACCCTCCCTCCGGAAATCTCATTTCCATTTGATTCCTCAAATGGAAATGAGATTTCCGGACGGAGGGTTTACCAGGCTAACAAAAGGGGGTTCAAACCCAAACACCGTGTTCACCAGACAAGATGAAGACGGCGATCGCATACTTGGCTGTGGCTGCAGCTCTATATTGTGTTTTGTTCAGTAACAGTGTTAAATAGCTCTATATTGTACAGGAGCGTAGAAACGAGGAGCATGCCCTTTCAGAGCGCAGGAGAGCGTGTATGCGTCGCGCACTAATCCTGCTACTCTACAAGGTAATAACCACCCGTTCTTAAATCAAATGTTAATAAGTGGGCAGGGAATTTCATGGATGCCAAAATCCTACAAGTCACACATCTTGTGTTTCTTGTGTTTGGCATGCAGACTACATCAAGCAATCATTAAGGTCAGAGTCATTTATATGGATGGATACATAGCAAGTAATGACAGACCATGAAGGGAGAGTGACATCTGCTGGATATGAGCAGTCAGTATCACCAATTGCTTTGGAATGCTCAGACTCATAATTGTAAAAGGCATCATAGCGTTCAATTTACACATCATGAAGACAAATGTTTCCAAAACTATTATTGTTAAAACTTAAGTCTATCCCTAGCTCTGGTCCAGCGTTCTAGACTATATTACATGGCAGTACAAAGGTTACATGATTCAGGTGGTTGTGATGCTATTAACATACTTGTAGTCATATAGTTGCCAGCACCATCACAACCACCCAGCTGAGCGAACAATGTGCAATTTCAAGTGCTTAGTGCTGTTTATCCTTTGCTGTGTGCATATAGTGTACATGCCAACAATCACACACTTTCAACTCAATTCACAGGACCACAGTCCTGCTCTGGTCCAGTACGCCAGGGTCAACGGGCTTGTGCCAGTCCTGGCACAATTCTTCGACCCTGATCAGGATTTGCGCCCAGACTACCGCCTGAGGCGTGAGTCCATACTGGCCATCATCAGGCTTTTTCCTTCAGAGGCGACGCATGGCTGGGGAAGGGACATCATGGTCCTGGTCACTCTCTACTGGCTGGCACATGGCCTGTCATACATTGTGGTGTCCCGGGCCTTCCACATCCCCAAAACCACCGTCCACAGGCTGGTCCACAGTGGCACTGATGGGATCGCAGCACTTCGCACACAGGTATCCATTTTCAGTTCTGATTATCATGAGAAATTATATTATAGCAACCTTTCAACAGCTCATTCCAAATACACATGCTTCAACATACAAACAGCAACAACAACAACAACAACAGTAATTGAAACACAACACATAACTCTAAAATACAGATGCAATGCCGAAAATAATCATAATGTTTTTAACAACTATATGCAGGTCATCCGGTTCCCTGCTGCTGATGATCTGGCAGAGGTTGGCTGTGGTTTTGCAACCTTGGGCAACAGCCCGGTGTTTGCCAGGTGTGTGGGTGCCATCGATGGGTGCCATATAAGGATCAAGATCCCCGCTGGACCCCACAGCCAGGACTATCTGAACAGGAAGCTGTTCTATTCCATACAGGTACGTACCGACCGCACCTTATGTGGAAATCTAAATATGTGGATTTTGTAAATTTTACTTATCTCTCTTCCCCCTTGCCCCCCTTCTCCTTGTTCCCTTTATTTTTAATGGAAAGAAACAAAACTATGGGCCTTCCAAAACGTATTTCACCCACTTTTTTACACCTGTAAACCCGTGTTGTCACAATAAAGTTGTTTCTGATTCTACAGCTGCAAGGCTTATGTGACGCGAAGGCCAGGTTCATCAACACCTTCGTGGGTTATCCTGGTCGTGTTAACGACGCCAGAATCCTAAGAAACAGGTAAGATAATTTTATCATTCCATCTTCCATAAAGATATCAAATACTGTAGCAATAAATAGTGGTGCTACATGATGGGACTAAGATATTGTGACATTATTTCACTATGTGGCTGAATCATGGTCCAATATTGGTGTGGGAGGCCCAGACATATTCCCCTTGCAGCACAATAAATAATGTTATTTTCTCCTAACAGTGGGATGTACAGGGATACTCTGTACCCTCCTCCAGGGTACTTCATTGTGGGTGACGTTGGCTACTGTTTACCCCTGCATTAGTGCTCCCATCACGCTTCTCGCCCCCTTTCGGGATCCTGTGCAACCGGTCAAAATCCGCTACAACCACCACCATGCCAAGGCTCGCTCCATTATTGAGTGGGCCTTTGGCAGGATGAAGGTTCGCTGGAGATGCCTGCTCTTCAAGGCCCTGGAGGTCCACAACATCTTTGTCCCAGCGGTCATCACGGCATGCTGTGTACTGCACAACATCTGCATAGATGCCGGGGACATTATTGAGGAGGAGGAGGAGGAGGAGGAGGAGGAGGAGGAGGAGGAGGAGGAGGAGGAGATGCCCATGCATCCAGCTGGTCCACAGAGGGGGGAACAGTGTGGGGAAGATCTGCGGGACAGAATGGCAGCCGAACTGTCGGCTCCTCGGGCTTTACTTGATCATTTCAATGAGCGTGATTATTTGTAGTTTGGTTATTGAGGCATTATTTGGTTATCGTTATTGAGGCATTATTTGGTTATCGTTATTGAGGCATTATTTGGTTATAGTTATTGAGGCATTATTTGGTTTTCATTATTGAGGCATTATTTTTGTTACACTTTATTTATTGTAGAATTAAACTTCTGGGCGTATGTCTAGTGTGTTACTTCTATTTAAGTAGAAGAGTATGAGATGGAATTGGCAATTTGGTTTACAGTTGATCATACGTGTGTTCAGTGAGTCATACACATGATCCTGGATGTGTAGATATTTCACATGTAGAACTGTTGATACCAACTGAACTGATACATTCTTGTTCTGATACTCTGTTGAACGATGTCCTGATGTTCAGTCCACCTCTGATGCCAGTGCTTAAGTGCTGTGTTAATTTTGTGTGTTTGAAAACTTTTCCTTGCTTACTTTTTGATAGATTCTCTAGAGTTTGTCTGACACCGGCCCAGCATGTGAAAATGCGGTCCTTGTACAAGATAAAACTGCCTTACCACTACTTGTGCTGCTGCCCTGATTTCAATAAATATGAAAATAGAAATAAAAGAATGCCTCCAAGAAAAAATACAACAATGCCTCTGTAAAATGTAATCAATAAATTAATTATATAAAAAATGCCTCTGGCCACTCTAAATTTTACAGAGAGCTGGTGAAATCCAAAAGAAAGAAATAATGTTTTAGAATCTTTTAGAATCTAAAACATTATTTCTTTCCTTTCTCCATTTCACCAGCTCCTCGAACAGGTCGAGGAACTGAGTGGTGTCATGCTGCTGGGCAGCGTGACGGTGCTCCTCACGCTCTTGCCGCTCTTCCTCCCTCCTCTGCTCTTCCTCAAGGAAATATGTGATTGTTTTTCTTTTTTTGGGGTTCTGTGGTGTGGGATCAGCTGAGGATGATGGACCGGTGGGGAGCCTGGCAGAGGAAGATAGCGCATGCGCAAACTTACAAAAGTAAGAGGTTTTTTCGGAGCCATATCTGCTTCTGTTTGTTTGGGGACTGGCCACATGTGGAGGAGAATTTATACGTCACGGGAGAAGGGAAAAAAAAAAAAACGTGTACACGTGATGCGGAAGTCTGCCGCGAGGAGCTGTGGAGACTGGTCGAGCGTACACTTCATGTACACTCGCTCAATGCGGAAGCGGAGAGCCTCCTCGCCTCTTCCACTCGACTCCACTCACATCCTCCAAGAAGCAAATCAACAATTGGAACCTGACTACTTCCGGTTCGAAGTCGGAGTGACCGAGTGGGAGTGAGCGAGTGGCCGCGAGTGGTGTGCGGGGCGTCAGGTAGCGTAGGAGCGTTTGTTTTGTGTTAAATGGAGGAGCCGTGGTGGGTTTGACACTGGGGTTGAGTGCAGGTGAGGAGAATCTAGTACAAGCTATTATACATGGCAGGATATTCGTCTTAATGCCTGATTTATACTTGGTTGCACATTGGTGTTGCCCGAGAATTAGCTGATCGAAAAGCTCAAGTGTCCCGCTGCAACACGTTGTGGGCTTGTAGATCAGCTACTTTTGGTGCACGACACCGGTGTGCAACTAAGTATAGCAGGGCTTTGAGTCTGTCCCACATAAGATAGAACATAAAACAGAACCAAGCGTTAGACTGTTTCACAACTGTCACTATAATGGCCCCAAGTGTCTGTACTGATTGACCAAACAATTGTCTATTGTAATGCCTTGTATCGAATTCTGTTGTATCGAATTAAACTACATTTAAACTGAGCTCTCTAAAGCATTGTCCAGTGTCTGAATGTATTCTGTATGTTCTGTAATATCCTGTTTAGGTTTATGTCATTAGTCTTGAGTTTTTAAGTGTTTGTTTAATCTTGGCTTGTCAAAGCCCCATGTTATGGCCTGGCTCCAGGGCCACAACAAAAAAGGGGCAACGACACAGAGGTATGCCCAAAAAATAAGTGTTTTTAAAGCAGCTTTTTTCAACTGAACATAACTAAAGGCCACACAAGCACAGGGTGCTCTTCAGTGTGGCCACTCCAACAGCCTGAGGAGAACTGAAGAAACGGAGTATTACTGAGCAGGTGTTTTATAGTGTCTGAGGAGACAATGGCCAGGTGTCTCCCCTTCCACTAATCATCTCTGACTCCACCCTCCAAGCCAGCACTGCAATGGAAACTGGTTAGACAGTACTGACACACACCCACACAATCCTAGCAAAGGCCCAGGGGGCCGTCACACCCATATATTATCTACTTTTGATAACAGTAGATGGATAGAGCTACTATCTATCTATACTCACAAAGGGAATCGAAGGGAATGTCCAGCTTGAGGAGTCTTATAGGACTGATGATCTCTCATGGCCCAAGAACCCCAAGAGGGTCAGAGTCCAGCTTGACTGGAACAGGGGAAAGCTGTCCCTCTCTGATCATGACACTACTACACACCTTCACACACACTTTAACTGATTTACTGTTTCCGTTCATGATGATGAAGATGAATAATGAAAAAATCGTTGTTTTTTTATAGTGAGGATGTGGATTTTCATGATTCATGACTGCATGTGTGATTGTAGCCTAGTCTTACTGCATTAAATATTTGACTAAAGTAGTAGTAAAATATTTAGTTATGTTGCATTTGAAGAAATAATTCATGGTGATTTACAATCATTTTCAAATGTTGTTGTTGTTGAGTGTTTGTGTTTTGTAGTGTTACAATGACGAGAGTATAAATTAAGTTGTTGCTTGTATTTTATGTACTCTGGGCTATTGTAAAGAGTCTATTGGTCAACTTCTGCTTCTAATCTATTTCTACATCGCGTCCTCATTAAATATAGAATCATTGTACAATTTTACATGAATTTCTGAAGCTTTTACCGAGGCATTTAATTCTTTAACTTTTGACATATCCTGGCAAGCTACAAAAATAATTCAGGAATATGATTGATTGATTTTGGTCTGATTACTGACATACATTTGTAAAGAAAAGTGTACAAGATGGAATGATGTTAAATTCAAATAAACATATACCACACATCTCGTTTGGTTTGACTTCAGTTGCATCAATAACAAATATGTTCTATATTGACATCATACAGTATAACATTTTATATGATGTCAGCAGAGGTCAATATTGCAGCCATTTTATGAAACCATAAGCCGGTGTATGAATGCACATGTCTAACCCAAACATAACGATTGAGTCGTTGGGAGGGGGGGACGTTACAATTAAGCAATATTACACGAGAGGGGGTGCTTTACCGTCATTATTGGCACGCCAGTGATGCGGTCAGGAACGAGGCGAAGGCGAGTTCCGCGAGCATCACTGAAGTGCCAATAATGTAAGGTAAAGCACACCCTCGAGTGTGATATTGCGATTATACAACAGTTACCAACAAAACACATCCAAATGTATTCATATTGTGGGGCAATTAATAATAAAAAGGTTTCGCTATTGTCCGTTTCCCTGTAAAGAGAAGAGTTTTTGACTGAGAGACATTAAATAGTCCCTGTAGCAGCGCTTTGAGTTTGAGGCACCGTCTCATCAACACAGCTGAGCTATCAATGCTTGCGCAGTGGAATGAATTCCAGTAGGCTATAGACCAATTATTTGTTTACTAACATTGAGCCTGGACGCACAGGTGATTGTTTCACGCAATCAATTCCCAACCTGTTTCGGGGTGCACTGGTTTCAGCACACCCCAACCCCCTCTTGTGTGTGTTGGCTAGTGAGACGCGTCCTAACGAGACCTGATATAATGGGTTTCGTTGCGCGCATACTGGCTGCACGCAGCCAGTATGACGTCGTCTGTTAAGGGGTCTATATGCTCCGTCGTACGACCGTGTCACGCGGCCAAAATAACAAGCGTCGCCATGGCGACGCGTTGTGAACTTGTAGATCGGCTATTTTGGCCGCGTGACACGGTCGTACGACGGAGCATATAGCCTACTGGACTGTTAACGAAATGGGAGTAATTTTACTTTACACAGGAGGATATTTATAACCTTCTAACCATTTCTACATCGCGTCCTCATTAAATATAGAATCATTGTACAATTTTACATGAATTTCTGAAGCTTTTACCGAGGCATTTAATTCTTTAACTTTTGACATATCCTGGCAAGCTACAAAAATAATTCAGGAATATGATTGATTGATTTTGGTCTGATTACTGACATATATTTGTAAAGAAAAGTGTACAAGATGGAATGATGTTAAATTCAAATAAACATATACCACACATCTCGTTTGGTTTGACTTCAGTTGCATCAATAACAAATATGTTCTATATTGACATCATACAGTATAACATTTTATATGATGTCAGCAGAGGTCAATATTGCAGCCATTTTATGAAACCATAAGCCGGTGTATGAATGCACATGTCTAACCCAAACATAACGATTGAGTCGTTGGGAGGGGGGGACGTTACAATTAAGCAACAAAACTGTTGGCTAGTGAGACGCGTCCTAACGAGACCTGATATAATGGGTTTCGTTGCGCGCATACTGGCTGCACGCAGCCAGTATGACGTCGTCTGTTAAGGGGTCTATATGCTCCGTCGTACGACCGTGTCACGCGGCCAAAATAACAAGCGTCGCCATGGCGACGCGTTGTGAACTTGTAGATCGGCTATTTTGGCCGCGTGACACGGTCGTACGACGGAGCATATAGCCTACTGGACTGTTAACGAAATGGGAGTAATTTTACTTTACACAGGAGGATATTTATAACCTTCTAACCATTGATCAACCGTAAATCCACCAAATTAACAACATAGTCCATTTTGCATAGCTGTTTGTTCTCCGGTGGCGGCGGTGGGTCAGGCTACTGTCTGTTTGTTTTCCTACCGTGGGACAGCGTGACTTCACAGCACAGCTGTGCCATATATGGTCTAATCAGGTGCGGACTGGACTGCAGTGCGGAGTGATTTATTAATGTGATTAGGCCCGTGCTATGATGCTGGTTTGAAGCACGGCTAGAAAGCTATTTCAACCAATCAGATTGCTTGGTCGGAACTACCTGTTGTATAATACATGTTAACGTAGCATGTTAAGGAGTTGTTAACTTGGGGGTTAAACTTAAAGTTACTACTTAAAGTTAACTTGTTTACTTGTTGTCCTCGCATTGTGGTTACCTAGCTTAACGCCATTAGCGTTACCTGTGACGGATTAGCGTACCTGTGACGGATTTCCATGAATGCACACATGGATGAGATTTGTCTAATCATTTGAATATGAACACAATAGTCTTTAATCAGCTGGAGTGAGGTGAACAGAGCCAAAATGAGGCCCATTAGCACGAGGGCCCTTAATCTACATAAGATGCATAATGATAATTACAGGTTCAGTGTGCTAAACTTGCCCACACACCTGAAATACTTTGTGCTTTGTAATGTGTTTGGAATGGCTCAGCACAGTAGTGATGATTGAATCAGGCCATGTAGCCTATATCAATGGTTCTCAAAGTGGGGTTGAACATGGGGGCAAACACTTTTGAGATTTTCAAGTGGGCCCTGATCCAGAAAAGGTTGAGAACCACTGTGCTACAAGCAGTTACCAACACAGTCACTTCCACTTCAAACGGTATCTGTTTAAAACTAAGCCTTTCTAAGTTGCCACTGTGTGTGCACTGCATCACTCAGAGGTAAAGTGTGGATTAAGTGCCCTCTCCTGGCTAGATTAAGTCTACTGAAATGGCTGTTAAATCAGTGGTTCTCAAACCATTTCACGTCGAGGACACCCAAATTAATATCTAGCCTATATATAGGCCGCAGACCCCCATACAAGATGTGTTGAAAGGTTTAAAAATGTTCAAGATTTATTGAACATTTACAAGCTCACAACGCCTTGTGATGCTGTCATGTTGTCAGCTTGTAGATTGGCTATTTTCAAATAGCCAATGCATATAGGGTTATTTATAAAATGGTTAAAAACTGATGTTGATGCTATATAAACAGGGGTGCACATAACTTTTTTGGTCTAGTTCTCAGGGGAACACCTGGATATGTTACTTGGTGCGCACCAAATAAATAAATACATTTTGCCACGTCTCGCAGGATGGATAAAAGAGGGATACACGGATAACTTGTCTGCTCCTGTTATCAATTGTTTGCACTATGTTGATGTGCTCTTTGCTTTTCTCATGCTTATCAAAAGCTGGGTGACTGAAATCCTTTGTCCCTGTATAAAAGGCGCTGCTTTTATCCGCCAGATTGGGATGTTCACAGCATATTTCGATCACGTGATCTAGCTGGATCTGTGTGACTTGACAATGAAAATGGTCACTCGTGTGTTCGAGAAAAATCACTGAAAACAAAACAGTCATAAAAGTCGTCTTTGGCAGTCTGGACCTTTGGAAGAAAAGTTGTCCTTGGCAGTGAAAGAGTTTGCAACTATGTGTAAATCATGGAATATTTGTGCATCATGGTATTGGATTCACAAATCATTTTGAGACAAATCTCTCTGACATACTTTTATGGCGGTTTGGAAGGACGGTAACTAAGTAAGGAGTCACACTTTTTGATGTCTGTTGGTAGGGCATTCCACATTTTGGTGGCATTACAGTAGAACGAATTTAACCCATTAAGACCTGAAGCGATCCTTAAAAATGTTTTGAAAATCCTAACAGTTTTTTGGAAAAAAAATCTTTTTTTTTTTCAAGATTTAAAAAAAATAGCAGATCTACAAGCTCATAGCGCGGCACTCGGTGCCGCGCTATGAGCTTGCATATCTGCTATTTTTGAATAGCACCCTCTGGTGCTATGCCTGTGTGTGAGTTGTACTGTGTGAGGCCAAGTAGTAACCTGACCAGTTTGTTTTGAGATGTCTGAAGCCTTACACAGCAAACACAGTAAACAGGAGTCGGGACAGGCCTTACATGACAAGGGAAGGGTTAGGCCTGCACCTTCCTTGGTTATTTATAAATGCAAACTTAAAACACACTGTTCTCCCTGGCCTTTAAAAAGAAAACTTTTGCCTTCATGGTGAAATGTTTGGACACTTTTTTAATGCACTTTTTAAACTCCCATTTTTTGTATTCCTATACGCCTATCTTTTCCCTAGAGATTTAGTTAGTATAAGCTCTCCCCCGCACCCCACACACACACACACGCACACGCACACACACACACACACACACACACACACACACACACACACACACACACACACACACACACACACACACACACACACACACAGTAACACTTTTTTTTACTGTTGCAGGGACATTTTGTGTGCTGTCAGTTTTGAAAAGTGTCCACTAGATGGCACTGTAACATCATGTTTCCATTCTACGACGCTTGTCCTATCCAGTCATGTCAGTGTTAGATTTTCTCATATATTATTTAGCAGACTGCAAGGAAGGTAAGCTTTGTAATGCAAAGTTTTACTCATAGTTGCATAGGCTATTATTGCACTATTGATTGAACATTGCACATTTATACTTATACACATAACGTATATTTATTGATATAATAGTGCATGTCAGTCCAAGCGCAAATCCGTAAGAGTGCAAAAGGGTGATCAATTATATTTAAAAAAAGACAATCTAATAAACTAGTCACAAAATAGTCACAAATAGCAGATGTTCAAACTGTGGGCCCTAAAATTCATTATGTTCAATTTGGATTGTAGCTTTGTAGATTTTGTAGCAGCTACAAACGACGGGCGTAACTTTTGTATCTTCATGTCGCCGGCTCCCGTAGGCTCTATGCACAGCATAGGTGTTACCAATGATACTAATGAAGGCTCTGTTCCATTCTGGTCAGACAGGGTGCTGATATTTTGTGCGTGTTGGCTCACTGGAAACACTCCCAAATGGCCCTTTACGGGTCAGAGTTATGGGGGTCGTGGAAATTGAAAAATCTGAGAGCCACTGTGCTACACTAAATGGAACAGAGCCTTCATTAGCATCATTGGTAACACCTGTGAAGGAAGTGCTAATATGGCTGCTGTGCATAGAGCCTATTGGAAATGAACGGTAGCCTGTAGCTTTGTATCTTCATGTCTTTGTAGCTGCCAGTGTGAACGCAGCATACCGAGTCCCGGTTTGCTTTTTTGTGAAAATATGGCCACCCTATGAAATAAAACGGATTTGAAAGGCCACCGAGCGCAGCTTGTGGTGTATACATACACAGGAGTGTAGTTTTCATATGTGGGGAACAATGAGAAGTAAAGGACAGAAAGTTATGGCTGCTGCCGGCGGACCCGCACAGCTGTAAATAAAGGTAATTGTACAAAAGCTTAATTAAATTACATAAATCCTGTTTACGACCTGTGGGCTTTACTGAGCCACTGAGCCATGAGGGAGGGAGGGAGGGGGGAGTCGTGGTGGCGGTGGCGGCTGTGTGTGCGTGTGTGTGTGTGTGTGTGTGTGTGCGTGTGCGCGTGCGTGTGTGTGTGCGTGTGCGTGTGTGTGTGTGTAATAAACACACACTCACTGTATGTACACCCATAAACATGGCACACGCACGCGCGCGCGCACACACACACACACACACACACACACACACACACACACACGGAGTGAAGGTCTGTCTCTGCACTTGTGCTGTTCTGAGGTCAGTGTCTGGGGAAAGTCTATGATTCATCCATTTCATTACAGCTGAGTGTGTGTGTGTGTGTGTGTGTGTGTGTGTGTGTGTGTGTGTGTGTGTGTGTGTGTGTGTGTGTGTGTGTGTGTGTGTGTGTGTATAGTCTGGATGCTGTATGCAACATAAACATTCTGTGACACTGCTACCGGTGGACGGCTACTAGACTGCATTCACCAGAAATAGCAGATCTACAAGCATGCTATTTTTGCTATTTCCCCCCAAAAATGGGAGAGTGAAAGTGGTTAAGTGTGTCTGTGGGTTACCTGCTGCTATGTTTATGTACCTTATATGTTTAACCTCATGTAATACTGTACCAGCTGGATTATGCGTATCATGTAGATATATTAGATCTTTTTTGTATTGCCTCTCCTTGATATGTCCTTTTTCTCTACTGTTTGATTAGTAGCCCCCCCCCCCCCTTCTTTTCTTTTTATCTTTCTTGAAAAATAACAAAAAACAATAGAGCTAATTGCACCCAAAAAATATTTACACCTTTAAACCTGTGATGTGACAATAGAGGTGATTCTGAGTCTGATTCTGAATAAATGAAAGGCATTAACAAGAGCTTGTGAATAAATAATAAATACTATATATTGGAACCCCCCCCCCTTTTTTTTCCTCCATTTCCTGAAAAGTGACCGTTTGGACATACAAGGTTTTCCACCTGACTGCGACCAACCATATCGTTGCTGTCGGGCAGAAACCTCCTATCTCCATATTCTAACTTTTCGCGTTTTTTCAAAAAATAACGCCCTACTTGATCATACTACAGCGTCACACAAAACAACAAAAGCATCAAAAGTAGCTGATCTGCAAGCTCGAAACTTCGAGCTTGCAGATCTGCAACTTTTGATGCTTTTGAATTTGAATCCTGAAAAGTAACAGTTTAGTTCTTTGGATATGAGGTTTCCAGCCGACAGAGACCGTATAATGCCATCATATGTCCCTGGTTGCTAGAGGCCACGAGGGCTGCCGGAGAGGAGACAAACATAATAGATGGAGCGGGGTGAGGTCTCGCAGAGTTCATACTTTATTCATAACAATGTCAGGGTTTGGCATTTCGTTGCGTCCTCCTCGCCGCCTGAGGCCGAAGAAATAAGTTTGGACTTAGAATCCCATGCAGACCAAAGCTTAACCACTTGATTCCTATTCTTGGGGGAGAAATTTTGCACAAAAAATATCTCTAGCTTGTGTAGATCATCAGGCTATTTTCCCTTGAAGATATTTGGTGTAGAGGGAACAGACCCAACTCAGGTCAGGTTTGCCAAGTATAGAGGGTTTAAGTCAGGGGTCTTCAACGTTTTCAGCCCAAGGACCCCTTAGCTGAGAGAGAGAGAGATGAAGCAGGGACCCCACTACATATTGTCAGGGCCGGACTGGGACCAAAATTCAGCCCTGGCATTTTGGCCCTAGAATGAAAGAACGAGCCCAATCAATGGTCTCGAAGGGCGGATCCAAACCCAGCCGCTCGGATTCGTGCGGCGCTTCCTATTGCTTCACCAATCTATGTCCCCGCCTCCCCTCCCCTGCCCCCTCCCCCCCTGGTCTGTGCACGGAGCACGCTGACGTCACCAAATTTAGAGCAACGCCCCTCTGCACTCTGATTGGTTAGGAGTTAACAAGGTCCTAAGACCATCGTTCCTGCATGGTTTGCCCAAAAGCATGGGTTTCCGAGGCTATTTTGGCCCAGACCGGCCCACCACAACCGGTGCGCAGATAGCAGATACTCTACCGCCTAACTCCGTCGAGGCACATACAAACGCACTTCCTTGATACCACCACTTTTACTGAAAAGCATCCCAGTCCAAACATTACAGTAACTAATAATTGGGCCGCGCAACCCGGAAATGACCGTAATAAAACGGGAGCAAAAACATTTTTCTAAAAAATGCCCACTGGCCCAGCGGCCCACCGTGCATATGCCTGGTATGCCAAATGGCCAGTCCGCCCCTGCATATTGTATAAAATTGAGTTGCAGATTAAACTTGTCATAGATTTCATCGATAGCTTCGTAGACTTGTTTGTCTTTGTGTAGCGTTGTGTTGGATTTATGTGTATGGACTCAGGTGTATTTTCAAACATTAACCACTTAAACCCTCAATACTTAGACAACTTGACCTTCGTCTGCTCTTTTTTCCCCACACACCAAACATATTTGCCGAAAATAGCCGATCTACAAGCTCGTAGATCAAGCTTGTAGATCATGCTATTCTTGGCTAATGCATTCCCACCAGAACAGGGATGCTAGGATTGTGGTTAATGTAAAAACAAAACCAAAAAAAAACGTTCCTATCACACAAAGATTTGTAGTAGTAACTCTGAGGACCCCTTAGGGGTCCCGGACCTGCTGTTGAATACCCCTGGTTTAAGTAGTTAAAGGAGAATTCCGAGCTAACGCTGGTTGCTTGTTTCTCTCCCTGGCAACTCGAGTTGCCAGGTTCTGGGAGAGAAACAAGCAACCAGCGTTAGCTCGTTCTGCATTAGCATTAGCTCGTCGGGGACTTTCAGCGCCTGTTAGGGTATCATGAGACTCCACAATGAGTACTAGGAGAAAAAAAACAGACTTTGCATTTGTTAAAATAGGCGATTTTCAGACATCCACACTCTCCCATTATGCCAAGGAGGGGGTCGCCAGAACGGCCAAGAGGGGATTCTCTGGAATAACTCAATGGGCTTTTCTATTGTGGTGAGTGATAAGCGACACACATCACACAAGATAACACTTAAAATGTCTGGAATTCTCCTTTAAGATAGCTAGATAGACTGCAGCCACCACTCTACGGAGGGAGTCTAGTCTTACCAAACATAATAATCCAAATTCTGGCTGGCCGGGTGCCGGCGGGAGTGACATATTGCTTTTTAAATGAATCAAGTACTATTATATGGAGCTGTGACAACCTGATTATATACTTAATACACTTAAGGCGATTAGTGTGTTGACTTTTTCACCACTATTGTGAAACAGCCCTGATTTGCAGCCCGGGCTTATTTAGAGGTGGATTTAGACTGTGGCGTAATAGAGGCATTAATAGACTGAAGGATTATTCTCCGGTTAGAGAGTGATGACATTTGAACACATTTTTGAGAGATAATGGTGTCCCATAGGCAAGACTTTTCTTTTTTTTCTCCGTTACTTGCAAGTAAGGCATTTTAGAATGCACAGCACGACGTTAATGGACAATCCTCAAATAACCTCCTGTTGAGAAGCTGTTATTTTTTTGAACAGTTTCTCAACAGGAGACCCAAAAAACGGAACATTTCCCACAACTGTGCGTTAGTTTACTTTTGGAATGGAATAGACCTTCATTGATCCCACGGGGGGGAATTCAACCGCCTATTATAGCTCTGGTCCTGTTCTTTTGAGTTTTTGGTTCATGTGTCGTTCTTAGCTCACACACCATTTTTTTCACGCCAAGGTGAAAAAATGATATCAATGAATAAAGAAAAAACAAACAAAAAAACAATATCATGCATCTGTCTGTGCTCTGTGTTCTCTCGCGCACACACACACACACACACACACACACACACACACACACACACACATCTCTCTGTATCAGCACTTTGATCCAGTTGGAGCACCAGTGATTGATTGATATCAGATTGAACCGCCTGTTTGTTTCAGCACCATTGACTCTCCAGCCACAGTCGCACCCAAAGATTACAACACTGATTGCATTTCAATTTTTAATGGAAAGCGTCGACATATCTTCGTCTCTCTCTCTCCCTCTCCCTCTCTCTCTCTCTCTCTGCGTTGAGTTGCTTCCTGACTGTTTCATGCCATTAGCGACTCTCAGAAAGACAAATTGGCTGCATTAGCGGGATCCTAATGTTCATGTATTATTTGTATAATAAAGTGGCGTGTATTTGTGCACCCCTGAAATTGATTATGTTGTACAGCTCACCGTTCGTGTGTGTGTGTGTGTGTGTGTGTGTGTGTGTGTGTGTGTGTGTGTGTGTGTGTGTGTGTGTGTGTGTGTGTGTGTGTGTGTGTGTGTGTGTGTGTGTGTGTGTGTTTTCTCTTTCTCCAAACGCCCCATAAGTTATTTCTGAGTGTCTGTGGCGGTTATTAATGTGTGTCTGCTTGTGGAATGCGTCGCTGAATGGACTGCGCGTGCGTGAGTGCGTACGTGTGTGTGAGTGTGTTTGTATTACTATACTTGTGAGCGCCAGTAGTTGTATTTCAGAAATAGACATTGTTGTGAGGACCATTGTCCTGGTCCTCACAAGAGAAATGATTGTTTTATGGTTAAAGAAAAAGGTTTCTAGAGATAGCTTTACAATTAGAAAAAAAGATTCAGGTTGGGGTTAGGACTACAATTAGACATTTTGGGGTTAGGTTTCGGAATTAGAGATAGAGTTACATGCCTGATTTACACTTA
The DNA here is from genome assembly GCF_963454915.1 of Gymnoscopelus microlampas. Classification (NCBI taxonomy): domain Eukaryota; kingdom Metazoa; phylum Chordata; class Actinopteri; order Myctophiformes; family Myctophidae; genus Gymnoscopelus; species Gymnoscopelus microlampas. Next base: position 9,055,637 of record NC_139941.1, on the reverse strand, counting down.
GTTGCACGCCAGTGTTGTGCACTGAAAAAATAGCAGATCTACAAAAATTGACGTCCTAAAATGTTGATGTCCTCACAAGTATAGTAATACGAACATGTGCATGTGCATGTGCAGTGTGTGTGTGTGTGTGTGTGTGTGTGTGTGTGTGTGTGTGGGGGGGGGGGGGGGGGGGTTTCAACAGACTATGCAGTGAAGACACGTGTCTCCCATCACCCCCTCTATCTCATGCATGCAGGGCATCCTGACCAGCCAACTGCAGCCCATTAAGCCTGATTTATTATGTAGATCTGCGATTCCCAACCTCTGGGTCGGGGGCTCACTGGTGGATATTGCAAGTGGGCCACCAGATAATTGGTCAAAAATATATATATTTTTTGATAATAGCCTATTAAAAAAAATATATATCATAGTATTTTTTATTTAAAAATTAGTTTTCATTGTGATGCTGATAAAATGAAAGAAATGCACGCGGCCCACCCGTCTGACCACTTGAATGACATGGGCAACCCAGCCTGGTGGAGATATGCACCCAGCTGATCGCCCCTTATCTAGTTTATACAGTGAAACACATACAGTACAGTGTCGAGCAGGGAAAATAGCTCACAATCTGCTATTTGCGATGTGCGTGCAGGTGAGGCGGTGGTGTGTGTGTGTGTGTGTGTGTGTGTGTGTGTGTGTGTGTGTGTGTGTGTGTGTGTGTGTGTGTGTGTGTGTGTGTGTGTGTGTGTGTGTGTGTGGAGAAATGGATCAGCTCACTGCGAGCAGACTGCTGCCGTTTATCAAGCGCGGGAGACCTCAGCCACAGCAAGTGAGTGATTTACTGTAGGATGAGAAAGTCTTAAGATATTACACACATTCACAGTCAAGTCAACTAAGGCAAAGAAAGCCAACCCAGGTACACAGTAAAAAATCCTCAGCGTTCATTTAACTCTAAAGGATCTTACACACCTTATAAACCTTATAAAGTCAATGCAAGCTTCCACATCCGTTTCGCGTAGCGAAAAAAGCGTCTTTTAATTATTCGGAACGAGTCCGAATTTTGCGTATATTCGCATATTCGCCGGTGTGTAACCACCTTGAGAGTGTCAAAATGCAAGAGTTCAATATCTGCTTAGGATTTTACTGTGTACTGTACCAAAAAAATCTGACTGGCTTCTTTATGTAATATAGGTCAGTGCCACCGAAACATGTTCATGTCAAGGAACCCCCAAATTGATTTGCATTTGGCAACGGACCCCCATCTGAAAAGATTTTGTGCCAGGGACCCCCACAAGAGAAGAATTGCTCTGCACGCTCAAGACCGCATCTCATGCATTGTAAACCAAAGCATAAAATAAGGTTACGGTGGTTCCACAAGGACGTGTGTGTGTGTGTGTGTGTGTGTGTGTGTGTGTGTGTGTGTGTGTGTGTGTGCGCGCGCGTGTGCGTGTGCATGTGTGCGTACGTGCATGCATGCTGTGAGTAAAAAAAACACGCTTCTTGATTATTCGATTAATTGAAAAAAGTAATCAATACAATAAACGGTAGCCCTAATACAGTAGATTTCAGCTTATTGCTATAGCATTAGTAGAACGTATAACATCACTGAATACGACGAAAGACGGCGAAGAAATAAACAAACAGTCATCGGGGGCCATGCAGCGCTGCTGTGAGAATCCTCACCAAATAAAGCTATTCTGTGGGTGAGTGGGCGATAAACAGCCACCATCTCATCACCATACCCGTGGTTGGGTGAGAAATGCTGCATCATTATGTGTTGGAATTTGTGTGTGCAGCTGTCTCAACGGTCCCAACAGCATGAGAAATAGCCCCACTTAAATCACACACGTGGCAGGGTTGGCTGTTAAAAAAAAAACTACCACAGGTGAAAGTGAATTTTTGCTACACATAGTAAGGACCTAAATCATTCCCCCAGTAATGTAAGAGATGAATAATTCACTGGCAGAAATGGCACTGTTCCCTACAATACATGTGCAGCAGCAGCAGCAGCCCTGCGTGTCTTTGAGAGGCGATGCTGAAGTGGGGGTCCATAATTGCTCAGGGCGTGAGGTAGTACTTAAAGCCCAGAACAGTGTCGATCAGGACGCTCTGCACACCGCTCTGACAGGAGGCACCAGGAACCGGCAATGGTGGAAAGTACATTACACTACAACTTTAAGTCTTCTTCTTCTTTCGGCTAATGTCCACTCGGGGGTCGCCACAGCTGCTGTCCACGCTGCTCCTTCACTTGGAAAGGAGCCAGCTTAGGTGGTTCGGGTATCTAGTAATGATGCCTCCAGAGCGTCTCCCTGGGGAGGTCCTCTGGGCCATAGACTGTATAAATGAGATGGACAAACCCCCTCCGCTGCTTTCTACAGACCGAAAATGAATCCTTTGCTGCAGACTGTGGCTCCGCCATCTTTCACTACGCGTCAGAATGAGTTCAGACCATTATTGGTTGGGTAACTTGTCAATCAAGAGCGGGGGGCGGGGAATGAATGCTATTGGTTGTGTAGCGTGTCAATCAAATCATCCCGCCCATCCTAGAGAATAGCCTACTTTATCGTCAATTTTATAATAAATAGAACCATAATTTAGCAAAACGCATATCCTGATGATTGAAAGGAGACTTTAAACTAGCGACTGGAAGCATATAGAATTTATGACAATTTTTATTACAGTAAGAAAATCGAGTCTGAAAGTTGGTAAAAACCCATCGGCTTGCGTTAAAATAAATTCTTTCTGAACTCACAGGTCGGCACGGGTGAAACAGCGCCTCTCGCTGGACATTTACTAAACATCCGGGTTGGCCTCATAGTAAATATCTCAGCCTTGCCCCTTGCTCTGGGCACGTCCCACTGGGAGGACACCCCCTGGCAGACCAACGACCAGATGGGGGGATTATATCTGCACGCTGGCCTTGGAACACCTCGGGATCTCCCAGGAGGAAGTTGCTAATGTTGCCCTGGAAACGGAAGTCTGGTGCTCCGGATAAGCGGTTGAAGATGGATGGATGGATGGATGGGTCGCCACAGTGGATCATCTGTTTCCATCTGCTTCTGTTTTCTCCCTTGGTCACTCCAGGCACCTGTATGTGCTCTCTCTCGCCGCATCCATAAACCTCTTATTTGGCCTCCCTCTTCTCCTCTTGCCTGGCAGCTCCATCTTCAGCATTATTTTATTGTTCCCTCCATTATTTTATTGTTTCCTCCATTTTCACATGTCCAAACCATCTCAACTTCGCCTCTCTTGCTTTATCCCCAAACCTTCTACTCTGGGCTGATTCTCTAATATAGTCATGTCTGATCTTGTCCCTCCTTGTCACTCCTAATGAGAATCGTAGCATCCTCAAATCTGCAACTTCCAGCTCTGCCTCCTGTCTTTTCGTCAGTGCCACTGACATTTACTCAAGGGCTGTACTTAAGTACAATTTTGAGGTGCTTTACTTGAGTATCTAACATTTGTATTACGTTATGCTTCCAATCCATTACATCTCAGAGGAAAATATTGTACTTCTTTTCTCCAATACAATTATTTGAACTATTTAGTTATTAATACTCTGCTCATTAAACTATTAATACAAAACATACACCGCATGAGCACTATATACTTCGGCTATGCAAAAATAACAGATACAAGCTCAAGACGCGTCGCAACCTTGTGGATCGGCAATTTTTTTGTAGTGCAATTTTGAATACAGGCCTTTTACTTGTAACAGAGTATCGGAAGTCAGCTCACTCTATTTCAGTGGTGGATAGTAACTAAGTCCATTTAATTGAGTACTGTACTTAAGTAAAATCTTGAAGTATTTTTGGGCGGTGCAACCGCCCCTATACTGTATGTGAGGTTTGGACATCGACATTCGCTGCACTGTGATTGGCCACCATTGTACCCCCCTAACCCTACACATTCAATGCAAATCACTGGCCACCATTGTACCCCCCTAACCCTGCACCGTGATTGGCCACCATTGTACCCCCCTAACCCCTACACATTCAATGCAAATCTATTGGCTGACTCTATGATTGGCTAGTGAAACACATGACGCATGTGCATAGCCCTATAAATAGGACCATGCATTTAAAAAAAATCGCACCCTGTGTGAAGGAAGCGGTGCCTTTGATGAGTGGCCTCCTGGTGGCGCTATAATAGGGCGGGGCGGGGCTTCAGCAATCAATGCTCGTCCCTATTAGTGGTCTAAGTCCACATACCAAATTTGGACTTGCTGGCATGCTGCGAACTGGAGTTATAGCTGTTTAAAGCCTGTGCTGAAACGGACAAACGGACAAACGTTTTTTTTTAAGTGAATCACCCATTGTGGACCAACCATTGTTTATTTATTGTTAATAAATAGCACCATACACTTCAGAAATATTACTTTTCTTTAAGTGAACTTCCATCACTGTGATGACCACTGTGACCACACCGCCCACTTCACACTGGGTGTGATTTTTTACTTTACTTACTTACTTTACAATTTTCTCAAATATTGTACTTTTACTCCACTACAATTATTGACAACTTTAATTATTAGTTAGTTTCTAAATTGTGATTATTATTACAAAACATACATTAACCACTTCAGCCGTATATGTAGGCCACTTATGTCCTCTTTGTAGCTTTGATTGAATACTTTATTAACAGTTTGCAAAAAAAAAGCACAGTGCAGCTGCTGCTGCTGTTACCAATTTATTATATACAGTACATCAATTTTGATGAGAGAGATCAAAGCTAAAAATGCGTGGCGAATGAATTCAAACAGTGGAATTCGAAGATCTACAAGCTTACAAGGGGTGTGAGCTTGCCTTGTAGATCTGCTCATGGCTTTAATAGCTACACTAATGATGCCCAAATAACTAATACTGCAGGCCGAAAGAGTTTAAAGTGACTATGTGTATAGATAAAGATCTGTTTAAGTGCTTGTAGATTTGCTAGTTTTTAAGATAACTGATTCAGTGAGTATTGATCAAATAAGAGATGGAGTGTTACTTGGGATTGATAGATTAAGATATACTGTATGTATGTGCTTGTACTGTAGATTTATATTGGTCAAATAGAGATACTTAGATTGTTTTATGCAAATGTTTTTTATTCTGTACTGTAGCACGTTGAGGTTTGTATCAAATGTAAAGTGCAATATACATACAATTTATTATTATTATCCTTATTATTATTATTATTATTATTATTATTATTATTAAGAGTCTGTGATTTATCCAAACAGAAAAAGGTGCCCTTTGGAGATGGATAAATTGTAGGTCAAATTTAAGTTCCTCCTTTGTGAAACCTTCATTGTAAACACTGGGTTAGACTTGCTCCCGTTGCATATTATGATTATAGTCTATGATAATAAATCCGTAAAATCAGGCAAAAATAAGAATGACATAACATAAACAAATGCATAATTAAAGAAAAAAACAAAATAAAACCGGGAAAAAAGTACGAACATTTCACGCACGTGCACGGACTGTTTGCGCGCAGAGTGCGTGCATGTGCGTGCACCTCCCGGAAAAGATTTTCTCCTGGGTGGGATGTCTGCCTTTAACTCATAAAAACCAGGAAAGCAATCTGTGTCCTTTTTTCTTTGAGATTTTTTTCATTTTTCAGAAAGCTCTTGTACATTTGCTATTTTTGAATATTTAAAAAAAATTAACTTGAAAGTGTTAAAGTGTCATTTTTCATTTTCAAACTCAAATCTTCTTTTCTGGCACAAAACATTTTCAGACAGGGGTCCACAGCCAAATATATATTTATTTGGGGGTCCTTGGCACAAAAAAGTGTCAATGTACTGATTTTACTGGGGTCTCAAGAGATTAAAAATAAAATCATATCAAATGGGCTTCCGTGGCTGTCACAAAGTGGGTGTGTTGATTGGCACAAATTCAGTAAAAAAACATATGAAGATCTGAATTCGATCCAGGACAACAAAAAGTGGAAATACAACAAAAAAATCTAACAAAATGACAAACATTTATGGAGGGGCAAAGTGTCAACCTCTCCCTCAAGGCAGCCTTCCCGCTATCTGAGCTGTTTCCATTATATACTCTACAGACTCCACCCTCCCATTTCTAATCAACCAACCACAATATAATAGCAATCCCCACCAAAGATGTTCCCAATGTTCTAATCAATCAGCTAACAGGATTAACAGGCACCCCCTCAATTACATCATCAGGCAGCAATCACCCAACTATACAGCTACGCTTCAACAGGCCGCTCCCCCGTTACAGAACGTGCACCTTCTATGTGACATATGGGATTCTAGAAGTTACAAGCATAGCATATGTTTGTATAATATGAATGTATGTATGAATGTTGTGTAATGCCGAACTGCATAAACATATGGGGGAAATTAGTCTACAAGATGCTGCTCTGTGACAGTGGCCTAATAACGTCTATCAAACTGGGGTTCCTTGAAATGAAAAAGTTTGACAAACACTGGTTTCCCACACATCACCTCAGCCAAGTCCCGCTCACCATGGACGATACTGACCACTCAAATGGAAGCTCAAATCGACGAGAGAGAGAGAGAGAGAGAGAGAGAGAGAGAGAGAGAGAGAGAGAGAGAGAGAGAGAGAGAGAGAGAGAGAGAGAGAGAGAGACATACAGAGACACAGACAGACAGACAGACAGACAGACAGACAGACAGACCATAAAAAATCTACAAACTCACAATGCGTTGCAACGTTATGCATTGCCCAATAGCCCACGTAGAAAATAGGGCTTTAATGAGTGTCTTGCAATGTAATCATCTGCAAAGTATCTAATGCTGACAAATATAATTGTTGGAGTAAAACAATAATATTTGCGCCTCTGAGATGTATGAGAGGGATAGGGAGAGGGAGAGGGAGAGAGACAGAAGTGAGAATAGAGAAACAGTCTGTGGGGTTTTGTAAATATACACTGTTGGGCTGAGTGGGCAGCCAAGCGGTCGGCGTGCGAACGCGCGCCCCCCCCTCGTCCCAGGGGTCTCGTTTCTACAGCCCCATCTGTGAGCAGGAGCAAGAAAAGAAGGAAGTGACGGGGTCCTCGGGAAACGCTGAATCAAATCTGACCCGCCACCTGCGAGGGGACACGAAACGCACGGAAGGAAAGATGGCAAAAGAGAGAGAGAATGAGGCTGCAGGGGGAAATGAAAGCGGCGGGGGAATCAAAGTATAACGGGGAGAATACATAAAGGAGAGTGCACTGCTCGTGGAGATAAAGCCGAGTGGATGAAAGGAAAACGATGCACGTTGGAGAGGCCTGCCTGAATTGCTAGCCGACGCTGGGGCTGCTTTTCTTCCGTCTCGGGAACGGTAAGAAAAGGTCACTGAAAAGTCAATGAAAGTGTCTTATTATTATTATTATTATTTTTTGTCTTATGAGGACGTGGGGTTAGAATCCAACTTGCGGAAAATCATGAATTTTCTTTGACGCTGCCCTGTATGTCTGGTGCTAAGAGTTACACTAAGTTCAATTACTTGAATTAAGTCTCAAACATTTGTCGAGGACCCCCTCGGACCCCCATCTGAAAATATTTTGTATCAGGAGCTCCTATTGTAGGTTCAGGAGCAGGGCTACACTCCTAAAATCAAGCCATCTCCATTCAAGTCGCTTCCGTTCACTATAAAAGCTCGCCTTACCCCCCCAAAATCATTCCAAGTTTGTCAGAAATGTGACGCATCGTTACACGGCTCGAGCTTGCAGATTGGCTATTTTCGAATAGCTAAAGAATGAAATACGATTAAAGTGGTTACACATTTTGCTGGGGACCCCCTGGAACCCGAAGGGTCCCCGGACTACATTGAGAAACACTGAATGACTGTAACTCCAGAGAATATAATATCGAGCCTGTAGCCCCACAGTTGGGTGACATGTGAGGGTTAGACCATGACTGATTAGGGATTTTTGGAGCCGACAGATGTCTTTTCTGATATTTTTTTACTCTAAAAATGATTTCTGTTCAGATGAATATTGCATGCTTTGCTGCATGGCTTGAGCCAAAACATTCACGTCTGACGGAGTGAGTCATCGATCTTTGCCCAAAGGGACATTGCTCAAAATACACACACACACACACACACACACACACACACACACACACACACACACACACACACACACACACACACACGGTATGGAGCATGGCGCTACAAACACCAGTCAGTAAGACATATCTCTCATATCTCAGTGAACCAATGGATGCCAATGGATGGATGGCTCTTTTTTTTTACTACGGGAACCAACTAGAAAATGTGCTCCTCGGAGCACAGGTCTCCGCCAGTACTGTTCCTGATTAATCCTGTCTTACCTCACTTCAAAAGGTATAAATGACCTTTTGAAGTGACACACCTATTTATAGGTCTCTATTTCATCATGCGTCTCGCTAGCCAATCAAAGCACACCCTTTCAACATATTGTCACGTGTCACGTGAAGCTTGACCAATGTTAGCTTGGTGGACGGACACACGGAAGGACGAGAACGAAAACATAGTCTCCTGGCGGAGACAAAGACAATAAGCGAACTGTGCCGTATACCGTGAAACATATAGTTCACAGGATTTGTTATATGTGTCTGTCTGTCTGTCTGTCTGTCTGACTGCCTACCTTCCTGTCTGTTTGTCTGTCTGCTTGTCTGTCTGTCTGTCTGTCTGTCTGTCTGTCCGTTCGTCCATCTGACTCAGTGGCTCTCAAAGTGGGGTTCCAGGGACCCCTAGGGGTCCTTGGGGGGGTTCCAGGGGATTCTCAGCTCACAGCGCGTCACTTTGTGCTGCACTGCAAGCTTGCTCTCCTTAGATGCAATAAACACGTGGGTCTCAAACTTTTTCATGTCAAGGGCCCCTAAATTAATTATGTATTTGGCCCCCATCGGAACATTTTTTGTTCCAGGGACCCCCAGAAGAGAAGATTAGTGTTAAAAAAAACTCAAAACATATATCGCAGCACGGCGCAAAGTGTCGCGCTGTGAGCTTGTAGATCTTCTATTTTTGAATAGCCAACGTATGAATGGATAACGTGGTTAAAAGGATTGTGATGCTATGTTAGATACTTTTGCTGGAGACCCCCTGGAACCCTCCCATTGAGAACCAATGCAATAAACTGTATTCAAGGTCTGTATTCTCCCCTCTGGTTATGTAACTGTTCTGAATGTAACAACACTCCAGTCACGGCTCAGCGGTCTTTCTCAGACAGGCCATTTAAAAAAAAACATTTATCCACGTGATACATGGAATATAATATAACACAGCGGCTCTGTGAGTATAGCTCCAGATCAGGGGTCACCACCATGGCCGCCTTGTGATCGACATTTCCATCGCACTTTATTTTATGCCACAGACGTACAAAATGACTGGTGAATAATATTACCACAATACATAGACCTAGCCCTATAGTGGACAACTAATGTGCCATATTTAGTTCCTATGCAAATACGCTACACATTTTAAAAGGATAGTATTTATGCATTAATTAATCAGTGTGCAGTGTCATACCTATTCTGAAGAAAACCTGGACACTGTCAAGTCATACAGCCAGCATACAGTGAATAGACTTGGAACATGATGCATCGATGTTTACAGCCAGTACAGTATACAGTGTATAGACTTGGACCCAGCATTGATACATGTGTAGTAGGATGGGCGTTGGCTCCCACTCTACCCACGGCCCATCCTCCGCCTGCTCACCCTCCCCCTTACTCCCCCTTACGGGCCCTATAGGCAAATAGGTTTTATTATTAAGTGCATTGTTACATTGTTTTTAGTTATTGAATGTCATGCTATTTTATTATTGAGGTTAAAATACAAGAAAGCTTTTTGTACTTTGTATAAACACCGTTTCTGCCTTTATACTTTATTGTGCAAACGAACTTGTGTGAGGAGCAATATATGTTCAGGTGGTTGGTTTACATTATAAATATTTCCTGGGGTGCAACTCCCTAGGTGGCGTAGTTGGCTATATATAATTATATTAATTCATACCGCCCTGCTACACATGCATACAGCCAGTATACAGTGAATATACTTGGACCATGCTGCATTGATGCATGCATACAGCCAGTAGGCCCATACAGTGAATATACTTGGACCATGCTGCATTGATGCATGCATACATGCATAGAAAACATACTGATGGAATATTGATTTAATAAAGGTTTGGGAATCAACACTAATGTTGTCTTGGGGTTTATTGATTCCTCTTCATTTGTTATTGTTATTCTTGTTGTTATGAATCTAAACCCACACATTGTAATCTTATGGGCTCCTATATAACACATAACAATCTTGAGTTTTGCACGTTCGACAGTACATGAATCTACAAATGAACTGAATTAATTGCACTATAGACGGTTAAAGGATTAGCTCTGCTAGTATTTTTTTAACCACTCCAAAGTGGTTTAAGTCTTAAACAATATACTTTGTTAACCGGAGTCCCCTAGGGCAGTGGTTCTCAAACTGTGGGTCCCCAAATGATTTTGCGGGGGTCCCCAGATGATTTGTTTAATATGCAACATTGTTTTCTCACTCAACAGTAAACAAACCAACATAATACAGTTATGAGTGGATTTTAAGATGTTTTATATATAAAACAAATAAGACCATTACTGCGTCAAGAGTAATAAACAAAGTATAATATAAAACATTGGCCAAATTGTCAAATATAACCAAGAAAGAAGCAACAATTGTGAAAATAGACGGTCTACAAGCTCACAACGCGTTGTAACCAAGTAAATTTGGAACCAAGTACATTTATTGCATCAGCTCCTCCAATTCTAAGTGCTTGTCAGGGTGGGGGTTCCCAGTTCAAATATGATTATTTTGGGGGGTCGCGGCCCTATAGGGGTCTTTCCTTGTCCCCCGGCTTTTCTCCTCCACACACCATCATTTCTTCACCAATAAATACCCAATCTATTACAAGATCGGCTATTTTGGCTGAATGTTTGCCTATTATGACACAACCAGAATAGTGATGCGTTTAAATAAATGTGTGCGTGTACTGTGCTGCGACCTATATTCACTATACAGTTGAATTCACTTAAAACTGCAATATGGAACTTATTGTAATGAATGGTGGTGCCTCTCGTGGTTTAAGTCCGCTTTAGACTCTGTCATTTTAAATGTAGCCGTCACACTTTTGCGTCTTGGCTTTGAGAACTGCACTTCTGCATTCCAAGAATGCAGAAGTGACCGGGACAACGTCAAATGACGTGAAGGGGACCCCCGCCAGGTTTGCCGGTTAGTCAGATTTGTCCCTTGAAGTCCCTATAATACGTTTTGGGAGTGTGAGTATGTTGCTATTTCCTGTTGTTTGTTGACTAAACTTAGTTTTTACTATTCAAAAATAGCAGATAAACAAGCTCATAGCGTGTCACTTTGTGCCGCGCTATGAGTTTGTAGATCTGCTATTTTTGAAAAATCTTTTTGCATAAAGTGAACAATTTAGTTTTCACTTAAAATGTTCACTTAAAAAAATGTTGTTTTTTTTACATTTTCAACACATCTTTTCTTCTGGAGTTCGCTGGCACAAAAGGGGTCCACAGTCCCCTTATTATATCATTTTACATATCATTTTGGGGGTCCTTGACATGAAAAAGTTTGAGAACCACTGTGCTCTGATTGAATACTTTATTGGTCAGAAATGTAAACAGCACGTGGTACAGTCAGACATTAAGGCTAAAAGGATTACACAAAAAAAGTCCTGGAGACATTGTGGTCTTATGTATTCAATTCATCAACATAACATAACAAAATTACACAATAATACATGTCATCAACAAATACAAAACACTATTATGTACAAAGGAGAAAAAGGAAAAAAGGCGTCAGTGAACACCTCCTTTCGATAGAAATTTGCATTGACCTCCCGTTACTAGAGGGGACACACTCAACTCAACTCAAATTTTATTTATAGAGCACATTACAATGACCGAAGTCAACCAAAGTGCTGTACAACACAATAGTACAATACATCCGGTGAAAAATACAATACAAAAATACGAAAAATACAAGACATTTATGGTAGAAAAACTAATTAAAATTGCATAGCAGAAACACAGTGAGGTAGGATCAATGGTCGTGGAGCGTCTGCTTTATTGCTCAAAGGCCAGTGAGAAGAAATAGGTCTTCAATAGTGATTTAAATGTGATTATGGACTGAACGGCTCTTATGTGGAATGGAAGGCTGTTCCAGAACCTCGGGCGGGTGCGGCAAAGGCTCGGTCACCTCTGGAGCGTTTATTTGTCAAGAGCTCAGTCAGTAGGAGCTGGTCGGCCGACTTTAGGGGTCTGGATGGGGTGTAATTATCAATGAGGTCCGTGATAAAAGGCGGGGCTAGTCCGTTACGTGATTTAAAAGTAAACAATAAAACCTTAAAATTAATTCTGTAGCGGACTGGAAGCCAGTGGAGAGAGGCCAGAACAGGGGTGATGTGCTCACGCCGCCTAGTACCCGTGAGGAGACGGGCGGCGGCGTTTTGGATGAGCTGGAGGCGTCTGAGCAGAGCTTGGTCTATGCCAATGTAGAGTGAATTACAATAATCCAGCCTGGAGGAAATGAAGGCATGAATTACTCTCTCGAGGTCGCTAGGAGAGAGGTAGGGCTTGACTTTGGCCAATAGGCGCAGCTGGTAGAAGCTGGAGCTAACCACCGAGCTGACCTGCTTGTCAAATTTAAAATTGGAGTCAAAAGTGATGCCGAGATTCTTCACGTAGGGGTGAATGTTGGATCTTCGGGAGCCTAGTCGGGGGGAGGGACGGAGGAGTGGGGGCCAAAGAGGATTACTTCCGTTTTGTTTTTGTTCAATTCTAGGAAATGTATACTCATCCAATCTTTGATGTCAGATAAGCAGTCTAACAGGAGTTGGTGTGAGTTGATGGATGTTGATTGTAATGGCATGTATAGCTGGATATCATTTGCAAAGCAATGAAATGATATGTTATGTTTTTGGATGATGGGCCCTAGCGGTAGCAAATATAGCAGAAAAAGGATAGGGCCCAGGATCGACCCTTGGGGGACCCCGCAAGTAAGGGGGGCCTTGGTGGATGTGTAGTCCCCTAGGCGAATGGAGAAGCTGTTGACCTGTTGGCTAAATATGGTTGGAACCACTTGAGGGCTGTGCCTGTGATACCTACGTGATATTCTAACCTATGTAAAATAATTATGTGGTCAATTGTGTCGAAGGCGGCAGTCAGGTCAAGCAGTACTAGGACAGCAGAGTTGCCCTTATCAACAGATACAATTAGATCATTAAATACTTTTAAAAGAGCGGTTTTCGGTACTGTGGCCAGGCTTGAATCCGGACTGACATTTCTCGTGGATATTATTTGTGGTTAAAAACAGCTGGAGCTGGACATAAACCACTTTCTCTAAGACCTTTGAGAGGAATGGGAGTTGGGAGATAGGCCTGAAATTTGACAGGATGGTGGGATCTAACAACCCTGAACAAAAGGGTGGTTGAGAAGATCTTCTGCAGTTAATATAGCGTCACAATCATTTAACCAGCGTCACAATCATTTAACCACCGTAACCATATTTTATTCTTTGGCTATTCAAAAATAGAAATAGTTTTTTTTTTTTTTTTAAGTGAACATTTTTAACACAAATCTTTGCTTCTGGAGGTCCCTGGCAAAACATATTTTTGAGATGGGGGTCCGCGGCCAAATACATTTTGGGGGTCCTTGACATGAAAAAGGTTTGAGAACCACTGTGCCGATTGTTCAGACACCCTGAACAAAGGGGTGGTTGAGTAGATCTTCTGCAGTTGGCCTCCAATTTTCCTTCACAAACACTCGCCGTATGAAGTTTCTGCAGTCCTCAGACGCCTCCTCAGGAAGCGTGGGCTTTGTGGTCTCTGAGATAATCTTAAACATGGCTTGTATGGAGTTCAGCTCAGCCCATGGAGGTTTCTTGGTCAGCATTTCCACAACGGTGCAGCCAACACTCCTGAGGGAAATGACAAGTATTAATATTATATGTATATATCTGCTTTCCGGCAGAAACCAACTCCAAAATGTTCATTTTTCAGGAAATGACAAAAACAAAACAAAAAGTGGAGTTAGGAGGTTTTGTTCATCATTGATAAGAACAGCTAAATGGACCTCAAAGCAAAACCAGCTAACTCCATCCCCCTTTGGTGGAGTTAGCTGGTTTAGCAGAACGTTTGAGGATCCAATGGAGTTAGCTAGTTTTGTCAGAAGCGCTTTTTAATACTTTTCATTGGTTCACTATTATTTTAATCAACACACAGATGTAAAGGGTGTTCAATAGCCCTGATTTATGGAAAAAAAAATGCAAAAGCAGAAAAATGGAGTTAGCCGGTTTCTGCCGGACAGCAACTTTTTTATATATATACAGTATGTATATATATTTTTAAACCAAATTCAATTAAAACACGGGAAAGCATCTGTGTGTCATTTTAGATTTCTTTGGCTTATCAAAAATAGCAGATAAACAAGCTCATAGTGCTTAATTTCGTGCCGCACTATGAGCTTGTAGAATTGTGACAATTTGAGCAAATCTTTGAATACATTTGTTTTAAAGCGGACATTTTTAACTCAAATCTTTGCTTCTTGGGTCCCTGAAACAAAATATTTTGAGATGGGGGTCCGTCCGCAGCCAAATACATATCATTGTGGGGGTCCTTGACATGAAAAAGTTTGAGCACCACTGATATACTGTAGCAACATACGTTTTTCAGAAAAACTGTTAGGATAGGATTTAGAAGACATTTGTAGAATCGGCCTTAGGTCTTAATCGGGCAGATCTCCGCCAGGCCGGGTTTTCTACCCAGGACTGTGTCAGTCATGGGTTGCAACTTGCAACCATCATGACACAAGGAAGATGTGGGGGGGAAATAAGAGTTTGTAAAGGTGCAAATTTTAACATTTGTGGTGCCCCTTGTGGGCGTAATTGAAAGCTCTATAGAGGCCCCTCAACATGTGATTCCAATTTGGGTATGATTGGAGGTTGCATTCATGACATATGGAGTTATTTGTACGAAATAGGCCCCGCCCACAATTGTGTTAATCTAATCACAGGCAAGTGTATTAAAACCCTGTTTAATGGTCATTGTCACAATCACAAGACCATCTGTGCATAATTTGTTGAAAAAGCTGATTATTAAATTATCTGCAAGAAAGACTGACATATGTGCTGCCCCCATGGTTGGAAGTGAAATCGATTTTAGCTCTGTGCTGATTCGATGCCACTCATTGGGTCAAATTTGGGGCAGATCAGACGCTGCGTTCATGATTTGTATCATGTTTTGCAAAGCGGGTCCCTCACGCAAACTTTAGACATCAATCGTAACCCAATTACAATGGAATATGAATCAAATAATAACTACAAAATGTGCTCCTCGGAGCACAGGTCTCCGCCAGCGGACCCGTGCTATTTTAACCAAAGGAAATCACTTACCCTATCTTTAACCATAGTTTTCTTCCAAAGACATAAATAGTCTTTGGAGGTGACACACCTATTTATAGGTCTCTATTTCATCATGCGTCTCTAGAGGAAAAGATACTCTCCATTAATCCTAGCCTGGGATCCAGCCTGATTCGCTACGTTCGGCTGACTTTTTTCTCTCTCTCCGCTTATCAGTCTGGAATGCACCCCATTGACTCGTTTTGCAGAACTACACTGGAACTACATATGTTACGTTAGGCAACGTTGTTGCTGATTGGATGTTGTTCAAACGAATGACGAATCACAACGATCACACTGTTTTTTTTGTCCCGCCCCGCACCACAGACCAATCAGAAGCCACGGCACGATTCGAAACGTTTGTCATGTCCCGCCTCCCTTGGAGATAGGAGGCATTCCAGACTGAGAAGCGAAGAGAGAAAAAAAAGTCCGCCGAACGTAGCGAAGCAGGCTGGATACCAGGCTACATTAATCCTGTCAATATTACATATTGTCACGTGTCACTTGACCAATGTTAGCTTGGCTGATGGATAGGTGTGTCTTACCTCACTTCCAAAGACATAGTCTTTGAAAGTGACACTCCTATTTATAGGTCTCTATTTCATCATGCGTCTCGCTAGCCAATCAAAGCACACCCTTTCAACATATTGTCACGTGTCACGTGAAGCTTGACCAATGTTAGCTTGGTGGACACATGGAAGGACGAGAACGAAAACAATAGTCTCCTGGCGGAGACAATAATCTTGATCACATGACTCCAGAAAGAAATGGTAGATATTAATGATTTGCGTGAGTTTTCGACAAAAACTTTGCTTTGAAGAAAATAAATAAGTAAATGTAAATAAAAATGATGCTATGTTCACATGAACGTTTCCACATCCTTACCATATGTCAGCTTTCCGTCCATACTTGCCATTGATGACTTCCGGGCTCATCCAGTAGGGGGTGCCAGTTTGAGTTTCAAATCCTGTTACAGACTTGGAGATGGACTCCATTAGTTTGCTGGCTCCAAAGTCTCCCAGCTTCACATTCCCGTAAGCATCTTTCAGAATGTTAGCACCTGGAGGACAGGAATACAAGAAAGGGACAGTTATTTGTTTCATTTGTCACTCACAGATAGAAAACTGTGCAGTGACATGCTGGTGTGACATGTAGCAGCCTGGAATAATAATATAAAAAAACAAGATATAATAACAGGGTATAATGCCACGTTAAAAAAGTAACCGAGAAAGGTGATCTGTCTAATTCTGTTTGGATGTCCATGGATTAAACTCTTCCAATTACTATGTCATGCAACATTTCCTTATTAGCATCAGTTGCACACATTGTGTAAAAATTGTAATTATCATGTAAAATAAATTATGTAAAAATGTCCCATTTGTTTGTATATGATCATTTCTATTACCTTTGATACTGAACACAGAATGGAGACAGGGCGATAGTTACAGGGTTTTAATTTTCTTCCCTTTTTGTATGGAGGCTAAATGGCAGCAACTAGAGCTGAATTCCAATACCCAATATCTCGACCACTCTCCCCCACTCGGTCACTCCAGCTTGACCCGAAAATAGTTTGGTCCCAATTGGTCATTCGCTTTTTGGAGGAACCGAGTGGAGTCGAGTGGAGGAGCCGAGCGGGCTCTCCGAGTGTGCATGGAGCGAGTGTGAAGTGTAGGCTCGACCACTCTTCACATCTCCTCGCGGAAAACTTCCGCATCACATGCACACGTTTTTTTCCTTCTCCCGTGACGTATATATGATCCTCCTCCACTTCTGGCCACACAAACACTGCTTGAAACCCAAAACAATGCCAAAAACACCGGCCGCCGGTATATCATAATTATACCCGGTCCGGTCGACGCATCCGTGGGGGGATATGCGCACATATCTCCCGGGTCTGGCAACCCGGGAGGCGACATTGTTTGACACATAAATGCTAATAAGAAGCTGAGATTTGATGAAATTGAAAAACGGGCTTCACAGTTAAGTTCAGATGGTAATGGTCAATGGCTGTGTGTGAAATCAGAGCAATTGCTCCAGCCAGTGAGGAGAACCGGGTAGTGACACCACTACAGACAGACAGACAGACAGAGGTTACTAGAATTATAGTAGGACTAGACCATACCCGGTCGACACATCCGTGGGGGGATATACGCACATGATCTGGCAACCCGGGAGGCAGTTCGTCCCATAGCTCGCGGGGCCATCCCACAGCTGGGCAGCCCCGTAACCATGGCGACATTCTTTTACACCAAAACGTTAATAAACAGCTGAGATTTGGTGAAATCGAAAAACGGGCTTCACAGTTAAGTTCAGATGGTAATGGTCAATGGCTGTGTGCAAAATCAGAGCAATTGGTCCAGCCACTGAGGAGAACCGGGTAGTGACACCAGACAGACAAACAGAGGTTACTAGAATTATAGTAGGATATTTTCAGAAATCTCTTTGGGAAAAATGAATGGGTTTTTTATCTGTGGAACCACAAAATGTCCGCCACTGCCTATAGTGTTTTATAGTAGCTACAGAGGGTTTATAATCAATTTAGCTTGACTTTTGACTATGCGTGGGTGTACTGCACACTGGCCATGTTTCAGAAGTGTACGTGAACTAATTTAATTTAATCTATTTCAAACCACGATTGTGGTTTGAAATAGATGTTGGAGTTACCTTTGATGTCTCTGTGGGCGATCTCCTTGCTATGCAGATAGAAGACTCCCTGAAGGATTTGTCTGGTATATCTCCTCGTCACCTTCTCTGCCAGAGCCCCATAGGTTTTTATTTGGTCCAGTATAGAACCCTGGAGAGAAAGATGGATAGATCAAGAGAGCAAGAAAGAAGGAGACAGAGGGAGAGTCAGAGAGAGGCAAACACGGTGAACATCCTTGTGTTATGTTACACTAGTCCATACCCGGGGATGTGTGCAGTCAAAGCACTTACAGACTTTGGGTTATGTGCTGCGCTGTACATATAATAAAGAAATACATCACATGGATGCAACTGGGACGCATCATCAGTGTTGTAGCCTGGGGTCATAGGGTGTTTCGGGTCTCGCAACATACAACATACACCCTCGCCCAGGTGACCCAGCCAGGGTTGATCAAGCCCCGACTTACGTCCCAGTAGCACCCACGGTCAGTCCTATAGGGAAAGACAGGGCCACTCAGTCCGCTTCTCCGGAAGTACTCTGCTGGGACTCGGGGAGGCTCTGGCACGTGGAGGGACTAGGCACTGTGGGTTGTCTCCTGGCCGGGCTCCTCCTTCGTCTCACCAGGTCCAGGACCTGAGCGCTGCGCCAGATCAGATGCACCGCCCCGATCCAAACATTTCCTTCTGGCGTGATGGTTCCTTGGGCCGATACCACTAGTAATAGTCCCAAACCTTTTTTGGCCCCAAGGACCCCTTCCAATATAATACCATATTCATTACCAACCACCCACAATGTCAAATTGTGTGTTAAATGTTGAAGTAACAATCACAAACAGTGATTATTAATTTGATATTGGTGTGAGTAACGTGACTGCATCTCGTTGAGACTTTGATGAGACAGGGATTATGAGTTGGTGTCACATTATAGCTCTGTGTAGAATTACTGGTCTACCTTAAGTCAGTCCACCTTAAGGCCAGGTTAGCTCATTTCATTAGCTTGTTTACTCTGTGACATCGTGTCTAATAGTGGCAAGCCAATAGATATCAGCATTATTATTGTTATTATTATTATTATTATTATTATTATAGTCCATAACCGGGGGTGTGCGCACTCAAAATATTAGGTAGACTTTTAGTTATGTGTTCCTCTGAGTTGGTCTGCCTGTCAGTTACAACACACACACACACACACACACACACACACACACACACACACACACACACACACACACACAGGGCGATTCACAGCATGGAGGCAGGTCGGTTGGAACCCCAGCTAATGCTTCGCGGGATTCCGAAACGTCAACCCCGGAAGTTGATGTTTATAGGGTTGGGACTATTAATAAACTGCATATATAATATCGGAACTAAGGCACAGAGAATCGTTCTTTTTTCAACCCCAGAAAAGAAAAGAAAAAGATTTAGCTCCAAAAATAGCAGTAGTACACTTCCTGATCTCTTCACATAATGTCAACATCACCCATTCAGCATCCCCAGTCAAGGAGACCTCTCTTAAAGGTATCTTAACCTATAGTGACTCTTAGCAAAACCCAATGTATCACAGTATAATCGTATTCAGAATTAACAGTGAGGTTGATAACAATTATTTCTGGGGTGATACAAACTATACAGCTCTCCTTAAATCACAAATATAGAAGCCAGCTAGTTGATGTTACTCAGCCAAACCTGAAATGCAACGGACCCTTCGCTAAACCCCACCCCAAAAGCGATTGTCCAATGCCAGCTTAGCAACCGTTGTTAGCCTGGCATAGGTCTGGCAAGCTTTCGTCACCTGCCATAGCTGTCAATGTTATTTTGCCCGCACACACACAATCATTTGCAACATAATAGCAAGAATAGGAATACCACGATAACGTAATGGTGACTATGAACCACGTACCCAAACCCGTTGGAGGCTGCTTTTCCCAAGCTGAAATCTGCACTTAAACTGCAAGGTTTAATCTAGTTGATATATGGAGAATACAGCACCCTACCGATAAAGAATATTCGTTTTTCTCACATGCTCATAAATCACATGCACGTATCGATTTCTTTCTAATTGATTCCAAGTTAATATCAAATGTTATAAATACAAAATATCAGGGAATCTTAATTTCCGATCATAGTCCTCTCACCATGTCTTTTAAATGGTCCCTTCCCAAAGCCTTTTTTTCTTGGCGCTTTAATTCTCTGCTACTGCAGGATAGTAATTTCAATGTATACATGAAAGCAGCCATTAATGATTTTTTATTATTTAACGATAACGGTGATGTTTCTGACTCTATTTTGTGGGAATCACTCAAGGTCGTGGTGCGAGGTAAAATCATTGCATATGAAGCCTCTAAAAAAAAAGAAAGGCGCAGACGCCTAGCTGAAATCGAGTTGCATCTTTCTGATGCTGAGAGGTTATACACATCATCCTTGTTAATGAATGATCTGTATTCTGTTATGAGATTGAAATATGAATATAATACCATTCTGAGTGACCAGGTTAACAAACAGATACTTAAACTGAGACAAAAACAGTTTGAACTGAGCGACAAGCCAGGTAAACTGTTGGCCAGACAGCTACGGGGTGAACAGGCAAGTAGATCCATCCTTAAACTCAAATCCTCCTCCGGAGAACTATTAACCAATCCTCAAGACATAAATGATTATTTTAGAGATCATTTCGAAAAGTTATACAGAGCTAATTATAATGCAACTGACGACGAGATTGAATCATTCTTGGTCTCTGTTGATCTACCTAAAATAAATGAAATAGCCAAGGCTGACCTTGACTCTGATTTTACCATTAATGAAGTTAACGAGGCGATTAAAACTCTCGCAAGTGGTAAGGCGGCTGGTCCCGATGGATTCTGCGCTGAGTTTTTTAAAGCTTATAGTGATCTTGTTGCCCCCTTGCTACTCAGAATGGTTAAACACTCTATCGATAGCAATATTTTCCCACAGTCATTTTATGAAGCCAATATTTGTTTGTTACCTAAAAAAGGGAAGGATGAAATGGATCCATCAGCCTATAGACCACTTAGCCTTTTAAATTTTGATCAGAAAGTGGTCGCAAAGATCCTATCAAATAGGCTTGCGAGACACATGCCATCTCTTATACACCCTGATCAAAATGGGTTTATGTCTGGCAGATTCTCCTTTTTTAATACTCGTAGACTATTTAATATAATGTACGCTAAATATGAACCAAATGACAAACCCGTAGTTATATCTCTTGACGCGGAGCGTGCCTTTGATCAGATCGATTGGAGATATATGCATGCCACATTAAGGCACTATGGTTTTGGTGATTCATTTTTGAAATTGGTCAAGATGCTTTATGCCTCCCCTACCTCCTCCGTTCTGACTAACGGCAATAAATCAACATCTTTCAAGCTCCAACGCGGTACGAGGCAGGGCTGTTGTACGAGCTCGTTATTGTTTAATTTAATGCTTGAACCGCTCGCTATAAGTATTAGAAAGCAGCTTGACATCAAAGGAATCAAGGTAGGCAACGTGGAATGTAAATTGTCGCTTTACGCCGATGATTTATTAATCTTTATGATGGATCCATCCTCATCCCTCCCTCCGCTTCTTTCATTAATTAAATGTTTTGGTAAGCTGTCTGGATATTCTATTAACTGGCAAAAGAGCGCATTTATCCCTCTTACAGACAATCTGGATCGGACTTATCTTGATGCTCTACCTTTTAAAATTGCAACAGAACAGTTTACATACCTGGGCTTATCTATTCCTTTGAATCCAAAGTCCCTGTTTAAATATAATTTCTCCCCTCAATTGGATAAACTCAAGTCAGACATCGAGTATTGGAGATCGCTGCCGCTATCTATGATAGGGCGTATGAACGCAATTAAGATGGTTTCCCTTCCCAGATTTATGTATTTATTTCAGAACATTCCAATCAAGCTCTCATTGTCATTCTTTAAAAAGATTGATTCTATAATAATGTCTTTTATTTGGGGGTACAAAACCAACCGTATCTCAAAGAGTCATTTACAAAAATCTAAGTTACTGGGGGGTTTCTCCCTCCCTGTATTCCAACATTATTATTGGGCAACCAATCTCAGGGTTTTAATTTACTGGCAAGATCAGCTTCCCCAAACTCCCTCTGATGCTCCCAAATGGCTCCAGTTCGAATCTCACGCAGTGAAGAATAGCTCACTTTCAGCTCTCTTGTTCTCCTCTAAGGAGTATCCCGCACACCTAGTTGGAGACAATTTTGTTCTGACAAATTCACTCAAAATTCTGAAGCAGGTAAAACGAGTGCTCTCAGTTCCCGATCTGTCAGTACACTCTCCCATTTGTTCTAATCATAATTTTATTCCATCTCAGTCAGATACAGCTTTTTCATGTTGGAAGGAAAAGGGCCTGATATATTTTTCTGACCTATATATTAATAACCATTTTGCATCATTTACAGAGCTGAAAGAAGCATTTTCTCTTCCACATGCCCATTTTTTTCGTTATTTACAAGTTAGACATTTTGTTCAAAATCATTTCAATAATTTTGAAAATATACCTCAGGAACACTGTTTTTATGCTTTAATGAAACACCATCCAAACTCTAAACACTTAATATCCAAATTTGTCTCACTGTTCTCCAAGTTAGCTATTCCATCAACAACTCATATCAAGACCTCATGGGAGGCTGATATTGGTGTTGAACTGACTAATGAGATCTGGAGCGAGGGGTTGAAAAGGATTCATTTGAGCACAGTCAATGCCAGGTTGCAGCTTGTCCAGTTCAAGGTCATGCACAGATTACATTATTCTAAGGTCAAGATGAATAAAATGTATCCAACTGTTCCCGATACTTGTGATAGATGCAACATCTCCAAGGGCACGTTGGGTCACACTTTTTGGTCTTGCCCAAGGATTGTTTTATTTTGGCAAAACATTTTTTCATGGTACAGTAGAGTATATGGTTTTTACATCGCACCTGACGCACTAACTGCCCTGTTCGGTTGCTCTGAAGTCTCTCTTGACCTGCCGTACTCTGTCCAGCAGACTCTTATGCTGGGCACACTGGTTGCAAAAAGAATTATCCTGACAGAGTGGAAAAACGCCACCGCTCCTTGCTTCACCAGATGGCTTAATGAATTCATATCGTTGATACACCTGGAGAGGCTTCGTTGCAACAAACAGGACAGTCTGGCAACATTCGAATATATATGGGGTCCTGTCGTGTCCCACCTCGACTCAGTGTGATTGCTCTGTTTTTGTTTTTTTTCTAAGCTCGAGTGTTGATGTGTCCAACTGCATACTGTGGTCTGTTGTACTCTGCCTATATATATTACCTCATTAAGATAGGTTAATTACTCATGCTTACACATTATAGTCTGGTGTTTGTTTGTCTTGTTTTGTCTTGTCTTATAAAAAACCCAATAAAAATTAATATACAAAAAAAAAAAAAAAAACTGCAAGGTTTCATGGCTGTGTTGTTGAACACATACACAGCTTAACGTCGGGAAAGTTACACGACTCACTCGACCAGGTGGTGTCAATAATAGGCTACTAATCACCGTAATCGTAACAAAATTCAGAATCACAGCGCTGCCTGTTTCGGATTCCGCACGTTAAAGTATATTAATGCATTTGTTTGCCTATTTATTAACTGCTACTGCAGTATGAAAACTCCTGTTACAGTCAAGGATCAACTTCAACCTGGTGTTTGCACTTTCTCCATTTACGGTCCGTACATCTATATAAACGTTCAGATTTTAAATATAAAGTGCTTACCCCATGGCCACGGATGTTACAATTATGCACGGGACTCTCAAAAGTACCCGTATATTCTGTATGGTTCAATAAAAATCATTTTAATCGAATCAGTGGCCATTTTCTCATAATTTATTCGAGTGCAATACACCTTCCAACCGATAGGGTCACTCGTTGAAAGCATATGGAGAAAATGGCCACCGATCAGATTAAAATATGCTTTTTATTGAACAATACGGATGATACGGGTACTTCTGGGAAAGCGTACATACATGTAACATCTGTGGCCATGGGATAAGCACTTTATATTTGAAATATGAACGTTTATGTAGATGTACGGGCCATAAATGGAGAAAGTGCAAACACCAGGTTGAAGTTCATCCATGACGGTCGTGACAGTCGATCGTCGTGTATCCATGGCTATTACTCCCTCTAACATTTCCCATGTTTTTTGTTTATTGAAATAATGTCATGCACATTTGTCCAGTGCATAGCCTACTGCAGGCCTTGTTGACTAGATTTACAAGAGATTTTGAAGCTCTTGCTCCTGAAATGATCGATTATTTTTAAGGGGAAAAGCCATCATTTAACAATGGGTGAGAAGCAGAGTTTGCCAGGCGCTGCCAGGCCTGGGTGTGACTAACTTCACACCACCAGTCACAGAGTGGAGTGGGTGGGGCTTAGCGAAGGGTCCATTGCAGTGTCCATGGAGTTGTAATGCACAGCATCACAAGATGCTTGAACATGCATTTGATAAACACTGTGCCTGCCCATTACGCACCCCAGGCATGAGCTCAATAAAGATGATGAGTATATTTTGTTCCAGGTCCTGCAGACTTCCGTAGTATTGGACGATTCGCTCATGGCGAAGGTCCTTCCAGATCTTTATCTCACACTCCAGAGCATTCACCTTCTACAGAGAGAGAGAGAGAGAGAGAGAGAGAGAGAGAGAGAGAGAGAGAGAGAGAGAAAGAGGGTTAAAATTATGTACTTTTCTTTTGTAATTCTCCTATTAAATTCCAGACAACCACATACAATACTACAAAAATAAGAACATTTTTAACTAAAATCTTTCCTTTTGGGGGGGTCCCTGGAACAACATATTTTGAGATGGAGGTCCGCGGCCAAATACATATCATTTTGGGGGTCCTTGTTCTTTAAAAAAAACTGTTAGGATTTAGAAGACATTTGTAGAATCCCCAGAAGCAAAGATTTGAGTTACAAATGTTCGCTTTAAAAAAATGTATATTTAAAGTTTTGCACAACATTTCATGATTTTTCAAAACAAATAGCAGATCTACAAGCTCATAGCGCGGCACTCGGTGCCGCACTATGAGCTTATAGATCTGCAATTTTTTAATAGCCAAAGTATTAAAGTGGTTAAAATAAAAAATAACACAGATGCGTTCACGGTCTTAATGGGTTAAACAGATGTACTGTAGGTTGTTCTCTGGACGGTCTCTCTCACCGTGGTGGTGTCTTGACAGTTAGGATCAAAGAGCAACTGTTTGGCAGCAATTTCTCGGCCCGTGTCCATGTCATAGCAGAGGAAGACCTCCCCGAACGCCCCTCGTCCCAGGAGCTTTCCCCGTCGCCAGTTCACCGGCACCTGTGGAGCTGTGGAAACACCAGATTCTGACAACTCCACCAGCAATGGAGGACTTGATTTCTACAGAGTCTAGTTATGTTGTTCTGAATGTGCTTTATTCTTCTTTGTTTTATTCTCTCAAAAACATTGGCACACTCTATCTGCACCATACTTTCATTTAGAAGCTTCTTTTCCTTTGGGAATAGCCAGGAGTCTTGGGTTTTGTATGGAATAGTCCCCACTCATTGGGGTGTTTGTTTTGTCACTGTATGTTTGCTTATACAGTATGTGACATTTGTCCTGCATTATGTACAGAATTCATGAAGATTTTTTTGTTTTTATTGCATTCCAAAACCAATAATTTGATGACCGGCGATGACCGGCGGAGTCTACTCAGAGTCTCCTACTGAGTAGCCACGGTTATCAAAATATTGGTGTAGGAATGCGACAAAAACTCTCCTTGAATTCAAGGCTTCATGGTGTGTGTAATTTATAGAGAATAAGTAATGTTTTGGGTGAACTACTCCTTTATACACTGGGTATGATTTATCAGTATATTTTATACCTTCTTATTTTTACAGTACATTGATAACCTGCTCTTGAGGAGAGAATTATTTTTGGATATACACTTTTGTTACTTTAATTAGCACGAATCACACAGGAGGCAGGAGATGATTCATATTTTAAAAAGCTCTTCAGAATGGATACATAGCGATACGTTTTATATTTCTTGTGCACTCTGACAGCAGGACCTGAATAACCTAATATTTAGCAAAATGGTCAAAGACAACTGTCGTATTATTTGCTATATTTTATACAACAGTATGCAAGTAAAAAACATATATAAATGATACTAAAGTGTTATGACCCAGTATAGCGCCTGCATAAAATCAGGTAGCCTGCACTATGTTAATCACCAAATGTCTACAGAGCATGTGGCTGCGCAGGGCTATGAAGTACATTTACATCCCTATTGTCAATCTGAAGACTGTTTGATCGGAGAATGGTCCCATCCTGCTCACACCTTGAGCAGAGGAAGCAGATAGAGAGACAGTACCATTTGGCAATGTTCAAAGAGACAATGCTTGATCTTTGACTGATCAAAGGGGTGACCTCGTCACCTACAGGGTGACCCCACACCCCACCCGTTTGTTTGTCATGTGAACATACAGTGCATAAAAGTTGACTGAAATGTGTCTTGTTAGACTAGTGCTGTTGTCCCAGGACGTGAGGCTGTCGGGGAGCTTCGGCTCCCTGGCTTCTTCTGCTGTTGCTATGATGCTGTTTGCTTATTATGGAATAAATGAATGAACATGGAACCTGGAAAGCTGATGTCTTCTTCTCCTCTACTTTAGAACCAACCAGCCTGCTAACACGCAGTTTACTGCCTAAAATACACGACACAACTTGTCGTGTAATTTGTGTGAATTAATAATTGCAGAGCAATTGTCCCTCCAGGCTATGGGATGCACATCCCGCAAGCCTATGGACCAAAAGCTGTCCGTCTGGCTGGAGTCTATACTAACTTAGCCAATTACAACGCTCCTGTCCCTCCAGCTTATGGGATGTATTGGTATTAGCCAATCACAGACAATACAAAAATGCCAGCATTGTAAAATGCTGCTCTGGTGTTTCTTCCCCCGGGTTGTAGGACCGATGTATACAGTATCCTCATTTTGTTCTGTCGAATCTTCTCTTTCAGAGCCACACTTAGGGGAAGAAAGTCTTTAGTGAAATGTCTGTTTCATAACTCACCATTGACTTCAATCTGCAGATCAGCAGGTGAGGCTGACCACCTGGTATTTGTTGTGTCTTCTGATGGACATACAGGGCCTGCATGAGGAGTGCACGATAATGAAGTAAGCTCTGTAACATCTACGGAGAATGTATGTATGTATGTATGTATGTATGTATGTATGTATATATGTATGTATGTATGTATGTATGTATGTATGTATGTATGTATGTATGTATGTACTGTATGTATGTATGTATGTATGTATGTATGTATGTATGTATGTATGTATGTATGTATGTATGTATGTATGTATGTATGTATGTATGTATGTACTGTATGTATGTATGTATGTATGTATGTATGTATGTATGTATGTATGTATGTATGTATGTATGTATGTATGTATGTATGTATGTATGGCAGTATGGAGTCAGTGATATGGCAGCAGTAGGAGTCAGCAACAACGTTGCATATTGCAGTAGAGAGTCACTAATAAGGCAACATAAGGCAGTAAGTAGAGAGAAGATCAGTCAGTCTCCTGGACCTAGAATCTTCCGTTGTGGATGCTGCGTATGCCAACCCGTTCTCACTCCCACCTCCCCTTTTCATTCCACTTCCTTGCTTGCTTCGATTGCTTCTGTGTTGATTCCTACTAATACATGTTTAAGGCAGTAGCGCTGACAGAGATTATTAATTATAGTAGTCTTACCTAAGTTCTCCAACAGGAGGGGTTGGTGTTGTTTAAGAGCATTGTAAAATGCTGCTCTGGTGTTTGTTCCCCCGGGTTGTAGGACCGATGTGTACAGTATCCTCATTTTGTTCTGTCGAATCTTCTCTGCTTGAATCTCAGCATAGATCTCAGGATGGACCATGACCATTCCTAGACTGTCTACTATAGCCATGACTGGAGCAATATCTTGGATCAACTGTGCCCTGTTCTGGATCACAAAACTTGCTGTTTGCAAGAGAAAAATGCATTACATAAAATTATGTCATTAGGTCTATGAAAAATGAAGCTCCCTACTAGCAGTGCAACAACTGGTACATTTATACTTTTGGAATAAAATACTGAGGATGTACACATTGGCAAACAAACTGTAGCACTAGCCAACAACATACTCACTGGTTACCTCAAGCATTGAATTGTAACAAGGACAATAAAAGCTCACCTTTTTTTGCATTCATTGAGTTGCCATCAGCATCCTGTTGAAAACAATTATTTGATTTGAATCATGTCATGCTTTAGTGATACTGCACAATGTTATGTCTTGTATGGTACAGTATTGCCTACTGTAGTAGTATTGAACCTGAAACCCACCCCAAAGAACTCTTCGGCCAGAAATTCTGCTAAACAACAAACTCTGTGCCTAGAACACGTGCCCACCCTCCACACAACTCTAGTTGTTTGGCAGTATGGTAAACATCCCTGGTGACAACTTGAATGATATTTTCAGACAAATAAAATAATATAAGCTTGCATTTGGAAAATATAAAAGGCATTATTGGAATGACCTGAATGTCCCCTTGAAACAGGACTTTAAAGGACACCATCTTTAATGTGGTTAAGAGAGTATGCTGTGAGCTGGATAAATACCTTCATGTGTTGCAGGCGATCAGCGCTGTCCTGTAGCGGTCGGGTCTGCTCCAGTGGAGGGAGTACGCGAGCATCGATGACCTTCTCCTGTTTGTTCACATCACTGACCACCTTGTCCAGAGTCAGACCAGCCATCATCTGCTGACACTGCTGCTCCTGCTTGTCTGAGCTCACACAATCACAGTGGTGGAAGAAGTACTCAGATGGTTTAAATAGTTACAAGTAGCAATACCACAATATAAAAATACTTGTTACAATGTTACAAGTAAAAGTCCTGTGTTCAAAATTATACTCAAGTAAAACAATATTGGTATCAAAATATAATTTAGCAAATTAAAAGTAAAAAAATCTATCTCTGTGCTATGTTAAAATTGTGTTTTAAAAAGCTTGTAGATCGACAATTTTTGAATAGTATAAAATGGGGCTTAATTGGTTAATGCAAGTTTTTGTTTAAACAATCTAAATCTGCAAAGTAACTAGTAACTAAAGCTGTCAAATAATTGTAGTGGAGTAAACAGTACAACATTTGCCCCCGAGATGTAATGAAGTAGAAGTTTGAAGTATATACAAAAGAAAAGGAGCTAAGTACAGTACTTGAGTAAATACTTACTGTACTTACTGTAGTTACTTTCCACCACTGAACAAACATACAAACATCATCACTTTTCTTGTAACTGTAATAGTGCCTGACCCATGGCAGATTTCTGAGTCTGATTCCAATCCTGATTTTGGAGAGTCCTACACCACCGATTTAACAACTGGTACATTTATACTTTTGGAATAAAATACTGAGGATGTTCACATTGGCAAACAAACTAGCAGCAGCCAACAACATACTCACTGGTTACCTCAAGCATTGAATTGTAACAAGGACAATAAAAGCTCACCTTTTTTTGCATTCATGTTTTCTGAACTCAAGTTGCCATCAGCATCCTGTTGAACACAATTATTTGATTTTAATCATACAGCACAATGTTAAGCCAGATTGAGTGAGAGGGTGGTTTTGGAGATTTCCAATTTTTCAATACTTTTTTAAAACTTTTTTAGTAGTTGTAATGAGGTTTTAAAGCGGGTTTGTTAGTTACAGTATATATACACATACATATATACGTACGTACGTACGTACGTACGTATATATATATATATGTATATATATATATATATATATATATATATATATATATATATATATATATATATATATATATATATATATACGTACGTATATATATATATATATATATATATATATATATATATATATATATATATATATATATATATATATATATACGTACGTATATATATATATACATTGCCTTGCGAAAGTATTGACCCCCCTTAATTTTTTTACTCAACATTCTCCACACTATACCCCATAATGACAAAATAAAAAATATGTTTTAGATTTGTTTGCAAATGTATAAAAAAATGTATGTGTAAAAAACGTATGTGCATAAGTATTGACCCCTTTGCTATGACACTCAAAGTCGAGCTGAGGTGCATCCTGTTTCCACTGATCATCCTTGAGATGTTTCTATAACTTGATTGGAGTCTGCCTATAGTAAATTAAATTGATTTGACATAATTTAGAAAGGCACACACATGTCTCTATCAGGTCACACAGTTAACAGTGCATGTCGGAGCACAAACCAAGCCATGAGGTCAAAGGAATTGTCTGTGGACGTCTGAGACAGGATTGTATCAAGGCACAGATCTGGGGAAGCTTACCATAAAAACATTCCGCAGCATTGAAGGTCCCAACAAACGCAGTGGTCTCCATCATTTGTAAAAGCAAGTGCAAGTTTGGAACCACCTGGACTCTTCCTAGAGCTGATCACCTGGCCAGACTGAGCAATTGGGGGAGATGGGTCTTGGGTTCTTGGTCAGGAAGGTGACCAAGAACCCAATGGTCACTCTGGCTGAGCTCCAGTGTTCCTCTGTAGAGATGAGAGAACCTTACAGAAGGACAACCATCTCTGCAGCACTCCACCAATCAGGCCTTCATGGTAGAGTGGCCAGACTGAAGCCAATCCTCAGTAAAAAGCACATGAAAGCCCATTGTGGAGTGTGGAAGTTGGGGTATTGGAATTTGGCTGTTGAGTGTCTGCACTTCTCCTACCTGTGAGCTCTCCTGTTGGGCACAGCTGCTAGCAAGAGCCAACCTGTAGCTCACACCTGACCACAACTCGCCTATTAATGGCGAAATATAAATAGGCCTACCTTTAAGAAAATACAAACATACTCCATGATGAAAATAGCAAAGGTGATGTAAATAACTACTTGCAAAAGGCTTTTATTGTTGTTCAAAATATCCTATTTCTGCTGAATCTAGTTCTTAATGTAAACAAGACCAACTCTAAGAATAGGCCACAAAATATCCCTTCGTGGTCACTCTTGAGGGAAGTGAAATAGAGGTTGTTAACTCTTAACAAATAAATATCTGTGTTATCTGGGTATTTTAATTGGTTGTCCCCTCACTTTAAAGCCACATGTGCTGTACCTGGCGAAAAAGCTGAGCCTAAAACTGTGTTTTTATTTCCAAAATAAGTTGTTGTTGCCACCACTCAGATTATTTACACACACAGACAGACAGATAAAAATAAAATAATACAACATTAGCAGGTCATTTTTGGTCTTGTGTGTGACAGATACCTCCTTCCATGTCCGCGTGCTGTTAGCTTTCCTAGCACTGTCAATCGCTGCTTGGCACTCTCCCAGGCGGGCAAAGTTGGACACGTTGTTATACAGGAGCTTGGCTGCATCATACATTCCCTCCTCAAAACACCTATCGCCCACCTGGAGAAAGAGAGCGAGAGATTAATTAAGAGATATGTGCTTGTTAGTTGAGTGTTCAGCATTCAGCTGAAGTGAAATGTGCCCATTTTCAAAGCTCTACCTGCTGTATGTGAGCATTGTTGGGCCCGCTGATAAACTCCTCCAGCTCAATCAAGCGGTTTGTTTTCGCCATGGCAAAGATCAGCTCAGTCTCCACGTACGACTCCTTGGCTTTCTTCCGAGCCATCTGTAGGAACTTCACCAAATCTTCCCAGTTGTCTGCAGGAATAAGAAGAGCAAGGTGAAAAAACTGAAAATTAAACTGAAATATACAAATACAGTACAAAAACACTGCAGTGCACAGCCTTACTGTTCTTGCTGGCAGCATCGACCACCTCCATGTATGCAGAGGGGTCGTCGGCCTTGATGTACGAGTCGATGGCCTCCTTGACGAGGGCTCGTTGCAGCTGAGCCCAAGCCAGCTGGCTCCACACAGCGGGCTCATTGCAGCGCTCGGCAAACTCATAGGCTCGGTCCAAGTTGCTTATGTGCTTTATAAGTACCTACAGTAGGAAGTGGGGTGGTGGGTAGGGATTCCAGAATATAATCTCTCATAAGCACGAGGGTTGCCGCAGTTACCGGTGTTCGGACATACACGTTTACATTACTTGCCCCACCACCCCACCATCATTTTTTTCAAATCAAATGCTAGGCATGTTATAATGAATGTTATCAATACATAGTAGGATGATTGAAAATGTCTGCTCCTTTCTTCTTTTTCTTTTTAAGTGAAAATAGCAGATCTACAAGATCACAACACGTCACATCACAATGCATTGCGAGCTTGTAGATCTGCTATTTATGCTATTTTTTTAATAGGGCTTTGAGTGGTTAGGGTTACACAAGACTATGGCAGAGGATTTTGTCTCAATGCCAAACTTAAAAGCCTAGCTGTTGCTAATGATATTTACACTGCTGGATTGCTGGAAACAACACTGGATTACTTGGATACTAGATGTGCCACCACCTTTTCTTAGTAGATAGAATGAACAAAACTCTGTCCTTCTGTCTGTCCTCATCCATTTCTCCCCTCAGTGGGTTGTCCAATCGATCTGAAACTCCATATGGGCCCTGACCATTGCCATATGCAGCTAGTGAGGAAGCCGTTTGTTTTTTTACTTTTCCCACTTTTAAGCTGAAATTTTGTGACTCACACTCATGGGAGTAGCTATACACACAATGCCAAAGAGAGAGTGAAATGGCTCAATTGCACAGACTTTGATTTACAGTAAACGCATGGGAGCAGCAGACCCAACAAGGGTGTGTGTAGACAATAAAGCACAGGAGTGCTTAATTACAAAACGGTCTCATCAAGTGTCTGTCTGTAAGAACCCACAGTAGCACTCTGCATGATAGTGATAATCTGTGTTCGTGGACATTTATACAATTATGTGGCACTTCTCATGCATTTTTCTCCTTAGTGGGGCTATGGGATCTGTAGTTGCGAATGCGATTGTGTTGTGGGAGCTCATATTCCAGGTTATGGACTAGTATTTATTGTATTTCATTGTTGCAATTGCCTCTCTCCGCCAGGAGAGGAAGACATTATGTAATGTCAAGTGTTACCGGTAACACTGGTGTCATAAGTTCTTTTAACCAGTGAGAAATTGCAGTCTTTGAGAAATGCTATGTTCACGAGATAGTAAAAGGCTAGAAACGTGTCACGTTCAGTTAAATGGTGAAAGAAGCTTCCACTTCTACTACCTGCATGGCCGACATGTTGACGTCGAACTTCTTGAAAATGGCAAAGGCTTCATCAAAGAGCTCATTGCTGATGGCGATGTTCGCGATGTCTGGGGCATCGTAGTTGTCTAGTCTGTTTATGTATTCCATCACACGAGTGCGGTCTGCTTTGATGGCTGTCAAAATCAGCAGGTTTTGGAGGTTTCTAAATGGATAAAAAATTAAATTAAATAAACAATGAAAACTGTACCACAAACAGGAATACATAATTCCATCACTCCAGTGGTCTATTGCAGTACTACTTCTACTGCACCTGTGGTCGCTGAAGACAGAGTTGTCCAGTACAATCTTCTCCAGCAGCTCAATGAGCTCATTGGGCCGGTCTGTGGTCATGAAGGCCTTGATTGTCACAGACAGCTCCTCTGGGTCCTGGGTCTCATTCAGGGCTGTCTGCACCACCTGAGATAGAACAGAGGAAAGATAGTCAAGAGCCCCCAGGGGGAAGAACCTATTTGGTATCCTGTCTGCATCTCCTGGGGAATTTCAATACTGTATATTCACCCACCCCATCTCCCATTTGACTTCTCTCCACATTTCTGAACAGAATGCCTAGCCCACTGCAGCAGTGCTGGATGGTTATGCACATGTGTGTGCCATAGCAGACCTGTGTACCTGTAACTACAGTCCTGTAATGTTTCTTTAAAGTGACGGCACTTAAATGAACAGAGAAAAACAGACCTGATCAATGAGCTGTCTTCTGAAGGGGTTGTTCTCTTCCAGAACGTTTGCCCATAGGTCTGGATCTTTCCGTCGCACCAGGTACCGAGCTTCGCTCTTGAACAGCGAGTTCTCATTGCACACCTAGAGCAGAAATAAACACACCACTACTTGATGGTTCCCAGGAATGGGAATTATGTATACAGTGCATGAAAATTAAGATCTTTTTATAATGTCAGATAATCTAAACCAGTAGTTCTCAGGGGTAGCCTGGTGGCCTGGCAATGGCCAGACTGATAACGTGGATTCACTCTCACGTTCCTCCACGGTATCAGTCTGGACTTCAGCCCATAGGGAGCGAGTATGAGAAATCAGAAAATGATAGGGCCAATCAGTGACTGCATTTCAACTGCTGTCCGTACAACAGTGAAAAGCATAAAAATCTTTTTCTGATTTCTCATACTCGCTCCCTATGGGCCGAAGTCCAGACTGATACCGGGGAGGAACGTGAGACTGAATCCACGTTATCAGTCTGGCCATTGCCAGGCTACCCCATCATTTCACCACTTTAACCATATATTATACGTTGTCTAAAAAAAATAGCAGATATACAAGCTCAGCGCGCTGCAAGCTTGTATATCTGCAAAAAAAAATAATGTTTGGAACATTTTGAATAATTTAGCATTTTAAACACAAATCTTCTATTCTGGGGATCCCTGGCAGAATATTTTTTTCAGATGGGGGTCCGCGGCCAAATACATATCAATTTGGGAGTCCTTGACACAAAAAGGTTTGAGAAACACAGGACTTCAGCCACGCACCTTGATCAGGTCCAGGTCACACTGGCCCCTCTCATAGGCAATGCAGGCCAGGTGGGGGTCTCTCTTCTCGCAGTAGCGTCCCACGACAGCACTGTCGTAGAACAGGTTCTCCTTCAGGAAGCGCTCGGGTGTGTTGTTGCTGTTGATGTAGATCTTTGCCAGGGCATTGTGGGTGGCGGGCTCCTCGCAGCCTTCATGGATGCGGGACTCCAGCCAAGGCAGCAAGAGTTTTAACCTAAGAGAACATTTTTAGAATTAAATTATTTTTATATCGTTTTTAGGTTCCCGGGACCAGGAAAAAGCGAACCACATTGATTGGCTCGTCGTCGTTCAATACCTGTTCCTCTTCTCCACCTCTGCCACAAGCTCATCAGTGGAGAACTGTCCTCTGACAACCATGATCAGGTTCTTAATGACGTCCTCGGCACAGTCCACGTCCAACAGACCACCTATAACCACCGGCAGACGACTGGGGTTCACCTGGAAACAGACAGTTGAAATCCCCAAATTAAATGAGAAAAAAAAAAGAATGACACAGCCATCATATATTATACCAGCTTGTACCAAGCTAAAACCCTTGAAAAGTACTGTCATGACTCTTGCCAGGAAGAGTCAGGAAGCTTGACTTCTCCAAAATGGCGCCCGAGATACAGACGCCTCAGAGCCGGAGGAGGCGTCACCTTTATATGTCTATGTGTGGGACACCATACCTTGGGTGCCGAGGCAGCAACCTTAGCCTCAGAGTAAGATCCTTGGACCAGCATTTGGGCAAATTGTAGACCTTGCTCTGGACTGACCCGCATCACGTTCCTCAACAAAAACGTCCAGTCTGGAGTGTAGCCCACCTGCAGCAAACCATGTAAACATCATGCTGTTAAATGGACAACATGCACTGAGTAAAGCTGAACCAATAGTCTTCCATCAATGCTAATAACTAGGCAAATGGGAAAACTCCAAAACGGGAAGTGCTGAGAGCAGTTTTTATTACCTTTTTGGCATAGAGGACAATCTTCTGGAACTGGCCAGTCTCCACAAAGCACTGGATGACCTTGTTGGGGACGTTGGCTCTGAGATAAACACTAAGGGCCATGGTTGTGTCAAAAGCTTTGACCAAGTCCCCAAGCTCCTCTGAACACTCCAGCTACCACAGAGACACAATAACATGTACTCAGTTAAACAGAGTACAGAGAGATTATAGCCTTTGATGACTGACAGTGAGTCCCAGGTTCGATTCCCCAGCCCAAGCAGACCTTTGCTGCATGTCACTCCCGACTATCTCTTCCTCCCCATTTCCTGTCTTTCTACACACTAATATCAATAAATGCAGAACTTCCCCTAAAAATATCTTTAAGAAATATATAAAACAATAACAACATGTGTTACAGCAAGTCATGGGGAAAAAAGCAATAATATCATAGAATCTTTTCCATAACAATCACTAACATGCTGACAATTCTATATGTTCAGCCCTTCCTGAGAATCATGCTGTGCTCCAGTGTTGTTGTTTTGTTTAAGATATTTTTGGGGAGATTTTCCGCCTTCATTTGAACAGTCGAGTGCGACAGGAAATAGGGAGAGAGAGAGACGGGGAGTGGCAAAGGCCTTCAACTCGTCGGGCTCTGGAAACGAACTAGTGGGCCGCTGTATGTGGTTATGCGCCTTAACCGCAAGGCCATCATTGCCCGCCCCACTGTTGTTTTACCCACCACTCCGGTCCTACCTTGTCCTCCTTCAGCCACTTCTCCACCAGCTGCTTGCGTCCCTGCTGTAGGACGGGCTTGCACAGCTCCAGAGACTCAACCTTGTTTAGCTGGCCCTGATCCAATAGGATGCCAAAGTACTGCAGCAGAGGAGAGGTCTGGCCAGGCTGGGCGGGAACACTATTGAACTTACGAATTGTCTCCGCCGTACGCAGGATACCCTGGAGGGACGATTGAAGCCGAGAGAAGGGAATTATTTAATGTAGGGGATAGCATCCCAAACACTGTTCCTAGTGTACACAATGAGATCCTCCACCTACGACTTTCTGTCGGTCCACGCCCTCTCGATATCCAGGAAGAGCTACCTGTTGAATAGCTCCCGGTAACAAACAATAGAGCTACAATACTTGCTGGTGCGACTTAATTGAGAAAACACTATAAAATAACCAACTAACTACAAAACACAGTCTCACAGTAACACTTTACTGCCAGGAATATAAACACATTTCATAGTGCTTAAAATTTGCGTGATTGATTATCATCTCGAGTCAATCATAGAGGTGTATTCGAATAGAGCTCAATGAGGTCGACTGGTCTACCTGGTGGCCTGCACACACCTCACCGGGAGAAGACACAACAACACATTTTTTAGTCTACAGTGCTTCGTAGTGTTATACTTCTGAGTATACAACAGCTTCAAGAAAATGACATTCACTGAAAATGGCAGATTGTGAGCATGTAGTTTTTGGCGAAGAGATTTGGTGTAAAGGGAAAGAGGAGGGGATCAGGTATCGACCCCTCGGGGACCCCGGCCAACAAACTAAATAGGGTTCAGGGGGTGTTAGTTAAATGTTTCATGTTTAGAACGGCTCGTAGCATTACAGAGTATTCATAGGAATGGAGGGATGTGGACACCATACCTTGGGTGCCGAGGCAGCAACCTTGGCAGCCTCTGAGTAAGATCCTTCGGCAAACAGGGTGTTGAACCTGGCAAACAACTCCTCAGCCCCAGCCAGGTTTGATCTCACAGCCATCCTCAAGCCCAGTTCTGGGTTTTGCAGGACATTGGTGGCACAGTTGACAATATTCTCCTCTTCCACACACACTGACAACACCTACAAACTTTAGAAAGTGATATACATTATACACACTCAAGTAACTAAGTGCAGAGACTATCTTTGTAACCGCCCCCCCCATGAACCTGCACCTCTGGAATAATAATTGGAGTCAACAAGAAGGGACAGGTGAGAAGCTAGACAGAATACATTGGTGGTGGGAGCCCAAGCAGACCTTTGCTGCATGTCACTCACCAACTATCTCTTCCTCCCCATTTCCTGTCTCTCTACACTGTAATATCAATAAAAGCAGAAATTTCCCTCAAAATATCTTTAAGAAATATATAAAATAATAACATGTGTTACTGCAAGTCATGGAGGAAAAATGTATGTTTGAAAATGATTTTTATATCACACGCACACATTTCCACAATATATATATATATATATATATATATATATATATATATATATATATATATATATATATATATATATATATATATATATATATATATATATATATATATATATATATTTTTTTTTTTTTTTAATGCACCTGTATATATTCACTGATGGTGAAAAAGTACTAATCTATTAATGTAACTTAATATCATAAACGACACAGAGTCACATACCTGACAGAATCACTGGGTTTGTGTTTGTAATACAGTTCTTATATGATGCGATTTCTCTATGGGATTTTCCAAAATAAAAAATACTTCCGTGACCCAGGGTAGCGTGAGTGATCAGGACTTTGGTACTCTATTCGTGAATAAAAGAGCATTGTGTTGTCATGGTAACGTGGTACGGTACCTTGTCGTCGGTGTGAGTGATGTGCGTTGCCAATCCACCTCGCTGTGGAAGATGTGTTCCCCTAGATAATTTTCTACACTGGGCAGATCCTCACCAAAACCCTTGTTGTTCAGGTGTTCCTACAGGGCGGCGACAGAGACAACACAACCTGTGAGTTTGAGAACCTGTTCTACGTCCTGCCTGCTTTAACTCTTGGGTCCTATTCTAGGTTGACACCTGGGGACACCTCCCTTACCTGCTAAACACCTGCGCTATCCGTTACATTATGCATAGGTGTGGTTTGGGCATTACAATGATAAAACCAATCACCGTGCCAGATGCCATTACCTTTAAAGATGCAGTGCCATAGTTTTGAGCCTTTTCTGGTTTTCACGTGTCTATAAAGTTAACATTACTCCAACAGACCTCCAGGTGTTATAATGTGCAAATTTACCTTCCCTGTGTACTTTTGGTTTCTTCCTGAAAGCTGAAAGCCTCTGAGTCAAAATGCCCATTGGAAATAACCTGTTTTGATGACATCACAATAACAGGGGACGGCCTACCACAACTCACTTAACATTGTGGGGTGTGGCTAACTCAGATAGAATACCACCCACCTGACAACCACGCATACATAATGACCTGACTACTAATTGAAGCCAATGCGAAAGGTTCGGAATCTCCATATGCGGAGTCCTGACTACTAATTGAAGCCAATGGACGCCGAATCCAAATTG
The DNA here is from genome assembly GCF_963454915.1 of Gymnoscopelus microlampas. Lineage (NCBI taxonomy): Eukaryota > Metazoa > Chordata > Actinopteri > Myctophiformes > Myctophidae > Gymnoscopelus > Gymnoscopelus microlampas. The sequence goes on along the minus strand of NC_139941.1, from coordinate 9,016,624 downwards.
GCCCGAATCGCATGGATGAGCCCTGAAAGCACATGGTTGGTGCTACAGACTCCAAATTTCGCACACAGATAGCTCAGACCTTTGCCTACGATCTTAGCTAGGCCTCGACCCGACCCGATACACAGTTTTTCGGATCCGGCACGAAAGGTTTGGAATCTCCGTATGCGGAGATGACTGACATCGGGCTGTTCCGGAGCAAGCGCTGACTCATTGTGACATCACTTCATAAAAGGCATCACATACACTAGATGAGTCAACAAAAAATCTCTGAGTGTGGCATAAACTATAGTCTTTCTTCCTCTCACTCCGAGGTGACAGATGAAAGTATATAAGCCGGCTTCTAAGCTAAGTCCAGCACTCTTGACAGACCTCTGCATATAGTCTATAAGCAGCTCTCAAAAAAATGAGTACTCCAGAAAAGCTACCAAAGCTAAACCCCGGTGAAGGAGAAATAATTCGTAACAACTTGGTACTTCTAAATTATCAGTGCAAGTTCATGGAAAGCCGGAAGGAATTGCAGGAGCAGGCCTTCAAGACATCGACTCAAGTCCTTCTTTATATACAAAAACTGGAGCAGGAAAAAGGAAAAATGAACCAAAGAATTACAAAACTCGATTGGGAAGCGAAATGGAAAGCAAAATGGCTGTTGCTGGGGATCAGATGGGACAGTCAACATCTGCTGGCCAGACAGGAGGAGCAGACGGAGGAGGAGACAGTGTTCCTGGGGAGCAGATGGAACAGTCAACATCTGGTGGGAAGACAGGAGGAGCAGACAGAGGAGGAGACAGTTTTTTTGATGAGATCGGTGATGAAGAATTAATTAACTGTGCTGCTTTTACTGAAGAAAACAAGGATCAGTCAAGATCTGAGTTGGATGAGGTGCAGACGGGGGAGACAAACATAAGAAAAGCTAAATCAACAGCACAAGACCAACAAAAAACAAGTTCTCCAAAAAAACTCAAGCTGAACTCTCCCGCTACAAAAAAGAAAAGAGCAACAAAGCGTAACCTGTGTTCGCTCATGGCCAACTCTACACAGCCTTCTCTAGAGGAAAGAGAGCCAGTGCTGTAAAAGTTTTCATTGTGGATAATGCCAAGGGCATTACTGACAACATTGTTTATAGCGAACTCCTTTAGGATAATGGGCATAAATGGACACAGACAGACACAGAGATCTCCATATACGGGCATAAAAGGGACACACCCAGACACATACAGAGATGTCCATATATCACAGACACAGATAGCTCCATATATGGGCATAAATGCACACACAGATGGGCATAAATGGACACAGGCAAACAGATGGCCAAAACGGGTCCTATGACAACAGGTATAATGGGGTTTGATTTAAAGGGTGGAGCATTCATTCCCTATTTACATCGTTCCTGTGTAGGCCGGTCCCCGACTAGACCCTCGGCCACCCGAAGGGCTAGACCCTCTTCTAGTAATCATAATACCTGATCATCATTTTTTAAGCGGAAAAGAAATCATGGCACTGCATCTTTAAGAGAAGACTGCGCTACCCATTATCTCCAATTCGATATACGCTCTCCTATATCCCTGTCTGCAGTGTTGCCTGGTCTGATTATTATAAGCCACTTTGGGCTATCCAATCCAAATACATTCTTATATGAATTAATTTGTAGCCTATTGTGTTCACAATAAGCAACTTGTCATATTAGTCAGATCCGGAAGAGTATATGAAAGCCATTTAAAATATTTATAATATTGGAATCTTACACACCTGCTCCCAAATAATTAATTACATCACCATTGCGCTGTGCACAGGGCTAAAGTAGGTCAAATCAATCAGCTGTCTTGTCACTGCAGCAGCGTAAGTCAGAGCCCCCCTTAAAGTTTAAACCATAACATGACATAGAATGGACCTTCAGACAAACTATTGAGATTGAAAATCTTTCTTCATGTCTTCCTCACCTCAAAGAGATAAAAACAAAATATCTCAATTAAAAATATATTTCATAGAATAACCGAATATCATTTTGAAAACGGTTAGTAGGGGCAGCCCCGTTTAATTTAATATCCACGCACATCATTTTATAGACTGTTGGAATAGGGTAGAATGACTCCTGTTCTTAACAAATTACCAAGATTTCATGAGAATAAAAGGCTGCATGCAGCAATTAAGCTTGTTTAGAAAAACGACAGGTGACGGGCTGGGCTGGGCCCAATTTGTCAATTATGGGTCGAGCCAGGCTCAAATATTTAGGCCCCACGAAAGCTCTAGTTTGAAGTGTTCATGTGGCCTATTATAGTCACTTCTTTTGGACTTGTTTTCATAGACCTGGTTGCTTATTTCTCAAGCAAATTCTGGCAACACATGTCCTGTGTTGCCAGAATTTGAATAAAACCACCCACTATGCCAAATCTGTTTGGTAGAGCGCACCTGCAATGGCCATGTTGGGAGTCGGCCTGGGCACACAACATTCAGAGGTCTCCCTCTGTCCTAATTCTCCTAACGAATCTCTGTGATTATATTTTCCTACAATCAGCAGAAGTAATAGTGTCAATTCCTTGTGTCATGGTGCATAATGACGGATTGCTTCTTATGCATTTTATGGAAAACTACCATTCAACATGCCATCCATGCCCTAAATACGTAGTTGCCTGGGGTCCCCCAGGGGTCCATACTTATTTTTGGGGCGGTGTAACCGCCCCCTATAAGTGAGGTTTGGACACTGGCCAATCCTGCACCGTGATTGGCCAATAGTCTACAACGCTAACCCTTCTACAGTCAATGCAAATCTATACTTTTGAAAAGTCAGCCAATCACATTACAGCTATAGTGTCATCACCACTACAGTAGCTGTAATGTGATTGGCTGACTTTGCAAATTCAGGACTGTGATTGGCTAGCGAAACACATGACACATGTGCAGCCCTATGAATAGCAGTATGGACTTAAAACACTTCTATGTTTTTTTTAAGTGAATCACTTCCATCACTGTGATGACCACTGTGACCACACCGCCCACTTCACACTCGGTGTGATTTTTAGCGGCGCTAGCCGCTCTATACCTGACTTTGTCCGTGTGCGTACGTCAACGTTCTGATTGGTCAGGTGCGTACGTCAACAAAGTGATTGGTCAAGCTTCACGTGACACGTGGCTATAAACACATTATAAACACATATCGATGACAAAATGTATCAAAGGCGCCGCTACCTTCACACAGGGTGTGATTTTTAGCGGCGCTAGCCGCTCTATACCTTTAGGTATAGAGCGGATATTAGCCCTCTATACCTGGCTTTTGCGTCAACGTTCTGATTGGTCAGGCTCGCCAAGGTTCTGATTGGTCAGGTCCGTCAACGTTCTGATTGGTCAGGCCCGCCAAGGTTCTGATTGGTCAGGTCCGTCAACGTTCTGATTGGTCAGGCCCGTCGAGGTTCTGATTGGTCAGGTCCGTCAACGTTCTGATTGGTCAGGCCCGCCAAGGTTCTGATTGGTCAGGTCCGTCAACGTTCTGATTGGTCAGGCCCGTCGAGGTTCTGATTGGTCAGGTCCGTCAACGTTCTGATTGGTCAGGCCCGTCGAGGTTCTGATTGGTCAGAACCTCGTAACATATCTTTCTGGTACCAGATGTATACACACGGACACACTAAGTTTATTTTTTAGGTACCCACTCTATCAGCTATGACAGATCAGTTTTTGCCACTTACCTTAGAATGCATTTGGTGATTCGCTTCCAATGGCACTATTTTGTGCCACTGGAAGCCTTGAAATAAATGTACAGAGATTTAATATTGTTTCTCTAGTATTTCTCTGTGTGTACGTATGTCCGTGTCTGTGTCCAGGTGTATGTCCATCCTTATGTTCGTCCTCTGTATTCTTATTAACTGGGGTATAAACTAATATTGATATTATATATTAGATATTAATATTGAAACACATATCTATGACAAAATGTATCAAAGGCGCCGCTACCTTCACACAGGTGTGATTTTTTTCCTCTCTAACCAAACAAAATCACTTATTTTTACATTGTTATATTGGTACGGTTAAAGTCATATTGTGTAACCTTTTCAATTAAACAAAAGTCATTTTTGATATAGTCTTTCGCTGGTATCATTTTCACAATAACCATTCCACTTGAATGTATGTTTGACACTTTCTCTAATCACTAATGAACACAATTTATCATTTGCAAGTGTCTTATGACATGGGCTTAAGTCGATCCCCCAGGGGTCGACTTATTTTTTCCCCTCTACACCAAATGTATTTGCTCACAATACGTTTGCAACGCAACACATTGTGAGCTTGTAGATCAGCTATTTTTGGTGAAGATATTTATTTTTGTCAAATGTCCACCCCACAATAGGGACGGGTTCAAGGGGTTTTAACAGGTTTAACAGGAAGTTAATTGTTCTCATTGTTCTCACATAACAAGTTTGTCCAGTATTCAACCCCCAGGCAGCCTCAGTAAGGAGCTGCTGGGCGCTGGCGTTTTTTTCTGCCTTTTTTTTTTCTCTCGTTTTTTTCCCATTAGAGGTATAGTATTAAATGCAGTTTTTTCAAATCACCTCGCAGGCCAGATTTGACGACGTCGCGGGCCAGAACCGGCCCGCGAAACACCAGTTTGACATGGCTGGTTTACGGGAATGTTGTTTATACCTCTGACACTTAAACAACAGGCAGGAATTTCACAGCGGCCACGACGGCCATGGCTACAGTTTGCCTCTCAGTTTGGCCGTGTGCTCCCCGAAAAATGAGGGCCTTTTTCCCCCACCTGCACTGTAACAGTTGATTTCACCATGTTCTCCTCTGCGCTATCTTCCTGTCAATACAGTTTTTAGATGCCAGTGTCTGTGTTTGACATTCAAAATTCTAAATGGACAACATCAAGTGAAGCGCTGCACACTTAACCAGTGGTAGGTTCGATTTTGAGCTGGTTTGCTCCGATTATGCTGTCTGGGACCTTTTTTGGCGCTCGCCAACAAAACCCCCGATCTGATGCAGATCGGGCTTTGATCACCGAGGTGTTGCTCGCTGTGTGAGAAAGGCTCTGCGAGAGGATCTGGCCGCGATAATAGTGCTCGGCGATGCCTTCCTGAGTGTTTCTAGATATCTAGCAGGTTTGATATTTGGCTCTGTCGCCGACTGGACATCATACAGATTGCGAGGAGATTGATTAGAGCGTTTTGGGAAATTACTTATCATATCACATTTGACTGTTATAAAGGATGTCTATGTCCAAACAAATCCCTATCACAAAAAAATAAAAAAATATGGTGGGGTAAGTGATCTTTTTTGGTTAAAACAAAAAGTTTATTCTTATAAGGTTAAAGCTCTATAATCATTGCTATAGAGTTCAGTAACAGGAGTCTCTGAACCCCTCCAGCTCTCCAATAAACAGAAAATACATGTGCAGGTGGATTGCACAATTTCAGCCAATCAGAAGAGAGTACCCATTTATCATCTTCATTATTATAGTGTTCCATTTCCAATTTTGTCTACTCATTTATTTGTGCCATTACTTCCAATTTCACTTGTTTAATCTGTATACTGTCTCTATCCTGATTGGGTCAAATTGGTATCCTGACCTGAAAATGTATTTTCTGTTTAACACTCAATGCGTGCTATCAGAATATAGCGTTATTTAACACTTTTTTTTTTTTTTTTAGTAGCCACTTATTTTTACCCCTTTTTCTCCCCAATTTAGTCGTTATGCCAATGTATTCCTCCCCACACACATTTGTGTTGTCACTTCTGTCGTATCCCACTGACTCACCTGCCAGTGAGGAGCCCCCACCAAGAGGATGTAGAGCCTTTGTCCTACTCCTCCCACCCAACACTCCCCGCTGACAGGTGCCGCCCCAACCCGTAGGAGTATATCACCCTCCCCGCCCGGCTTGCCTCCCCCGAACACGGGTCAATTGTGTTTGCGTGGATGCTCCACAAAGCCGGATCCACCATGGTGGATTCGAACCCACAACCTCTGTGGTGGTGGGCGGTGACTTTACCACTGCGCCAGCCGAGCGCATTATTTAACACATATTTTAACCAAACAAAATCACTTACCCATAACAATAATCACTTTGAACTGTGATTTTGGAAAAGAGATATGCAAATAATAAATGTAGCTGCTAACACTTTTTCATGCAGGACTTTTCATTTTTTAATGCATTTTTACATTGTTATAATGGTACGGTTAAAGTCATACTGTGTAACCTTTTCAATTAAACAAAAAATATTTTTGATAGTCTTTGGCTGGTATATTTTTTCACAACCATTCCACTTGAATGTGTGTTTGACACTTTCTCTAATCACTAATAAACACAATTTATTATTTGCATGTGTCTTATGGCATGGGCACCAGACATGCACCGGAAATGTGTTTATTCATGTATTTTAGCGTTAATAAATACCATTTCCGGCAACATGTTGTTGCATTCCAAAATATCCTCGGGCACTATAGGACCCTGCAGCATTCCTCGGGACGTGGCCATTCTCAATGAATGGTACACAGTCTACCTTTAAGTAAATTATCTGAGTGGACAACTTATTTCACCTTTGCTTATAAGCAGTGGTGGACATTAACACATTGTTTTTTTTCACCTTTCTTTTTTACTCTAGTAGTTTAACTCAAGTGCAAATTTGTCTGAGCAACTTTCACTTAGTAGTTGAGCAATATTTGACCAGCGAGTATCAGACATTGACTGAAGTAGGGGGACATGACTGTAAATCAAATATAGGGTTACAGCTAAGCTGTCACCTGGATATAACCTGCTTTACATGAAAAGATTTGCATCGTATTATGACATATAACAATATCAACTTACAGTGACTTGCTCTTGATCATGGTTGGATGTCAGCTAGGTGGGTGGTTGTTCCACCTGTTTTAAAATGAACATGAAATATCAATGTTTGAGTCCCCTGGGTGACTGGAACAGTGGAACCTAATGTCTGCCTGTCCCACAAACACGCAGAGTATGCACACTGTCAACGCCTACCATTCGCACGCATGTACGCACGCACGCACACACACACACACACACACACACACACACACACACACACACACACACACACACACACACACACACACACACACACACACACACACACACACACACACACACACACACACACTCATAGGCGGTTTCATAACATTAGCCAATCCTATGTTGTTTTTAGCGGTGCCAACCGCTCTACATTTGACTTTGTCTCCGTGTCCGTCCATCGTCCGTCCGTCGTATGAGCCCGGGATGAGCACGGCAAAGAAGAAACACATACAAACACACGCGCACACACACACACACACACACACACACACACACACACACACACACACACACACACACACACACACACACAAACACACACACACACACACACACACACACACACACACACACACGGACGTGGAGACTGCCTATGCCATCTCTCCTCTCATTGCCCACACGTACCACTGGTTATCAAAGAGGGGTCCAGGGACCCCCAGCGTATGTTATGTCCGAGCACGGGATGAGCACGGGATTTTAAACAGCTATAACTCCAGTTTGCAGCATGCCACCAAGTCCACATTTGGTATGTGGACTTAGACCACCAATAGGGACGAGCATGAATTGCTGAAGCCCCGCCCCAGGGTTCCAGGGACCCCCAGCGTATGTTATGTCCGTCCGCCTGTATGAGCACGGGATGAGCACAGGATTTTAAACAGCTATAACTCCAGTTTGCAGCATGCCACCAAGTCCAAATTTGGTATGTGGACTTAGACCACCAATAGAGACGAGCATGAATTGCTGAAGCCCCGCCCCCTCTCATTGGCTGGCCTTTAAACAGCCATAACTCAAGATCGCAGCATGCTACGGAGTACAAATTTTGTACATGGACTAAAACCACCAATAGGGACGAACTGTAATTACTTAAGCCCCGCCCCCTCTGTCTGCCCATTGGCTGGGCTTTAAACAGCCATTATTCCAGTTTGCTGCTACCAAGTACAAATTTGATAAGTGGACTCAGACGACCAATAGGGACGAACTGAAATGACTTAAGCCCCGCCCCAAAGGCACCGCTTCCTTCACACAGGGTGTGATTTTTTTTTTATGAATCACATAATAACCACTTAAACCCCAGCATCCGTATTCTGGGAAAACTTTCAGAGATAAAATCAAATCTACAAGCTCACAACTTAACACTGTGTTGTGAGCTTGTAGATCTGATATTTTCAGGCAGCGAGCATTAGTGTAGAGTGAAAACAGAAACAGGCCGAGCCTGTTTGACCTGTCAACCATTACATCTCAGAGAGAGAGAGAGAGAGAGAGAGAGAGAGAGAGAGAGAGAGAGAGAGAGAGAGAGAGAGAGAGAGAGAGAGAGAGAGAGAGAGAGAGAGAGAGAGAGAGAGAGAGAGAGAGAGAGAGAGAGAGAGAGAGAGAGAGAGAAAGGGGGGGAGGGTGGGTGGGGTGGGGAGAGACATAAGCTGAATTCCGATACCCCAAACTTTCACCTCGCTCACTCTAATTACGTCCTCCACTCGCGCCTAAGCCCCGCCCCTGCGAGGAGAAGAAGATTAAATGCGAGGACAGAGTGGTGGGTTGGCCTCACAGGATCGGAATGCACTCTAGCGTCATTTCAAAATTGTTAAAACGTTGTTTAATAGCTTTTGAGACAGATGAAGTGTGCACTAATTGCACAATATATTATAATGTATATAATTGTATTAACGCAATAAAGCCAGCAGCTTGTTGCGGTCCTTTCTTTACTTTATCAGCTGAAGCTCTATAATTCAGCATTATGAAAATGTGTCTCTCTTCAACAAACCGATACAGCAATGCTTCTTAGTTTAGACCATGTATACGTCACGGGAGAAGGAAAAAAACGTGTACACGTGATGCAGAAGTCTTCCGTGAGGAGATGTGAAGAGTGGTCGAGCCTACACTTCATGTACACTCGCTCAATGCGCACTCGGAGAGCCCACCCATTAAAAATAAATAAATAGCAGATCTACAAGGTCATAGCGCGGCACCGAGTGCTTGAGCTTGTATCTGCTATTTTTTGAATAGCCAAAGTATAAAATAATGGTTAAAGTGGTTACACAGATGCGTTCCCGGTCTTAGTTACAATAGCCTACACCTTGTGCAGCTCGTTAGTGTTTTATATTGTGATGATATTGAATGTTTGCTAGTGATCTACATTACTACAGAACAGCTACATTGTAACTGTTCTGGATGTAACAACAGTCCGGTCAAGGCTCAGCGATCTTTGTCAGATGTGCCCTGGAAAATGTATTTTTTTTGGACATTTATGCACGTGATGATCTGGAGCTCTGTGAGCTCCAGATCAGGGGTCATCACCATGGCCGCCTTGTGATTGACATTTCCATCACACTTTATTTTTTGCCACGGACGTACAAAATGAGTGGTGAATAATATTACCACTATACATAGACCATAGTGGACAACTAATGTGCCATATATAGTTCCTATACCAATACGCTACACATTTTAAAATGATATAGTATTCATGCATTCATTAATCAGTGTCCTACCTATTCTGAAGAAAACCTGGAGACTGGCAAGTCACACAGCCAGTATACAGTGAATAGACTTGGACTATGCTGCATTGATGCATGTATACAACCATTATACAGTGAATGGACTTGGACCATAGGATGCATTGATGCATGTATACAGCCAGTATACAGTGAATAGACTTGGACCATGCTGCATTGTTAGATGGAAACCTCATGTCCAAAACTGTTAGTGTTCAAATAAAACAATAGCAACAATAGCAGATCTACAATCTTGATTTTTGCTACTTTTGTGTGACACTGTAGTATGAGGAAGTAGGGCATTAATTGCGAGAAAAAAAATAAATTTAGAAGGAGATATGAATGATAAGAGGTTTCTGCCCGACAGCGACGATATATTATACAAGTTTTGGACATGTCTTCCCCGATGACCTCTGCTCCAGAGGTTAAACTACAGGGATGGATGAGGTCATACTGACATGGTGCACTTATTAGGTTATTTCTTTACACTGCTATCATTCACCCCGACTTTAACTTGACCATTTTCTTATACCAGGAGGAAATAGAATTCTCTGAACTGCAGGCACGGACCCTGTGACTGTAGAAAGCGGGCGCTGCTCGGAATGTGTGTGAACTTCAATATGTCCACAAAAGAAATTCCTCGACAAAGGATCAAAAAGTTGGCATTCAGGCGCCCCTCCCCTGGTCTCTATACAGACCTCAGAGTGTCCGGTGTTCATCTATAGCTGACAATACAGGAGGTTTTCATTTTTACCCATAGTGAAGCTGTTTAATGGTTTGATATCTATGTGACAATACAGGAGGTTTTCATTTAACCTGCAGTGAAGCTGTTTAACCCATTAAGACCTGAGGCCGATTATACAAAGGCCTTCTAAATCAGTCGTACTTATTTTGTCAGCCTGGCATTGGCCAGACTGATAATGTGGATTCACTCTCACGCTCCTCTGGACTTCGGCCCATAGGGAGCGAGTATGAGAAATCGGAAAATGATTTAGATGCTTTTCACTGTTGTACGGACAGCAGTTGAAACGCAGTCACTGATTGGCCCGATCATTTTCTGATTATTTCTCATAGGCCTACTCGCTCCATATGGGCCGAAGTCATTATACCGGGGAGGAACGTGAGAGTGAATCCACGTTATCAGTCTGGACAATGCCAGGCTACTTGTGTGTGTCAAGGACCCCCAAAATGATATGTATTTGGCCGCGGACCCCCATCTGAAATTGCTTTGAGCCAGGGACCCCCAGAAGAGAAGATTTGTGTTAAAAAATGCAAATGATTCAACTTTCTTCAAACACTTTCAAGATTTTTTAAAGATAAGTGACGCGCTGCGAGCTTGTACGTCTGCTATTTTTGATGCAAAAACCGGGAAATTCTTTCCCGGTTTTAATGGGTTAATGGTTTGATATCTATGTGACAATACGGAAGGTTTTCATTTGATCTATATTGAAGATGTTCATGGTGTAATATCGTCACTGTCGGGGGGGAAACCTTGTATGTCCAGAACCGTAACTTGTCAGGAAATGGAAAAAAAGAACCAGTGTTTCCAATGGATCCAGTGTTGTTATTATTTAGTCACAAGGTCTTGTTAATACTTTCCATTGGCTCAATATTTATAAAACCCGCAGGCAGACTTAACCACTTTCACTTGAAAATAAAATAGCTTATCTAAGAGCTCACAATGCGTCGCGATGCGACGCATTGTGAGCTTGTAGATCGGCTAATTTCGCTACTTTCGTGTGACACTGTAGTAAGACGAAGTAGGGCATTAATTTACGAAAAAACGTAAAAAGTTTAAATATGGAGATACGAGGTTTCTCCCACAACAGCGACGATATGTGACAACACAGGAGATATTAGATGAGGTATCGTTAATGTCCGTTTCTTATTGCCGCGTTGGCACACTCTGAAAAAAGCAATTAACCTCTAAGCGTAGACATTCACTTTTGAACAAAGGCACTCGCTGGAATCACATGAAAAAGAAAGTAAACGTTATACTGGGCTGTATTGTGTGTGAAAATCATTAGACTTTGAAGGTAATTGAAATTCCATTCCGAAGTCTGAAAGAGCGTGGCCGCGTCAAATCGAGGCTATACTTTTATTCAATTTATTTCCCGTTGGAAATTATGCCCAAGTAATCAAAACGTTAGGAGATAGCCATAGGGAGAGCTTTTCATGGTTAGATGAAAACATTTTTATTCAGAATCAGGGGCACCCTGTGATCTGATGACATTACACGAAGATGATTATGATAGTGATGAAAAAACGCTTTCTTTAATGGAGTAGATGGGCGAGGTTTTCTGACAGGAAATTAAGCAATGGCGAAATCCAGGCACTGTTGCTTGAACGACTTTTAACCCCTTAAAACCGGGAAAGCATCAGTGTAATTATATACTTTGGCTATTCAAAAATAGCACATATACACAGCACGTCACTTTGTGCTGCACTGCAAGCTTGTAGATCAGCTATTTTAGAAAAATCGTGAACATTTGTGCAAATCCTCGAATATATACAGTATATATCTTTTAAAGCAAACATTTTTTCTAATTTTATTTATTTTATCCCACGGATTTTTTGTAACCCATATGTTTTCACCCAGTGCCGATTGCCTATGTAATCCTGGGCGCTACTCTCCCTCTGCCAACCTAGAGAGAGCCCAAGCTGAAGCTCATGCCTCCTTCAATGCATGAGGAGCAAGCAGGCCGCTTCTTATCACTCGACAGGGGGGAGATTCCCTGGTTAGACGTAGCGCGTGGAAGGAAAATGTTATTCCAACCAGTTCCTTTCCCCTCCATCAGGCGCCCTGGCTGACCAGGGGGAGGCAGTATAGAGACCAGGATTACGTAAGTTTTACATAAGTTTTTAAGAAAACTGTCTTAATGGGTTAATTCCAAACAGGCAAATTCTCTTACAGTTTTTTTTTTTTAATTCATCATGTAATCCGTGGGGCGTCCTCTTGAAGAAAAAAAAAACATACGATTTGAACTCCTTTTGAAACAGTGTAACCTTCTCAAAATTATGTTTTTTGACTATTTTCTTTTGTGAAATGTCAGACTCAGGAGAGTTCCGGGGTATGTGAGGCCTTGACATGCTGAAGGGCCATGGTTCTGTTCACAGTTTGAAAAGAATTCTGCCTAGAGTGCCCTCACTTCCTGAACCAAAGTGTGAGTGATGTCAAAAGAGAGAAATCAGGATGTGGGTGAGAGAAGCATCCGGAAGGTAAAAGTGGCACCAGATGTGAATATTTCTGCATTTGCTTACAATTCACATTTTACAATTTAGGCATTTAGCAGACACTCTCATCCAGAGCGACTTGCATTGCTCTCATGTTATTTATTGTGTAACTCATACTTTACTTCAGTCATTACTGCAAAAATCTACACTTTGTGGACGTAAAGAATGTCCATAAAGACCGCCTGCCGATGTCTAGAATAATAGCCCTCACGCATGGCCATCAGTTGAGTTGGAGAACATTTGTGTTTACCTGATAAGAGTCCTGGTAGTACTTACATTTACTTAAAGGGTTAGTTCAGATTTTTTGAGTATTTTCTGTAGGAAATACTTACCATTAATGTAGTGGTTGCAAAGGTATTGATTGCCCGAGCCCCGTGGAGTTATGGTCCGTTTCTGATAAATATGAAGTAGTTCCGGTAGATTAGTAGATTTGGTGGGGGCCGCTCATTAAAAATAAATACATTAAAAAAACGAACGTAATTTGTATTGTTGACCTATTTCTACCATATAGAGCAGGTTTTGTTCAATTTCGACCCCTCTGTCACATGGTACTAATGTTTGTGTCCAGAATCACTGCGCCGCGGCAGCCTACTCACGCACAAAATATATGACACAAAAAATAGTACTATGTGACAGAGGGGTCGAAATTGAACGAAACCTGCTCTATATGGTAGAAATAGGTCAACAATACAAATGACGCTAGTTTTTTTAATTTATTTATTTTTAATGAGCGGCCCCCACCAAATCTGCTAATCTACCGGAACTACAATCATATTTATCAGAAACGGACCATAACTCTGACCACGGGACTCGGGCAATCAATTAATACCTTTGCAACCACTACATTAATGGTAAGTATTTCCTACAGAAAATACTCAAACAATCTGAACTAACCCTTTAAGTCATTGAAATCTTGAAATATTCATTGTTTGCTGCGCTGATGATGATTACCAACAGCCGTTGCATTGTTGATATATATTGTAAATACTGTACTTGCACCTGTTTTATTGCAAACTCTCCCAAAACAACTGATTAACTTCCCCCATTTCCCCCACATTATTTTATTTACTTATTTTTGTCTTAAAATGTCCAAATAGCAGATGACAACAAATCATGTCCCTCTTTAGGGCATAATGATTTTTGGCAGAATCGCGCAAAGTTCCGAGTATTAGGCAGTCCCGTTTTCATTTTTCACAAGATCGGTGGTTGTTGCAATTACCTGCACTACAATACTTCACCATATGTTATGTTATATGCTATGATGAAATAAACCCGTAAAAAGTAACAATGTGTATGTTCCGTAATGCAATTCCAATGGTGAAAGCTGTGTTGTTTAACCTGGTCAAGTAATGGCGGATTCGGCCAATCCCCGAAATACCCGTATGTGTGTTTCAAAGAATAAGTCTGCTGTGTGTGTGTTATCAGTGGTGTAAAGTAACTAAGTATTAGTTACTAAGTATAATTTGAGGTACTTTTACTTTACTGGAGTATTTCCAATTGTCTATACTTTTACTTCTACTCCACAACATCTCGGAGGCAAATATTGTACTTTTACTCCACTACAATTATTATATATTATTATATATTATTACTTATATATATTATAAGTTACTAGTTACTTTGCAGATATAAATGATTACATTCTAAAACATATACATTAACCACTTTAGCCTTATTTTATACATAGGCTATTTGAAAATAGCAGATCTACAAGCTCACAACGCGTCGCATCGCGACAAGTTGTGAGCTTGTAGATCTGCTATTTTCAAACATTTTAGTACTTTTACTTTTGATACTTTAAGTACATTTTGATACCAATACTTTTGCACTTTTACTGAAGTACATTTTGAATTCCTGACTGTTACATGTAACAGAGTACTTCTACATTGCAGTATTGATACTTTTACTTAAGTAAAACATTTTCCACCACTGCGTTTGCACTGACATTGAAGCGGTCCGGTCGTTCCCATCACAATATTCTGCACAGGTTGTTTGTTTGCTGCATCTTCTCCATTCGAAGCAGTAAGCAGTATTCGCTTCAGCACTTTCTCTCATCCATCCCGTCTCTTCCAATTCACAAGTCACAACTCAGGTATTTAGTGGACACACTGTTGTCCGACCGGAGCCAGTTACAAAGTGCAGGGCTGGAGTAAACGGTGTGAACTCAAGTCAATCAATGACTGGGCGAGCAGTCGTTTAAGTAGAGTGCATAGAAAACAAAAAGGAAAAAAGTGCTACAAAGTAAATAGGATAGCAGGTAAAACATCAAACCTATAGCATCTGTCTAAAATCACATACTACAGTATATAGCCCTACAGCAGTGGTGGAAAAAGTAGTCAAATGTTTTACTTAAGTTAAAGTATCAATACTGCAATGTAGAAGTACTCTGTTGCAAGCAAAAGTCCGGAATTAAACATTTACTTAAGTAATAGGACAAAAGTATTGGTATCAAAATGTACTTAAAGTACCAAAAGTAAAAGTACTAAAATGTTTGAAAATAGCAGATCTACAAGCTCACAACGCGTCGCGATGCGACGCGTTGTTAGCTTGTAGATCGGCTATTTTCAAATAGCCTAGGTATAAAATAGGGCTAAAATGGTTAATGTATGTTTCATAATGTAATCATTTATATCTGCAAAGTGACTAGTAACTGAAGTTTTCAAATATTTGTAGTGGAGTAAAAGTACAAATTTGCCTCTGAGATGTAGTGTAGTAGACGCAGTAAAAGTATAGACAATTCGAAATACTCCAGTAAAGTAAAAGTACCTCACAATTGTACTTAAGTACAGTACTTGAGTAAATGTACTTTACACCACAGGCCTACAGATACTAGCGTCCAAAGTGACACACGCAACGAGACACTTTAGTGCGGCAAAAGTAGGGCATTCATTTACGGAAGGAAAAAAAAAACAAAGCCATACAAAGTATGAAATATGGAGACACAAGATGTCTGATAAGTACCATACTGTTTGATCCCGTACCGGTGCACCATGTGTGGGTCAGTCGTTTACTGTTTCCTGTGACTGAGGGAACAAAGACATAATATACCAGAGGGCCGATGCGAGGCAAACAAAAAAAGTAAACCCAAACACAGAATGGGTTGTTTGGCTTCCAGACTGTTCTTTGCAGTCTGCAGCCACAGATGTTTGGAAGAAGAAAACAGGCACATTCTGTGTTGGCCGGAGTTCAGTTGGGTTTCTGAATGGTACCGCTCAGAGCCGTGAACCACATGGCACCCACAGCTTCACCCCGCAATGCAGGAATGACTCAATACACTGCTAGAAATGTAACAACAACGCTTAGAAATGTAACAATACCATCGGCTGTCTGGCAGAAGCCATGTATCTCCATATTAAAAAATTATGTTATTTTGTATGTGTATGCATATACAGTACAGCAAGAGACTCGCACTGAGACATAATTATTTCTCCATTCGGCCCTTGGCATTTGTATGTATGTATGTATGTATGTATGTATGTATGTATGTATGTATGTATATGTATGTATATGTATGTATATATGTATGTATATATACGTACTGTATGCTCTTACCCAATACCAAATGGCTCTATAAAGCCTGTAGGGCGGCATTTCCGGGTAGAATGTCTATGGACATCTACACAATATAAAATAAAGTGTCCAGAACACTATGTTATGGACACTATTATGTTGTTATGTCTAGTTTGTTTAACCTGTGGATATTTAGAACAAAATAATATTATGTCTAATAGTCGATAACAATATCATAAGTGTTCTTTATTAAGGTTAATGAATAATACTGCTCCAATGTGATTCGGCCGGCTTTATACAGTTTTGGTTGTTGATTTGATGATGATTTGAGTCTATGCGGAGCCATATAGTTCACACGTGGATACTTTTTAAAAGAAAAACATGTTTCTATTATACTCCTTATACTAAAACCATATACATTTGTGTTTTGTTTGTTTGTTTGTTTAGGGTGTGTGCCCGCCTTGATGACTTCTATTTTGTCCAGCTGGGGGAGCCATTGAGCTGCCCAGGCAGCACTAGTACCACACCATAACAGTGTAACCTCCATCTGTGCTCCAGTAGTTCCTGAGAGACTTTTTGCACATGGCAGAAAGAAACAAACAAAAACTTTGCAAATATGGTAAAACAATGTTTCAAGAAGAAGAAAACCCAACTATAGGACTGCTGACTCTCACACTCTCAGACAGACACAGTCAGGGGGGGGGGGGGGGGGACGATTGCAGAAGACATGCGTGCAGTTGCACAACTGACTCGTTTTAGAAGGGAGTCAGAAATAATACCAATACTTCCTCGCAAGACAGCGCCGCGCACCGAAAATAGCAGATCTACAAGTGCACAGCCAGTCACATCCCGCGGCGCGTTGTGGGCTTGTACATCTACTGTTTTCGGTGCGCTGTGCCGTCGTGGGATGAGTTTAAAATCAGGCTGTATCCTGCTGTAGCCTCTCTTACCTCTCTTTCTCCTCCTCCCAGCCAGATGTGACAGATGTCAGCTGAGCTGTCTAGACGGTGAATAAAAGAATGAGGGATGAAACAAAAAAAATCGGGGGTTCAACACAAAGCCTTCATACTGAGGAAGAATGTCTCGTAACATCACCAACTGATGCCTGGCTGACTGGATGGCTGACTGACTGGATGTCTGGTTGACTGGATGGCTGGTTGACTGACTGGATGGCTGGTTGACTGGATGGATGGCTGGTTGACTGACTGACTGTTGACTGACTGCTGACTGTGAGGTTCAATTCATAAAGGCCCTATAAAGACAAGAATGCATTCGCCATCTGTTTTGCATAAGGGGTGTCATGTTTTGCAATTAATTAAGCTTACCTAGACTATTTCTGTTATTAAGGTTTTGTGATTTCTCTCAGACTGTGTAGGGCAGAGGCGTCTAATCTCTGAGTTAGGGTAACCGCATACCATCGGATTAAAACTATTTCTTAATTCCATTTAAAGATGTGTTTTCACTATAATTTATAACTATAAGTTTTGGGCCATGACCGAGGCGCGCCGACTCAGCAGACCTTGAGGCTGAGGAGTCGCGCCCGAGCGCCTCCAGGCGCGAGTGACCGACCGACCGACCGACCGACCGATCGGTCGGTCGGTCGGTCGGTCGGTAGGTAGGTTGGTAGATTGGTAGGTTGGTAGAGTGGTTGGTATGAAGGTAGGTAAGTAAGTAGGTAGGTAGGTAGGTAGGTAGGGGGCCAGAAGGGGGGCCAGAAGTGCTGAGTGTACAACAGAAGCGTTTAGAGCTTTTGTGTACTTGTTTGGTTCTCTTCATTTGAGGGAATCTACTTCTCTCTCACAGAGCGTCATAAAAACAACAACGTTGTGCTGAGTCTGGCAGCAGGCTGAGCCTCTGTTCATCTGGAGAGGGACCATACACATCCCACTGGCATGAAGTCGGCTTGGCTTTTATTGATCTGTGTGTGTGTGTGTGTGTGTGTGTGTGTGTGTGTGTGTGTGTGTGTGTGTGTGTGTGTGTGTGTGTGTGTGTGTGTGTGTGTGTGTGTGCGTGCGTGCGTGCGCGTGTGCTCGTGTGCGTGTGTGTGCGCTCAAGGTTCAAGGTTTCTTTATTGTTTATTGTGTAGCCTACGGATACACAAGAGTAAACAAATCTTGCTGTGGTTCCTCAGAAATGTGTGCTTGTGAATGTGTGTACGCGTTTCAGCGCTACTATAGCTATGCACGAATGCACTGTGCGTGTGTGTGTGTGTGTGTGTGTGTGTGTGTGTGTGTGTGTGTGTGTGTGTGTGCGTGGGCTCAGTGAAAGTCTGTCACTGTGTGAAATGATGCGGGTTGGAGAGAGAGAGAGAGAGAGAGAGAGAGAGAGAGAGAGAGAGAGAGAGAGAGAGAGAGAGAGAGCAGTCAGCTGCCATGGCACACGCAGGTTGAACCATATTCTCTCTGTCCGTGGGAGGAGAGAGCAGCGAGGAGCTCTGAGGAGAAAACCACTGCAAGCACACAGTCTCTCCTCAAAGGTCTCTGTTCTCCTATTGTGCTCCCACCTCCCACCCCTGCACACACTTCATTATCACCACCACAAACAGCTTTGCTAGAAAGAAGAAAAAAAAGCAAAATGTGGGTTTTAACCCATTAAGACCCGAGGCCGATTCTACAAAGGCCTTCTAAATCTGTAGTTTGCACTTTTTTCGAGATTTTTTTTTAAATGTTCAAAAATAGCAGATGTACAAGCTCGCAGCGCGGCACAAAGTGACACGCTGTGAGCTTGTATATCTGCTATTTTTTTAACAGAAAAATAGAAAAAATGCCACAGATGCTTTCCCCGGTTTGAATGGATTAAAGGGCTTTTATTTTATTTTATTTTACATTTTATCCTGCTGGGAGGTTTCAGCTGCCTCCTTATCTAGTCACCAGCTCATTTGTGTACATGTTAATGAGCCTGTGATCCCATTTCCTATAAAAAAGCCATGTTTGTTCTGCATTCACGCTTAGTCACCCTGATGAAAGCTGTGTGCCGCAACACGTATAGGTGCACTCTTTATTTTATATTTTTTTATATTCTTGCCTCTATGCATTAGCCACTTCAATAAAGGCTTTTACATGTTTCCACAAGAGTGCCTTGGTCTCTTTTCCCTGTCGTTGCCATTAAGCTTAGTTTTTTGCAATCCTGGAGAGAGACGGATTTGTACACCTCTCAGACTTAGAACAAACACTGGGGATTTTACAGTAGGCCTATATTGGGGTCCCAGAAATGAAAAATGATATTGGGGGGTGAGAGCTGGACCTGAAAAACACAAAAAGTTAAAATATGGAGATGACGATATCAAACTGGGGTTCCTTGAATTTAAAAAAGGTTACAACGATTCACTGAGTGAATTAATGTGGGTATAAGCTCTAATTAATCAGCGCTTCCGTGCAAAAACCTCTCAAAGTGCAGCGTACAGTAGATGCGTTGAATCGAACCAAAGCCATGTGCGTTATTGCACCAGTTTAGGATTTAGACGTTCCCATGTCCCATCACATCAGCGTTCTGCGCTACGACAATATTAGCACGCATCCCCCCATCTCTGACAGCCTCCTGACACAGTGCTCAGTCAACACAAGTTTCAAGGACGCCCCTGAACTCCCAACCAAGTTTTTGTGCCAAGCCCGTCCCGTCCTCTCCCCTCCCCTCCCCTCCCCTCCCCTCCTCTTCTCTTCTCTTCTCTTCTCTTCTCTTCTCTTCTCTTCTCTTCTCTTCTCTTCTCTTCTCTTCTCTTCTCTTCTCTTTTCTTCTCTTCTCTTCTCTTCTCTTCTCTTCTCTTCTCTTCTCTTCTCTCCTCTCCTCTCCTCTCCTTCCTGGCAGTGTTGCCAAAGTTCTGTGAGAGAAATAAGCAACCCGATCTAGGAAAACAAGACCAAAAGAAGCAACTACATGAGCACTAAGCCTATGTGTAAATAGGCTATTTCAAAATAGACAATCTACAAGCTCACATCGTGTCGCGATGCAACTTGTTGTGAGCTCGTAGATCTGCAATCTACGAAAAATCTTGGAGAAAAAAAGGGACTGCGGACAAATACACATTCATTTGGAGTGGGGGGGGGGGGGGTCCTTGACATGAAAAGGCTCGAGAACCACTGGTTTAAACAACATTAGGAAACAAGACCAAATAAGCAACTACACTAGAAAAAAGCCAGACAAAACGCAACCCGCAACTACCAATATTTACAAGCAACTTTCAAGAAAAAAGTCGCTCATGATAAGCAGACATGGCAACGCTGCTTCCTGGCCTTCTGAGTTTTACCACAAATACACTCTTGCTGCTCTCTCTCTCTCTCTCTCTCTCTCTCTCTCTCTCTCTCTCTCTCTCTCTCTCTCTCCCCCATGCAGAAAGATGCTGACTGGTGGAGAAGTGTGTGTGGAACTGTCAGAGCAGGAAGATGAAGTGAGCGCGCGCCTCCCACTTCGTCAGAGCTCCCCGCTTCCTCCGCCCTCAGCCGGGAACTCTACTCAATTAGTCCCCAACCTCCAGAGGACCACGGCTTATATATATATACTATATATATATATATATGCTATATATCGTTGCTGTCAGGCAGAAACCTCTTATCTCCATATTCTTAACTTTTTGTGTTTTTTTCGTAAATTAACACCCTACGTAACGTGATCGCACTACAGCGTCACACAAAAGTATCAAAACTAGCAAATCCACGAGCTGGAAATGCGACGCAAAGCGACACGCTTTGAGCTGGTCGATCGGCTACTTTTGATACATTTGAATTTGAATCCTGAAAAGTATCAGTTTTGGACATATGAGGTTTACACCAGAGAGAGAGAGAGAGAGAGAGAGAGAGAGAGAGAGAGAGAGAGAGAGAGAGAGAGAGAGAGAGAGACTTTGATTACAGATGCTTTGCTTTTTACTCGAAACAGTAAAAAAGTGCACGCACACACGCACACACACACGCACACGCACGCACACACACACACACACACACACACACACACACACACACACACACACACACACACACACACACACACACACACCAAAACTGAGTGTCCCCAGAAATGCCCGCACATGCAGGTTGGAGTGACATTGAACCATACACACGCACGCACGCAGGCACGCACACGCGCACAAGCACAGTCAGAATACCCATACCCTTCACCTGTCACACCGAGCAGCCCCCGTGTGCAGACACTCATAAATGTTACATCATCAGCCCCTTAGAGGAGGAAAAGAAACCGTCTCCATGCCAAGACACTCGGAGAGAGAGAGAGAGAGAGAGAGAGAGAGAGAGAGAGAGAGAGAGAGAGAGAGAGAGAGAGAGAGAGAGAGAGAGAGAGGGAAAAGAAATGTGTGTGGGTGAAAAGACAGAAAAAAAAGACGTTCCCCCTCACCTCACTTCAAAATCCTTTCACTTTCAGTTTGAAACACAAAATAATGGGGCGTACTGTAGATTTCCCACAGTATAGAAGGGACTCCGGGGTGGAGGTTTGAAGCTTGAAAGCGTATATAACCGCCACCATGCATGCACTTCGGCCTATTTTAGCCCCCCCCCCGAGAACACGGTCCCCTCGGTTCAATAATGTAACAGCGTTAAGGAGCGGGCGAGTTTTTCCAGGGGCGAGGAAGTCCTCGTTTTAAAATAATCATGGCCACTTTCGGCGTGAGCTCTCACATAAAGGGTTATGCTAATACTTCTGAGACACTCTGCCTTCATTCTTCATACAATATGCATTTTTTGGGGGTTTAAATCGGAAGTTCTCTCTCTCTCTCTCTCTCTCTCTCTCTCTCTCTCTCTCTCTCTCTCTCTCTCCCTCCCTCTCTCTGCCTCCCTCTTCCAGGTATCTCTTTGTTAAATAAGAAAACAGCTCCCTTTTAAGCAGCCTGTCATTAAATATAGCCCTGTGTGAAACTTCAGGTTTAATGAAGATCTTCTGACTGTACTTCTTCTTCTTCTGGGACGTGCACACTTTGCGCGGTCACTCGTGTTGAATGAGCTCCGATGATTGACTCGTGAAGGATTGAGATTTTCATTTTAAATTGCATTGTTAACTTCATCAAAGGTGACTGTAGCCAGCAGAATACCTGCTCAATAGAAACCAACCTCGTTTCCATTTTTTTCATGAAAGAGATCAAGCCTAGAAAAGCTGCTGAAAGTGTCAAAACGGTAAGAAGAAAGTACAGGGCTGCATGTTAATGTCCAGCCTATACTGGAAATTCCTCTAGGCCAGTAGGCTATATTCCCTCACTTCCTGTGTGTCCTGTACTTTTGGCACTAGCACCGTAGCGCGTTGTCGAACGTTTTGGAGCCTGGTTTTGTGTCAAAGCTTAATTACATAAAGGAGAGTGACTCATCCAGGAGGACATATAACGCATGTGGAGGAACACTATCCTTCTCAGTTCCGCTCCATGCTGAACAGGCAGTGACAGAGAACACACTCCGGCTTCCAACCCATGAACATGGTCAATAGTCTCTATGCACAGCAGCCATATTGGAAAGAAATTCCTTACTTCTTTCACTTTTCTGTCATACATGATATCAGCAACCTGACTGGAACAGAGACTTAATTAGTATAATTGGGAAGAGGCCCAATTTCTTTCCAATATGGCTGCTGTGCATGCCAATTGTGTTCGTTGGGACGCCCAGCCAAGCTGGATGCACTGTAGACGATTCAAACATCAGTCCCCACAGTGGTGGATAGGAACTTAAAACATGGACCCTTAAGGCCGTTAACACACGAAGCGAAGCGAATAAGCGATATAAAAATGCATCACGATTATGTCACATCAGACCTTTATTATGGTGATGCCTCATTCATACAGGTTGATGTTTTTATTTGCGCTGAAAAATAGGCTCTCGAAATGTTGCTTAATTGCCTCGTTATAGTCACGTTCTGTGTGCATAGCCTACTGTACTCACAACGCAAAAAGCTATTTAAATTAATGTGAATACATCGCACAAAGTAAACGCTCCCGGTGTGTACGGGCCTTTATGGGTCCATTTGGTTCAATGTGGAGCTTGTAGATCTGCCATTTTTGATGTTTAGAAAGGTTTGAACGAGTACTTTGGTACATTAAGTATATCTTGATGCCAACATTTTTTGTACTTTTACTGACTTTTACTTGTAGCAGAGTATTTATACATTCTCGTATTGCTACTTTTACTCAAAGAAAACATCTCAGAACTTCCTCCACCATGGCGTGACACACCAAACTAAGCCACTCTCCTCTCTATGAAGTGCAAATGAGTCTATAATTAGATCATACACATGGGATGAAGCAGAGACTATTATTGAACAGCCAACGGGGACCCAGCGCCCTGAAACAATTTCCATATTTCCACTAATGCGTACAAAAAAAAAAGATTATTGACTATTTTGCCGCATAAACACATAGATATGGTGACTATGGAATTAGTATATCTTAATGGCTTTCACCTCTGGAGCCCTTCCATGGAAAGAGATAGCCCATTAACTTAATTAGTTTGTGTGATGGTATGTACACGCATTAGATGTTCTGCTATGGAATTGATGTTTAATGACTGTGTTTTGTTTTAATTACTGTCTGTAGAGTGGGGGGGGGGGGGTAATTTAATGTACTCGGGCAGACCATTAAGAATGGAACATTTAGCAGATATTTGTGGTAATTATTTAATCAAGGCAACAGCTTTGGCAGCAACAACAAAAAAACAACCCCTGCGAGGACACTGGCATCATGTCCAGGGGCTGTGGCTACACTTGTATACATCAAGCACGGCCTTGCGTTACAGAAGCAGGAGATACGGGCTCATGCCCTGTGGGGCCACATGGCTCTGAAACCGTCGGTTCCCAGGCCTATTTTACAGTAGCCTACTTACTTTGGCAAAAAAACAAGCAAAGAAATACCACACACAGACATAAGGATAAGGACATGCACAATAGTGAGTGTGAGTGCGTGTGCGCGCGCGCGCACACACACACACACACGCACGCACGCGCACGCACGCACGCACGCACGCACGCACGCACACACACACACACACACACACACACACACACACACACACACACACACACACACACACACACACACACACGTTTTGTATATTCTTGTGAGGACATTAACATTTTAGGACAGAAAACGTATGATTGCCATCTCTCTCTCTCTCTCTCTCTGTCTGTCTGTCTGTCTCTCTTTCTCAGCAGCTCCCTGAGTAACAGCAGCCGGCAGGTATACTGGAGGAGATGTCAGGACCAACTCGGGAAAAATGTGATGTAGGCTATTGTTGGCCGCCACAGCTACCGGGCTCTCTCCTGCAACTATATAGGCCTGTCACACAAGGATTACATAATCGCCTGTTCGCAATTATTTCTGGCAGTGGCTCGGGAGGTAGAGTGGCGTTTCGGGAATCGGGAAGGTTCCACGGTTTTCGATCCCCCCCGTGTTACTGTCGAAAGTGTCCTTGAGCAAGACACTGAATGAACCTCTATAACTTGCTCCCTCTGACCAGGTTGGTGCCTTGCATGGTTTGCTCTGCTCTGTCTGTCCTCTGTTGTGTGTGTGAACGGGTGAAAGTGTGTGTGAATGGCAGTGGTGCAAAGTCACTTTTGAGGTATTTTTTACTGGAGTATTTCCAATTTTCAATACGTTTACTTCTACTCCACTACATCTCAGAGGCAATTATTGTACTTTTACCCCACTACAATTATTTGAGAACTTTAGTTACTAGTTACTTTTTAGATTTAGATTTCTATCACTAAACATACATTAACCACTTAAGCATATCTACTATTTGAAAATAGCCGATCTACAAGCTCACATCGCGTTGCATCGAGCTTGTAGATCTGCTATTTTCAAAAGATTTGTATACATTTTGAAAATTTGAAATGGGACATTCTGCATAATGAGTACTTTCTATATACTTTTGGTACTTTAAGTGCATTTTGATGCCAATACTTTTGTACTTTTACTCAAGTAAATTTCAAATTCCGGACTTTTACTCGTAACGGAGTATTTCTACATTGCAGTATTGATACTTTTACTTAAGTAAAAAAGTGGGAGTACTTTTTCCACCTCTGGTCCCAGCCCCATACATGTGACACTCACTGCAACACATCCGCATTACCAACCATGACTGTGCGGTGTGCCAGGTCACTGTGATCCCCTATAGACGTGTTGTCACCTTGAAGTACACACAGATGGTGGCACCAGGTGGCTCTTTTTTTTTTCCTGACACAAGTTCAGGTTCAAATAAAGTTTATTATATCCTTTTCTCTTCAGCTTGAATTAATAAAGAACACCCTGGTGTAGTCACCTTGTTGTCCCTGTCACTCCTGTGTTGTCACCTTGTCATAATAATGTCTTTTCCTCTTCTGGGCATCATCACAGCACCTAGGATTTAATTTTTACACCGTAACTACATTTGACTTATGTTGTATATCGTTGCTGTCAGGCAGAAACCAGCTAACTCCATTTTGGCGCTTTTGCATTTTTTTCCGTAAATCAGTGCTGTGATGGCCACACCAGCTGACACACAAAGTTGGTAAAACATGGTGGACACTTGTCTTTTTTTGGTTTATTAATTTAGTTTATATTTGTTTTCAGCAAACTGCATACTACATGCATAAAGAACTACACACAACCGGTTAAAGGACATACTGTTTTCTTTCAAGTTTGATGATAAAGTTACTGACTGGAGGGTACATCCATTACGTTCTTTTGTTTGGGTCAAGTTGTTTTATCAGGAGTAATTTAATTGGTATTTAAGTTTATTTGGTTTTGTTGAGTTCTGAGGAGGGTTGAAGTTTAGATGGCTGGCCATGGAAAGGCCCAGCTGCTTCACAGGTGCTTATAAGGAGCTGATTAGTAATTGGACTGCACCATGTCCCCTGTGCATAAGGGGAGGGGCAGGGATTTATTATAAGTTGGAATGTATTACTACACGTGTGAAATGTACTTTGTCATTTCAGTTGTATGTCATTTCTTTATTTAATATGAGTTAGAGCTGTAGTGGATTATGTTTGTAGTTATTTGTAGTCTGTTTAAATGTTATTTTTTGTCTTCCCATTTATGTCAAGAGTGGTTTGATCACCCACTATATGTTCCCCTCATGTCTCATTTAGGTTAGTTCAGTCTTGGTTCAGTTCTGTATTGTCTTCATTTGTTTTGGGCCAGAATGAATGTCTTGTCTTATATTTATGGAAAAAATAAGTTTTAAAGAAACTACACTCGTGTCCTGGTGTCTCTCTTGCCGACAAACTCTGGTCCCTTGCAAGTGCTATTGAACACCCTTTGCGTCTGTGTGTTGGTAAAACAGATATTGAACCAATGAAATGTATTAAAAAGCGCTTCGGACAAAACCAGCTAACTTTCTGCTATAGCTAACTCCATCAAAGGGGGGTGGAGTTAGCTGGTTTTGTTGACTCCAGACTTGGAGGTCCATTCAGCTGTTCTAATCAATGATGAACAAAATCTCCTAACTCCTCTTTTTGTTTTGTTTTTTTCTTTTCCTGAAAAGTTAACTTTTTGGAGTTAGCAGGTTTCTGCCCAACAGCAGAGCTATCTATATAGTAGCCTAATATAAGTATGTAATTCAAAAATAATTGATTTATAATTGATCCCTATTTTTACATCATTATAGGCGAAAAGTAAGAAAAAACATTTCACAGTGAAAATAGCCGATCTAAGCTTAGTAGTAGATCTGCTATTTTCATAAATTCAGCATGACACCGCTTTGCAACAAAGTATATAACACTTGAGCTAATAATACTAAGTAACACTTACTTATGATTCCTTGATGTAAAAAAAAAGGTGATTCTCGATTATTCAATTAATCATAAAAGCAATCAATAGAATAATCGCAAAAACAGTTGCAGCCCCCTAGCTCAGTATGCATCAGGAAGACTTTCAAATGGTCTTTTTCGCCAGACAAAGCTAAGGCACATTTTCTCCATGCCCTGCGGCACGGCTAACAAAAGGCCTCCCCATTCTAAGTGGGTACAAGACAACGGCCCATATGAAATGTGTTGCCCCCTCTCGTTAACCCCATTAACTGTCTGATAACTCGGTATGGTATCCCCGTCCCGACCTGAATGTTCTTCCATCCTACCAGGCCCGGAGGCACAGCCACTAAAAACCCTCATTACTAATGCAGGAGAACACAAAACCACAGACAGATTTACTTGTCTCTCCCACACCGGAGGTACGGGGAGAGATTTACCGACGGGCCTACAGTTATACAAGCCTATTTTTGAAAAGCCAAAGTACAACATAGGCCTGAAGCAAGCGGATAATGTATGTTTTGTAATAATAATCTAAATCGGCAAAGAAACTAGTAACTAAAACTGTCAAAAAATTGAAGTGGAGTAAAAAGTAGTGGAGTAGAATAATAAAATATTTTTAAATACTAAGTAAACTAAAAGTCCCTCAACATTGTATACTTAAATCTAACTGTTCTACCCCGGATTTCGGTGCAACTGCTGACATTTTTACCACTGAGCTAATAGAGCCTGACTGCTCGCTCAGGGGAGAAATTACAATTTTGACCTTCAGGTCTAAATGAGTGTCAAACCAGAAACAGGATCGTGTCAAAGGTCGTGTCAGACCGAGACACATGATCTAAATGTCTCAATAGAAGAGCAGGAAGACAAAATACAAACAACACCCCAATTGTATTAAGTTATATTGTATTAACATACTCTACCATACAGATTGGACAAGTTCACAATGTGTCGCAATGCGACGCGTTGTGAGTTTGCAGATCTGCTGTCTTCGCTACTTTCCTCCTGCTCTTTTTGAAAAGTGAAAGTGTTAAGTGTCTGTGGGCTTTATAAATATTGAACCAATGAAAAGTAATCAACAAGTTTGTTATTCTTTAGGGAGACTGCTGGCCCCCTAAAGAATAATTTCACTGGATCCATTGAAACATGGGTTCTTTTCTTCCATTCCCTGAAAAAGTAACGGTATGTTGGACATACAAGATTTCCATCCAACAGCGACGCTATACCATGTGAGCAGATGAAAAACTAACCTTACCCAGCCCCCACCCGCCCCCTCCCTCCCCCCAAAAAAAGACTTCAGGCGAAAAGGCCTGAATAGAGGTGCATGCGGAAAAGAAATGCTTTAACTGTTCGAATATTACCGTGCTTTGCCTCCCAAAAAAAAAAACTTTAAATATTTTGTCCTTGGATAATTATAGCCACAAGCAGAGGGTTAATTGGACTGAAATTGGTTATTCAGTTGAAGAGATGAGCTGTGGTGTGAGGGAACAATGGCCGTGTAAAAAGCTATAAGCACGGCGAGGACTGCATTCATACGAGCAGTCCTTTTAACTCTGACATCCCATTTAAAGAACCTTATAATTCCTGGACTGTGTGTGGCAGGCAGGCAGCACACCAACCCCGCCAGCCCCATATTTCATTCTTTACAAAGCTTCATGAAGTTCCACTTTGCAGATTTGCTTTAACTTGTATTGAAATGGTCACCTTTTATGACACTGCTGGCCCCGCATTCAAAACCATGCATGAGTCAGCGGTTTGTATACATCAGAAAATAATGGCGTATTTTCTATATAACAGAATATTCATACAGAGTGACTGCTACTTTGATTAGGATAAACTTGATTAAAGGTAGCGTGATTTAATATGTAAAAATGTCTTTAATAAACATAAAATACATTTTCAGGTAGGTTGCCAGTTTCAAGTCAATAAGGAGAGAGTACCCATTTATCAGCTTTTATAATGTTCCAGATCCAATTTTGTCTGCTCACTTCTTCGTGTCATCACTACCAATTTCACTTTGTTTATCCTGTATACTGTCTCCCCCTGATTGGATAAAATTGGTATCCTGAGCCGAAAATGTATTTTCAGATTACTAAAGAGCTGGAGAGACAGGGAGACCCCTGTTATTGAACAAACAACTCTATAGCAAAATAAATAATACAATTTACACCATCTTTAACTGTTATTGGATTAGTCACCTTTATGATACGATACATAACCAAATTAAAACCAATACTCAGTGGTTTGTGTGCAGCAGAAAATACAGTATTTTCAGTAGAACAAAAAATATATAAAACGGAGCGACTACTACTTTTGATTAGGCTAAACTTGATGAATATAGTGAGTGTAACATTTGAAGGACACCCAGTAGTTTTGAGGTATACTTTTACTTTCTCAGTAGGCTACTTCTTCCACCACTGATCGAGTCAAACTGAATGCTATCTGCTAGAATATGAAGTAATTGCTTTGCACTGCATAAACAGTTCCGCAATTTACTTGTCCATTTATCACTTGGCCCAAAAGCAGTTTCCATTC
Source organism: Gymnoscopelus microlampas (assembly GCF_963454915.1). Classification (NCBI taxonomy): domain Eukaryota; kingdom Metazoa; phylum Chordata; class Actinopteri; order Myctophiformes; family Myctophidae; genus Gymnoscopelus; species Gymnoscopelus microlampas. The sequence goes on along the minus strand of NC_139941.1, from coordinate 8,987,133 downwards.
ATGGCAATTTAGTCGACCATCCAACATGATTAGCCTGCATCAAGGGAACCAGACAAATCTGACAACTCGTTTTGTTGCCGTCGGGTGGAAACCTTGTACTGCATGTCCAAAACCAATCTTTTATCATTTAAAAAAAAATAGAAATTAAAAAAAAAGTTTAAAAAATAGCCAAGCACACATGTGACATTGCTATTTTCAGTATTTTCTTTACATTTAATTCAATAATTATTATCGTCATTAATTTGAATCAGGTAAAAGTTTGAAATATTTTATATTGATTTGAAGTAATATCAGCCAACACTGCATGATTATGACAATAGCCACATTATACAGAGCACATTATAGTTTGAGACATACCTGTGTGCATGAGCTGTAATTTACATTAGAGCATACTGATTTGTCTTTCTTGATTTATCCTCATCAAAAAAGAGAATCTTTGTTTAACCCATTAAGACCTGGAACGCATCTGTCACTTAAGATTTCTTTGGCTATTCAAAAATAGCAGATATACAAGCTCATAGCGCAGCACCGAGTGCCGCGCTATGAACTTGTAGATCTGCCATTTTTGAAAAATCGTGGAAAATTATTTTATATATATATATATATATATATTTTTTTTAAAGTTTTAAAAACTGTTAGGATTTAGAAAACATTTTAGAATCGGCCTCATGTCTTAATGGGTTAATGGTATTTGCTATCACAGTAAAGGTCTGCAAAATTAGTAATTAAATATTGGAGAACTACTTTTGCTGGGGAGTGGGGACCCCTGGAACACACTCAAGGACCCCTGGGAGTCCCCGGGCCACACTTTGAGCACCAGTGCTCTACAACTCTGCAGTGTACACATCCAAGGATTAAAGCAAAATAAAATCTCACAACTGAAAATGTGTGTAATTTTTGCACAATATGTAGAATTATTTCGTTATAGTAATATTGTTCTGAACACAAATGCCGTGGCTGTTCTACACACAACCAACCAGTTGGAACTGGAAGAAATTGCAGAATGAGGCTTTAACCTTTTTCTTGTATTATGAAACATGCCAGACCATTTGGGTTTTAATTTATGGAAGATGCTTCAAAACAATGTATTTTATTACTAGTCTGAACAATTCAAATAGTCTTTAAATGCAAAGTAATTAATAACCAAAAACAGCCAATCTACAAGCTCACAACCAGCCGTGCTGCGATGGGTTGTGAGCTTGTTGATTGGCTACTTTTTGGTGCATGACATGTTTCCATAGAAGACATGGTGCCTTCAATGGAATCCAGATGACTGAAGTCAGTCGTGGGGAAGAAAATGAAGACAACGACCATTCAACCTTAAGATTGAGACAACTTTATTTACAAACGCATATAATGGTTTCCCGTTCTTCTTAACGAAGATAACTCCGGAGGAGGAATGTGTTCCAGCTGAACACCTGCGGAGAAGGAGAGAGGAAGAAGAAGAAAACATGCAAATCAGAAGACTGTTATCAGTCTGTGTCAATCTGATGACAGAGGACACCAATTTCAGAGTCGACCGCCAGGGCGAAGATAAATGTGACAAGGGCGATTCATCGCTGCACCCTTCTGATATACATCAATGTCTGTAATGTACTGTCTGTCACATTCACTTGCTAATGTGCATGCATATCGTCGCTGTCAGGCAGAAACCTTGTATATCTCCATAGTTCGACTTTTTTTTGTAAATGAATGCCCTGCTTTGTTGTACAAGTCCGTTGCACTAAAGTAGCGAGAAAAGATATACAAGCATATATCCGATGTGTCACGCCGCGACACGTTGTAAGCTAGTAGACCAGCTTTTCCCCCCCCACAATGTTTGTGCCTACGTGTGCCTGTGGTTTTTATAAATATTGAACCGATGAAAAGTATTACGAGCTTGTGACTAAATCACTACAATGATCCATTGTAACACAGTTTTTGTGTCGTTTCCTTCTTATTGCTTTGGACATACGAAACTAAACATTAAAATGAATGTATTAAATGCATTTTAAACCCATGTAACATTTGTTAGCGTCTCGCTCGGCCATAAGGGTTATTAAATTGTGGGCTCTGCCAAATGACAGGCTACAGGAGAGGTGTGGTGTTCAAACGATTCATCACTTTGACATTCAAATGGAAATCAGAGGGGGTGGATTAGATCACTGCTTCTAAACGTGGGGTCCGTTGACCACCACAGGGCCCAAATGGACCCTTACGGGTCTGCAACTCTAATGAGAGTATAGCAAATGGAACCATAAGGCCCCTTATGGGTCCATTTGTACACTCTCAAGAGTTAAATAAGCACTGAGGATTTTACAGTGTCACACCAAGCACAATAACGTTAACTATAATTATGTGAGCGTCCACACTGAGAGAGAGAAATGGGGCCTCTTCCTTAACAGGTGTTACCAATGATACTAATGAAGGCTCTGTTCCATTCTGGTCAAACAGAGTCAGGGTGCTGATATTGTGCATGTTGACTCACTGGAAACACTGCTACCCCAGTGGGTCTCAAAGTGTGGTCCAGGGACCCTCATGGTTCCTTGAGGGGGTTCCAAATGGCGTGACTCTGGGTGTGTACAAATGGAACCAAATGGATCCATGTGGTTCCATTTGTACACCCAAAGTTCAAGAACCACCATGCCAAACTGAATGGAACAGAGCCTTCCTTAGCATCATTGGTAACACCTGTGAAGGAAGCGAGGAAGAGGCCCAATATGGCTGCCCAGGGCAGCCTATATGGATAATCTGACTCTGATTATGAATTACAAGGCGGCGAGATATGTAGTTGTAGGCAACCCGAGGTGCTGTAATGCCAGCTGTCTTTCACAAAATCTCTGAAAGCGATCCAAACAATATTGTTGCAATTGGAGCAGTGTTGATTTTGTCGGCTAAAACTGTGACGGAAATGTTCGTCGACTACCTTTTTTCACTGACGAAAACTGAATAAAAACTAAGCTATGATGACTAAAACTAAATATATTGACAATTTCGTCAACAAATAAAAACTAGACTAAAAATGTTACGGACTAGTGGAGAAGAGATCCAGTAAAAGACAAGTCATTTTATGTTTGGTTGCACTCTGAAAATAGCCGATATACAAGCTCACAACGGGTCGCGCAGCGAGCTTGTAGATCAGCTATTTTCAGCATGCAACCAAGTGTAAAATCAGCCATTACGACGCCATCAAATACATTAAAATACATTTTGGTCGACTAAATCAACTGCAGATTTAGTCGACTATAATCTTATGATATTTAGTCAACTAAAACTAGACTGACAGTAAAACAACAGTTCACTAAAACTGAATAAAAATGTGCTGTCAAAATAAAAACCATAATGGAGTCATCATGCTCGGTGTGAAAAGGCCTTTTAAATAAGCCCACCAGACAGTATGTGTGATACCTTGCGCGCCGACCATCCCATCCTGGTCCACTTCACTTCTTCAGGATCTGGTGTCTGACCACGAGGAAGGGGAACGCAAAGCCGCTGCCGAAGAACACCACCATCATGCCCAGGAGACGCCACTTGTTGGCCACGGAGAATGGCAGGTTCTGGCGAGACAAAAACGAGAGACTGGAGTTATAATCTGAGAGTTGGGGGGGGGGAGCTGTGAGAGAGAGTGGAGAGAGGTGCGTGGGGTCCGGGGACCCCCAGGGGTCCTTGGGGGGGATACCAGGGGGTCCCCAACTAAAGTAGTTAACATAGCATCACGATCATTTTAACCACTGTAACATTTTATACTTTGGCTATTCAAAAATAGCAGATATACAAGCTCATAGCGCGGCACCGAGTGCCGCGCTATGAGCTTGTAGATCTGCTATTTTTCAAAAATCGTTAACATTTTTAACAAATCTTTGCTTCGGGGGTCCCTGGCACAACATATTTTCAGATGGGGGCAAATATTTATCAATTTGGGGGTCGTTGACGTGAAAATATTTGAGAATCACTGCCTTCACGATTCCTATATATACACACCTCACTGGTTCTTACAAGTGGGGTACAGGGACCCTATAGGTTACTTGAGGAGGGACACTTACAAGGTCTGTAACTCTGACTGTACAAATGGAACCAAATGGACCAGCACTTTACGGGCGCTGGCCCTTGAAATTAAAAGGTTTGAGAACCACCGGTATTGTAATTGCATAGCAGACATTAAGTCCACATAGCAGCTCTTACAGTGTGATAAAACCGGCTGTGGAAATCGGTTCCAAATGTTATAGAACCGATTCCGGTTCCTCAGTGTTGGATCCCAAACCTTAGTTTCCCAAACATTGGTTTTAAGGGCTGTGGAGCTGTGGTTCTCAAACATTTTCATGTCAAGGAACCCCCCCCCCCAATTAACATGTATTTAAGAAGGACCCCCACCTGAAAAGATTTTGTGCCAGGGACCCCCACAAGATAAAACGTGTCCACATTTTTCAGAAACAGCCCATCTAAAAAGTTCACAACACATCGCACCGGCGACATTGTGAGCTTGCAGATCGGCTATTTTCAAATCAAAATAGGGCTCAAGTATAAACTGTTCACTCATTTTACTGGAGGGCCCCCTTTATCACCGTCAAGGACCCCCAACCCTCACTTTGAGGACCACTGCTGTAGGCCAACAGTGACACTTATCATAACAGACATTATTGTACATTAAGTTTGAATGTACAGATAATAAAGATTTAAGGTGACCTCCTTGAAGCCCCTGGGTGGCCCCAGACCCCCACGTTGAGAACCACTGTCAATGTCGTTGTCCTTTACTGACCCCAAACACTATCATATAATATGATCTAGCACTGACCTTTGACTAAACTGGCTTAATTCATCCTTAGTTACTTTAATTAGGCTGTCAACACAATATGTAATAAAACTGAACTTTATAAAGACATTTTGTGGTTTTTGATGAGTCTGACCCCAAGTACTGTAAGTTTATTACACCAGATTGCCATTATTAGCAATCGTGCTAACTGCTAACAGCTGAAGCCCTATGGAAACGACGGTGAAGTGGCTAACGTTAGCCGCTACATGCTAACTAACCAGCAAGAAGACATTAAAGTTATTAAAAATAAAATTAAACAAATAATTCACATCTTGCATAACGTGTTATCACTGTTAATCAAACTTTTTGTTGTCTTATTTATCTGCTGTCAATGACATTAACATTTTAATTATTTAACATTTGTTCAGTTACAAAACATAATTTAGCCTGGTTTACGACAGTGTCGCGCGTCGGAGAAAAATAGACCTACAAACTCACAGCGCGTTGCGAAGCGACGCGTTGTGAGCTTGTAGATCTGCAATTTTTCCCCCGGCGCTGACTGGCTCACAGTCGACCTCCAAAGCAGGCACTAGGCCGCAGGCAGAACTACAACACCGTTATATCACAACAAATATACATTTTAAACGGTTATTATCATTATCTTACGTTGCCGGGTCCCTCCGCGTAATGAGAGGAACGCACGGCGGACGTGGTGAAGCGTCGCACGGCCTGGCCCAGCATGGTTCTGCTTTTATTGACTTCTTAAACGTCCCGTGCTATGTACTGGAGCTGAATGGCGACCTTCTTCTGCTGTTTACTGACTGACTGACTTCAGCTACCGCACGGGTTTATGGGAAAGGGGAACGACACAAGTGCAGCATGGGAAATGTAGTTTTGTTATGTTTTCTTAAAGGGATACCGTTTTTTTTTTGATGGATTGAATATTTTATTAAAGGTAGGGTAAGTGGTTTACTTTGGTTAAAATAAGTGTTAAATAGCTCTATATTCTGATAGTACTCATTGCTATATAGTGTTTGTTCAGTAAAAGGAGTCTCCCATGTCTCTCCTGCTCTTTATTAAACATAAAATGCATTTTCAGTGCTCTCTCCTGATTGGCTTAAAATTTGTCACCTCACCTACCTGAAAATGTACGTATATTCTGTTTACTAAAGAGCTGGAGAGACCCCTGTGACCCAACAAACGCTCTGTAGCAATGATTACTTCTATCAGAATATAGTGTTTTAACCTTTTAACAAAACATGTAAAAATACCCCAAAAAATATCACTTTACCCTACCTTTAACAGTTTGCAAAAAAAAAAAAAAGCACAGAAAGTACAGTTTAATACAAATACAATGCTAAAAGTATATTGAACCCAAGCACTATGGCTTGTTTCCATTGGGGTCCATGTGTGTATTCATAGGAACATTTAGTGACAGACAAATATACGATACTATGCAAAAACATCATATAAACGAAATATATGTACAGGTCTGGGGGCTATTTCTGGTGATAGGTGTGAATTTTTACAGGGCCCAGGTCAGTTCCGAATTGCAGCCACCTGTGCTCTTTTAGAGTGCAGTGCATGCAGAGTCGAAAAGACATTGGATGAGGGCTCATGCTATAGTGTCCTCAGTGACAGTGTGTCCCTATTGACCACGAGGATATTCTGCATAGAAAATGTGTTCTTTGGTTTACGTTTCTGATTACTTTTGTTGGCATTTTTTCACTTGAGACGTTGGCCTCTAAGATACAACCCAGGTAGGTGTAGTGATAGTTTGTTATCAGTGAGCCAGGTGCAGATTCTACCGATTTCAGAGCTAAGGACTTCCTCAACCTGCAGTCTGTCCTTGCCAGAGACCAGGAGTGCAGAGTCATCCGCGAACAAGAACAGATTGCAGTCACATGCTGATGGCATGTCGTTTACATACACCAGGAACAGTAATGGCCCTAGTATGCTTCCATGAGGAACGCCACTGCTCACTGGGAGGGTGGAGGACAGGGTTCTGTTCACCTCCACCACCTGTTCTCTCCACTCCAGATAGGATCTCATCCAGCCCACTGATGTACTATTAGGCTATGGTGAATACATTTTGGAATATTGAACAATGAACCTGAAGATGCACTTGCATATTTATGTTAATATTGATATGGATATGATATGGTCATATGGCTACGTCAGGATTAACATTTACAAATGAAATGCACATTTCGTGCACATCAGCAACAATGTGGGTTTACACACACACACACACACACACACACACACACACACACACACACACACACACACACACACACACACACACACACACACACACACACACACACACACACACACACACACACACACACACACACATTTTAACCATTTATTTATGTCCACATAAAGGAGAATACATACAGGGACAAATATTATAGGTGCAGTAGGGTTACATTGACAAAATCATGGCATATGTTTTCATGATACAATAGGCATGTCACTCAGTACTCTAGGGGTATAAGTAACAGCGTCTCCACCATATATGGCGGCTGCCAATTAAAGCAGAGATAACACAATACACACACAATACAACACACACACACACACACACACACACACACACACACACACACACACACACACACACACACACACACACACACACACACACACACACACACACACACACACACACACACACACACACACACACACACACACACACACACACACACACGCACCACACCTGAGAGCACCATGCACAGTCCACTGATGCTTTTAAAAATTGACTAAAAACCTACCTTTTTAACAAAACATTTTCTTAATTATTCTTAAGCCTTTTTCTTTTTAGTCTTTGCCCTGTTTTTATCTAGTTTTATTTATTTTGTGACTAAATAATAACTACATTGGATCCAATGGAAAACTGGTTCTTCTTTCTTTTTTTCATTTCCTAAAACAAAAACGTTTTGGACATACAAGGTTTTCACCCAATAGCGACAAAATACTGTGGCTATGGTTGCTTTGATGGATGCGGGGTCAATCTACTGGACTGTGAGAATGACAGCGCCATTGAGATGATGGAGAGAGAGCCATCGCTCAACCACAACTGACATGAATACCAAACACATAATGACTATAGATTCAGCCAGAGGAAGCTTGTTTTCTATACAATAAAGACTTAAATAGCAATGTAGGCCTATATGAGAAAAAAGAATCATGTGTTCATATTGTATTCAGACCTACGCTAAGAAAGGTATACATTTGCTCTTTATTATATTAGAAATACAAAAAAATATTGATTAACATATTTTAACCCTGGTTTCCTGCGCAAGTGCTGCAATTTTAAGCACTGCCTGCTTGTTAAGAGGAGAAATTTAACCTTTGGGTCAGAATTCGTGTCAAACGTCATGTTCAGATTCAGATTCAGATTCCTTTATTAGCCATTGTGTAATACACATAGGAATTTGTTTTGGCAATTACATTGTCAAACCAGACACATAGGACCTATGTCTCAATAAAAGAACGGGGAGACCAAATACAACCACCCCAAATAAGTTATGTTTTATTAACATGCTCTACCATACAGATTGGACAAAACAAGACTTTCCAGTGTTTGAAAGCATTTGCAGGTTTTTCGAGTGATCACATTTTTAAAAACACTGCAACAAAACTGTTCAATATCCAAAGCCAAGGCTTTAGTCCTATCTTTACCTTTTCTTCCTTCTCCAAACCACCGTTTCTAATCATTATTATTTATACTTCTTCTCAAGGGCTTTTGTGACAGAATATCCTAAAAAAAAAAGAAAAGTCCAGAGGGCTTTAATGTCTAAATGAAGCATTGATTGAAAGTGCTCTTTGGCAGGACAAAGAGCACTTTCAGGAGACAAGACAACAGGTTCAAGGCTTCATAAAATATAAAGCCTTCAATAAAGGGCTTCTTCCTGCAGAACAATTCTTTGGTTTTTAACCCATGGTTCTCATTTGACATTGACATTTTCAGGCCAAGGACCCCCAAATTGATGTGTATTATGCTGTGGACACCCATTTTAAACATTTTTTTTTTTTGTGAGGGACCCAGGGACCTTGTGTTGTTAAAAAAAATTCCACGTTAAAAATGTTCCAAATCATCCAAATGATCCAAAATCTCTCTTTTCAGGAATATCTTCTCACGACAAATAGCAGATCTATAAGCGCACATCGTCACATCAGCTATTTTCAAATAGCCAAGCTATAAAATAGGAGGACCCCCTTTTCCATGTCAAGGACCACAAAATACATATATATTTGGCCACAGATCCCCATCTGAAAATATGTTGTGCCATGGGGAGGGACCCCCCAATACAAGATTTGCGTTATTAAAATGTTTCAAGCATTACTGAATTTTCAATAGCCGATGTATAGCCTATAGGGTTAATGTTGTTATGTTACGGGGAAGTCGGGTCCCCGGACCCCACTTTGAAAACCACTGATTTCGATGGGTTGATGTCTAGACAGATGCTATGTTTGGTGTTAACCTGGTATCCTGCTTACTTTGAAACACTTCATTGTTTTCCTGGAACTTCACTTGACAACTTTAAATGCCCAAATTGTCTGTAAATTGCAATACGTGGGTGCAAAGAAGCTATATTTATGCAATGTACCGTAAATTGAAGTGTCAAATGGGTGATTTGCTTATGATTGAGACTGTCTTACTGTATGTTACACCTTTACCATATGAAAGTAGTTGACCAAGTTAGATTTAAATGTGTTCACTTGCTTCATTGTTCACAATTCAGTGTCTTTCCCTCTCTCTCTCTCTCTCACGCACACGCACACGCGCGCGCTCACACACACACACACACACACACACACACACACACACACACACACACACACACACACACACACACACACACACACACACACACACACACACACACACACACACACACACACACACACACACACACACACACACACACACACACTATTATTAATGCTGACTGTACGGCAAAGAGAACATTTTGCTTCATGGCAAGGTTGGAAAATGCACGGGCCATTATTACCATCGATACTTTTATTCATTGTTAACTAAATAATTGCCTTCCCTCCTTATATTATATTATTATATTATTAGAGCCAATTGGGATATTATTTAAAAAAAAGTGTTTTTGTCTGAAAAATGTCAATTAAGGCTGTATTTTTGGCTATTTATATTGCAAGTGCAATTACTTTAAATATCGACACTGTCGGGTGGAAACCTTGTATGAGAACTTAACCACTTTCAATGTCACTTAAATAGACAATCTACAAGATCACAGCCAGTGGTGGAAAAAGTACGCATAATGTGTTTTACTTAAGTAAAAGTATCTATACTGCAATGTAGAAGTACTCTGTTAAAAGTGAAAGTCCGGAATTCAACTAGTAACTTTAGTAACTAAAGTTTTCAAATAATTATAGTGGAGTGAAAGTGGAATATTTGCCTCCGAGATGTAGTGGAGTAGAAGTAAAAGTTCTGAAAATTAAAAATACCCCAGTAAAGCAAAAAAGTACCCCAACATTTGACTTAAGTACAGTACTTGAGTAAATGTACTTTAGTTACTTTACACCACTGTCCGCAGTGTCACAACAGATAGATACTGTGTGTCCTGCTGGGGAATGTCCCTCAGGAGGCGGGAAGGCCCTGTGATGTGACGTGATGAAAGTACATTGTGTTGTGTTGTGTTGTGTTGTGTTGTGTTGTGTTGTGTTGTGTTGTGTTGCGTTGCGTTGTGTTGCGTTTGTGATGCCAGCGGCGTATATAGCATCCATGGCCACTTAACCCTCCTGCCACGGGTGCCTGCCACATCCGTCAGCTCAGGGTCGTCACCATGGCCCTCTGCCAGCTTGTCCCCTCTGTCACTGTCACCTGGCCCGCGGCCACCTTGTCCCCTCTGTCACTGCCAACGCAATCTGTTCGGAACGCATAAGGATTGAGCGGATCACCTCTCCCCTTCATGCACACAAATGTCACGGAGGCTTATTTCTCCGTTCCCAATAGGCTCCATGCACAGCCGACACATTGGAAGGAAATTGGGCCTCTTCCTTACTTCCTTCACAGGTGTTACCAATGATACTAATGAAGGCTCTGTTCCATTTCGTGTAGCACAGTGGTTCTCAAACCTTTTAATTTCAAGGACCCCCATAACTCTGAGAGTGTACAACATGAAACCAAATGGACCCTTACGGGTCCATTTGGTTCCATTTGTACACTCTTAGAGTTACACATCCTTAAGGGGTCATTTAGAACCCCCTCAAGGAACCATGAGGGTCCCTGGACCACACTTTGAGCCAACATGCACAACATCAGCCCCCTGACTCGGTTTGACCAGAATGGAACAGAGCCTTAATTAGTATCATTGGTAACACCTGTTAAGGAAGTAAGAAGATGCCCAATTTCTTTCCAATATGGCTGCTGTGCATAGAGCCTATATTCCCATTGTCAGTGGTGGACAGTAACGAAATATGTTTACTTGAGTTATAATTCACATCGGCGTGCTGCAAGGTGGAACGGGTCGCCAGGTCAGACATTTTCGAGATTTTTCAAAAATAGCAGATCTACAATCTCATATGCACTCGGTGCCGCGCTATGAGCTTGTATATCTGCTAATTTTCAATAGCCAAAGTATAAAAGGTTAAAATTATTGTGAGGCTATACATTGAGAACTATAAACATTGAGAACCAATGCATTATACTACATAATAGGACTTTCTAAGCTATATACGTGATACTGAATGTAAATTAGGACTTATTTTAATTGGCACGATACTGATTTTCAGGCTTTTTTTGTGCTAATTTTATTCTACCTTCTTTTACTTCTAAATCTTTTTACTCTTTTAAACTGCAATGCATGTGAACCCTTCATAAATAAGAGTTTCACTTCACGTTTACCTGTAATTGTGTTGTGAAAATAAAGAACACTCAGAGTTGAGTAAACACTTTTGAGGAATTGATCGAGGTTTCAGAAATAATATTTTTGTAATCAAATGTGGGTATGTGGACTAATGCATCAAACTAGGGGTCCTTGAAATGAAAACGGTTACGAATCACTGCACTACAGAATTGCAGACCATTCTGAATTAAAGCACCTTGAATTGTCTTTGTCTGTGAAACGTCAACGTGCTATACACACATAAACTTGCCTTCTTTGAATGCTTTCTTTAAAATTATATTTCTCAATGGTCACCGTTTTACCTCTATTTACTTTGCGCCTAGTTTACACACTTTTAACATGGAACACTCTGTCAATAGCCTACACCCTGGGAAAGAGCCAGGGGTGGAAGAAGTAAAAGTAGCAATACCACAATATAAAAATGCTCTGTTACAAGTGAAATTCCTGTATTCAAAATTTCACTTGAGTAAATATTTCAAAAATATAATGTTAAGTTGTTAACTATCAATATTTCCTAGCGACTTTACAGAAAAACAAGCCCAAAGTCGCTTATAATAAGCAGACATGGCAACGCTGCTCCCTTAGCAGCGAGGGCTCTTTAAATCCTCCAGTTTTCCCACCCTGCCCCCCCCCCTCCCCTGCAAGAGACAGACAGGTGTTGGAAACAAGCTCCATTATATTTGGAAGTAAAAGTAAGCACATGGAAGTTGAGAAGAGTTGATGGTGTTTTCAATGAGCTAAAACTGCTGAGTCACTTCTGTGACAGAGTTAGCTAATTATCTTAATGACAAACTGCTTTGGTCATTGTTTCCAGCTGAGAAGGTGAGTTGGCTACCTAGTGTTAGCATCAAGGAATTGATGAATTGTGCGTAATTTCACTTTTATTATTTTACTTGGTAAAACCAAAACTAGCCAGGATGAGGCATGTTCTGTGTGCTGCTGTGAATTTAATATGCTGTTGTATTGAGATGTTTGGTTGTGAAGCTGACACAGGCCTAGTAAAGCTCATAGAGGTGTGTGTGTGTGTGTGTGTGTGTGTGTGTGTGAGAGAGAGAGTGAGAGTTGTGGTTAAATCTGATGGGTAGGCAACATGTAGGCTTGTTGTAAAAAAATAAAGCAAAAGGCCATGTATATATTTTAAAATTGACAAATAAACAGATCATTAAGGTCCTTGAACTTTAAGGTGCTGTGTGCATTCTCTCTCTCTCTCTCTCTCTCTCTCTCTCTCTCTCTCTCTCTCTCTCTCTCTCTCTCTCTCTCTCTCTCTCTCTCTCTCTGTCTTCTTCCTTCCTTCAGACACTCAAGGCCTTATGGTGTCCCTCCCAAACTACTCTGGCCCACAGGAGCCATGTACCAGAGCCAAGGTGATCCCAGACTGCCACAGTGAGGAGTTTGACGTCCTGACAGGTGTGTTGCAAGGGGATGATAACCTCGCCCCCTTCCTCTTCATTATATAGTCCTGGCCTATGTAATTGGGTAAGCCATCGGTGGAGAAGAGGTGCAAGACTATGAACACCTAGTGGTTTTCAACCTTTTTCATATCAAGGTCCATTATTTATTCAGCGTTTGAGCCGCGGAACCACCGTTTGATGAGATTTAGCCTCTCAGACCCAAAACTTTAGAATATTTTGTTGTCGTTGGATAAGATTTTGTCCACAATTCCATGTTGTATTGATGCTGGTACCAGGAGAGTAGGCACACGTTGATCAAAAATAATAATTATTCTACATTCTCTAATTGTGTAGACTTCTTGTAAATTAAGTAATGCAGATGTTTAACAATAATTTAGCTCTTGAGAGCGTAAACTGAAACCAAATGGACCCGTACCCTCATCAAACGGCGGTCCGTGGCTCAAATGCCGAATAAATTATGGACCTTGATATGAAAAGGGTTGAAAACCACTGCTCGAGAGAGGGCTCGTCTGAGGATGAACTATAGAGATTGGGGGGTCTCTATCTCTCTGTGCATGGGGTCCAAAGTTTGACCCTGGCCATCGTCACTTACACACAACATGAAGGAGTCAAGTAGAAGACAGCTCAAGGTAGGAACCTTTTTTTTTTGTGTGTCTTTGCTGCTGCTTGTGTTGTATGCTAATGTGATTCAAGCTAAATGCTCTATTGTTGTCCTATTGTGTTGCATGCTGTGTGTGTACTAAGGTGCTTGTCATAGTGGGGCCCAGTGACTGGGAGGCAATGAAACATGTGCGGTGACTGTTTCTGGCTCAGGAAGTGAAGGATGATATGGTGTGTGTGCTGTTTTAGCTGTTGGAGGTTGTGAGTTGTTGTGACAGGGTGGCTGTATTGGTTCATATGATTGGCTTGGTGGCACCTCTGCTCGTCTAAGTAGGCCTTTTCCTCATGGTCATTACTTTTCTTTCTTTCTTTCTTTCTTTCTTTCTTTCTTTCTTTCTTTCTCTCTTTCTCTCTTTCTCTCTTTCTTTCGCTGTGCTCTATTGCTGTGTTGTATGCTGTACTTATGTGATTCAAGCTGTTGATCTATTGAAGGTAGTGAGTTGTGACAGGTTACAGTATACGTGAAAATGGCTCTTGTTCACTTCAATTAGCCCATGTATGAAATTGCTAAATATTTCCATTAAGGTTCAACCTATAGGTTTCTGGCTCTGAGAGCCATCGTGTTCATTTGGGAAAGGCTGATTTGAATCTACATTATGAGGGTTGTGGAGGTTGTGACAGGGTGACTGCATTGGTTCATAATACTGTATATCTGGCTTGGTAAGATCTCTAGATGGATACCTTCATTGATCCCGAGGGGGAATTTCAGTTGCCCAGAGGCAGCACAGCTGTTAGAGTTACAAGGTTACAGATACAGTGCAATACAAAGGTAGGGATACAAAAGTATACAACCTATACAACTATCATGCACTATACGGAATGTAGCCTGACAGCACGTCGCAGGTTCGAGTCCCGGTCCCGACGGCCTTTGCTGTGCATGTGTCACTCCCTAACCTCGCATCACCAGGCTTTCCACCTCGGAGGAATGCCTGGTATTCATTATTAAAGGCTTGTGTGATCCAGTCTAGGCCACGCCCACTGACAAAAAAGAGAAAAGAGAAAAAAAAGGAATTCTATTTCCGGCAGTTGCGGGTTCTGGTTTGGCGGAGCCGCTTTGTTTTGGTTCCCCCTGTTTGTTTCCCCAATCCCTATTTAAACGGAATAGAATTTCCCTGTGGGATAATACAGGTAGACAGATGCTAAGTAGTCTCTGGAAAGTACACTCACATTTATATTTATTCTGTATTTTAAAAATAAGAAACTACGCCGCATCAAGGATTTTATTAGGTAGGCCCTATTACAATGCCCCTTGATGGTGGATGACGCGCCTGGTGACGTAGGGTTACTTCTGCTCCCGACCGGATCATAAACCCGAAAAAGGTATTGATCCCAGGCTAGTCACTCCCCATCTCTCTCTCTCCCCATTTCCTGTCAGCCTACTGTCCTATCTATAATAAAGGCAAACAAAGGAAAGTGACAGTGTCCACAGTGCAATCAGTACAATAACTATCTAAGTGTCAGAGGTAAGAGGTCAGAGTCCTTGGTACATCTTTTATTCCCAGTTATATGACAGTTGACCTGGCATAGGTCAACTGTCTGAAGGTTCAACTTTATTGTCAACAATACCAATTACAAGTAAAAGGCACACACATTTTTATTTTGTTATTGAAAATGACTCAAATGTAATGTAGTCAAGTAAAGGTAAATGTTTTTGGAAGCATATTTCTATTACTAACCACAAAGACGTCAAGCAATCCAGTAAGCCAGGTTAACCAGCCCATTAGGCAGCATGCACTTGTGTTATGCAGTCACTATTTATCATCATTCTCTCACTCCTCTGGAAGAAACTATTGTGGAATCGACACATTCCTAAAGTTGACACAGACAAGTTGCAGAAGTTGTGTCCAGAGACCAGCTGATGGAAGTTTTAAAGTGTTTAAAATAAATCCTCAGACATATCAAGTGTTTTCAGGGGATATTCATCCATGCGGTGACTGGTTGTGACATAACTTCTCAGATTGCAAAACAGACTGCTTTGCTTTCCATAAGCTGTACTATGTGTGTTGTAAAAGTTGACCCTCCTTCGGTCTATAGGGCGGTCATAGCTGAATGGGCAGAGAGCATGTGCGCTAAAAAACAACACAGCAGCTGCTACAGTCTCAAGAGTACCACGTTAAAGACTCAGTGTCAAAGGTGATCTATGTTCAAAACTAAACCGCTTAAATGAATTAACATTATATCAAGATCTAAACTACCTAAAGTGCAAAATGGCTCAAGTG
The DNA here is from genome assembly GCF_963454915.1 of Gymnoscopelus microlampas. Lineage (NCBI taxonomy): Eukaryota > Metazoa > Chordata > Actinopteri > Myctophiformes > Myctophidae > Gymnoscopelus > Gymnoscopelus microlampas. The sequence goes on along the minus strand of NC_139941.1, from coordinate 8,971,220 downwards.
CAAACTGCATAGGTCCAATACATTAGCCACAGAAATGTGGCTATAATAGTCCGGGCTGTGTCTGTGTAGGCCTTTTCTTATGACGTTTTACTCTGGTACTCCCTATGGGTGCAGTACGTTAGTCCGACAGCGCATTCCTCCGACAGCGCAGCGCTCCGACGTTTCCAATACTAAACCCGAACCAAACCCGCACCCTAACCCTAACCGCACGCGGATGCCACATAGTCGGAGAAAAGGTCTGTCGGATTAACGCATGCCTCCCCTCCCTATCCGAGAATTCACTACATTCAAGACCTCTTTTTGAAGTGTAAGAATGCTGCAAACAACTCTTGGGCGGGTATAGCCTTTATAGAATGTATGTATACAATATGATGGTTCTATCGTGTTAAATACAGCATTTTATTTCATTCATTTTGTCGGAGGAACACATTTTTCTTCCAGATGTGCAAATTATGTGATGCCCTACACATTGGTGCATGTAATTATTTTGTGACAGTGTTTCGACAGTGTTTGTATTGTATTTTTTTCTTTTAACCCTTTAAGACCGGGAAAGCATCTGTGTCATTTTAGACTTCTTTGGCTATTTTAGAAAAATCTTGAAAATGTGTGCAAATCTTTGAATACATATATATTTGGTCCTTGACATGAAAAAGTTTTTTTTTTTTTTTTCTGGAAACTGTTTGTGTGTACACACTTTTTGTCTTTAGTATTCTGGTTTCATCTCAAAAACAATAACAACTTTGGTCAATAAGTGGCAGTGTAAGACCAGGGCTCACACCTGGTTCACCTTCTGGGACTGTAGTCTAGAGCACTGCCGTTTTCTCTCATAAGCCGACGAGACTCGGTGAAAGACAGAACTACGTTTCCAGTGGTGTAAAGTAACAAAGTATGCACCGGTTTCCTGTTTGGCCAGGAACTACTGCACCGGTTTCCTGTTTGGCCAGGAACTACCGCGCTAATAACAAAAAGGAAACTCACGCTGATTTTAAGAGATTGTATGATTTGAAGAACGAAAAAAAAAAACAGAAAAAGAAAACACAGCTTCAGTCCTATGTTATACCTAGGCTATTTGAAAATAGCCGATCTACAAGCTCACAGCGCGTCACGATGCGACGCGCTGTGAGCTTGTAGATCTGCTATTTTCAAACATTTTAGTACTTAGTACTTTAGTACTTAATTTTGGTACTTCAAGTACATTTTGATACCAATACTTTTGTACTTTAAGTACATTTTGAATTCCAGACTTTAACTTGTAACAGAGTACTTCTACATTGCAGTATTGATACTTTTACTTAAGTAAAACTCGTGGTTACTTTTTCCACCACTATACGTTTTAACTGCCGCCGCTCATTCTCTATTTCTTTTCATACTGTACCGTCCGTCTTTCAGGTATCATATGGCTGCCGTCAGGTGCCATAGCCTTGTACCTGTAACACAAAGCATAGCTGGAAATGAACCGACCTGACCATGTGGCCTTCAAGTTCTCACTAATAGAAAACAGAGCTGGTATACATTCACTGGAGGCAGTGGTGGAAGAAGTACTCGGATATTTTACTTAAGTAAAAGTAGCAATACCACAATATGAAAAAAACTCTGTTACAAGTAAAAGGCCTGTGTTCAAAATGGTACTTGAGTAAAAGTACAAAAGTATTGGCATCGAAATATGCTTAAAGTACCAAAAGTATAAGTACTAAAATGTTTGAAAATAGCAGATCTACAAGCTCACAACTTGTAGATCTGCTATTTTCAAAAAAAGAATAAAAAAAAATACAATATTTACCTCAGAGATGTAATGGCGTAGAAGTAAAAGTACTGAAAATTGGAAATACTCCAGTAAAGTAAAAATACTTAAAAAGTGTACTCAAGTACAGTACTTGAGTACATGTACTTAGTTACTTCACACCACTGTTCACTGGAGGGTACAGTATAGGTGCAGGAGGACCAACAAAAAATCCCAGGCAATTAAATCAAAAATAAAAGTCTTTACACTGTGGCTTACGGGGCTCCCAGTTAAAAGCTTTATTGATTGATTAACGTTTCGATTAAAACGTCTTCCTTCGGAATCGTTGTAGTTGAAACGTCAATAAAGCTTTTGACTGGGAGCACTGTAAGCCACAGTGTGCAGGCTCTTTTTTTTCTTTCTTTTTTCTGTCACGCTAGTCACTCTGATACATTTCAAGACAGGGCCTGAAAATCTGTTTTTACAATGGGGGGGATCTACCCCTGCTATATGGTTCATATAGGGGGATTTATACACTCTGGGTGGGAGAGAGAGAGATATTACTTGCGAGCTCTACTAAAGGTCTTACGTTGTCTTATTCTTACCTACGGGTGACCAAGGGTCACACCAAACTTTAATTCTACCTATGAGGGTGGATTTTGCCACTGCTTTTCTAACCTCGGTCCCAGCCTCACTCATCTGCGAAGAGAAGAGCCTGGTCACGACCTAAAGCAGCGAGTGTCTAGGAAGTCCTGAGTGGACGGCATTTCCGTTTCCCCCGGAAACGATATTTTGTGACCAATCGCAACACTCGTTTCATTCACGGAGAATGTTAACAGATTTGTAAAGCATCAACGTCATTTCCTTGGGCGGTACTTCCGCCAAATTCAACCATTTCCGGTCGTCAACTTCCTAGACAACCAACATTCCGGGTCTTGCCCAGGGTGCTGCTTTTCAATGGGAACTGAGCGTCTTTTTTATTTTTTTGCAGAAATCCGCGAATGGCAACAAACCGCTCCGTTACCATTGAAAAGCATTTTGCAAAATCCTCCCGCATAGGCAGAATCTATAAGTTCGGTGTGACTGCACTCTAAGGCAGTATAGTTCTCAAGCTTTATATTTATATATATTTTTTGTGAATCCAGATTCCAGTTTTATTTCTTCATAATTATGTGTTGGAAATTAAGACGGTGCAACAAAGACGTAAAGAAATGAAATGTTGAGACAGACAACAGGGCTCAACTTAAAGCGAACACATTCAATGAGATGAGCCTGTATTGCACAGTGTTGCAGTGATTGTGTTTTGACAGTCACTGTGTGCTCATACAACACACACACACACACACACACACACACACACACACACACACACACACACACACACACACACACACACACACACACACACACACACACACACACACACACACGCTTTAACCTCCGTTCGCGCATCACTGGTTCTTGTTGTGGTTGAGAGCCAGATTGGCAGCTGCTTTAGTGACGGTCTCGGCGATGACCTTGGCCTTTCCAGTCAGATCTCACACAGCGAGCTGCTCCTTTCTGCGGAGCTTCACTGTGGCCGTGCGTTGTTTGCATCTCTGGGGGCAAAGCTGGTAGGGGGGGGATCAATTCATCCAGGTCCAATTATATTTCGAGGAGGACAACCATGTTTTTAGGTCAGATTTAAAATGTGGTCGGGGAATTGAGACGTATCCTGGTAGGGCATTCCACAATGTGGTGGCGGTTATATAACGATGATGCACGTTTCCCCTTGACACTGTTGGAGCCATGATGTGCCACAGCATGCAGGAACACACACTTGCCAACATATAGCATCTCTGTCGTGTGGAAACCTCATAATGTCTAAAATTGTTAACTTTCAGGATTCAAATTCCAAAGGTAGCAGATCTACAAGCTTGAAACGCGGCGCGCATCTGCTGCTTTTGATGCTTTTGTGTGACGCTGTAGTAGTACGATCAAGTAGGGCGTTGATTTACGAACAAACACAAAATCGTTAGAATATGGAGCAGGGGTCTTCAACGTTTTTCAGGCCAAGGACCCCCTAGCTGAGAGAGAGATGAAGCAGGGACACCTTCTATATTGTATAAAATTGTGTTGCAAATTCAACTTTTTCATAGATTTCATAGATGGCTTCATAGACAGCACTATCGTGTTGGATTCATGTTAATGTGTATTTTCAGACAGTTAACCACTTAAAACCTCAACATTTGTGCTTGGTCTGCTCTTTTTTCCCTCTACACCAAACCTCTTTGCCGAAAATAGCCGATCTACAAGCTCACAACGCCTCGCAGCTTGTAGAGCTGTTACTTTTGGATAATGTTCCCTTCAGAATAGGGATGCTAGGGTTCAAGTGGTTAATGTAAAAAAAAGATCCTATCACAGAAAGATTTGGTAGGACCCCCTGTAGTAACTCTGAGGACCCCCTGTTGAAGACCCCTGATATGGAGAGATAAGAGGTTAAGATAAGAGGGTCCCACAGAACCGGTGGTTTTCAAACTTGAAAATCTTCAAGAAAGCATTAGCGGCCCACCCATCTGACCACTTAACACGGCTGCCGATAGGCTGCAAGGGGTCTCCAGCTAAATGAATTAATATAGCATTTAACCACTTTAACCCTATGTACATCGGATATCTGAAAATGGGCGATCTACAAGCTCACAATGCGTGATCTTGTAGATCAGGTATTTTCAGAAAAATCTTTAAACATTTTAATAACGCAAATCTTGTGTGGGGCCCCCTGGCACAAAATCTATTCAGATGAGGGTCCGTGCTCAAAAAAGTATATTAATTTGGGGTTCCTTGACATGAAAATGTTTGAGAACCACTGAGCTAGAGTTTTATTTTTTTTTGTTTTTATAGCTTTTTTTGGCTTTTGGAACAAAAGAGAGAGAGCCCCTCATATCAGGTCTTTGACAGTTTTATCTTCAGCTCTGGAGACAGAGTAGTGATGGCACAGGGTCAAATTAATATGCTTCATCTCTCTCTCTCTCTGTCTCTTTTCACTCTCCGTCTCCAGCGTCTCTGTGGTGGAAAGTATCTAAGTACATTTACTCAAGTACTGTAAAGTACCACTTCCCCCATTTTCAACCTATCTTCATATAGTTGGTCCTCACTAATGCTCATGATGATAATGTACCTTTTTTTTTTTTTACAAGCTCACAACAAGCTTGTAGATCGGCTATTTACGGTAAAAGCGTGACAAATGTAGTGAGGAAAAATGGTGAAATTGGATATTAAGTAGTCCTTTTACGTTGGCTGAAAATAGCCGATCGACAAGCTCACAACGCATCACAACGCAATGAGTTGTGAGCTTATCAATCTGCTATTTTCCCCACAATACGGATACTGGGGTTTAAGTGGTTAAGTTAAAGATGGGAGTACTTCTTGGAGTACTACTACTTGTGTGTCTGCAGTGGTGGAAAAAGTGCTCAAATGTTTTACTTAAGTAGCAATACTGCAATGTAGAAGCACTCCGTTACAAGTAAAAGTCAGGAATTCATGACTTGAGTAAAAGTACAAAAGTATTGGTATCAAAATGTACTTGAAGTACCAAAAGTAAAAGTACTAAAGTGTTTGAAAATAGCAGATCTACAAGCTCACAACGCGTTGCGATGCAACGCGTTGTGAGCTTGTAGATTGGCAATTTTCAAATAGCCTAGGTATACAACAGGGCTAAAGTGGTTAATGTATGTTTTATAATGTAATATTTATATCTGCAAAGTAACTAGTAACTAAAGTTTTCAAATAATTGTAGTGGAGTAAAAGTACAATACTTGCCTCTTGAGATGTAGTGGAGATGAAGTAAAAGTACTGATAATTGGAAATACTCCAGTAAAGTAAAAGTACCTCAAAATTGTACAGTACTTAAGTAAATGTACTCAGTTACTTTCCACCACTGTGTGTCAGTGTGGCAGGAGGAGGTCTCCACCCAACACCACTTTTCTTTTAACCTTTATTTATCCAGGCTTCACTTCACATGCCGTTACACACACTTTACACCTGGGAGCTGCCCAGTACTACCACAGTGAGCCCTGCCACACACACACACACACACACACCACACAACACAACACAACACAACACAACACAACACAACACAACACAACACAACACAACACAACACAACACAACACAACACAACACAACACAACACAACACAACACCATGCGCTCACGCACGTGTCGTTGCTGTTGGCCAGAAACCTTGTATCACCATAATTTTTAATGTTTTTTTCCCCCCGTAAATCAATGGCCTTCTTTGTCTTGCAAGTAACGAAAATAGCATTAGAAACATTTTGGAAAATAGTGGAATAGTAGAAAATGGTACCGTATACCAGGGGCGCCAATTTGTGTCTGCGCTCCTGGGTGGGCAACGCACGAAAATTTGAGGTTATTTTCCGTGTTTGTTACCTTTTTAGGGGGGCTTTGTTACTTTAATGCGGTTAATTTGGTTAATTTGGTACCAAAAATGTACTCCATGAAGTGAAGATGCTGGTGTTTTTTTCTTTTTCTTTTTTTGTGATGGATTTGTGATGGGTGCTGTTCATTTCCCCTGGGTGCTTTAGCCCCGAAGCACCCGCAGTATCGGCGCCCTTGCCGTATACTACATACTCAAATCGATTCATACTCGAATCGCGATTCTAATGTTGGACGATTCAGAATATATCCTCATGAAAAAAAAAATTTTTTTTTTGGGGATCTTGGATTTACGTTTGTGAGTTTACATTATTATCAGTTGATAAAACCTTTACAATTGTAAAAGCAACGTAAATGTAAATTTCATGCCAGCAGACCGGAGTAGATCCTGAAATCCTATGTTTTGAATCGAGAATCGTTTTGAATCTGAAAAAAAAAAAAAAAAATCGAAAGAAAATCGTTTTTGAATCGAGAATCGTCTGTTTTGAAAAAAATCTAAAAAAAAATCGTAATCGTGACCCCAAGAATCGTAATCGAATCGTGAGATGGCAGACGATTCACAGCCCTACTCATAACGTGTCGCAATGCGCTGTGAGCTTGTAGATCAACTATTTTTTTGTGAAGAGATTTGGTGCAGATGGAAAAAAGCAGTCCAAGTACAGTTGTAACTCCAGATCCATTTCACTAAAAGACTATAGGGGCTATTTTGCAGGGCTAACCTTAATGGGCATTTTCTATTATTTTGAAAAAACACTTTTAAATAGTAAAAAATAGCCGATCTACAAGCTCACAACGTGTCACCGTAGATCGGCTAATTTGACTATTTTTAAATGTTTTTCCCAAAAACTAAAAAGCCTATAATAAGATAGTCATAAGGCCTAAGACGCCGCGCAAAATAGGGCCCTATAGGGTTTTATAAATATTGAACCAGTGAAAAGTAAATTAATCAAGAGCTTATGACAAAAAAATTTATCCTTTGGAACACAGGTTATTTTTTTCCAATTTCCTGAGAAGTGACGGTTTTGGATATACAAGGTTTCCCCCCGACAGCCCCAATATGAATGTGTGTACACACATGGGAGTTCATTGCGTGCGTGGCAGTGGCATGGTCATGACATTAATCTTTCAAGTGGATAGGGGGGGAAATTGCATGGACTTGGTGCTGACCTGGCCCCCATGGGATGACTAACCTGTGGGCTCCTACATTCAGACACGTTGGTTTTCATGCAACACAGCAGTGGTGGAAAAAGCACTCGGATATTTCACTTTAAATAGTAAAGTAAAAGTAGCAATACCACAACTCTGTTACAAGTGAAAGGCCTGTGTTCAAAATGTTACTTGAATAAAAGTACAAAAGTATTGGCTTCAAAAAGTACTTAAAGTACCAAAAGTAAAAGTACTGAAATGTTTGAAAATAGCAGATCTACAAGCTCACAACGCGTCGGAGCTTGTAGATCGGCTATTTTCAAATCGTCTATGTATAAAATAGGTCTAAAGTGGTTAATGTATGTTTTGGGGGAAAAAAAACAAACACTAGAGGGTGGCAAAAACGTGACCATTTAAAAGATTGTGTTAGTAAGCATTAGTGTTTGTTGAGCTCTTTAATAAACACAATATGCATTTTCAGTTGGGTTGCCATTCTCATCCAATCAGGAATATGAAAAATCAAAGAGATCCGTCTTGATCACATGACCATAGAGATCATGTGTACCGATTTGCGTGAAATTTGGATACAATCTGAAGGAGTAATATAAAAAACGGTGTTTTGCAAAAATCGGCCTCCTGGTGGCACTATAACAGGCCCATGTGAAAACTGTGGGGCAGAGGTTCTGCTCTGGCTTCCAGGGAGTGTGCGTGCGCACGGTTTCACTGCGATCAGGCCAACGGTGCCGGAGATTAGCTGAAGGACAGACAGAAGGACGGACAGGGTGCAAAACTTAGTCTCGGCCATGCCTTTCGGCCTGGTGGAGACAATTACCCATCCTCAAGCTCAGACATTGTGTCGTCTGAGCTCATGTGACGTAGATTAGTTGGTAGATCGTCTATTTGTGATATTTGTTTTTAGGGGGATTTTTTTTTTTCGTACATTTTTAATGTCATGCCCGATAAAGGGGAAACCAGGTTTAAAGTGACATGTATGGTTGCAGATAAGTCTATAACATGTTTCACATGGACCTGAGATGCACTCAGCGCCAATGTGAAAATCTTATTCATCTGCAAAAAGATGTTGAGAAGTGGAGCAAATATAAATATGATAAAATAACTTAATTTGAGGGTTAAATGGGAACACTATAGAGGTGGGAAATTGCCATCCCTATATACAAACCCAAATCACACCCCTGATGCAACATGGCTATCGCTGCACAGCACAATATTAGTTCAATGCACTGCGGTGTCACGGATAGGGCTTCATTCCTTCCCCCTCTCCTACTTACCGGCCTCCTGAAATACAGTATAATGGGCAGCGATGATTGGATTCCATATTAAACCTGTCAGCTCTGCAAAGAGAATGAGATGGAGAGTTATTCCGGAGAGCCCCGCTGTAAACATGACGGATCTGAGGCCGTTCCTGCACTGTTCTCGGGGCGTATACGTGGTCGTGGTCCAAGGCAAACTCTTTACGAGGGCCATATTTGAGGGTTATGTGAGGTGTGAAATGGCCTTCCGCATGCATTTCCTCTCCCCTCGCTCGCTGTTTCTCAAATATCAGCGACTTATTTACTAGTTGTGAGGAATGTGGCTGCCGGTGTGGATCACCCCATCATTGTAATGCTGGATGACAGTGTGTGTGTGTGTGTGTGTGTGTGTGTGTGTGTGTGTGTGTCACACTGGGTGGATCTCGTCGCGATGCAACACGCTGTGAGCTTGTAGAACATCTATGTACAGCATTTTCTTTAACGTTTTGAAAAATCTTAAAATTTGCCTTTTTTTGACTGACCCCAAAAAATGCAATTTATGATATTGTGAAACCAAAGATTTGGACTATACCTCCAAACAAACACAAGACCTCAAGGTGGGCCCGGACCCCAGGTTGGGAAACAATGTTATAGAGCAGGGGTCTTCAACAGGGGGTCCTCAGAGTTACTACATTAACCACATGAACCCAATAGCGTCCCTATTCTGAGGGGAACATTAGCCGAAAATCGCACGCACGCACGCACGCACGCACGCACGCACGCACGCGCCTCGTTTATTTTGGTTCTCTATTCTCTTGGCATGTTGTTTTGCTTTGGTCTCGTTGAGCTGTCTATTTTAACATCACCCCTGAGACATCAGCTTGAAAACATAGAAAGTCGTGTTCCAAAAATAATTTCACTTTCATTTAGTTTTTATCGATGTATTCTGCTTCTGGCAGTGATGATAAAAAAATGTATCCCATAAAGGGAAAAAAACTAAAAATTTAATAGAACTTTCAGACTCATATGAGAACGAATCGTTGCTGACGGGCAGAAACCTTGTGTCTCCGTAATTTAACTTTTTATGATTTTTTTGTTGTTTAAATTAATACCGTACTTCAACACACAAGAGTTGTGAAAATAGCCGATCTACAAGCTCACAGAGCGGCTATTTTCACCACTTACTGTTACTATCGTTACTACTGATACTGTTGATGTGGTTCAAAATAAGCTAAACTAAACCACTGCCCTTAATATGTAATGATGTTGATAGTAGGAATTAACACAGAAGCACCCGAGAGGAAGAGAGTTCTGAAAATTAAGGCCCGGCCCAAACTGAGCCCTAACTGGACCGGCCCGAACAATTACCATAATTTAGGCCCAAAAAACAGAAAAAAAGCGTGTCCCTATTTGCTTAATGTCCTCAAAGTCACACATCCAACACACTTTGAACTGAGCAGATTGGACCTTCCGTTGCAGAGATAATGTCCAAAACATCTTGAAAACGGACATTTACACAGTTTTTCGATGTTTGAGTTTTGGCCATTTTTGCCAGTTTTTCTTTAATAACACGGGCTAGGAAGGTCGGACGGCGACGAACTAGATACCTGAGTAAAGTTCACTTTATGCTACATCCAACGCATCCACTTCCATTTCCGTCTGCCTTACTGTTGGGGCAGTTGAATCTTCCTTTTTGGGGGTAAAATAGATTTTTTTTTTTTTTTTTCACGGAACCCGAGGCCTGGCTCGGCCCGTAAAACGCCAGGTCGGGTTCGGGCAGAATTTGAGAACTCTAAAGTGGACTAAGAAAGGGGGAGGAGCCAAAACCGAGTTCCTGTTTCTACACAAAACAAGGAGGCGGTAACCCCAGAGGCAAAAACAGCTATGATATAGCTGACAATATTATTGTCTTCTTTTTCATGAGACCCCTCTCCCAGCCTGTCCTGTCTCTGGCTGGTGGGAAAGGTATATAAAGCAGTGGTTCTCAAACGTTTTCGTGCCAAGAACCCCCAAATTGATATGTATGTGGCCACGGACCCCCACCTGAAAATATGTTCTGCCAGGGACCCCTAGAAGCAAAGATTTGTGTTAAAAATGTTTGCCTTTAAAAAAAAAAAAAAAGATTTAAAGTTTTGCACACATTTTCACGATTTTTCAAAAATAGCAGATCTACAAGCTCGTAACGCGGCTACGAGCTTGTAGATCTGCTATTTTTGAATAGCCAAAGTATAGAATATGGATAAAGGGGTTGAAATGATTGACGCTTTACTAACGTATTTTGCTGGGGACCCCCTGGTATCCCTGGACCCCACTTTAAGAACCAATGATATAAAGGATCAGAATCATCAACAGTGTCCAAGGTCAGCCTGATGAAAAAGGTTGTGAAAAACACGAGAGGAGAGTTTTTTTAGGGGAAGGTCTTTTTGACAGAGGACACACAAGCAAGGCTGGCGGCCTTCAGCTAGGCTATGTTATCTGCTTGGCTTGGTTCATTATCTTCTTATAAAACTTCTACGATATGCATTCACCTAACTGCACAGACTTTTGTGTGTGTGTGTGTGTGTGTGTGTGTGTGTGTGTGTGTGTGTGTGTGTGTGTGTGTGTGTGTGTGTGTGTGTGTGTGTGTGTGTGTGTGTGTGTGTGTGTGTGTGTGTGTGTGTGTGTGTGTGTGTGTGTGTGTGTGTGTGTGTGTGTGTGATCGTATGACCATAACCACACATATTATGTGTGAGGGTCAAAAAGTATTAGTAGAATTTGAGAATTATACATTGTGAGGACAATTGTTCTGGTCCTCAGTCGCGTTGTGAGCTTTTAGATCTGCTATTTTTTTTACTACACATTCATTCCATTCATACATAAACTGATGTCCTCAAAAGTACAGTGATACAAACCTGCGTGTGTGCATTCACACATCCACATTGCGTGCACGTCCACCTTTGCCTGCGAATGAGTTTACTCTGACCAAACAGTATAGTTGCAACCAGATTTCGTAATTACTCATGAATTATTACACACACACACACACACACACACACACACACACACACTCGTCTGTAAAGACTATACTTGGAGGACAGCAGCTTGTAGATCGGCGTCGTGTGTGTGTGTGTACAAAACGTCCCGCGTCGACCTTGGGAGAGGCCACCCTCGGTCTAATAGAAGACGTACGTGACGGGTGCTGTGGCTCTATAGCGCCGCCGTCACCCTGTCAAACACCATACAGAGAGACACCCCCCGTGCCACCTGTCACCAGGAACGCCGGTGGCTGACCAGCGGCTGACCGCGGCATCTGCGCCGCCGTTTAGCGTGTCCGACGCGCTAATGAGAGCTGTCAGGGCGCCACGTCACTCTCCCCGCTGCCCCGCCGCCCGGGCGCTAACAATGCCACCTTCTATCACAGCGCTGTGGCGCAGAGCGACATTATACCCGACGCAGGAACAAAAGACAAACAGACACGGGCCACTGTGTGTGTGTGTGTGTGTGTGTTTGTGCCTGCGTGTGAGCCATAACACAAACGGGCAGGCAGCACACACACACACACACACACACACACACACACACACACACACACACACACACACACACACACACACACACACACACACACACACACACACACACACACACACACACACACACACACACACACACACGTGCACACACACACGTACACACAGCTCTGCCGTTGTGGGAGCACGATTAACCACATGAATACAATGACTCACTCTAAATAAACATCTGTACCTCTGATTGCCTGTAGAGGCCAGTGTTGCTCAACCACATGCCCCTCTCCTGGGGTGTACATTCAGTGAATGATATATAGTGTATTATGCTAGATTTTCAGCCCGCTATCCAGTTTCATATTGCGCTGATCAGAGCAATGGTCACCGGGTTATGGCCGTTTGAAGTGTTAAACAGCAAATGTTGCATCGCCCCATATGTGTGACTACTCTCATATCATGGTAGACCCCTGGGCAGTGTCTGCGTTTTGGTTTGCGGATCGGAGCAACGTTGTGCCTGTGGCCACTGGGGGGGGGGCGTGACTTGGGCCACACGTGGCCCCTGTGTGACAATCGTCATGGCGGACCCCTGAACAGTGTTTATGCCATCAACGTGGTTGTAGATGATGTGTGAAACTGACTGCCGTCCCCTTGAGTTTAAACGATACAAACGGCATACTGTAATTTGTATAGCAGTGGTTCTGAAACTGCTATATCCTCATGTCAAGGACCCCCAAAATGATATGTATTTGGCTGCGGACCCCCGATCTCCAAAATATTTTGTGGCAGGGATTTTTCAAAAATAGCAGATCTACAAGCTCATAGAGCGGCACCGAGTGCCGCTCTATGAGCTTGTAGATCTGCTATTTTTGAATAGCCAAAGTATAAAATATGGTTAAAGTGGTTCATTTGATGGTGATTAACTAATTTCGCTGGGGACCCCCTTGTAACCTGCTTTGACTTATGGGTAGTTTTCACCTGAAACAAGATGGCGGTTTGCTTTATATCTTTTCTCCACATTCATTTGGTAATTGGTTAATTAATTAATCCATAGAGATAGTGAAAAAAAAAAAAGTACATGTTTGATCAGATCACACAATAAGCTAGTGGTTCTCAATCTTTCCAGGCCGTGACCCCCCCCCCCCCCCCCCCCCCAAAAAAAAAATAATCATATTTGAACCGGGGACCCCCCACCCTGACAAGGGTGTGGAATTGTAGGAGTTGAGGCATTACATTGTGTTTGATTCGGTTCCATTGATTGATTGAATACTTCATTAGCAGTTTGCAAAATAAAAGCACAGGAAAGTACAGTTCAATACAAGGTCCACAGATAAATATTGTGAAAATAGCCGATCTACAAGCTCACAACGCCTCACAACACGAGGCGTTGTGAGCTTGCAGACCGGCTATTTTGGCAAGTGTTGCCTCTTAGATATTTGACAATTTAGCCAATGTTTGACATTTTTTATAGGATAATTTAAGGATTTTAAGATCATTTTAATACCATAAAAACGAATCAACAATTTGTTTTTATGGTATTAAAATGGTCTTAAAAGTCCTTAAATTGTCACTTTAGAAATGTGCAGATATCCTGTATAGACTTATACAGGGTATCTGTATCTGAACTCATGCGAGGTGGTCTTTATGAGTTCAGTTCGCTTCAAAGGGGTCCAAGTCGTTTTGGAGCATACTCACATAATTATGTGCAAACAATTCCAAACGGTCTGAGCTCGTTTTGAGGGCTCAAACAGGACATTATGTGAAAACAACCCCTTATCATTCCTCGTTATGGTTCTTCATGGTGTTATTGAGATGCACATATTCTGCAGTGGGTCCCTGACAACCAGCCCTCCTCCTTCCTCTCCTCTCTACAACTGTCAGGCATCCTTCAAAACCAGCTCTGCTTCTGCACATCACTGCCGGAAACCTCGTACTGTATGTCTGTTACTTTTCAGGAAAGACAAACAAAATATGAAAAAATAACCTGTGTTCCAATGGATCCAATGTAGTTATTATTTAGTCACAAGCCCTTGTTAACACTTTGCATTTATGAAACCGACAGATACACTTAACCACAAGCCCTTGTTAATACTTTTTATTTATAAAACCGGCACTTAACCACTATCACTTTCAAAGCTGTTCAAAACATTGCAAAAAATATTAGGTCTCGTGACTATTTTCACTACTTTAGTCAGTGTGTCACTCTTGTATGATGAAGTAGGGCATTAATTTACAAAAAAAACAATTAAAAAACAAACCACAAAATGTTGATATATGCCGATTTCTACCCAGCATCCACGACAACATCCTGTGCACTGAACTCATTCCACAACAGGAAAATACAATAAACATACACTTGTAACACAGAATTTCAACATTTTGGTATTGCTATTTTTACTTTTAGGACCACTTCACCCATTTTCAATCTTCATATAATTGGTCCTCACTAATGCTCATGATAATATGGCACCATGTGTGTCTACTCTGTCAGGTAGGCTGTGGACAGTTCAGAAAACCGAGTGACATCATCAATGGGGAATCCAAGCTAATAGAAACCGCAGGCTTTATGTTCCTGGAAAGTTATCATGCTGAAATGGAAGCCATTGTTCTCGCATTAAAAAATAATAAAAGGACCAAACCTGCCTACCGATGATGTCACTGGTAGGCAGGTTTATGAACTGTCCACAGCCCTCCACTGAGACCCAGACCGAGAAGACAAAAATTGTACCATGAGCGTACCATTAGTGAGGACCAATTATAAGAAGATAGGTTGAAAATGTGTGAAGTGGTCCTTTAAGTAAAAAGAAAAGACTACTTCTCCCACCACTGCATACACATCACGAATGAGTCAATAAATGATGAATGAATGAATAAATAAGTCATAAATTACATTTCCTCTTATGATTGAGTGTACTGCAGCATACATATAGGCTGTATATGCTGTATATGATGATGAAAAAAGCCCTTTGATGTGTACATGCAGTGAGGGGGGGAAAAAGTATGCTATGAACTTAAGCCCTCTTTCAAATATAGTGAACATAGCAGATCTGCAAGCTAACAATGTGTCGCATCGGTATGCATTGTGGGCTTGTAGATCTTTTTAAAGGAAATTGTCAAAATTGTAATACAGCAATACAGTGATGTTAAAAAAAAATATTATTTTATAATTTATACATTTGAATACTTAAGGATTTTTAAAAGCAAGTGCTCCAGTACATATTTCACTTGCACTTGAGTAATATTTGTCAAGTTGAGTGGGGGTTGAGTACTGGTTGAACATACAGACTACTGTGTATGCAGCTAGTGATAAACATGCATGTTTCACATACACATGAATGAATAAATAAATCATGAATGACATCTGTCATGATGCTGTGTACTGTAGCACGCGTGTTCTGTATGATGTATAAAGCCCTTTGATGTGGTACATGAGAACGCTAATAGTTTACTGTAGGTCACCACCTTTTTCCCTGCTATCGTCATTTCCCTATCGTGGCAATCGAATGGAAACCGTTTATGTCAACCGTAACAACAAATAGAAGAGAAAATAACCTGTGTCGTTATGTTATTTAGTCACAAGCTTGTTAATACTGTACTTTTCATTAGTTCAATATTTCTAAAACCCATAGATATAATCAACTACTTTCACTATCACTTTGAAAATGTTTCAAAAGCAAAAGAAAAAAATGATCTAAAAGCTCAGAGACGTGCTGTGAGCTTGTTGATCAGCTATTTTTGCTGATTTACTTTTGCAGCTTTAATTTAGGATGAAAAACTAAAAAAGACATCAAAAGTTATGGAGATACAAGGTGTATTCTCAACATCAACACTATAGTACTTAAACATTCTCTTTTACGCTTTTAGAAGCCGGGTCAAACCCCGACAGAGATGAACTGCATGCTGCCCTCCCACTCGGTGAGATTCTCACCCTCTCTTGTTATAGTTAATGTATACAGTCGCTTACAGTACTTTGTTGGTTAATGTATAGCTTACAGCACTTTGTTGCATATTGGTATACGATAATTTGAAAGCTTTTTTAATGTGGTTCTTTTTTTCACAATGCAGAGGCGAAGAACTGGCTCAAGTGTTTACTAAGGCCATAGCATACCAGCATTAATGCACAATAATTGACTTGCTGACATGTTTGTGTTCCAATTATGCTTAATGGAAAAACCATATAGTCGAGAGACTGCACTATTATAATTTCTTATAATTATAATAGCAAAGAAATGAAGCAAATAGTGAAATATTATAACAAAAAGCTAATGATGCAATGGATTTAAAATGGAAATGAACTATAACATAGATGATGGTCTGATTAAACTGAGAAAGGGAGGATGGCAAAGGGGGGAAAAGGGGGATCTTTACACTTGGATACCCTGGGCACATGTGGTGCCCACAGCTGTCATTACTGACAGGCTGATTGGTGATGATGGAAAGCAATTAAAGTGCATACTTTATACTTCTACTCCACTATATCTGGAGAATGCTCTGGTATAATTTGATGCCAATACATTTGTACTTTTACTCAAGCAGCATGTTTGATGCAGGTCCTTCACTTATAACAGAGTATTTCTACATTGTGGTATTGCAGATTTGACTTAAAAGGACCACTTCACCCATTTTCAACCTATCTTCATATAATTGGTCCTCACTGATGCGCATTATAAAATGGCACCTATTGGTTGTCTATCGTTATGACTGTCTATTGGCTCTGTGTCTCAGAGGAGGGCTGTGGACTGTTCAGAAACCTGCCTACCAGTGACCTCATCGGAAGGCAGGTCTGTTCATTTCAAACAAGATTTCAAACTTTTAATCTCTCCCACCCCCCCCCCTTTTTTTTATTAATGCAAGAACAATCAGCATGCAAACTTTCCAGGAAGAGAATATTGGAAAGACATTGGGCCTCTTCCTTACTTCATCAGGTGTTACCAATGACACTAATGAAGGCTCTGTTCCATTCTGGTCAAACAGATATGGTTGGCTCACTGGGAAACACTCTGCTACACCAGTGGGTTTCAAATTGGGCTCCGTCCTCATGATTCCTTGAGGGGGCAATGGCCCCTAGCGGGTGTGTAACTCTGAGAGTGTACAAAATGGAACCAAATGGACCCATTTGTACACTCTCAGAGGTATGTTAAAATGTTTGGGAACCACTGTGCTACACCAAATGGAACCGAGCCTTCAGTATCATTGGTAACACCTCTAGGAATTAAGGTAGAGGCCCATTTTTTTCCCCCAATATGGCCCACATACCCCTCGCTAACCACTTGCCTGTAGCGGGTGGTGCGTGTGCAGTGATGGAAGTCTGGCTCTTTGGATCTCCTCTGGTGTGCCAGGGGGGCTGTCAGATCTTTGTTTAGTTTTTTGTATGTTGTCGTTGTTTGGTGTGCCCAGAGATCAGGCTCTTTATGCGGGCTGTGAGCGTCTTTGTGGAGCCAGGTGGAGCTGTCAGGCAGGCAGCTTAATTGGCAGCCGTTATTATGTGCCGGGTACTCTCCTTGTTTAGAGTGGTTTTCACTGGTGGTATAAAGTACTCGAGTCAAAGTATAGATACTTCTGGTCAAATATTACCACTACAAGTCATAGTTGCCCTGTCTAATTTGTACTTGAGTTAAAGTACCAGAGTACTTGGTTAAAAAAACGAAAAAATTACAAATGACAAAGTACATTGTCTTTTAAATATCAATACCTTGCTGTACAAATTGGTAAAAGTGAAAATAGCAGATCTACAAGCTCACAACGTGTCGCGATAGATCTCAAGTGGTTAGTTCATATAGAAATATTTGTCCTTCTTAGAAATGTAGTAGAGTAAAAACATCCAACATTATTTTATTTTTTTTAAACATAGTGGTGTGAAAGTCCTAAGTATAGTACAGTACCAAAAAAATGCACTTAAGTACAGTACTCAAGTAAATGTACTTTGTTACTGTCAACCTCTGTTCTGGAGGCCAGGTGGCGGTGTCACGCAGCCAGCTTGGTTACGTGGGTCTCTGGTCGTTCAGAGTGCTTTTGGAGCAGCTCTAACACATGACAGACTGCCGCTACAGGTGTGCAGGAGTCGGCAAGGTCTGGTGCAGGTCTCACGTTTCTGACACTTTTGGTTGACATTAAAAAATGTGTTTGGTGAAAGTATGTGTTTGGCGACATATTGGCCAGTGGTGGAAAGCATGCAATTTACTAGTAAGTACTGTAATTCAGTAAAAAAATTAGGTGTTTTTATAACTGATTTCTACTCTGATTTCTACTACTACAGCTGTTCGAAAACCGGCTACCGGCTCGTTGTGGCGTGTTGGGAACTTGTGGGTGTGATTGTAGATGTGTGCCATTCACAATGAGTAGGCCTACTTTGATACTTTAAGTATGTTTTGATGGCAACACATGTGTACTTTTACTCAAAGTAAAAATGTGTATATTGTGGTATACTTATACATAAGTAGTTGTATACATACGTTTTTTTCTTTTCTAGACTCTTTTGAAAATAGCAGATCTACAAAGTTGCGACAAGTGAGCTCGTAGATAGGGTATTTGCAAAATAAAATGTTGTCGACTAAATCAACTGTAGATTTAGTCGACTAAAAATGTAAATCTGATGACTAAATGTAAAACATTTCAAATGACAAAAATCATGACTAAACTAAACAAACTAAATTGAATTCTATTCAAAAGACTGACTAAAACTTAATCAAAATGAACACAGCTTGTATACAGTATGTTGAATGTTTACTTACTTTTTTGTGATTATCCTGTTGACTGTTTGTAACATGCTGCTGTACTTTTATATAAAATATTCAGTAAATCCAATCAAGTTCACTAGAAAAGTGTAAAGGGACATATGGACATAGTTTACTATAACAGTGTAACAGCTATGGGACATAGGGACAAAAATAATTCAAGATATTCACTCGGATCTGCAAGCGTTGTGAGCGTGTAGATCTGCTATTTTCCGGCGACGGTTTCCCCCCAGAATACAGATGCTGGGGTTTTTAGTGGATAAGGCAAACGATTCCAGTGCGACAGGCGGGCGTTCGTGCAGGCCTCGTTCAACAGTCTGACGGTGTCATTAATTAATTAATAGACAACGGAAGCTCAAATTGAACCGAACAGTTGCTCCGTATAGTACACAAGCGAGTGGGAAGATGTAATTAAATACGCTTTGCAGCAATTTGTAAACGGCTATACTGACAAACACAGGAGGGGGTGTGGTGGGGCGAGAAAAAAAAACGTTTACACCATCACAAATTTAATATTTAATCCATGTTTATCTGTTTGAGTATAAAGGAGCTAGACACCCAAGCCGGGTGATTTCCAGCTGCAACTAGAGGACTTCAAAGAGGCCAGGATGGCTGTAATTAAAACACATTTGTTATTGGGCTCGTTAAAACACATTAGTTATTATGCTTGTTAATCTCGTCTTGCTTCGACATGAATCAGGGCCGGCTCTAGGCAATTTGGCGCCCTAGGCAATATTTTTCCTGGCCCCCCCACCCGGATCCATGACATGATAATGTTTGAGAACCACTGCTGTACTTAAATAGAAACACAACCAGAACAGAACAGAACAGAACAGAACATAACCATACCATACTCATACTGTACAAAATCCCCTCCTGCCCAGTCCCAGGTCTGGGGGATTTACCCTACACACACCTGCGTGTGATCGTGATTAGCACCAGCTGCACCTGATTGCAGTGGGGCCTTTAAAAAGCAGCCACCGCTTTAAGTGTTGGAAGAGAGAGGCATGCTGTCATTTTGGCATTCTGGTTTCAGAGTGCTAGCCACTAACTAGCAAACTAATGGGAGGGGGGCATGCTACCATTTTCGGTGGTCACCTTATCACCGCGGTGGTTTGAAAACTACAACATGACGTCACTGAGCCACAGTGATAAGCGACTCACCGCTCACCCTGACATATATCTCTATTTTACCCAGAACAAAACAGAACGGTATAGTACCATACTAACCATACCCAGAACAGAACAGTATAGTAGGATTATACCATACCCAGAACAGTACAGTACAGAACACAACCATACCCATAACAGAACAGAACTCTTAAAGGTTTCAACAGGCAGGTTCCAGAGGTATAAATGAGCACAGTGTGTGTGTTGTATTGTAGCAGGATGGAGGGTTTGCAGGCTGCACAAACATCCTGGATGTGGGCCAGACGGAGGGAAGTGTTTTGGCTCTCCTGCCCTCCTGCCTGCAAACATTTACAAGAGATTATGGAGAGCTCTTATTTATTCCACTGCTCTGTCAACTGCTGCAGTATTAACAGCACTGTTACAGTCTCATCATAAAACAGTTCCACAAAAAGTGAGGCATCATTTTAAAGACTCAAATCTTGTCCCGTTTTATATTGATCTTAACCGTCTGTCCCAGCCAGAAGCCATGTCACAATAATGTTGTCAACATTTTAATTCTGAGATTTTACACTGATTTGCGGAATCTAACTCATCTTCTTGAGCCTGATTTACTGTATAGTTTGGCTATTTAAAAAAATGTGTTCCATTTGTACTCACTCAGTTAAAGGGATAGTTCACCCAAATAAATAAAATGTTTAATTCATAATTTGATGACCGGCGGACCGGTAGGCTGCGGTTCCGGTAGGAGACACACAGGAGACTCTTTGTGTCTCCTACCGGAACCCGCTACCGGTCATCAATTTATTGGCTTAGGAATGTGACAAAAACTAAAAAATATCCATGATTCTTTTTGTGGGTGAACTATCCCTTTAAATAAACACTGAGGATTTTACAGTTTGGATTTGGGGTCCCAGAGAACAAAAATCCTATCAAATGGGGGTCCGTGGCCCTAATGCATATCAAACTGGGGGGTCCTTGAAATTAAACCGGTTGAGACTCTCTGACCTATAATAACAAGAAATGATGACGCGGTCATACTAATACCAGGTTCTCTCCAGCGTCCCCGCACGGAACCAAATGGACCCGTGGTCCGGCGAATATTATTTTCCACCACCGACCGCACAAAGTACTGCATGACTAGGGGCGAAGCAGGGGGGCGTGTCTACTGAGACCGGGGAGGAAACACACGTTCGCGGCGGGCACCACACAGTTTTTTTTTAAATAGTTTGTTTGGTGCCGACGACCACACTTTTTTTTTCTTTCTTTCTGGGCTACGATCCCATAGCGTGGGAGGACGGCCGTCGTTCAGAGTATGGGGAAGTCTCCCCATTGGCTTAAAAAGGATTGAAGGACGGCCAAATGATGAAAAGGTCGCTAGAGAAAGTGTTTAGAAAGTGTTTAGTAGTTCACCAGGCTGCAAGCAACCTGGTAATAATAAGGACGCCCCCCCAAAAAAAAGGACGGTGAAAGTGGCTCAGAGATTCAGCGTCCCGGGCTTTCCTCCAAGCAGCACAGCCTCTCACAGGGCCTGATGATGGGGGTCATGACCTTCAGCGGTGACCTTTCGATTTGGTCGCTCCCGCCCTGTCACTGCGGATGTTTGTCTGCAGCATAGAGAGAGAGAGAGAGAGAGAGAGAGAGAGAGAGAGAGAGAGAGAGAGAGAGAGAGAGAGAGAGAGAGAGAGAGAGAGAGAGAGAGAGAGAGAGAGAGAGAGAGAGAGAGAGAGAGAGAGAGAGAGAGAGAGAGAGAGAGAGAGAGAGAGAGAGAGAGAGAGAGAGAGAGAGAGAGAGAGAGAGAGAGAGAGAGAGAGAGAGAGAGAGAGAGAGAGAGAGAGACTGTACTTAAGTACAATTTTGAGGTGTTTTGACTTACTTTACTGAAGTATTTCAAATGTTCAATACTTCTACTTCGCTACGTCTTACAGACAAATATTGTACTTTTACTCCACTACAGTGATTTGAAAACTTTAGTTACTTCGTAGATTTTGCATATTATTACAAAACATACATTAACCGCTTCAGCCCTATATACATTTCGGCCCATTTGAAAATAGCCGATCTACAAGCTCACAATGCGTCGCGGTGCGACGCATTGTGAGCTGGTAGATCGGCTATTTTCAAAAGATTTGTATACATTTGGAACTTGTGAAACGGAACCTTCTGCATAATGAGTACTTTCTACTTTTGGTACTTTTAAGTACATTATTTTACCAATACTTTTGTACTTTTACTCGAGTAAATGTTGAATTCCGGACTTTTTACTTGCAACATAATGTATTTCTGCATTGCAGTATTGATACTTTTACTTAAGTACAAAATGTGAGTACTTTTTCCACCACTGGAGAGATAAAGCGAGATAGACGAGGGGGGACATGGGGGACACATTCAGCAATCCAGCCGCCTGTTGGCAGACTTGGCACTGTGGCGCTTCACTGAGGAAAGACACAAATATTTGATGAGTCCCTCGGCTGGCAGCATTGGCATTAAAGATGCATCGCCATGTCGCTCTCACACTCGCACCACAAACTCTGCAAAAAAAAAAAAAAAACGACCCAAAGCACTAGAGTTCATTCTCAACTGATTGTGGTCGGCGATCTCACAAGCCCCGGGAGTAGGCCGGGGTCAGGAACGCAGCTCAGGAATGTTCTTGGTACTTACTGTGGTGTGGACATAACTTCCAATTCCAGGAGATAGTACGCTGCTACTGCAGTGCTGTTGCAGTAGCAGCGTACTTCTATTGCGACACATTGTGAGCTTGTAGATCGGCTATTTTCAAATGGCTCAAATGTACAAAGGTCTGAATTGGGTAATGTATGTTTTGTAATAATAATCAAAATCTACAAACTAGTAACTCGGAAAGTAACTAGGAAAGTTTTCAAATAATTGTCTGAGATGTAGTGGAGTAGAAGTAAAAGTACAGAAAATTGGAAATACTCCAGTTAAGTAAAATTACCTCAACATTGTACTTAAGTACAGTACTTGAGTACATGTACTTAGTTACTTTACACCACTGTGTATATATGTAGACATGTTTTCTTCTTGCTCTAGTGTTTGACATTTCTTCTCTTTGCCCTCCCTGCACCCCTCATCTTTTCTTTTTCTCTTTCTGAAACCGGCAATAAAACGATCTTGCACAAAACACGAATTCCACCCACTTCCCTTACACCTGTAAACCTCTAAATGTGACAAGACAATAAAGCAGATTCTGATTCTAAAATCTATAGCTCTGTCCACCGAGCAAAACCCTCTATTGTGGTTCCTTTTACTGCAATGCCGAAAGTTGCAACAGAAAGTGCTTATATACCAAAGCTGCAATACAACATTCTTTATCCCATTAAGGCCATTATTTTATTCTTTGGCTATTCAAAAATAGCAGATATACAAGCTCATAGTGCGGCACCGAGTGCCGCGCTATGATCTGCTATTTTTGAAAAATCGTGAAAATTTGTGCAAATCTTTGAATATATAGGCTATATATTTTTAAGTGAACATTTGTTATAAAATCTTTGCTTCTGGGGGTCCCTGGAACTAAATACTCATTTTGGGGGTCCTTGACATGGAAAAAGTTTGAGAACCACTGATATAGAAACGTAGGTTTGCCAGAAACCTGTTTAGAAGACATGTGTATCAGTTGGCTCTCGTGCATTGAAGGAGGCATGAGCTCGGCCCTGGGATCCTTAGGCTGGTGGGGGGAGTGTAGCGCCCAGGATCACTTAGAAAATTGGCTCCGGGTGAAAAAATGGTGGGATAAAAAAATACAAAATAATACATGTGTAGATGCGTTCCAGGATTGAATGGGTTATGGCAGCATTCAGCAGTGCGCTGTTACTGTTACTGTAAGATGCATGCGGGCTGGAGGGGGAGAAAAAAAACCCTACATGAAATTTCACAAAACTCAGCACTTTGCTGTTTGCTGCTCATTTGTTGTGTAAGAATAAATTGGGTCATGAGGCAAGCAGAGCCAAGGTTATATATGATTACCCACGGTGCCATGGAAGGGGGAAAAAAAATCAAACTGCATAAATCCCTAGCATCATTGAACCTGACATAATATTGACCCGGTGGTATGCATATATAGGCTGATTAGTGAATACGAGTCACGTCTTCCATGTCGGGGGGGAAACTCGTATATCCAAATGGAGTTACTTTTAAGGATGTGAAGGAAGAAAAAAAAGTGTTTGTTCCAATGGATCCAATATACTTTTAATCATAAGCTCTTGTCAACCCATTCAATCGGGGAACGCATCTCTGTCTTTTTAGATTTCCTGGGCTATTCAAAAATAGCAGATAAAACATTTAAAAAATGTGTGCAAATCTTTGAATGTATATATTATTTTTTAAAGCGAACATTTGTAACTCAAATCTTTGCTTCTGTTGGGGTCCTTGGAGCAAAATATTTCACAAATGTTTGTTTTAAATATATATTCAAAGATTTGCAAAAAATGTCACGATTTTTCGAAAATAGCAGATCTACAATGTATACTGTATCTGCTATTTTTGAATAGTCGAAGGAATCTAAAATGACACCGATGCGTTCCTGGATTCCTTTTCAGTAGTTCAATATTCATAAAACCCACAGACTGATTTAGTCTCTTTCAAATGTTTCTATGAGCTCGATGTTGCTTGTATAGGTCAGCTGTTTTCTCTACTTTTGTGCTGCGCTCTTCACAAAGTAGGCTATTAATTGACCAAAAAATATGTACCGTCTGTTGGCTGGAAACCTCATATGTCCAAAAATTGTTACTTTTCAGGATTCAAATTCCAAAATAGCAAAATTTAACAGATACTGCTTTTGATGCCTTTGTGTGACACTGTAGTGTGATCAAGTAGAACGTTAATTTACGAAAGAAACTAAGTTAGAATAGAGATACGACGTTTCTGCCCGACAACAACGATGATATTGAAACATGGAGATGCAAGGTTTCTGCCTGACAGCAACCATAAATCCCCCGCGTCGCTGCTCGCTGACCCTTCCTTAATATTGACCCGGTGTATACGTATAGGTGTGATTAGTGATTAGCAGTCATGCAGTAAATCGAGCCTCGTCTCATAAGGGCTTCCTGGTACGCGTGTCTCTCTCGGGACGGGGAAATCACACGGCATGGGTTCAGACACACTCCGCTGCTCTTTGACCGTGATTTAGCCCATTCAGACCAGGAAAGCATCTGCGTCATTTTTTATTTTTACTTCTTTGGCTATTCAAAAAATAGCAGATCTACTAGCTCATAGCGCAGCTATTTTTTGGGAAAATCGTGGAAAATGTGTGCAAATCTTTGAATATATATGTATTTTTTAAAGTGAACATTTGTAACTCCAATCTTTGTCCCTGGAACAAAATATTTGAGATGTGGGTCTGTGACCAAATACATTTCATTTTGGGGGCTCCTTGACATGGAAAAAGTTTGAGCACCACTGATATAGCAACATAAGTTTTCTCAAAAAACTGTTTTTGTATAGAATCCCCAGATTTGAGATAAAATGTTCGCTATATATTCATTTTTTTGCACACATTTTCACGATTTTTCAAAAAATAGTATATCTGCTATTTTTTAATAGCCAAAGAAATCTTAAAATGACACAGATGTGTGCCCGGATTTAATGGGTTAATGATGATGATGATGAGGAGGCTTTGCTGCCGGAGGGCCACCTGACTGACTGTGTGATCACATTAGAAATCACAGCCACACCTTTCATTGATTGTCTATGCTGCTCTCCTCGCTCGCGTCTGATTAAAATGATATTAATAATCTATACCAGGGTTCTTCAACAAGGGGGGTCCTCAGAGTTACTACAGGGGGTCCGCTCAAATGTTTGTGTGGTGGGGAACATCAGCCGAAAATAGCAGATCTACAAGCTCACAACGCCTCGCGCTCGTGTTTACTGGGGATTAAGTATGAGTATGTAGGAGATGCGATTTTTTGAAGATTTAGACTCCTATCCACTTCCTGGTTAACTTATTACTTAAAAAGCCTGTATCTCGGCTCTTTTTTTTAACTATGTATTTTTGCCGAAATATGTTATTTTTAACGGCGTATATAAACAAACGGGAGGTCGCGATGACATTCTTTTTTTTTTTGCGATAAATATTCTGTGACTACTTGAAAACGTAAGAAAATCTGAAAAATCACTGGCAGTGGGCAAACGCAGCCAGAAATAAGTCTGGCAGTTAACATGAATCCAACATGTTAAAAAAACGTTAATTGACACAACACTGATGAGAGTGCTGTCAAACAAGTGTATGAAGCTGTCTAAGTTAAATCTGCAACACCATTTTATTCAAAATGTAGCGGGGGTCCCTGCTTCATCTCGCTCTCTATAAACTATAATTCACAGAATCTGTGTCCATGGCATGACTCAGACAGCTTCCGAACGTTTGGTCTCAAACTTGGCGTTTGTGTCTCATATGACCCCGAGGCGAGCAGAGCCGAATGGCAATTTCGGACGGACCAACGGTTTCAACCGAAAAAACACGAATATCTGTCGGCCCGCGGGTCTGAGAAAGAGGCAGAAATCCTCTGTGTGTTCGGGAGATCGTATGAATCGGCTTCCCTGATTGGCCAACCCAAACCGTCGGTTTCACAGATTATTTAAAAACGCCAAAGTCTGAATATGGACATAAGAGGTTTCTACCTAGCCTGGAAACCAGGCGAATCTGCAGTGCAACAAAAACAAAAGAAGCCCTCGCCAGATTAGTCTGGTCCCGCTCGGTTGTGATTGCATTTCACTGCCCCCGAAAATTGTGGGGCACCAATCAGGGCCCAGTATGCAAATATGAGGCGTGTTTATCACCAGAGGCTTTTTTTTCTCGTATCCGCCCTTGGAAATGCAGGTTCCACACAGAGATTCCAGACTAATATCTACGCAGTGACATTAGTCTGGCCATGCCAGGCTAGTTTCTGCCCGACAACAACGTTATCTAATGAGTCAAGGTGCAGAAAGCATTCTGCTGGTCTTCATGGTCAATTTACCCACAAGCTGGACAGACACACTCTGCAGCCACATCCACTCACCTTCAGACACAACTTACTTGTGTTGTCAGCGGTGGAAAAAGTACTCACATTTTGTACTCAAGTAAAAGCATCAATACTGCAATATAGTAATTCTCTGGAATTCTCTGGAATTCAAAATGTACTTGAGTAAAAGTACAAAAGTTTTGGCATCAAAATTGACTTAAAGTACCAAAAGTGAAAGTACTCAATGTGCAGAATGTGCCGTTTCAAGTTTTCAAATGTATACAAATCTTTTGAAAATAGCAGATCTACAAGCTCACGATGCGTCGCGAATGAGCTTGTAGATCGGCTAGATTTTCAAATGACCGAAATGTATGAGCACACATAGGCTGAAGTGGTTAATGTATGTTTTGTAATAATAATCAAAATCTACAAAGTAACTAGTAACTAAAGTTTTCAAATAATTGTAGTGGAGTAAAAAAAGCTATTTGCCTCTGAGATGTAGTGGAGTAGAAGTAAAAGTATTAGAAATTGGAGACACTCAAGTAAAGTACAAATACCTCAAAATGTTACTTAAGTACAGTACTTGAGTACATGTACTTAGTTACTTTCCACCACTGTGTTTATTGTACATTTTGTGAGTACCTGTACTTTACTTACGTATTTGTTTTTGTTTTTTTGGATACTTATGACTTTGACTCCACTACATTTCAAAGCTACATAAAACATCATTATGAACCATTTGAGCCCTATCTCAAATATGGTGAAAATCTACAAGCTCGGCTAGATTTAACGCATCATATCGTGGCACGTTGAGAGCATACATCTGCTATTTTCACTATTACTTTTTACCAGCTGCTTGCAAAGCAGCACAGTCTATATTCAGTATGAGTAATCGTCATCATTCGACATACAGTATTTGCAACATGTTTTCAATCATTGGCTGTCCTGGCTGTCCTTCACTCCTTCAAGCCAATGGGGACACTTCCCCGTTTTGCCAGTCCTTTAAGCCAATGGGGAGACGGGCCCTCCTCTCATGCTATGGGATCATACGCCCCCTCCCCTGTCTAGCGCAGGGAACACAACTGAGCTGACCTACAAGACAAGCCCACACCGCTTCCATCAGCGACGCGTTGTGGTCTTGCAGATCGACTGGGGCGTGTCTAACAGCTCTGCTCCGTTACTGCATGTCGCGCAGGACAGAGACACGAGCTCCTCTACAAGACGGTCGGACGATGTTACTTAACAACTAGCGCTGTTGTCATAATTATTAAAGTTTTTTAACTTTCAAGGGAAGTTTATGGGTGGAAACTTTCTGGGCTGTTGGAGCTACGTGGTGTCTCGCCGTGGCCAGTCTGCCTCCGACACGCACGCACGCACGCACGCACGCACGCACGCATGCACGCGCGCGCACTGACAAGCCACACACACACAACCAGGGCTCGAGACTAAGGGAGTCCCGATGTCCCGCGGACGTAAAAATATATATTTGGGATGCAAATTAATCGACGCAGACAGGATGCAGAGGATTTCTTTGAGCCGACATGTGCATATTACTGTCACTGCACAAACGTGCAAACTCACAGCATGAGACACACGGAAAATAGATATGATGTTAACAGAATGTTTAAAAAGTTACTTAGTTAGGTGCTGATCATCCTTTTCAGGTAGAACTTAGTTCCACACATGCTGCGCTATTTGGCGAGGCGGATAACCGACTGTAAATCTGGCCTACAACTAGTCGAAAAGAGCCGATCTACAAGCTGTGGCTGAGAGATAAATCAGCAGCATAAAGATTAATACCAGTGGCGTTCCCAGGAATTACATTTAGGGCAGGCGAGATCCCCCCCCCCCCCTCCCAAGGGGGGGTACTCTGGGGAAAATCTCGGGGGAACCAGTTAACAACAACACTACACTGACTACAAAACTGAAAAACAATAATAAGTGTATTCAATGTATGTATTTTTATTCAAAAAAAAAAAAAAAAACATTACAGAAAAGGTGAACATGATGTTCTGCGCAAATTATTGACTCATTTCAACATTGCGATTACAACAGCAACAATAATAGCAACATCAAATAGTGTTCAAGCATGTAGTGATGTCTCAAAACATGAGAGGACGGGGCTTTGCTGCACTTGAAATTATCTATAACTGAATCACAGTTCAGACCTTCAGTTAAATCTCTCTCAAACGCTAGGAGACACAGATTTAGGCGAGAGTTTGTCATTGTACTTCTGCGTGTAGGCTTACTTTTTATGCCAGGTGAGTACAGGTGATGGCCCAGACCCCCACTCCTGGCACCCCATGAAGACAAAGGCATACATTTGCAATAGGCGAGGGTCGCTCTGCTGAACGGTAGTGATTGGCTGCCTGCCCGCGTGAATGGACGAGCTCGGAGGCGCGTTAATGATGGCCCGAGGGTCTTTTACTTTATTTTCTAGGGGTGGCGAGATCTTAGTTGGGCAGGCGGCCGCCTGCCCTGCCTCTATGGTGGGTACGCCACTGATTAATACATGTGTAAAATACAGTAAAATCCCCAAATTATGAGTCTTAATATCCAGAAAGCAACAGAAATTCATTACTGGAAACAAATTAAAAGTTTAGGCTATCATTCAAATAAGAGAGAAGCTGCGACCTCACCTCTCATGATGGACAAGAAAGAAATAATGATTTTGCAAAAAACATCCATGTTCTGTTACTTTTTTAAACAATAATCCAAATGGGAAGTTTTCTGCAGCTAGGATCATGACAGTTTGACATTGTTTGAGTCGTTTTTGGTGCAAAACAAGTTGCAAATTCCCTCGTTGTAGTTAATTGTTCACACCTGCTGCACTGCTGTGCGGGGTGCGCATATTCCCACCAGGCCAGGTTGACTACCCAGGCCTGTGAAATTCATAGGCAGTCACAGTAGCCAATAGGAATGAAATCTGCTCAAACTAACTGTTATACTGATACAGAACCATATATAGGCTTTATAATGTCGCTGTCGGGTGGAAACCTTGTGCTATGTCCAAAACCGTTCCTTGCAAACAAAAAAAAAGTGAAAATAGACGATCTACAAGCTGGTGGGAGCTTGTAGATCTGCTATTTTTTACTTTTACAGTGCAACACTCTTGTATGATTAAGTAGGGCATTTGATTTATGAAAAAAACATAAAAAGTTGAAATATGGAGATACAAGTATCTGCCCGACAGCAACGCTGTACATGATTTAATCATATGCATTAATCCATCAAAACATGATTTGTTTATTTGTATTCATTTAGCTTTTTGTTAAAATGTTAACTTTATAACAAATCCAAATTTCTCAAATTTATTTGGAAACTTAAAAATTACCGACAATATATCGGTCAAAACATTGGTCATCAGTGGTCTAGGACTCTCCAATAGGCGGCTACTACTATTACTACTACTACTACTACTACTAATACATTAATTTATTAATAAAAAAAAAAAAATTGGGACGGATTACATTCATTTGGGGGCGGTTACATTAGTAGTTTGGGACGGTCCTGGGACGGTGGTGAAAACAGTTAGTCTGGAACCCTGACACACACACACAGACAAAATACAGCATGCAGCTGGTAATAATATGGTGTCGAATACTTAGTTTTTCCACCACCGGATCCTATACGCTGCATGTGCTGCATAGTGATGACTTGCTTATCTAACGAGTCAAGGTGCAGAAAAGCCATTCTGCCGGTCTTCACGGTCAATTAAGCCTACCAGCTGGACAGCCAGACTCTGCAGAAAGAACGTTCAAGCATCTTTAGACAAAACTCTTTAGTGAAAGCCACACATTTGCACAGAGTGTGTTGATGTCATTGTCACCTGACATATTTCATCCCATTTGAGGGGGGGGGGGGGTCTCAGATGGTGCAAATAACGCTCCAGCAGAGGCTTCTGAATTGTTCTTCTAATGTTTCGCCTGAGTGAGCTCGCAAAAAAACCCCAGACGAAAGGAGAGGGGAGAGAGACGGTATACAAATACACAAACCCACCCGGTGCCATGCCATTATTCCGACCTCTCAATATTCCGACCTCCCATAATTCAAAAAAATACCCATAGTTCCGAAGTACCATAGGTCCGACATACCGCTTTTACGACTTTAAACCCATAATCCCGAAATCCCAGTATTCCGACCATGAATTGTCGCGCGCCATATAAACCCATAATTCCGACATCCCAATATTCCGATCATGAAGCGCCGCGCGCACGGCGGCACCGGTGGAGCACGACACACTCCAATAAGATTCAGTGTTTCAGGGTGCAGAGAAAGCAATATGGGCTATTATCACATAGCTTAACCTGTATTCATTTAAATATGGAAACATGAACAGGTCGACTGTCGTGTCGACTGACGGGTAGCATAAAAGTCTCTAGGCCAACACTATAGAGCACCTGTCTGACGTAATTTACACATCCTACCTGGTTCGCGGTTTTCCAGCCCCGTTCTGAATTCCCATAGATGTCTTATCGCGTCAAATAAGAACTGTGTTCCAAAAGTAAACAAATGATCCCGGCGGTTTGACTCTTATGGATATGAAGCATCAACTGACGGTGAGAAAACGATAATGTTACTTCCGCCGAATTAGTTAAATTTTCGCCAGAAACAGACTGTATCAAATATGAGTGACTGACTATCATAAACGATACAGAACCTCCTCCCGGATAATATTGCCGAGACCGTTTGTTTATTTTTGGACCACAATTCTTATTTGACGCGATATTGAGACGATTCTAAGATGACCCAATGTTATTCTCCATAGAGAAATGACTTTACTAACCAGGGGATGAACGAGTGACGTCAGGACTTCTGTACTCTATAGGCCTGTTAACTAGATTGACACAGACCTCCACTAGTATTCCCATTATTATTGGAATATTATTATTATTGTTATTACTGTTATTATTATTTTATTTTTAATATTAATGTTATTTTTGTATGTATTATTGTTATTGTTATTGTTATTATTATTATTATTATTATTATTATTATTATTATTATTATTATTATTATTATTATTATATTATCAATATTACTAAGATTATTACTACTATTATTACGTTACTATTGAATCATGTAAAGTCTGTCCAAATATAGTTCGAACACAAACCAATGTCCACGCAAGCAATTAGAAAAGAAGTAGCAATCTTCTTTTGCACAATAATCTCACATTTATAGCGCTTTTAGGCACTCAAAGACTCTTTACATGGGGAGGGAGAAAAAAAAAATGCAAAGATTGGAGTTACAAATGTTCACTGCACAAATTTTCAAGAATTTTCAAAAATAGCAGATCTACAAGCTTGTATATCTGCTATTTTTGAATAGCCAAAGAAATCTAAAATGACACATATGCGTTATGTCTTAATGGGTTAAAACCTAATGTTTTTCAACTGTTGCCCTACAAATAAACATCTTTCACACAATGTCTTTCACGCAAAATTGTGCACCGAATCCCAATACTCTGTCAGTGTGCGCTCCCTGTGATTGTACTCCCACTCCAGACGTGGAATTCTGTTTTCAAGACATCTCCATTTCCTCTTTGTTCGTGGACGAGCCTCTCCCCAGTCTGCCGCAGTTGTTCTGACCTCCACCAGCCGCTGGTCGCCTTTAAGGCTCAGAAAGATCCAGAGTGATGGAGCTGAGCTCCATCTTCCGTGGAATCCTGAAACAATAAAAAAAATAAACAAATGGTCAAATAACCAACCCCTTTGTTAAATAAAACACAAACACACACACACACACACACACACACACACACACACACACACACACACACACACACACACACACACACACACACACACACACACACACACGCCCTCTCTGATGTAGTCGCACTCCATGTATTGGAGGAAATTAGCCGCAGCGGAGAAGGGCCGTGTCAGCCGTACTGTAGCTCTGTCAGTTGCCAGGATCCTGAAGTTTTGCCTCACCAAAGCCAATGGCAGGTGTCCAATGGCCAAAAACTTCTGGATGCATGTCTTTAAGCTCTTAGAGCGCCGGTACGCACCTGCTAGCCCCAGTTCCTGAACTCGCCTCCGTAAGCTTTGGCAGAAATGGAAATGGCAGCCTGATGACTGACTCGGTGGAAATTCCGTCTGTATTGCCAGGAGCAGAGAACTCTCAAAGTCTGTGACTACGCGCTGCGGTCTCCAGTGGTGTCCTGTTACGCGCCAGACTTTTCCGCTTCAAGTGCGTCAAGACGTGCCTGTACTGGCCAACCGTTTTACCGGTCATCAAGCACATGATAAGTGTCACTACCCCACCGTGGTACTTGCCATGGATGGTTACGAATTGCTCGTAGGGCCTCGGGCAGCTTTTGAATGTGCCATCTATATAAACATCTGAACACCTTTTCAGCTTGTCTGTGCCAAAAAAAAGGAATCATTGTCTTGGTGAGACAGAAAGTCATTTCCATCCCATGTTCTAGCCCATTCATCTTCAACGCAAACTTCATCGACACTGTGTAGGATTGAAGGCAAAAGCGACTAACTGTTCAGTTGGGAACCCACACTGTTGAATTCAAGGATGTTCTCATCACTGTAGCATCTCTGACGACCTCGTCGTATATCCTCTTCACAGGCTTTGTTGGGTAATTTTCAATCGCCTGAGTCATCCTCTGTACAATGGCAGTGGTTGAAATAACATCACAATCATCCCGGTGATTTTGGTCTGGTACGGTTCAAATGTTGATACAGTATGTGGATTATCTTCATCCATGTTGAATACAGAGGTTTGCATGAAGACATTGCAGGTCGTCCTCCAACAGCGGCAGTAGATTTTGTCACTTTTTGTTTGAAAAAATTGGTAGCGGTATCCATCATGTACCAGAACCTTGCCTCCTCGTTTGCCATTACGCAACGGGGACAACGGTCACTTTGTGCAGCACTGGTGTTCGGCAACTTGTTGGAACTGTCTAAAGTGCTGATCAACTGCATCAGCTATTCAATGTGTTGTATACCCTCCTAAATGCAATTAGTATTATTGAACCAAGCCGGTTCAAAACCTTCATTATACCAATCGGCACCCTTCCCGTTAATTGAAGGACGCTGACTGCAATCAGCGTGTTTGAAAAGAACCTGTTCCAAATTAGAACCTTCCTCTAATCAGCGTCCTTCCCCTTAATTGAAGGATGCTGACTGCAATCAGCATGATTGAAAAGGCCACTTTTGCATGACGTTAATTTACATTGAAAGAAAGAAACATCCTATATTAACCCTTTAAGACCGGGAACGCATCTGTGTCATTTTTAGATTTCTTTGGCTATTCAAAAATAGCGGATATACAAGCTGCTTAGATCATAGGGCGGCACTCGTAGATCTGCCAGTTTTGAAACATCGTGAAAATGTGTGCAAATCTTTGAATATATATATTTTTAAAGCATCATTTTGTAACTCAAATCTTTGCTTCTGGGGATTCTACAAATGTCTTTCAAATCCTAAGAGTTTTTTGAAAAAACCTTTTCATGTCAAGGACCCCCAAAATTATATGTATTTGGCCTCGGACCCCCATCTCAAAATATGTTGTTCCAGGGACCCCCAGAAGCAAAGATTTGAGTAAAAACAAATCGCGTAAAAAAATATATAATTATATGCAAAAAAAAATCACGTTTAAAAAAAAATAGCAGATCTACAAGCTCATAGCGCGGCACAGAGTGCCGCGCTATGAGCTTGTAGATCTGCTATTTTTGAATAGCCAAAGAAATCTGAAAATGACACAGATTCTTTCCCGGTCTAAATTGGTTAAAATTGCATATAGAGGGTGAGTCGACGGTGGGTTGACGTCACAAACGTAACATGCGTGCTTGCGAGGCACACCGTTGCTCCGATCCGCAACAAACCTGGCACAAACAGCTGGCCAGGGGTCTGCCATGGCAATAGTCACTCCAGGGGCCAAGTTAGGGCCCCTGGGGGGGCCACAGGCACACTGTTGCTCCAATCCTCACCAACCTTGGGTGTTCAGGGGTCTGCCTGCCATGACAATTGTCACACCAAAAAAAAACAACTAAATTGCACACCTATGGGGCACTACAGCATGTGTCTAACATTTCAAAATGGCCATAACTCGGTGACCGTTGCTCTGATTATTGCTATACAGGACTGGCTTTGAAGGCAGCGTATAGCGGCCTGAAAATCTGGTTTAAAAGAAAATTGAAATATGGAGATAGATGGTTTCTGCAAGCGAAATGGGAGACGCGGGGGTTCCGGGGACGGAGACGGAGACGGAGACGGGGGGGAGTAAGAGGCACAGAAAACGAATTTTGCTGCAGCTTGAGCAAAAGGGCATTGTCAGAATGCCCTCTATTTGTCATACGCAATTGGCTGCACACATGTGCTCTGCTTTTCAGAGAGCCGGGGAAGAGAGAGCTCTGTCCTTCACTGGATCATTCAACCCCCTCAGCAGCACACAGGCAGAACGGGACTGACTGCAAAGAAGAGGACGTGTAGAATTTGAGATGATGACAGTGAGGGTCATGCTAACCCTACAACCGGTGGTGTAAAGTAACTAAGTACATTTACTCAAGTGCTGTACTTAAGTACAATTTTGAGGTATTTTTCCCTCCCTGCCGATAAACAATGCGGCCCCCCAGACTGAGAGTGGAAATTTAGTGGCCCTCACCATCTACAAAGTTGCCCACCCCTGCCTCCTATTATGCCAACGGTGGGGGTCGACAGGGGGATCTGTGGAGTAACTCAATGGGCATTTCTACGTTGGTGAGTGATTTGCCACACATCGAAGATAACACTTAAAATGCGCGGATGTCTCCTTTAAAAGTATAACAGCCTTGGACTTATGAGGTTTCCACCCGACAGAGACGATACTTAATGTACTTTTCCACCACTGCCTATACAAACGCATCCCGCATTGCGAGGCCATTGTTTGTGGAGCGCCGTTAACTAGACGATACTTCTTTCTATCTCTATCAGAGAGTCTATTTACAGTACAACAACAACACAGGAAGACTCTGCCAGGGGAGCGAATGAGAGAGCCCTGATTTGTATATTTGGATTTGCACAGCAGTTTGTGTGAGCAGTCACTGGGCCGGAGGGGCCTGAACCCATTTAATCCGGGAACGCATCCGTGTCGTTTTAAGATGTCTTTGGCTATTAAAAAATAGGAGATCACAGAGTGCCGCGCTACGAGCTTGTAGATCTGCTATTTTTGAAGAAGCAAATCATGAAAATGTGTGCAAGTCTTGACATGAAAAAAGTATGAAAACCACTGATTAATATCAGTGGTTCAGCAATACGTTTTTTTATAATAAAAAAAAACTGTTAGGATTGAGAAGACATTTGTAGAATCCCCAGAAGCAAAGCTGTGAGTAAAACATGTTTACTCACATTCTGATGAGAAAAATATAGAAATAGCAGATCTACAAGCTCGTAGATCTGCAATTTTTGAATAGCCCAATATTTCCCAGAAGGAAAGATTTGAGTAAAGAAATGTATGTGAATATATGTTCAAAGATTTTAATTTTCACAAAAAAATAAATAAATAGCAGATCTACACGCTTGTAGATCTGCTATTTTTGAATAGCTATGGTTAAAAATCTAAAATGACACTTTTTACGGTTTTAATGGGTTAACCCTGTGGTGGTTCCTTCCAGTGGTGAAAAGTAACAAAGTACATTTACTGAAGTACAGTATGTAAGTATACTCTGTATAGAGCACTCGCCTTTGGACCGCAAGGTCACGGGTTCGATCCCGGGCTGTGCGCCAACTCAGCGCATGAGTAGCACGGCTCCACCTCAGCAATCCATCTCCCAGAGGGCCTCGCACATTGAAACTGGGATAGATTCCCGCTTTCCTGGCCGATGCCGACAATAAGCCTCTACGACCTACTTACTGAAGTATTATTATTATTTTTTTTACCCCATTTCTTGATACCTGATACTTCTACTCCACTACATCTCAGAGGCAGATATTGTACTTTTTACGCCACTACAACATACTGAAAACGAGTAACTAGTTACTGTACGTTACAAAACATACAGTATATATGCCTCTTAAACCATATTTAAAATGTCAGGCTATTCTAAGCTCACAACACGCCACATTGTGGCGTGCTTTGGTACTGTAGGTATTTTTTTGAACTTTTACTCCAGTACAAGTTTGAATACAGGACATTTACTTGGTAATATAGAGTGTTTTCATATTGTTGGTATTGTTACTTTTACTTAACCCATTAAGACCGGGAACGTATCTCTGTCATCTCTGTCATTTCATTTTCGGAAAAATACATATCGTCTTGGGGGTCCTTGACATGAAAAACCCTGTGGTTTTTCATGTCAAGGACCCCGATGATGATATTATACTGTAGCAACATAAGTAAAAAAAAAAAAAAAACTAACACAGAAAACTGTTAGGATTTAGAAGACATTTTTTAGTTACAAACGTTCGCTTTAAATTTTCAAACATTTTCACGATTAAAAATAAATAAAAATGCAGATCTACAAGCTCGTAGCGCTGCACTCGGTGCCGCGCTATGAGCTTGTAGATCTGCTATTTTTGTAATGGCCTAAAGTATGAAATAATGGTTATAGCAAAAATGTAATGTATTTGTAACTATACCTTTCAGGACGGGAAGCCCTTTTTGGGTTCCTGTTGCTATGTACAGTATATAGCAACATACATTTTTGGGATTTTTTTAAATATTTGAATTTTTTCAGAAAACTTAGGTCAGGATTTAGAAGGCTTTTTTTTTAGAATTGGCCTCAGGTCTAAATGGGTTAAGTAAAAAAAAAAAAACTAAATCTGAGCATAGCCTACTTCTCCCCCCTCCATTGGCTCCCTCAGCAGTTGTGCAGAGCTCAGTGGAGTGGTAATGTGAGCCGTAGTTCACGGCTAAGCCCTTCGCAAGCAGGCCTGAAAGTCCTTATGTCATCACTTCCATTTGTCAGCAGCGTCGGGGCGCAGCCTCCGTGCCTGTTCCTCACTTTACAAAAGAGGATAAAAAGAGACAAGACAAATGGCTAAATAGCCGCCGCCGTGAATTCAGGAATCTCCTCGCGAAGTCGTAAAGAAACCTGGACTATGTCTGTTTTTTAGAGGCTTATAACGACAAACCAGCTTTCAAGAAGGAGAGAGGCCTAAGCCTATTTTATTTCATATATATATTTCCCCCCCCCCTCCATCTTTGCATTATAATATCGGCTGTTTTCCCTGTGTAAGCTTAAAAAATAAAGCGCTATCAGTCATAATACGTCGGTCTAAGGCTTGTCTCAGTGGAGGAGGGGGGGGGGGTGGATTTGAACAATGCAACAATGCCTACATACACAGATAAGGGGAGGAAGTGCATCCATCATAAGGCTGGCTGGTTTTAGTGAGCCATCCGTCTCTGCTGCCTGTAATCTCCCTGTAGACCTGTGTGTGTGTGTGTGTGTGTGTGTGTGTGTGTGTGTGTGTGTATCTATCTGGCTGCTTCCCCTCCACCATGCCATGGCACCGTTGTTTTTCTTTCTTTCTCATAGAGTTAAATTTGAAACCGAGGATTTCACAGCGTAGGATAGGCCCGGGGGCTGCTCCGACTCAGCCTTGGCACCGAAATACACACACATGCATATGTGTCGCTGTCCGGGTTGAAACCTTGTATGTCCAAAACCGAAATTATTATTGTTTTAATACAAAAAAAACGCAGTGCCTGCCCACCAACGCGGAGGTTGTGGGTTCGAATCAAGGGCCCAGCTTCCTGCTTTGAAATTGAGTCTATATAGGAAGTGACCGTTCACATGAATGGCCTGTAGTTTTGCTGTTTTACCCCCTGCTGGTGTCAGAAAGAGTTTCTCTCAATGTAAGTGGGTGGGTTTTTGACAAACGTTAGACTTGATTTTCTTACCTTAATAAACATTGTCATAAATACTATTATGCTTCCAGTCGCTAGTTTAAAGTCTTCTTTCAATCATCATGATACAGTATGTGTTTTGCTAAATGATGGTCCCA
The DNA here is from genome assembly GCF_963454915.1 of Gymnoscopelus microlampas. Lineage (NCBI taxonomy): Eukaryota > Metazoa > Chordata > Actinopteri > Myctophiformes > Myctophidae > Gymnoscopelus > Gymnoscopelus microlampas. Next base: position 8,932,405 of record NC_139941.1, on the reverse strand, counting down.
TTTATTTTAAAATTGACGATAAAGTAGGGAGTGCTCTAGGAGGGGTGGGATGATTTGATTGACAAACTACACAACCGATAGCATTCATTCCCCGCCCCCGCTCTTGTTTGACAAGCTACCCAACCAATAGCATTCATTTAGCGATTGATTTCCGGTTGCTTTTTTGCATATATTAAAGATGGCGGATTTCAAATAGCTGAAAAATCGGCTTCATTTACGGCCTGTAGAAACTAATTGCGTCACTTTGTCCATTCATTTTTACAGTCTATGGTTCGAATCCACCGGGATGCATCCGGCTTTGTCGAGCGTCTACGCGAACGCAGTTGTCCCGTGTTCCGGGGAGGGACGCCGGGCGGGATGGGTGATAATTGTCACTGCACATAATTATCCTGGGGAGGGAGGAGTAGCACGAAGGCTCTACACGTCCTGCCGGTGGGGGCTCCTCACTGGCAGGTGAGTCAGTAGGATACAGCAGCAGTGACAACACAGAAATGTGTGATGGGGAGGAATCAATTGGCACAGCCACTAAATAGGCTCTATGCACAGCAGCCATATTGGAAAGAAATTGGGCCTCTTCTTACTTCCTTCACAGGTGTTACCAATGATAGGCCTACTAATGAAGGCTCTGTTCAATTCTGACCAGGGTGCTGATATTGTGCATGTTGGCTCACTAGAAACACTCCATTTTGGTTCCCAAATGGCCCCTTGTGGTGGGTGTGTAACTCTAAGAGTGTACAAATGGAACCAAATTTAGTTCCATTTGTACACTCTGAGTCATGGGGGTCCTTGAAAATAAGACGACCACTATGCCACACTAAATGGAACAGGGCCTTAATTAGTATTATTGGTAACACCTGTGAAGGAAGTAAGGAAGGGGCCCAATTCATTCCCAATATGGCTGCTGTGCATAGAGCCTATTGGGGAGAAAAAGGGGGGGGGGGAAATCTGCCATAACTCCCAACCTAACCCCTGAACCTATAATCTCAAAATGTGTAATTCTAAACAAAGTTGTTTCCTAAATCTTTCTTAACCATAAAATAACCATTTCTCTCGTGAGGACCAGGAACATTGTCCCTCACAATGTCTGTCTATTCCCCAAATTATACTATTCCTGTGGTGGCATTTGGCGCACGCACGTATAGTAACGCACGCACGCACGCACGCACGCACACACACACCGTTGTATCCCATAGCCAGGGAGCATCACGGGGAGAGGAGACACAGCCCCCGGAGCGCCAGGCAGCGCGGCCGCGGGCCAGAAAGCAACTTAAATCAATTCCATTTGATTAGGTGCCACGGCGACACGGCATCATTATAATTCCATTAAAGCAGCCATGGATTTTCAATGGATGTACAGATGTGCCACTTCAAAACTTCACACGTTACTGTTCTTTCCCTGAAAGTGGCCTGAAAAGGCATGTTTTCCTCCCTTTTCTGCCCTTAAAATTGCACTGTTTTGCCCCTGAAAAGAAGTTGTCACTAAACCCCCCCGTTTTTCCCTTCAACAGACACCCATATGCATGAGAACAAAAGAATGTGTGTTGAGAAGGTGTCAGACTCATTATGAGGCGAAAGGTGATTTGAAGAGTTGCTCAAATTAATTAGCATCATAAAAGCAGTGATCATCAAAATAATTCATCATTTTAAATGCCCTTCTTTGTCCCTCTTATTGCCCTGGGAATCCCCTGAAAATTTACTGTCTTGGCGATGGCAGGACATGTGAAGTTTTGAAGTGGCACATCTGTAACTGCAGGCAAATGGTTGAGGCATAATTGTGTGAAATGAAATGAGGATCTGACTATGTACGAGAGACACGCACGCAGAAAAGTCCGGAATTCAAAATTGACTTGAGTAAAATTACAAAAGTATATTGTCTAATGTAGTATAGGATACTCTACCATACAGATTGGACAACATTTATTCATATAAAAAAAGTTACATAGTGCCACTTTAAGTACAATACCTTAAGGTTCTTAGTTACTGTCCACCACTGGTTACAATGTACAAACGGATACATACGTTTCCCCCACATCCAACGATAACATTCAAGGCACCGAACAGGATTTCTCTTTTCTCTAACACATTTTCACAAACGGAAAACACAATTCAAGTTATCAGCATTACCAGCAGCAGAACCCTGGTGCTGCCGTACGTCCCTCTTCAAGGAGTTTGTTTTGTGTCACACAATGCATTTATTTTATGAGCATTATTTGCCCAAATTCAATTTCTCTCAGTTGGCAGTTGCATTGTGTATACCTCCAAAAAATGTTTTTGTGTTCTGCTACTTGTATCAATTTGTATCCATTTCAGCATCACTGGATGGTGGCTTTTCATTTCACTGCTGAGCCGGCTGAGGGATCCATGTTTGTGCGGTTCATGCAGTCCTGTTCCTTAAAGGGACACTTCACCCATTTTGCACCCAAATCCCATTTTAATGAAGTTGAGGGGAGTGTGTTTTTTGTTATGCTTTCTTCCCCTGTGAATTCATAGAGGTGAATGCAGTGGCGTCGTTAGGGGTGGGCTTCGGTGGCTATAGCCACCAATGTTTTGTCCAAAGCCACCAATAAAAAAAAAAAAAAAAATTAAAAATTAAAAGTTTTTTTTTTTTTTTTGAATGATATATCTATCACCCTAACCTAACCCTACCCCTAACCCTAAAACCGAAATAAAGTAACAAAAAACAGGGAAAAAAGCACCCTAATCCGCGAAATCCGCGAAAAAAAACGCGCGCGCGCGGGAGGAGGGGCACATGCGTTGCCTGCGGGGCTAAGCCCCCGACCTAGTAGAGACCTAGCGACGCGTCTGGGTGAATGTCAGTTCTTGACTGAAACGTTTCATTGTGAAAAAACTAAATTGAAAACCGCAAAACAAAGGGTATTATTAAATATAATTTGCGGTGTGAGCTGGTAGATCTGCTTTTTTCAAACGTTTTTGTACTTGTACTTTAAGTACATTTTGATACCAATACTTTTACGCAAGTACATTTTGAATACAGACTTTTACTGGTAACAGAGTACTTCTACTTTGATACTTTTACTTAAGTAAAACATTTGAGTACTTTTTCCACCACTTGGCATGAGCACTATGGCTCATAAGGAGCCATAAACCATTAGTAAGGATGCGGTTAATATCATGCAGCTGCGTAGCGGTTATAGATGATGTATTCAGATCATATACAATGAGAGAGGGAGATAATGGCGTGTTGAGGAGCTGAGCGACAGACTTCTGTGCTGGATCGATACAAAGACAGATTATTTTTTTCAATGCATAATACTATATCACACTGCTTGTTATTCATCACACGTCTCAGATATGATCTCCATCTCTCTCGACAGGCTTCATAAAACCGATATGCCGCCGCTGAAGAAACTTAACCTCGATAGATTCCTGTCACACAACCACTTCACCCAGTTACTAGTGGGGACTTAAATTAAAGGGATAGTTCACCCCCCCAAAAAATACTTTTTTCCTATCGATTAGCCACCCCATGGAGACTTGAATTCATGGATATTCTTAGCCAATCATTTGGCGACCGGCGGTTTCGGTAGGAGACACAAAGGAGACTCTTTGTGTTTCCTACTAGTTAAGTAGAAAATAAAATAGAATAAGGGGAATTCATATGGACCCGTTTGAGTACTAAACCGTTTTCTGTAATGGTGGCCTCTAATTTGCATATTTAGGAGTAAGCTTACCACATTAAAATACCTTGCACACTGTCCCTTGAATTATGTAAAATGGCCTGGTACCCGACTTTTACCCCCAAATGCCTCTAACATTCACATTTTCAGAAATCCCACCTGACTACAGTATACCGGAAACCGCTGCCGGTCGTCAAATGATTGGCTAAGGAATGTGACAAAAAAATATATATACATCCATGAATTCAAGTCTCCATGGGGTGACTAACAGATAGAAAAAAAGTCATTTTGGGGGTGAACTATCCCTTTAACACTGATGATTTTACAGTGTACATGTAGGGGTCCCAGAGATTGAAAGAAAAATGGTATCAAATAGGGGTCTGTGACTTGATGTATGTCAAATCGGGGGGTGGGGGGGGGGGGGAGGTTGATAATCACTGAACTAAACAATACTGGAACCCAGTGGTGTAAAGTAAGTACATTTACTCAAGTACTGTCAGTCTGTACTTAAGTACAATTTTGAGGCACTTTTACTTTACTGAAGTGTTTCCAATTGTCTATACTTTTATTACTTTTTCTACTCCACTACATCTCAGAGGCAAATATTGTACTTTTACTCCACTACAATTACTTGAAAACTTTAGTTAGTGTGGTTGCCCAACAGGGCAACCAGACTATAGACTCCGGGCAAAAGGCGTGGCCAAGCTTAGGCTGAAGTAGTTACGGTGGCCATATTAAGGGAGCTCCATAACAACAGCTAGTATCAACAACATTGACAGTTACCCACGAGTCACGACGTGTCCTGAACTACAGCGAATTTATTGGTAAAGGACAGAAGATGGACCTGGCAATGCGTGACAGAGAGTTACCATACAGAGAGAAGCTGAATGCAGACGCAAAGGCACGCTACCTGCGATCAGTGTTGCCATATTTTGCGAGAGAAATAAGCAACCAGGTCTATGAAAACAAGCCCAAAAGAAGTGGCTTAGATACATCGACTACTTGAAAATAGCCGATCTACAAGCTCACGTGAGCTTGTACATAGGTTATTAAAAAAAACTCTTGCAATAAAATAAAGAACATTTGGAATATTTTTTAAAACATTCTAACAACACAAATGCTCCCTGGCACAAACATTTTCATGAAAAGATTTGAGAACCACTGGTTTAATTTTTTTTGTTTAAAAAAAAAAAGCCTAAATAAGCAAGCACCTAAATAAGCCTAAATAAGCAAGTACACTTTATAAATAAGCCATACAAAACTACTAATTTTACAAGCAACTTCACATAAAAAGAAGCCCAAAGTCGCTTATAATAAGCCGACATGGCAACGCTGATGCTGATCCTAACCTCGCCTCCAACAGATGTTTATATGTTATACAGATGTATATGTCATGCTCGTTTGAGCTTATATGTGTTTGGGAATGTTGTTGAAGGTTATGTTATTTCGTCAGCTGACACCCAAGCCATACTACATTTATTTGATATCTCCGACGTCTGAACACTTGCTGACAGACAGACAGCTGTTTACTCAGCCACCGTGACCGTGAGCCACCCACGTTAGACCCACGTTAGACTACGTTTCTCAGACTGGACACATAGAGAAACACAATTTAGCTGTTAGCTCAATCTCATTGTATGTAAGATACCCATTTGTATTTAAGATACCCATGCCAAGCCGTTTCTTTGATATCTCCGACATCTGATCTCCAACAGCTTTTCCTCCAGGTTGGAAATGTGTGCAATTTAACTTTTTTAATTTAACGTCTGAAACCTTGGCATTGCATCCGATAATGCAGCACTGTCGTACCATTGCTAAATTAGAGCAACAGACAAGTTAGAGATAGATAATAATGTACACCGTCTACTTGCTGGACAACAAACACAGGACTACAGACTACACTACACTACTCTACACTTGTGGCAGCTGTCAATGTACTCCCTCAAGATGGCGGCGGAAGTGGCACGATTTAAGGGCGTGGCGACCATGTTACGTCGCTATGCCCGGAGTCTATAGTACTCTATAGCTTTCTATCTTTATAGATAAACTTTTTTCAAACCACTACTCCTCCCACAGTTTTTATACCCTAATGTTGTGCCATATATCAAAATGACCGTCTTGAACGGGAATCGTGTGCTTGTATTTTGCTAAGAGATTGGTTGAATACTTTAATTGATATTAATTTATTAGTGCCATTAAATGTCCCCATCCGCTTTAATGGAAAAGTGAAAAAACTCAAATTCAAGTATTTTTTTCTCAGAAACCGTAAGAGCTAGAGTTATCAGATTTGGAGGGATAATTCATAATATTGTCCGAAATTATTGACACAAATATCACACCATTCGGCCTCATGGTGGCGCTATAACAGCCCCCTTTACGTTTTGGCCTGTAACTCTTGAACCGTAGGTCCTAAAATCAAAATTTCTTTTCACCTGGATTCCTTGGGTCACTACGCATCTCCCCATATAGGCCACGCCCATTTGCGTCAGGATAGATTTTTTGATATTGATTTATTTCTGCATTAAATTTCCCCATCCACTTTAATGGGAATTGCAAAAACTCCCATTCAAGTATTTTTTTCTCGGAAACCGTAAGGGCTACAGTTACAAGACTTGGAGGGGAGGTTAATAGTTTTTTGCAAAATTATTAAGAAAATAATCACACCAGTCGGCCACATGGTGGCGCTATAACAGCCCCCTTTACCTTTTGGCCTATAACTCTTGAACCGTAGGTCGTAAAATCAAAATTTCGTTTTCCCTGGATTCCTTGGGTCACGACGCATCTTCCCATATAGGCCACGCCCATTTGCGTCAGGATAGATTTTCCGCCATTTTGAATTTTCTTCAAAACACACTTTTTGCTCCTTTTCCTTCAATTTTTTTCCAAATCTCACACAAATCGGTACACGTGATCTATGGACCCATGCGATAAACCTATCCAAGCGGAATTTTCATAGTCCGTACCGTCCGTCCGTAAATGGCTTCCAAAGTTAGCGGGAGGGGCCCGTTTGACCAAAAATGCCATAAATCACGAACGAAACGTCCGGTCAATCCCGAATTTGAATCACATGTCGAGGGTGGTATACTAAACCAATCCCCAAAAGCATTTCTACTTTGATCCATAGGGGGCGCCACGAATGCTCAAAATGTAACCGTTTGATGCAAAAACCTTATTTTGGGGGGATCGATCCTCTCAAAATGAAACGCAAGCGATCTCAGGAGTGACGTGACGATGTAATTGGCGCAGTCTCCGACGGTATTCCTCCCGGCGTATCGCTCGAGTCCCGACCGGCGTCGGCGCAACCACACTTTGCAATTGCCAATTGCGACGTGTCTAGTTACTAGTTACTTTGCAGGTATAAATATATATTATGTTGTGAGCTTGTAGATCTGCTTTGAGTACTTTTTCCACCCCAGCCTACACTGTAAACTCCTCGGCGCTTATTTAACTCATCGAGTCTAAAAAATGGAACCGAACCGACCCCCCACATAGAAAGAACTCAGCCTCGGCGGGGGACATTTTACACTCTTGAGTTACAGACCCCTCATAAGTGTCCATTTGGACCCTATGGCGGTCCCCAGACCCCAGGTTTAGAACCTATAGTGAATCAAAGGGATGTAAGCCAGTGACTTAACACCTCGGGCCCTCCCACACTCAGACAGGGGGAAGGAATTATCATTGTTATTTCCTGCCTTCAACATCAATCTGCTTCACAGCGATTGGATTGCACAGTTAAGGTATAGCCGTGTCGCCTTCACTGCCCACTGTAAATTAAAAGCCACGGACAAGAAGGACGGCCTCTATTTTCTAATGGGAATTTCTCACACAGTCTTGGGTGTGTGTTCGGGGGGGGCGCTTGTTCTCAGTGGTGGAAAGTGACTAAGTACATTAAACTCAAATACTGTCCTCCAGGGTGGGGGGTTGGGGTTAACTACCCCACCCTGTAAAAGAAAAAGGCCAACAGTTACAGAAACGCTGAAGAAATAAGACCCAATCACTCAAGTACATTATTTTTTAACATTACATTTCTGTTTTTCGACACCTAATAGGTCTACTCCACTTACTTCTCAGAGGGCAAATACTGTACTTTTTAGTCCAGTACAGTTATTTGACAGCTTTAGTGTTACTTTGCATATTTGGATTATTATTACAAAACATATATTCATTAAAGGACGACTTCACCCATTTTCTACCTGTCTTCATATAATTGGTCCTCACTGCTCATTGTAATATAACGGCACCGTTTTTGTCTACACGGTCTGTGTCTCAGAGGAGGGCTGTGGACAGTCCAGAAACCCGCCTACCAGTGACATCATCAATGGGGAATCCATGCTGATAGAAACGGCAGGCTTTCTATTCCTGGAAAGTTAGCATGCTATAATGGAAGCCATTGTTCTCACATTCATTATACTAAAATAAAGCGTCCACAGCCATCCTATGAGACACAGACAGAGTAAAAAAAAAAACGGTACCATTTTATCATGAGCATTAGTGAGGACCAATTATATGAACATACAGTATAGGTTGAAAATGGGTGAAGTTGTCCTTTAACCATTTTAAAACCTTTGCTGTTCGAAAATAGCCCGATCTGCAAGTTCACCGCCCCAAAAAGTCACATGATACCGCTTCAAGTAAAAAAAATCTATATATAAATATATAATAAATAAAAAAATCTATGTATTTCTTCCACCACTGCTTGATCTCAGGAGACATATTATTCAGGTTGAATTACTGCGTCGTCTCCCATTCTCTCCATTCCTCTCCCAGACCAGAAATGGTTGCTGTGGACTCCTTGTCATTTTTGGAGATTTGCTGTCAGTGGTAATATACGTCGCGTGTCAGCTTCTCTGCTAACATGTTATTAATGCTCTCAATGCCCGCCGCCCGCACAGACACAGGCCGGACGGACCTCCGTCTATACCGTCTCTGTCGGGTGGAAACCTCATATGTCCAAAACTGATACCTTTCAGGATTCTAATTAAAAAATAGTAGCAGATCTACAAGCTCAAAACGCGTCGCTTCGCGCCGCGTTTCAAGCTTGTAGATCTGCTACTTTTGGTTTGCTACTTCAAAGGTGTACTGCGTAACTTCTCTAGCTCTCTCTTTGTAAGCTTTCTATTTTGGTCACAGAGTCATGGCGAATTGAAGTGTTCAACTTGGCCGTAACACTGCTGTAGCGCCCTGTATGTGTGCAATTTAGTTTTTGCTTTTTTTGGTGACTATTTTCATGGCAGAAGCCTGAACCCTGTTTTTGCAATGTTCGGTGCAGATAGGAGCATTGAGACAGGTTGAAAATGGATGAATTGGCCCTTTAAACTCATTCAGTGCCAAACTTATTTCTGGCTTTATCACCCCTGTGCCAAGGCCAAAAATCCATTGTAAAAAAAAAAGTGCTTAGGAGCCGAGATACAGCCTTTTTCAGTAAGAAGTTAAACAAGAAGTGAATGGAGCAGCAAATCTTCAAATCATCATATCTTAGGTTCTGAACATTTTTTTTCAAAAAAACGTCGGCGACGTCATTGGCACTCTGGGCTTATGAAAAACGTGATGTCGGAGACGTCAATGGCACTGAATGAGTTAAGGTTTCAAAAGGAGAAATTACAAAGTAGCCTACATTTTGTTTTTGATATCAATGCATTGCTTTGAACCCGCGAACCTGGCTGCAGATCTGCAATGTTCACTATACTAGATTGTTTAAGGTTGCTACATGGCCGTCAATTGCGGCCCTATATTGCGCTGATCAGAGCAATGGTTACAGAATTATGGACATTTGTAATGTTAAACACTGCTGTATGGCAGGCCCCTGAACAGTGTTTGTGCCAAGTCTGGTGTGGATTGGATCAACGGTGCGCCTGTGGCCCCTTGGGGACCCTCATGCGGCCCCTGGGGGGCCACGTGTGAACCCTGGTATGACTATTGTCAGGGCAGACCCCTACACAGTGTTTGTTCTAAGTTTGGTGCGGACTGGAGCAAAGGCGCATTGATGGCTCCTGGTGGGACTGTTATAACGACAGACCCTTGAACTGTGTGTGTCCTGCCCAGTTTGGTGCGGATCAGATGTAATGCAATGACATTTAGATAGCATGCTATTTACATAGATGCTACGTTCATTGCTTACCTGGTATGCTACAGTTTCAATGTACAGATTATTGTTTAGACTGATGCTAGGTTCTACAGTATCTTTACCTGTGATCCTAGTTTACTGAGGCGCTACACCGTCTCACTGCATTTGATGCATGTGCTTACCTTGCCTATCCCATTAAGAGCGTAAAAGCATCTGTCATTTTAGATTTTAACCACTTTAACCATTATCTTATACTTTGGCTATTCAAAAATAGCATAATATACAAGCTCATAGCGCTATGAGCTTGTATATCTACTATTTTTTAGAAAGATCATGTAAATGTGTACAAATCTTTGAATATATATATTTTCAAAGCGAACATTTGTAACTCAAATCTTTGCTTCTGGGGGATTCTACAAATGTCTTCCAAATCCTACAGTTTTCTGAAAAAAACATATGTTGCTATAATCAGTGGTGCTCAAACCTTTTCATGTCAAGGACCCCCATCTCAAAATGTGTTGTTCCAGGGACCCCCAGAAGCAAAGATTTGAGTTCAAAAAGGTTTGCTTAAAAAAATATATATATTCAAAGAGTTGCACCCATTTTTATGATTTTTCAAAAATAGCAAGCTCATAGCACTTTAATATTGGACATTTGAAATGGTTCATTCTTAAAGGACCACATCACCCATTTTTCAACATATCTTCATATAACTGGTCCTCACTAGTATCCACACAGTCAAGTAATAAGGTCCACCACCAGTAGTCGAGCATCATCATCATCATCATCATCATCTACATTTTTTTTACTGTCATTACTATTCAACATAACTGTAAAAGGGAATATGCAGCAACAACGCACATACATCTCTCTGACTGGCTTTAACCTCGGGGTGGAATTTACATTCGAATAATTTCACAGGGGGATTATCATTCCTCTTAGTGGGGTAAATCGATATTCCCGGGGTCGCTTTTCGGAGCAAATGGGGAGGTAATTTGCTGACACAGGCGGATGCAAACGGTATGCGGGAATGAGCAGGGGCTGATTTGCGACGACAATGGGGGGGAGGGGGGCGGGGTGTTGGGGGGGATAAAAGAATCATAATAAGAATCCACACGAAATATCAACATAAACCATGCCGGGGGGCTCCCCTGAATATCGTTTCTGACGGGTGGAAACCACATATGTCCCAAACAGCTACTTTTCAGGATTCAAATAAAAAAATAGCAAAAGTAGCAGATCTACAAGCTCGAAACGCGTCGCTTCGCGCCGCGTTTCGAGCTTGTAGATCTGCTACTTTTGATGCTTTTGTGCGACGCTGTTTGTATGATCAACTAGGGCGATAATTTACGGGAAAAAAATGCAGAAAGCTATAATCTGGAGATAAGAGGTTTCTGCCCGACGGCAACGTTAATGTATTTAGGTTGACACGATGCACTGGGCAGCGGCCTGCAGCACACTCTGTGGTAAAGATAGACATGTATCCGTTCCATACCCAGGACTACTGTTATTGTATATTGTCGCGTGGAAACCTCTCATCTCCATATTTTTTTCCTCCCGCATATTACTGTCCTGCTTCATACTAGTGTATAGTGTCACACAAAAGTAGCAAAAATAGCCGCTGTAAGCTCACATGCGACACATTTTGAGCTTGTAGAAATGTTATTTTTGGAGAAAAAAATGTTTACGTGAAAGTGGTGTCTGTGGGTTTGTTATAAATCGTTGCTGTCCGGCAGAAACCATCTAACTCCATTTTGACGCTTTTGCATTTTATTTCATAAATCAGTGCCATTGAACACCCTTTTACGTCCGTGTGTTGGTAAAAAAAATATTGAACGAATGAAAAGTATTAAAAAGCGCTTCTGACAGAAGCAGCTAACTCCATTGGATCCTCAAACGTTCTGCTAAACTCCACAAAGGGGGGTGGAGTTAGCTGGTTTTGCTGACTCCAGGCTCCACCCCCTTTTGACCTCCAACCTCATTGTGAGCGTGGAGGTCCATTCAGCTGTTCTTATCAATGATGAACAAAACCTCCTAAACTCCTAAAAATGAACATTTTGGAGATGGTTTCTGCCGGACAGCAGATAAATATTCAACCAATGAAAAGTATTAACAAGCGCTTGTGACTAAATAGTAATTACATTGGATTTCATTTATTGAAAAAGTAATGGTTTTGGACATACAAGGTTTCCACAACAATATTATAGAGTAAACACCTGTAATAAAAAAAGGAAGAAACAAAAAGTCACACCTCCTTTTTTTTTCTTATTACACTCTCAGAGTTAAATTGGCACTCAGGATACAGGCCTCTTCTCCTATCCATTGTTGACGGCCTGTATTTGTACATTATTCATTCATATATTCATTGGTGATAGACGTACGTTCATTCATTATTCAGTGCTGTTGACAGACTGTACACATCCACAGACCCACTGCACATTTTTAGTGTCAGAATCTACGCCTATAAACCACTTTCAACCTGCTGTTGGTATTTTGGTCATGTCAAAAGTATAGGCAAATTATAGGCCAAATTTTAAAACATAAGGACTGAGGTTCCGATCATTTAAAAAAAAAAGAACCTTATGTCACTATGTCAGTGGTGCTCAAACTTTTTCATGTCAAGGACCCCAAAATGTATATGTATTTAGCCGCAGACCCCCCATCTCAAAATATGTTGTTCCAGGGACCCTCAGAAGCAAAGATTTTAGTTACAAATGCATGCTTTAAAAATATATTGACTGATTTGCACACATTTTCATGATTTTTCTAAAATAGCAGATCTACAAGCTCATACAGTAGCACATCACTCTGTACCGCGCTATGAGCTTGCCGGCGACCAAATGGGGGTCTTTGGCACAAAGACGTTTGAGATCCTATATGTCATAATAGGATCTCAAACGTCTTTGTGCCAAAGACCCCCATTTTGACCCCCGAATTGTTAGATCATATAGTATAATGATCTAACAATTCAGCTATGGCCGCCCCCCCCAGGCCCTGGATTTTGAGATGGCGCCGAGTATATGAATCAGGGTTTTAAGCGTTGTTTATTTGCCTGTCACACAAGTTCCCTGGGTTCGCCCTCCCTGGAGTTATCAACACCAAATTGCTTTCTGGTCTCAGAATCCACTCAGCTGCATTAGAAGTCATAATGGACTTTGCCCGGGACCAAGGTGGCGACGGCTGCGGTATTGATTGAACCCACAGGGCGCCGCCGCCGCCCCGAAACGCCTCCTCTGCAAACGTCTGAATTATTCATGCCTCTATTATAATTATTGCCCTAATTGTGGCCCCCAATGTTTAGATGGCAAAGTGCCGGGGAGAAGGGAATGAATAAAACGGAAACGCATTCACTTTCTCTATACTCTCGCCCCCCCCCCCCCCTGTTATTGTTTGAAGATGCAAAATAGTAAATACGATCCCATTTTTCATCCGACGGTGGCCTATCATCGGAGCCATTATGAAGATGATGACGCGTACCGCCTGAAAGGCAAACAAAAAAAAAAGTCCCCAGACCGATCACGCCTCTTAGTTTTAATTAAAAATCACAGACAGCTTAATTGCGCCACAGTTGCGCTCGGCTGGTCAGTGATTGCTTCGGGGGGGGAAAAAGAAGCGAAAGCCCAGCGAGCGCGACTAGACGGAACCGTTGCCGATACGGGATCACTCCGTCCACACACACCCCCCCCCCCCCCAAACCTGCACTTTGGGAAAACATTTGGGGGCTCATGGGGGATGGCAATTATGTCATCACTTCCAAAAATTCACGTTTATCCCGTGTCCTGTGTGAGTTCTCTCTCCTGATTTGAGGAAATTGGTATCCCAACGTGAAAATGCATTTTCTGTTTAATCAAGAGCTGGAGAGACATGGAGACTCCTGTTAATGAACAAATACTTTATATAGAGCTATTTAACCTAAATATTCTGGTATTTTGTACATAATATTTCCTCCACTACACCTTTCATAGACACTTTCTTTCTGCAAACCATACATTCATTTTACACTGTAAAACTGGCCTCCCTATGCTGGGCATGTCATTACAGGCCCAAAAAAAAAGTGGCAAATGGCAAAAATAGCTGATCTACAAGCTCAGTTGTGAGCGTGTAGATCGGCTATTTTTTAAATGACACTGTCATTTAAAACACTGTTGTTTTTTTTTTTTATCTAACAAGGATGAGGTTTCAAGGCAGGGTGCTTCTTTAGAATGTACTTTGATGAATGACAATGCCTGCTTAGACTCTGAACTCGTTCAAGTTCACACTCAAGAGACGTGAGGCACACTCAGGTTACCTCTGTCCATTCAGAGAGTATTTTGTCATCATTTGTATCTCATGGGGTAAACTAAGACCCTTTTCAAATGTACTTCATCACAATTATTAGTTTTTTTAAATGCTGATCTGTAATTCAACCAGGGATCTGCACAGTATCTTCAAATTTATTCATCTTATTTTTTTGTAAATGAATGCCCTTCAGTGTCACGCGAAAGTAGCAAAAACGATCTTGCGCTTGTGAAAGTGGTTTAAGTCTATATGTGGGTGTTATAATATCGTCTGTGTCGTCTTACTTTTCAGGATAAAAAATAAAAATAGCAAAAGTACCAGATCTACAAGCTAAAAACGCGCCGCGCCATGTTTAGATCTTGTGGATCTGCCACTTTTGATGCTTTTGAATGATGTATGATCAAGTAAGCTTTAATTTACGAAAAAACACAAAAAGTAAAACTATGGAGATAAGAGATTTCTGCCCGACAGCAACGACATATAAAACCAATGAAAAGTATTAACAAGAGCTCGCGACTAGAACACGGGTTCCTTTTATCTGAAAAGTAACAGTTTTAGACATACAGTAAGGTTTCCGCCCGACAGCGTCGATATCTAAGATGTCATACATATTGCATTTTATGAAAATACTCAGCCCACCGCCTTACAGCCAGCTTATTGGACACTTCCTGGTGTAGTCTGACTCAATCATAATCCATCATCATGTCTTCATAACACACACACACACACACACACACACACAGTCTCACACACAGTCTCTCACACACACACACACACACACACACACACACACACACACACACACACACACACACACACACACACACACACACACGCGCGCACACGCACACACACACACCCCCCCCCACCCCCCCCCACACACACACACACACACACACACACACACACACACACACACACACACACACACACACACACACACACACACCACCCTCAACCCCCCCTACATATAAACTTGGTTTATTGAAGCATTACATGCAAAGTCGTAACGCTGTGCATTTAACAGTATATACAGTAATATCATTTTGTTGTTGTTGCAAAACTCAGTATCTACTTTTTTTAGAATACTTTATTTTTTAGTTTTAACTTAACTCTGACAGTGTAGAAACGGATGCTTTTGGGGTCCATTTTTTATACTCTGGAGCGGTCCCAGGGTGGTCCCTTGATTCTGTGCAGCTGCAGTTTCTCTGAGGCGAAGTTTGGATGGCAAATAAAACCTCAGCAAAGTTTGGATTTTCCATTAAGAGTTTTTCTTTTTCGATGTTATTAAGGTAATGTTCCAAAAATGTATTTTTCCCCCCCTCCTCAATAGAAAAAAAACTCCCAGTATTTCCCAGGGGCCATGTGGTGTCGTGTTGCTAATAAAATGTTAGTCCTCCGTTGAGAACGCTACTATATAATGTCTTTCAATTTCTTTTTTCTTGTATCTTCTTTTCTCTTATTGTCGTTGTCAGGCAGAAACCTTGTATGTGCAAAAAACGTAACTTTTCTGAAAAATAAAAAGAAGGAAAAAAATGCACCTGTGTTCCAAACGGATCCAATATAGTTATTATTTTTAGGCAACAGCTCTCTGTAATACTTTTCATTGGGTGATTATTTATGACAATCACAGACTGACTTAATCACTGTCACTTTCAAAATGTTTCGAAAATAGCCGATCTACAAGCACACACAACGGGTCCCATCGGGACACATTGTGCGCTTGTAGATCGGCTATTTTTGCTACTCTTGCGTTACGCTCTTGCCTTTTTATCATTTTTAATCTAGCCCTCTCTTTTTTATTTTAGTTTTTTTTCTTATAAAAATAAAGTTGGTTCCTATTCTGTTATGTAAAGCGACTTTGGGTACTTACATTTACGGAAAAACACAAAACATATGCACAGCAACCATATAGTAAAGACCTTCACAGGTGTTACCAATGATACTAATGAAGGCTCTGTTCCATTCTGGTCAAACAGAGTCAGGGTGCTGATATTGTGCATGTTGGCTCACTGGAAACACTCTGCTACACCAGTGGGTCTCAAAGTGTGGTCCAGGGACCCTCATGGTTCCTTGAGGGGGGTTCCAAATGGCCCCTTACAGGAGTGTAACTCTGAGAGTGTACAAATGGAACCAAATGGACGCGTAAGGGTCCATTTGGTTCCATTTGTACACTCTCAGAGTTATCGGGTCGTTGAAAATAAAAGGTTTGAGAACCACTGTGCTACACTAAATGGAAAAGACCCTTCAATAGTATCATTGGTAACACCTGTGAAGGAAGTAAGGAAGAGGCCCAATTTCCTTCCAAAATGGCTGCTGTGCATAGAGCCGATTGCCTTCGTCTCTCTGCTGAGCATGTTGTCTCTAGCTCGGCTTTACAGAGTCGATCTCTTTTCCGTTGGAAACATAATTGTCTCTGGAAGAGTTGATAATGATCTTCTACCGGAGCCGTTATGCGACGCAGCGGAGCCGGCACTAATTTATTTTTCACGCCCTGACAAAGCTTCTTCTGTTCTAATTTGTAATCAGACACGATCAAGGAGCGCGCTTGCACAGCCAGTTGACATATGATAGAACAAAAGGCAAGGAGAAGAAATGACTGTCGCAGAAGAAGCTGTCAGTCTCAGCCCTGACTTTTCTGATCTCAACAATCGAGAGGGATTTATTTAGGGCTGTGACTATATCGATTCCTTTCTTAGCGATGATTCTGTCGATTTACTTTTTCGTTTAATCGAATAATCGGGTTAGTTAACCTCTTCAGCCCTAGCATACGCTTCATTTTACAATGATGTTGTGTAAAATTGTGAAAATAGCCGATCTACAAGTCGCATCGCGACTTCGTGAGCTTTTGGATCTGATCATTTCGGTATTCGTCGTGGGAGAAGTATTAGGCTTAAGTGTTTAACATTTTTGAACACCTGTGTGTGTGTGTGTGCGTGTGTGTTCTTTGGGGGAAACCCATCACGGTGGTCTGGGGTCGGGGGAGGGAAGCCGGGCGGCTGATAGTCACTGCATGTACTCCTACGGCTCTATGTCTTCCCGGTGGGGGTTCCTCACTGGCAGGTGAGAGACAACAGCAGTGACGTCACACATAAATGTGTGTGGGGAGGAATTAACTGGCATAACGACTAAATTGGGGAGGAATAAAGGGGTTAAAGGGGGGGGGGGGAGAGGTCTCCACCATGTCACTGCTCTGTCACTAAACGAAAGCCCTGCAGAGATAAGAGAATAATTAACAAAAAAGAAAAGAAACATGAGCATGTCATTGTCACTTTACTCCATGTTAGCCGTCCAAACAGCAGAACGCTTTCTGCCCACAGGACATCAGATAAATAAACGAGAGCAGTCACATTATTTTGTGCTCACTGTCATCATTATGTTCAATTGACACCTATACGGTATAGCCCCAGATTAATGGCAGATTTAAATATGGATGAGTCATTCAGGCTAGTGTGTGTGTGTGTGTGTGTGTGTGTGTGTGTGTGTGTGTGTGTGTGTGTGGGCGGGGGGGGGGTGGGGGGGGGGTGTTAAATGTAAACTGCTTGTGTTCATATTTGGAAGCCTGGGTAATGTCCACAAATCAGTTGTGAGAAGCCTGCAGATTGCAGGAATGCCCAAGGCAAGAGCTAAGGCATTGGCAAAATTCTGTTCAGTGTCTGTGATAATTGGCAGTCGCCATATATGGAGGAGGCGATGTTTCCTGTACCCGTGATCTGTATCCTGAAATACTTGTTGAGCTGTGTGTGTGTGTGTGTGTGTGTGTGTGTGTGTGTGTGTGTGTGTGTGTGTGTGTGTGTGTGTGTGTGTGTGTGTGTGTGTGTGTGGTGGAAGAAGTACTCACATTTTGTACTTAAGTACCAGCATTCAAAATGAGTAAAAGTACAAAAGTATTGGCATCAAAATGTACGTAAGTACTAAAAGTAGAAGAGATCAACACTGGAGCAACATGGACATTTTAAGCCTTTTATTATTTACTGTAGGTGCAAGTACTGTATACATTGACTGACGTTTCGGTCTTTCGACCTTGCTCAGAGTCATGAGTCGTGTTGCTCCAGCGTTGATCTCTTCTGCATCTGTTGTCCCTTCCCCTGTGACGCAACCGGACTTGCCGTTTAAGGCTAGTCCAATACATCCACTGCCATTTCCATCGACCTTACCGTTAGGCCGCTAGGGGCAGTTGAAATCTATTTTGGGTTTTTTTTTTTCATTCTGGAGAGGACACTTTTTTAGCGACGGGTAAAAGGGCAGGTGCTCAAGCCCCCTTTCATGTCTATGTGTGCATGTGCCTGTTAAGTACAGTACTTGAGTAAATGTACTTAGTTACTTTACACCAGTGGTTTTCAACCAGTGGTCCTTGAGAGAGTACCAGGGGGTCCCCGGCAAAATTAGTTAATAGCGTCACAATCATTTTTAACCACTTAGCTTTGGCTATTCAAAAATAGCAGATATACAAGCTCATAGCGCGGCACCGAGTGCTGCGCTATGAGCTTGTAGATCTGCTATTTTTGAAAAAGTGTGCATATCTTTGAATATTTATATTTTTTAAGGCGAAAATTAACTGATATCTTTGCTTCTGGGGGTCCCTGCCACAAAACATTTTCAAATGGAGGTCTGCGGCCAAATGTATATCAATTTAGGGGTCTTTGGCATGAAAAAGGTTGAAAACCACTGCCTTACACCACTGTGTGTGTGTGTGTGTGTGTGTGTGTGCATGTATGTGTGCGTGCGTGCGTGCGTGCGTGCGTGCGTGCGTGCGTGTGTGGGTGGGTGGATGGCAGTGTTTCTGAAGTGTTCAGTCCAGTCTATATAGCTCTTCTTGGAACCTCACTCTCCGGTCTCCGCTATTAGCGCCAAGATGAGGTTCTGCTGCGTCGAGCTCTGGGAGAGGTCGGGACCGGAGAAAGGTCCCAATAGGCTCTATGTACAGCAGCCATATTGTGAAGACATTCACAGGTGTTACCAATGATACTAATGAAGGCTCTGTTCTGCTGATATTGTGCATGTTGGCTCACTGGGAACACTCTGCTACACCAGAGGGTCTAAAATGTGGGTCCAGGGACCCTCATGGTTCCTTAAGCGGTTTCCAAATGGCCCCTACGGGTGTGTAACTCTGAGAGTGTACAAATGGAACCAAATGGACCCTGCAATGTAGTCGGAAAGTAAGATTTAAGCAGACAGGGTTGAAACAACCGTTTAAAAAGCTTATTTAGTCAGCCTGTGCCATGTTTTCTCATTGCAGGAAGTCGGAGCCGCATCGGCAGCAGTACTGACACCCGTGGTCTGGTGTTGAATGACAAAACATGGCACGGGCTGACTAAATAAGCCATTTAAACGGTTGTTTCAACCCGTCGCTTAAATCAAGGGTGCCCAAACTTTTCAGGCCACAATCCCCCCCAAATAGTCATATTTGAAGAGCTGGCTGGGGACCCCCCCACCCTGACAAGCACTTGGAATTGTAGGCGTTACATTTAGTTTAACTCGGTTCCACAGATAAAGGTCGTGAAAATAGCTTGTAGTTCGGCTATTTTCACAATGTTTACCTCTTTCTTACGTAATATTTGACAATTTGGCCAATTTGGTATTAAAAATGCCTTAATGTAACTAAATGTGAAGCTACCCTGTATACATTGATACTGTATGTTGGTGTGTTGACCGTAGAGTGAGAAAACAATGTTGTACATTAAGCTAATCATCTGGGGACCCCTCAAAAATAATCCGGGGACCGCCCTGGGGTCCCCGGCCCCCAGTTTGGGAACCACTGGCTTAAATATTACTTTCCAACTATATTGCAGACGTCTGTTTGCTCTCTGGACTACCTTTACCGGACACAGGAGTGCAGGAATAGCAACTAGTCTTTGAATAGTGCATTAGCATGTACCTGCTTTTAGGGGACAGAGTGGAAGCTTTTAGTGGGTGCATAAAGCTGTCACCGAACCGAGTCGGCTTGGCCTCCCCCTCCTCCTGGGTGCCATATTCCATTGTTCTTAACCATGTTTTCTCACTCTATTAGGCATTAGCACAGAGCCAGAGAGCTGTACAAAGATGTTCCACCAAGAGGAGAGAGGGAGAGAGACAGAGAGTGTGTAAAAATGTCACATACTGGAATGGTGAGGACGCAAATGCAGGGCAGCAAGGCAGCTAGAGCTAAAACCCCATGGTCAGTGGTGGAAACAGTATTGTTTACTTAAGTAAAAGTATCAATACTGGAATGTAGGAATACTCTGTTACAAGTAAAAGTCTGGAATAAAAAAAAATACTTGAGTAAAAGTACAAAAGTCTAAAATGTGTAAAAGGCTTTTGAAAATAGCTGATCTACAAGCTCACAACGCGTCGCATCGCGACGCGTTGTGAGCTTGTAGATCGGCTATTTTCAAATAGCCAAAGTTTACGTAGGGCTGAAGTGGTTCATGTATGTTTTGTAATAATAATCAAAATCCACAAAGTAACTAGTAACTAAAGTGTTCAAATAATTGTAGTGGAGCAAAAGTACAATATTGGTCTCTGAGATGTAGTGGAGTAGAAGTAAAAGTATAGAAAAATGGAAATACTCCAGTAAAAAAAAAAAAAAAAATCCTCAAAAGTGTACTTAAGTACAGTACTTGAGTACATGTACTTAGTTACTTGACACCACTTGGCATTTTAATACAGGTAAGCAGAAGACATCACTGTCTCAACACTGAACAAAGACCCGACAAGGACTTACTGGGGAACATGACTAACATACACAAGAGGGCTGATAACAGTTTAGATTTTGCCTGCCCGTTTAACTTTTTGGACGTCAAACCGTGTCTTTTGTGTCTGAGTCCTTTTCACGAGTGTCTGACAAAAAAGACAACAGATGGAATGTGTCACTACCTGTTCGCTGAATGCGTTCACCTCGATGTGAGCAAGTCAGTGTTGGAAGAAGTACTCCATTTCCTTTTCTTTTCTTTTTACACTTAAAGGAGAATTCCTGTCATTTTAAGTGTTATGTTTGATGTGTGTCAAATCACTTACCAACGTAGGAATGAAAATCGCGTAACTCCACAGAGCCCCCTATCGACCCCCACCGTTGTCATTATAGGAGGATATAGGATAGCCCAAATTCGCCTATTTTAACCAATGCAAAGTCAAGCAGCCCCAGCGTTAGCTCGTTTGTTATTAGCCGTTAGCTTGTCGGGAGTTTTAGCGCCTGTTACATTATCATGGGACTCAACAATGAGTACTAGAAGCAAAAAAACAGACTTTGCATTGGTTAAAATAGGCGAATTTGGGCTATCCTATATCCTCCTATAATGACAACGGTGGGGGTCGATAGGGGGCTCTGTGGAGTTACGCGATTTTCATTCCTACGTTGGTAAGTGATTTGACACACATCAAACATAACACTTAAAATGACCGGAATTCTCCTTTAAGTAAAATTATTATGCCACAATGTGGAAATACTCTGTTAAAAGTAAAAGTCTGGTATTCAAAATGTACTCGAATGAAACGACAAAAAATGGCATTGAAGGAAAAGTGCTCAGAAAAGCGCTCAAAGCCGATCTACAGTACTAGCTTGTCTACTAACACGTTGTGGGCTTGTAGATCGGGAGGCATGCGTTAATCCGACAGACCTTTTCTCCGACTATGTGTAGATCAGCTATTTTTCGTATTGACAATGTATAAAATGGGGCTTAATTGGTTTATGTACGTGTGTTTTGTATTAATAATCAAAATTCTGCAAAGTAACTAGTAACTAAAGCTGTCAAATAATTGTAGTGGAGTAAAAAAAAAAGCACAATATTTGCCTCTGAGATGTAGCGGAGTAGAAGTTTAAAGCATCACAAAATGGAAAGTACCTAAACATGTTTACTTACCGTAATTACAATAGAGCACCGAAGTCTGACGTAATTTACACATCCTAGGTTTGTCTACCTGGTTCGTGGTTTTCCACCCCCATTCTGAATCCCATAGACGTATTTAATATCGCGTCAAATAAGAACTGTGTTCCAAAAATAAACAAATGACCCCGGCGGTTTTACTCTTATGGATACGAAGCATCGACTGACGGTGAGAAAACGATAATGTTACTTCCGCCGAATTAGTAAAATTTTCGCCAGAAACAGACTGTATCAAATATAAGTGACTGACTATCATAAACGATACAGAACCTCCTCCCTGAAAATATCGCCAGGATAGTTTGTTTATTCTTGGACCACAATTCTTATATGAGACGATTCTAAGATGACCCAATGTTATTCTCCACAGAGAAATGACTTTACGAACCTGGGGATGAACGAGTGACGTCAGGACTTCTGTACTCTATACTTGCTTAAGTAAGTTGCTTTCCACTGTACTGATGGTGTTGTTGAAAAAAAGGAAAGAAAACGGAGTTGAAGGGCTCCGCTTGCTGGGATTGACGGCGACCGCTCAGACGGGAGCTGCTAAACACGAGATGCACGCAGGGGTCTGGGCTGTCGTGCGTGCAAAAAACAATACAAAAGAGAATGTTCTCTTTCAATTTTCCATTTGATTTCAGGTGGAGCGTGGCCGCGCTTGTCAGAACCAATCGTTGCTGTCTGGCAGAAACCTTCCATCACAAAGTAGATCACCTATTTTCACTATTTTATGTAAATGAATAAAAAATAGAAGGGAGGAGGTTTGTCACATTTTGAAACATTTGAGTACTTTTACGTTGGTACAGTACTGTAAGTGTATTTCGTTGCCAGTACTTGGGTACTTTGACTACTCCTGGGCCTTTTATTTGCAGTGGTGGAAAGTAACATTAAGTACATTTACTTAAGTGCAATTTTGAGGTATTTGTATACTTCACTGGAGTATTTCCAATTTTCAATACTTGTACTTCTACTCCACTACATCTCAGAGGCAAATATTGCACTTTTACTCCACTACAATTATTTGAAAACTTTACTTGTTACTTTTTTGTTTTTGATTGTTATTACAAAACATACCACTTCTACGATATATACATTTCAGTCATTTGAAAATAGCCGATCTACAAGCTCACAATAACTTGTAGATCTGCTATTTTCAAAGGATTTTTATACATTTTGAAAACTTGTGAAATTCTGCATAATAAGTACTTTCTACTTTTGTACTTTCAAGTATATGTTGATACCAATACTTTTGAATTCAGGACTTTTACTTGTAACAGAGTATTTCTACATTGCACAATTGATACTGTACTTTCTCTTTTTTTTCACACTGTGGCATTGGTACTCTTTTACTCAGGTAAGAAAGTAAAAAGAAAAAAAAAAAGATCCGAGCACCTCTTCCAGCGCTGATGAAACGGAACGGAAGGCGACGCGCCGTGTCGCGGCGCACGGGGGAGATGAGACGGGGCCCGATAGGTTTGTTATGTTACCTTTTTTTATTTTCCGGATCCAATGAGACCCATATGTGTTCCAGACACGGCCTCGTGGCGTGTGTCTTTTTTTGTATTATTATTATCTACCTACGTGAGGCAGAAAAGAAAAAAAATATGTGGAGCGACATTGTGGTGCGTGCCGTGCGGCTGTGTGTGTGTGTGCTTGTCTGCAGTGGTGGAAAGTAACTAAGTACAGTAACTAAGTACATTTACTTAAGTACTGTACTACAGTAGGTACAATTTTGAGGTATTTGTACTTTACTTGAGTATTTCAAATTTCCAATATTTTTACTTCTACTCCACTACATCTCGGATCCAAATATTGTACTTTTGGATTATTATTACAAAACATACATTAACCACTTCAGCCCTATATACATTTAGGCCATTTGAAAATAGCAGATCTACAAGCTGTAGATCAGCTATTTTCGAAAGATGTTTATACATTTGAAAACTTGAAATGGGACATTCTGCATAATGAGTACTTTTACTTTTGGTACTTTTAAGTACATTTTGATGCCAATACTTTTGTACTTTTGCTCAAGTAAATTTTGAATTCCTGACTTTTTACTTGTAACAAAGTATTTCTACATTGCCGTATTGCTACTTTTACTTAAGTAAAACATTTGGGTGCTTTTTCCCACCACTGTGTGTGTGTGTGTGTGTGTGTGTGTGTGTGTGTGTGTGCTTGTCTGCGGCGATGCTATCCGTGTCACGCGCCGGTATGACTTGATCCGCCTGAGGTAAAAAATAGAACCCCCCCCCCCCCCCCTCCCCCCCCGCCGCACGCCCCGGTTGGAACAAACTGTC
This sequence comes from Gymnoscopelus microlampas, assembly GCF_963454915.1. Taxonomy (NCBI): domain Eukaryota; kingdom Metazoa; phylum Chordata; class Actinopteri; order Myctophiformes; family Myctophidae; genus Gymnoscopelus; species Gymnoscopelus microlampas. The sequence continues at coordinate 8,908,266 of NC_139941.1, read as the reverse complement.
ATGTGTCTCTTGTCAGAGCTCTTTTTCTTCTTCTTCTTCCTGTTTCTCCTGTGAGCATTAACGCTGTTCCCAAATTGGAAGCGACGCGGGAAAAAAAACAGCGGTTCATGTGAAGTTCAACTTTGAATGAAGTGTTAGCTTTACCACTTTTCTCCCCTCTTTATTAACGATGATGGATAATTCACACCTCCTCTTGTCCCATGTGTGAACACATCGTCGCTGTCGGGCATCAACCTCGTTATATCCATATTTTAAGTTTTTTTCTTTTTTTTCGTAAATGAACGCCCTACTTGAGCATGCTACAGCGTCGTACAAAAGTATCAAAAGTAGGCAGTGGTGGGGAAAAAGTAAAAAGAATAATTCACTTAAGTAAAAGTATCAATACTGCCAGGTAGAAATAAAAGTAAAAAATGTCACAAGTAAAAGAAAAATGTACATAAGGTACCAAACGTAGAAAGTATTCATTATGTAGAATGTCCCATTTCACAAGTTTTCAAATGTATAAAACTAGAGGTCCCGGCGCCCCTAGCCGCGCACAGGGCTCTAGTGAGGGCTGAAAATCGCAGATCGGCTATTTTCAAATGGCCTGAAGTGGTTAATGTATGTTCTGTAATAATAATCCAAATCTACAAAGTAACTAGTAACTAAAGGTTTCAATTAATTGTAGTGGAGTAAAAGTACAATATTTGGATCCGAGATGTAGTGGAGTAGAAGTAAAAGTATTGGAAATTGGAAACACTCAAGTAAAGTACAAATACATACCTCAACATTGTACTTAAGAACAGTACAGAAGTAAATGTACCCAGTTACTTTCCACCACTGAAAAAAACAGACATACAAGCTTGAAACACGTGTTTTGAGCTTTCACATCTGCTACTTTTCCTACTTTTCTTCCCCTTTATTAACGATGACGAATAATTCACACCTCCTCTTGTCCCATGTGTGAACATATGCGACCGTGGTGAGAAGTAGGCTATTACTGTTAAAAGCATCCCTGGCTAATAAGCCTGTTTTGCCTTGATACATTATAGTTGCTCTCTATAACAACATTTTGAAATGAAAAACACCTTAAATATTGTATTTATTTTTGAAATAGTTCATATTTTACTCAAGGGGGACAACGCCCGCCGCAAGTTGATGATGTCATTTGTCCATGTGTGGTCCAGCCCTATGGAATGCATTTGCTAATAAAAACATATTTAAAATATTGTTTTGATGCTCATATTAACCTTTGGAAGTATTATGTTTGTTTTTAGTTATTTTTAGGTTAAGTACGGTTGTTTATTGCTTTGTCGTGCCTGAATTGCCTTCGCACCCGCTGGCACTTCACAGTTTGGCAAAGCCCCCCCTTTGTCCGTGTCAATGCTTGGACAATTCACTGAAGTGCCAATGTCACGGGGTCTCTGAAACTTTGGAGAGGTACTTACTTGAGGGTGTCCATTTTCCAAGACTGTGTAGACTTCTAGTTTTTTTTTTGCTCCACTACAAGTATTTGCAAACATTATTACAAAACATATACAGTAACTACTTTAAATCCCTGTTTTATACTTTGTCCATTGCAAAATAGCCGATCTACAGTAAAAGCGTACAACGTGTCGCTCTTTCTATTTCTTCAGTATAGTCAGGACATAGATCCTATGCATGCTATGGCATGGGTACTATGGCACATAAGGAGTCCACATGTATACAATAGGCTCTATGCAGCGCAGCCATATTGGAAATAAATTGGGCCCCTTCCTTACTTCCTACACACGGTCTTACCAATGATTCTAACCAAGTTCCATTTAGTGTAGCACAGTGGTTCTCAAACTTCTTAACTTCAAGGACCCCCATAACTCTAAGAGTGTAAAAATGGAACCAAGTGGACCTGGTTCTATTTTTACACTCTGAGAGTTACACACCTCTGCCATTCGGAACCCCCTCAAGGAGCTACGAGGGCCACACTTTGAGACCCACTGAGTGTTTCCAGTGAGCCAACATGCACAATATCAGCACCCTGACTCTGTTTGACCAGCATGGAACAGAGCCTTCATTAGTATCATTGGTAACACCTGTGAAGGAAGTAAGGAAACAGCCTTATTTCATTCCAATATGGCATAGAGCCTATTCGGGCTAGGTCTATGCGTTGCTGCTAACTTTATTTACAAAAAGAAAAACAACACATTTGCCGAAAGTGTCCATCACAAGTCGGCACGGTGATAAACCCTGACACAGACGCAGTACACCCGGTCATTATGGTCAAAATGGCCGGAGCAGCAGTCGGTAGCCTCCCTCCCTCCCAGGGGGGAGAGCAAGGGGTCTCGGTGTCTCCACCCTCCATTTGTCTGTGAACCGCTGTAGTTTCTTTTCACATTACAAGGTTGATTTACCTTGGTCTCCTCGGAGCTTTAACACCATTATCCCGAAGCAGCCTCGGTGACCTTAAAGAACAGCTCGGTGTCAAAGAGTGCTTCGTTGCCGTCGGGCAGAAACCTCTTATCGCACAAAAGCATCGAAAGTAGCAGATCTACAAGCTCGAAACGCGGCGTGAAGCGACCGTTTCGAGCTTGTAGATCTGCTACTTTGGCTTAGCCTGGTAAACCCTCCCTCCGGAAAATCTCATTTCCATTTGATTTCAGGAAGGAGTCTGGCCTGAAGGCTTGTATGGGCGTTTCTAGCGCTTTACCAGAAAAACGAACCTATCAGCGTCGTCGCTCATCGTTCTGTGATTGACAGCGAAAGTTGGCCAATCAGGTGGCGAGTTCGAGTGAGCCCGAATGTCACCGAGTGCAGTCTGAGTGCAGCCGACCAAAACACGAACGGCAGCCATCTTTTCTGTCCGCTATTTCTCCGCTGTTTTAAAACTTCAAAAAGGTCTCAAGCTTCTATTTTGAGGCACGGAATTTACTTATAAGATATCGTTTGGATAGAATTTAGTTGTTTAACTTCATACTTGTGGTCAATTAATCATGACAGAGCCTATTTAAAAATACAAATTTAGAGAACCGGCAGGGGCGGGCAGTGACACGCATGTATCCGAATAAGGCAACCTATTTTGGGCATGGCCGTCTCAAAAGTCCCGTTGCTTCACATTAGTCTGGAAGTGGTAAAAATGCACTGGCTGAAGTTGGACACTGCTGATTGGCTGAAGGGGTTGTCAGTCAACGGTATTACCCCCGCCCAACTCCAGCCCACAGCCAAAATTGCAGAATGGGCGATCATGCCAGACTCACTCCTGAAATAAATTACGAATGAGATTTCCGGAGGGAGGGTTTACCAGGCTAACTTTGGCTGTTTTTTTAGTTTGAATCCTGAAAAGTAACATATTTGGAGATATGAGTTTTCCACCCGTCTGGGCAGGGCGGGGCGTCTTTTGAGGGTTCCAGAGAATGGCTATAATTGCCACACAATTGCTTACTACAGCGTCACACAAAAGCATCAAAAGTTTGCGTTTTGAGCTGGCAGATTGCTACTTTTGCTTCTTGATGTGAAAAATGCCCTTTACGGGGTTGTGATGGGGGCTAGCAAGAGTGTGTGGGGGTACAATTCAGCTGTCTGAGTCATATATATGACCAGCAGGTGCTTAAAGGATGACTTCACCCATTTTCAACCTTTCTTCATATAATTGGTCCTCACTAATGCTCATGATAAAATGGTACTTTTTTTCCCTACTCTGTCTGTGTCTCATAGGAGGGCTGTGGACAGTCTAGAAACCGTCTACCAGTGACATCATCGTTAGGCAGGATTTTTTTTTCCCAACAAGATTTCACATTTTTTATTTAGATTTGTATTAACACGAGAACAATGGCGTCAATTATTGCATTGCAACTTTCCAGGAATAGAAAGCCTGCCGTTTCTATTAGCTTGGATTCCCTATCGATGATGTCACTGGTAGACGAGATTCTGGACTGTCCACGGCCCTCCTCTGAGACATAGGGAGTAGAACAAAATGGTACCATTTTATCATGAGCATTAGTGAGGAGCAATTATATGATATGATATGATATAAGTTGAAAATGGGTGAAGTCGTCCTTTAAGAAAGCATCATCTATTGGAGCGGACAGCTTTCATCCCCTAAATCCTGAATATGAATTCTTGCCTTCCGGCCAAAGGTTAAAGACCCCTGCAGCTAAAAACAATGGGTACAAATTCTCATTTGTACCTACTTCCATTCGTGCCATCCATAACGGAAGCAGGAGGAGGTAGCTATTATTATCTGGATCTTGTGATCATGTCTATGTCTATGTCCATGTTTATGTCTTGTGTATGTGTGTTTACTGTGTCCTGGAGTTTCCTATTATTATCTGCTGTAACATAAATTGCCCAGTTTGGGACATAGTGAACTTGAACTTGGACTTTGAATCTTGAAAAGATTTGGACCTGTGAGGTTGCCACCGGACAGAGACAATATTCTAATATCGTCTCAATAACAGTGAAATAAAAAAAATGTCTAGGTTAAAATAGTCTTTATGGTACTTAAGTTCAGTTTCTGCTTCCTTAACCAGTGATTGTGCAGGAAGTGTTTGGCATTGGCATTAAGGAGCTTCTTTTCATTGGTGGCACTGACTACCTTGTCCTCTCTGCCACGCTCTCTCTCTCTCCCTCTCTCGCACACACTTATGCACGCACACACGTAACGCCCAGGATTCGAACCCGGGTCTCCCGCGTGGCAAACCAACATCTTAACCACTAAGCCAAAGGGATATCCCTATCGCTTGGGAGAGATATTAGACTTTCAGGCCATCAGGCTGAGGTAGTGAACCACTCTGTTACACACACACACACACACACACACACACACACACACACACACACACACACACACACACTCACGTGTGCGCACACACATACACAGCTAGCAGGTGCACTATATGTATAAAATGTCATACCTCAATAGTTATGCCAGATGCAGTGATACAAATATACAATATAACTATGGTGCAGAAAAAAAAGTACTATACCGTTTCATTATGGTGCTAGGTGACCTGGTAAATGAAAGCTTGAAGTTACATTTCAATTACATTTTATTATAGGTTACAACGCTTTACAGCAAACATACCCGCAACGGCGGGGCTTGCAAGCATTTCACTTCAGCGCCACGGACAGCAACCGTGACATTTTGAAATTCACTTCAACTAATGAGCAACGCTGTTTTGCTTTTTCCCCCCACCCACTGCTTATAGGAAAATTGGCACGGCAAGTACAAATTCAATTTCAAGTAGGCTACTAGGCCTAGTCGTCAGTATTTTGAAGGGGACTCGACCAAGCCTTGCGCTCTGTGAATTAATCCACTATAATGCTTTTCCGAGTTGAATTTGATTTCAACTCTTGTTTTTTAGTGTCTTATTCATTCTAATTATTTTAATTGTCTCCGCCAGTATGGTGGAGAGTATGTTTTCGTCTCCGTCCGTCCGTGTGTGTGTCCGTCTCAGCCAAGCTAACATTAATCAAGCTTCACGTGACACGTGACAATATGTTGTCACCAATGCTTTGATTGGCTAGCGAGACGCATGATGAAATAAAAACCTATAAATAGTACCACGCACTTCAAAAAATCATTTATATTTTTTGAAGTGAGCTTTGAAGACCACTGTTGTTTCTAAATATGAATGGGGTGTGATTTTTTGTCTCCGCCAGGAGAGTTTTACCCTCCGTGTGTGTCCGTCTCAGCCAAGCTAACATTGGTCAAGTGACACGTGACAATATGTAATATAAATAGGTAAGACAGGATTAATCAGGAACAGTACTGGCGGAGACCTGTGCTCCGAGGAGCACATTTTCTAGTTCTTATTTGCTTTTGTGAGTTTTTTCCTAATAAAGTTGTTCTCTTTTTTCTACCCTTCCTCTTAGCATACTGAAATAGAAGCCATTGTTCTTGCATTGATACAAGTCAGTGTCAGTGCTGCATAAAAACAATAAATCACATGATAAAATATTAAAAACAGTCAATAACACCGTTTCTCAACATCTGGTCCGGGGACCACCATGGGACCTTTTTTTTTCAGTGTACAAAGGGAACCCTATCTGAGAAGAGCATGTGCCAGGGACCCCCACAAGAAAATATTTGTGTTAAGAAATTGTAAATAATTCAACATTTTTCAAAATGTTCCAAGACTTTTCAAAATGTTTAAAAAAATACTAATAATATTAATATTATTGGGTGTCCCCGGACCCCCACTATGAGAACCACTGCAGTATAGGGGCCCTTACTTACGATAATGTTAAGTGAGTTTTGGGGTTTGGTGTGTGAGTGTAAAGGTCTGGTGCTCTGTGCAACGTATATAAAAAAACATTAATATGCCTTCGAAATCCCAGGGTGAAAGATGGGAAAAAGTGTAACATTCTTATTAGTCACCCATCTCAAATGTCATCATAAACCTAATAAAAATCACACCCTGTGTGAAGAGAGTGGTGCCTTTGATGAGCCCCGTATTGATGTTGTCATCAATGTTTGTTTATTGGACATACATACACCCGGACACACAAAGTCAGATATAGGAGTGGTTGGCACCACTCAAAAAGAAAGGGGGGGGAGGGAATCAAATGGATCCAAGAGTCGCAAGCTCTTGTTAACACTTTGCATTGGTTCAATACTTATAAAACCCAGGCACACTTAACCACTTAAACCCTCTTGACTTAGTGAACTGGCTCTGTGCCTGGCCCGCTTTAATTTCTGTCTAAACCCCTGGCAGTCAGTAGGATACGACAGCAGTGACAACACAAAGACATGTGTGTGGTGAGGAACTAATTGGCATAATAATAAACACATTGGGAGAGAAAGTAGAAACAAATGAAATGCTGGGGTTCAAGTGATTCATTTACGAATACAAATAAATATGGAGACACAAGGTTTCTTCCCTGCAGCAACGATATGTAAATGCCAACGTGCTTTTTTTGCTGTGGTGTGCATGGGGGAGAGCTACTGTATTTCCAGGGCACAGTGTGGGGGCTCGTCCGTCCCCTCGCTTATCAAAACGTACTGTAGCTCGCTTCCCTTATAACAAGCACGGTAAATATTCAGACGCTCTGCTTCAGTGCTGCTGTAGCCTGCACTTTCTGTGTGTGTGTGTGTGTGTGTGTGTGTGTGTGTGTGTGTGTGTGTGTGCGTGCGCGCACTCTGAATTCGTTTGACTGCTGGGGTGACGTTCCGAACATACAAACATCGATTCCACTTTGTATTTGTCGCTGTCGGGTGGAAACCTTGTATGTCCCAAACTGTTACTTTTCAGGAAATGGAAAAAAAACAGTTCTTGTGCAGGAAGTGTTTGAATTGGCATTAAGGAGCTTCTTTTCATTGGTGGCACTGACCACCATGTCCTCTCTCTCTCTCTCTCTCTCTCTCTCTCTCTCTCTCTCTCTCTCTCTCTCTCTCTCTCTCGTCCATTTGGAGCCCTGGTGGTCTCCCAACCCAACGTTGAGAACCAGTGGTTTGGCTTACAGGCGCCCATCATTTGCAGTTTCAACGGGGAAGGTAACTGGGCACATATGTGAATATGAGCGGTGTAAAAATAGGTGCATGTATATTAGAAAATGCTCCTCGGAGCACAGGTCCAGGTAGTAGGAGTCAATCTTCTAGCCTGGCATGATGTGGATTCACTCACACGTTCCTCCACGGTATATCAGTCTGGACTTCGGCCCATAGGCAGAGAGTATGAGAAGTCTGGAGATGAACGGGCCAATCAGGGGCTGCTTTTCACTGTTGTACGGAGAGCAGTTGAAACGCAGTCACTGATTGGCCCGGTCATTTTCTTGGCCGAGACAGCATGTCTCGGCCATAAATACATAAAAAGTACACAGGAGCCGGGATACAGGATTTTGAACACATCGGGTGCCAGAGGTTTATTCAAATATTATACGTTCAGTGCCTGCTATTCTTCCATCCACTCACGTTGATACGTTGCGTGCTGTAGAAGCCCCGACGCGGAAGTAAATGTAAACAAGCGTGCGTGCGAGACGGCGGAGGGTCCCGACTAACGCCTGGAACAATAATATTTCTAACGCGATCCTCCATTGCAGAGTGATCGCCGATCGAAAACGGCTCGCTTCCACCACGTAAAAAAAAAATGGAGATATTAAGCTACATGGATCCACATCCGGCCTCTCCTTCTCAGAAACTCTGAGAAACTTATAAAATAAAATAAAATTGTCCAAGGCAATGAAAGAATTAAGAGCAGAATGTGGGGGCAGCAGATCTACAAGCTCACAGCGAGTCGCGAAGCATCACGTTGTGAGCTTGTAGGTCCGCTGTTTTCACTAGTTTGGGTTTGGGTCTTGAGCTAAAACGTTGATCTAAACGAACAATGAATTGGCCATCTGCCGATGTCCACGGTGACGTTGGTGTACAGCGGCTCTCTTTCTCTCCTCACCACCTCGTAGGACAGAGAGCTGATCCCGTCTGTTGCCATGGTCCGATTTGTGTTTTCGAGGAGGTACGATAGCTCATGGTTATATTCGTTATTTTTGTCTCTCGCATGAGGGATGTTTTTCGTTTTCCCCACCTCTCTGTCGGGACGTGACACGGACATGCCTCTAAACCCAACCCTCTTGTAAATGTCGTCGTCCTCTCCTCCCCATCCCCAGTAGCAGTTTGGGAAACCGTTGATTTTCAAAAACTGCTCTTTACTCATCGAAATTACACCTCCAAAGTTATCATGATATGGTAAATCGAAGTAAAACATTTCAATGGCTACAGACAGGTGTCTGGGTTGGCTGAAGCAGCGGTATGTGTTCCGGTCGTCCATTGGAATCAGGTCTGTGTCGCTGAACACAAAGCAGTCGTAGTCATAATCCTTCAGCGCCTCTGTGTAACCGATGTTCATCAGCTTAGCTTTGTTAAATGTCCCGTCTCCATGCTGGTTGATGACGTACACCCCATAGTGCAGTTGCTGCCGCTGTAGGAAGGGGTGGAGGTGGTGGAGCAAACGTTTGAGGTGCTCGTCTCTGTTTCTGAAGGGGATGATCACAGCTACCTTGTGGGAGGAGTCGCAGTCTTCAGGTTGATGCCGACCGCCAAGCTCAACGTTGGGGTTCTCCTTAAGAGTTTGCTCATGGCTCACACTGGAACTCAACTCCACCATCTGAGGACCAAGCAGCAGTGGAGAAGTCTCCGGACATGGTGCAGGGAGTGAGACCTGCATGCAAACCAGCAACACCATCAGTTTAAACATCATCTGGAGAAGACTGAAGTTCACAGCCACGGACCTAGGCATGTTGACTCTCAAACCTGTAATTGCAATCTAGCTCTTTATTTGCCCCCCCTCCTTTCCCTTCTACAACAACAAATCTTTTCCACAGAATATGGTAATGAGCTGCACAGAACAAGGAAAGTAGGTTAATCTCAACAAGTTACTCGCAATGGTGTTATTCATGTGAAAACTTTACTGTAGCCGATGTTAAATAGGGCCTTGGGCTGACGTCGTGGACCTTCATATTTGGGCACAACTGATCTGGCACATCCATATTTGGGGCGAGACTGAATTGTGAAGATTTCCCATAGACATACAATTGTAAAATTTGTGGCACTAATATATTAATATCAATTTAACTATAAACTAGAAAAAGTGCTCCTCGGAGCACAACTCTCCGCTGTTGGGAATGTTCTATCTGTATAAGTGTCCTATCCGTCCTGTCTGTATAAGTGTCCTATCCCTCCTGTCTGTATAAGTGTCCTATCCGTCCTGTCTATGTAAGTGTCCTATCCGTCCTGTCTGTGTAAGTGTCCTATCCGTCCTGTCTGTGTAAGTGTCCTATCCAATTGTTACAGTATCCGCCATTTCTCAACCATTTCGTGATTGTTCCTGTCTTACCTCACTCTTACCAGACTTGTGTTGGGAATGTTGGGAATGTTCTAATTCTTATGTTCTAACTGTCCTATCCATCCTGTCTGTATAAGTGTCCGATCCGTCCTGTCTGTATAAGTGTCCTATCCGTCTGTATAAGTGTCCTATCCGTCTTGTCTGTATAAGTGTCCTATCCGTCCTGTCTATGTAAGTGTCCTATCCCTCCTGTCTGTGTAAGTGTCCTATCCGTCCTGTTTGTATACTGTAAGTGTCCTATCCGTCCTGTCTGTATACTGTAAGTGTCCTATCCGTCCTGTCTGTGTAAGTGTCATATCCCTCCTGTCTATGTAAGTGTCCTATCCGTCCTGTCTGTGTAAGTGTTCTATCCGTCCTGTCTGTATAAGTGTCCTATCCGTCCTGTCTGTATAAGTGTCCTATCCGTCCTGTCTGTGTACTGTAAGTGTCCTATCCGTCTGTGTAAGTGTCATATCCCTCCTGTCTATATAAGTGTCCTATCTGTCCTATCTGCCAATTATGTACCAGCCATGCAGCCATTTCGTGATGGTTCCTGTCTTACCTCACTTTGGCGGTGGCAAAGCCACCGTCAAAGTGACGCCATGTATTTATACAGTATTTCACCGTATTGTCACGTGTCACGTGAGGCTTGACCAATCGGTGTGTCATATTTAGAAAGTGAAAACAAAACTCTCCTGCGGAGAGTAATAACAAACGATAATATCTCCCCCGGTCAAGAGGGAATTCCCCTTTTAGGCTAGCGGATAAGATGTTGGCTTTCCACGCAGGACACCCGGGTTCGAATCTCGGGCGGTAAGTGGGCGTTGAAGAGGCTTAGTTTTTCAGCCACGCTCGGAGGACACGGACCCTCCCCACGCCTGCGCGTAGGCTACGTCATGACATTGCGCGATGGATGGCGCATGCTTAAAAAGAAACGGATCTACAAGCTAATGCATAATACATAGCATCACAAAGTGTTGATAGCTTGTAGATCTGTTATTTTTGCGCATTATGCCAACCTTTTTACATTTGTCAGAGTTAAACTAACAGTGAGAATGTAGTGTGTGCGCTCTATCAATGTCAGATAGATGACAGAACAGACCTCAGACAAGAGCCACTTAGTGTTTGTTCAGTAACAGGAGCCTACCCGTCTGATAGGTTATTTTAATCAGTTTGATAACAAGTGTATCCAATCAGGAGAGAGGACTAATTCAGGATAGGGGATAAGCAAGTGAAATTGGAAGAAATGAGCAGACACATTTGGAACTGGAACACTATGAAATTTAAGCTCTCTCCTGATTGACTAAAATTGATAACACACATGTCTTCTTATTAAAACCCCATTAAGACCTGAGGCAGATTCTAAAAATGGCTTCTAAATCAGTTGTTCACAAACGTTCAAGATTTTTCAAATATGTTCAAAAATAGCAGATATACAAGTGAGCTTGTATATCTGCTATTTCTGAATAGCCAACATAATTTGTGTCTTTATTACACAGATGCTTTCCCGGTTTTAATGAGTTAAAGAGCTGGAGAGACAGGGAGACCCCTGTTACTGAACAAACACTGTATAGGCTAGCAATGATTATTATCAGAATATAGCGTACACTTTTTTAACAAAAAAAAAAATACGTTTTTGTTTTAACCAAAACATGCCACTTAATCTTTAATTTCCGCCTCATTGCTGCATGGATAGGGTTAATGATAACAAAGTGGATCATGGCAATCGCTGGAATATTTTGAGAACATTCGACTGAAAAGAGAAAACACGTTTGCGTCCAGTGGACAGGGCCCGTGGGGGGCATATGTGGCCCCTGTTGTGACTATTCTCATGGCAGACCCCTGAACGGTATTTTGTGCCAAGTTTGGTGCAGATTGGAGCAACGGTGGGTATGGCAAGGTATGGCAGGTGCCATACCGTGGCTCCAAAACGAATCATGAATAGTAGCCTAATGCAGGTGTAAGACCACTGTGTTTGTATTGTGTTATAGGTATAATGCATAGTTTTCTATGCATTTCGGGGGTTAGGTGTCCCTTATTTTAATCTCTGGGAGTTGGCAACATAACCTTGCCATACCTGGCGGATCTGCTACTTTTGATTATTTTTGTGTGACGCTGTGTATGATCAAGTAGTATGTTTTCTACGGAGATAAGAGGTCTCTGCCCGACAGCAACGATATGTTGCCCTTTTTATTGCCAAAAATCGGAAATCGCAATTACGTGCACAATTAATCCTCAGCTAAAAATGTCATGATCGCGTGACGGCCCTGAGCGCAAGGACGATGGAAGCTGTGGCTTCCATGGAAGCCATATGCACCACTGACGCACGCACTGCTAGCACACACTTTGCTGTGCATGTGAATCATCCTCCCGTAGAGCCATCAGTGTTACCATGTCCGCTTATTATAAGCGACTCTGGCTTGTCGCTAAATATTACCACAATTTGTGCCAGGAACCCCCGTACAAGATTTGTGGTGTTTAAATGTTTCCAAAACCTTTTCTCCCAAGATCTTTTGGTAATTAGCCGATGTACAGTGCAGTAAGTACAGTAAGGATTAAAGTGCTCATGTGGCCTATAATAGTCGCTTCTTTTGGGCTTGGTTTCCTGGCTGCTTATTTCTCTCACAAAAACTGGCAACACTGAGAGCCATATGCACCCTGACACATCATGCCATGCTAGCTAGCGCACCCACACACACACACACACACACACACACACACACACACACACACACACACACACACACACACACACACACACACACACACACACACACACACACACACACACACACACACACTGTGTGGATGGTTGAATCATTAGGGCCTGTTTCCCCTGGCATCTGTGAGTGCCAGTGCTGCTGAGACTACTTGACAGTAATGGTTCATGTGCTCACTGGGTACTCTGCAGGCGGTGTGGCAGCTCCACCACGGCCTACCTGCTGAGGCCCCCATGCCACACTGTGCTGTCTGTCACAACACTGTATCCTCAACGCTGTCTGTGAGTCGCTCTGAGAGAGAGAGAGAGAGAGAGAGAGAGAGAGAGAGAGAGAGAGTACAAATTTCTATTTGAGAAATAATGATGAGAAATGATATGTATCATATCACATGTGAGAGAATTGTTTGTGGTGAGCACACAGTTATTTGTGGTGAACCACATGCTGGCGCTGTAGTGCATTGCTGACAATCTGCAGCATATCCCACTGTTGTTGTTTTTTTTGTTAATGATACCAAGTGGAGCATTAATGCACTTTACTACGAGAGAGAAGCAGCGTACATTGCTCCGATCATATACAACATTTAGTGGTTAGATTTCTGGGGACAACGCAGTTGTCATTTTTATTTCATTATTATTAGGCCTAGAGGAGAGAAACAACGCTTGGCCAGGCGGACAGTGAAATGCAAATCATCCATTAACTTGAACAACGATAATGTCCGGGTGGTCTGGGGGTGTGAAGCCTCTTTGCCAGGGGGAGAGAGCGGTGAGTCCGGTCAAAACAGCCACAAAATAACGTCAGAGATGGTATATGTGTAGCTAATTTAGAAAACGTTTCAGATGAAAAAACAAAGAAGGATTATTTGAATCGACTGACGCACGCGCGCTGTAATATCGTAACATTGTAAGTTAACTCCGGATAATGCCTAAATGCTAATTGTAAATTGTAACATTTTAACAATTGAATTGAGTGAACCCCAGAATCCCTATTCTGGGGAGCAATGCTCGGAAAAAATAGCCGATCTACAAGCTCACAACACGCCCCAGCCCTCCTCTGAGACACTGAGTGAGTAGACAGACATGGTGCCATTTTATAATGAGCTTAAGTGAGGACCAATTATTATAAAGATAGGCTGAAAACGGATGTAGTGGTTCTTTATTGATTATCTTATTAAATCATAGATCATCATTTAAAAAATATATATATAATCGATTCAATTGATTATTTCAATTAACTATTGCACCCTGCTATTTTCCAAAGATTTTTTATACATTTTAAACATTACAATACATTTGAAAACGTGTGAAACAGGACATTCTGCATAATGAGTACTTTCTACTTTTGGTACTTTAAGTACATTTTGATACCAATACTTTTGTACTTGTACTCAAGTAAATGTTTAATTCCGGACTTTTACTTGTAACAGAGTATTTCTGCACTGCAGTATTGATACTTTTACTTACGTAAAAAAATACATAGGTTTTTTTTCGCCGAAAACCGCAGATCTGCTAATTTTCAGCGAAAGCTTTCCCCACAGTACGGATGCCGGGGTTTAAGTGGTTAAACTGCAGATGTCAGCCGCACGGTGTGAGTGTAAACAAGAGAACGGATCAAACGAGACGCGTGTCACCTTCCCTCCTTGTTTGTTTGTGTGCGTGTCACTGTCACGTCACATCGGGACGCCGGCGGCCAAGTCTGGCGCTTCACAGACCTTTGATTGTTGACGCCAATTAGCTTAACCCATTCAGACCGGGAAAGCGTCCGTGTCATTTTTAGTCATGTCTTTGGGCTATTCAAAAAATAGCAGATCTACAAGCTCATAGCGCGGCACCGAGTGCCGCGCTACGAGCTTGTAGATCTGCTATTTTTTGAAAAATCTTGAAAATGTGTGCAAATCTTTGAATATATATATATATATTTAAAGCGAACATTTGTAACTCAAATCTTTGCTCCCCCTGGAACAACACATTTTGAGATGGGGTCATTTTGGCGGCCAAAACATATCGAAAAATGTTTTCAGTAGCTAGCTATGGGTGCAGTACGTTAGTCCGACAGCGCATTCCTCCGACAGCGCAGCGCTCCGACGTTTCAATACTAAACCCGAACCAAACCCGCACCCTAACCCTAACCGCACGCGGATGCCACATAGTCGGAGAAAAGGTCTGTCGGATTATCGCATGCCTCCCGCTAGCTATAGCTAGCTATATCAGTGGTGCTCCAACTTTTCCATGTCAACTTTTCCACCCCCAATATAATGTATTTGGCCGCATATCTCAAAATATGTTGTTCCAGGGACCTCCCAGATGCACAGATTGGAGTTAAAAATGTAAAAAAAAAAACATGTATATATATATATTCAAAATTTTGTTTTCATTTTTTTCACATTTTTTTCACAAAAAATAGCAGATCTACAAGATCATAGCGCGGCACTCGGTGCCGCGCTATGAGCTTGTATATTTGAATAGCCAGAGAAATCTAAAAATGTCACAGATGCGTTCCCGGATTGAATGGCTTAAGCGTGCCCCGAGTCCACGCGTCCGTCTGTCCGTCGCCAATCTGACAGTTTCCATGGGAACATAGCCGCGGAGGAGGAGTTGGAGGAGGAGGAGAGAAAAAGACAAAGGAAGGGATATTTGAATCACGTCAGTGACTGCTGGAAGAAGACGTAGATCAAGTGGTTCTCAAAGTGTGGTCCGGGGACCCCCAGGTGGTCCCCAGCAAGACGTGTTGATACGGCATCGCAATCACTTTAGCCACTTTATCCATTTTTAAGTTGGCTATTCAATAATAGCAGATCTGCAAGCTCACAGCGCGGAAGCTTGTACATAATGCAATGTTTTTTGCAATTTTTTTTGTAAATCTCGAAAATGATTCTGAATCTCGATTTTCTTTTTTTAATGTTAGATTTTTTTCCAAGCAAATCTTCTGGGAGCGCCTGACACAAAACATTTTCAGGTGGGGGTCCGCGACCAAATGCATATCAATTAGGGGGTCCTTTTAGAACTACTGAAGTAGATCATTTTTAGTCTCAATACCACAATATTAAAATACTAATCACTAATGTATCCTTTATTCAAAATGAGACGGACTTAATGGCACAGTACCAAAGTAAAAAAAAAAGTTATTTTCAAATGTTTTCAAACATTTTTGAAAATAGCCGAGCTACAAGCCAACTCGTTTGTCATAATAATCTAAATCTGCTAAACTAATCTGCAAAATAATTGTAGTGGATTAAAAAAAGTACAATATGTGTCTCTGAGAGATGGATTGAAAGAATAAAAAATATGAAAATTCCCCTGAACAAGCAGGCAGGCTCTATTAGCTCAATGGTAAAACATGTCAGCACTTGCGCAGGAAACCGGGTTCAAATCCAGGGTAGAAGAGGAAAGTTACATAGTGCTGCTTTATACGTACTTGAGTAAATGTATTTAGTTTCCGCCACTGGGGAGTATGAAAAGATTGATGTTGGATTGAAACTGGTAACGTTCGCTGTGTCCATATGGGGAATGGCTAAACCCTGTTTGTGTAAAACAGTTACTTTTAAGGAAATGAGAAAAAAAAAGAAAATGGCTCCAACGCTCACAACGTACCGCGATGCGACTCGTTTTCACAAGTTTTGCACGATCATGCAACAAAGTACTGTAGGGCACTGATATACGAAAAAAAGCAGAATAAGCAGAAATACGGAGATACAAGGTTTTCTGCCTGACAGCGTCAATATTGAGCTTGCAGATCTGCTACTTTTGATGCTTTTCAATTTGAATCTTGAAAAGTCACAGTTTTGGACATAATGAGTTTTCAAACCGACATGTTTGATGCATGTAATAAAAAGGTAAAAAGTACGTCTCATCGACGTGTAATATTTGGCCTGTAATGTGATCATTTTTCATGATCATAGACTGTATAGGCAGAGAATAAATCTCACACGAGCAGCCTAACACCAGAGCCCAGCATCGATCAATGTTAACGACATGCTCAGCTCGCATATTCTGCATTAACCCATTGAATCCGGGAACGCACCTTGTGTCAATTTAGATTTGAGCTATAACCGTTTTTTTAATACTTTGGCTATAAAAAAATAGCAGATAGCTCGTAGATCTGCTATTTTTGAAAAATCGTGAAAATGTGTGCAAATCTTTGAATATATATATTTTAAAGCGAACGTTTGTCAAATATTTTGTTCCATAGACCTCCAGAAGCAAAGATTTGAGTTCCAAATGTTCGCTTTAAAAATACATATATGTTCAAAGATTTGCACAAATATTCACGACAAGCTCATAGCGGGGCACTTGGTGGACCCGCTATGAGCTTGTAGATCTGCTTTTTTTGAATAGCCAAAGTATAAAATATGATGAAGTGGTTAGACAGATGCGTTCCCGGTTTGAATGGGTTAATTAGAATTTTTTAACGATGTCACACTTTGTAAAGTAGCCTACTGTACATGCACCCACCACCACACGCAAAAAACATACTGTATGTATGACGCTTGCACGTGCACACACACACACACACACACACACACACACACACACACACACACACACACACACACACACACACACACACACACACACACACACACACACACACACACACACACATTAATTATTGGCTCAAATTCTACTATGCTTGTGGGAGACGTTGTGGCACTCACAAGTATAGTCACACACACACACACACACACACACACACACACACACACACACACACACACACACACACACACACACACACACACACACACACACACACACACACACACACACGCGCACGCACGCACACACACGCCTCCTATTAAAATGTTCAAGTCAATTAAAGGATGCTGTCTTGTAAGGCTCATCGATATAGAGGGCAGGACCTTTGCGTTTCTTCCCTTCCCGTCTGGAGTGTGTGTGTGTGTGTGTGTGTGTGTGTGTGTGTGTGTGTGTGTGTGTGTGTGTGTGTGTGTGTGTGTGTGTGTGTGTGTGTGTGTGTGTGTGTGTGTGTGTGAGCCCTTTGCGGTCCTAACCTTACATGCTGTTATTAGAGAGACAGTGACCCGTCAATGGGTCACGCTACACTTAAACTCCATCACAACGGTGGTTCTCAAAGTGGGCTCAAGGCACCCTGCGGGGGTCCTTGAGGGGATTCCAGGGGGTCCTCTGCAAAATGAGTTAATATAGCATAACGTATAGGGGCACGGTGGCACAGTCGGTAGCGCTGTCGCCTCACAGCTAGAAGGCTTGCTATAGCTCCTCGTGCATTGAAGGAGGCATGGGCTCAGTTCGGCTCTCCCCAGACTGGCAGAGGGAGAGTAGCGCCCAGCATTACAGCTTAGGCATTGGCACTGGGTGAAACAATGGGTTTTAAAAAAGAATCGTTGCTGTCGGGCAAAAATCTCCATATTTTAGCTTTTTGTGTTTTTTCGTAAATTAACACATCGTGTGCCAAAAACGGTCCGGACCGTTTTTGAAAAGTCATGCGTGGAGTGCCATAAGCTGTTATAACCCTGTTTTAATAAAACTCTGGCACTTAATGTGTTAACACCCTACTTGATCATACTACAGTGTCACACAAAAGTATCAAAAGTAGCAGATCTACAAGCTCGAAACGCGGTGTCCACTACTTTATCCAAAATACTTCACAACGTGCATTACATTCACACACACACATTCACACACACACATTCACTACTACACATTCACACACACATTCACTACACATTCACTACACACGTTCACACACAGGTTCACACATCGATGGCAGAGGAAACGATGCAAGACACCAACCTGCTCACAGGGAGCAGTGTGGGGTTCAGTGTCTTGCTCAAGGACGCTTCAACACTAAAGGTCCTTACATACCGGCGAATATAGCGAATATACGCAAAATTCGGATTCGTTCCGAATAATTAAAAGACGCTTTTTCGCTTCGCTTTTTCGCTTTTTCGCTCCATGTACGGAGCCATTGACTTTATAAGGTTTTTAAAAAAAAACGCATTATTCGCACGAAAAAAATCGCCCCGGTGTGTAAGGACCTTAACTCGGGGGTAGTCGGGGATCGAACCAGGGATCAAACCGCGAACCTTCACGTTTCCTAAGCAGCCGTTATACCGCCTGAGGGACCGGAAAAGGAATCGATAGAGTAATCGCTAATAAAATAATCAATATTTACAGCCCTACTATGCATATCGTCTCTGTCGGGTGGAAACCGCATATCTCCAAAGATGTTACTTTTCAGGATTCGAATTCAAAAGTAGCAGATCTACAAGCTCAAAAGCGAGCTTGTAGATCTGCTACAGTTGATGCTGTTGTGTGACGCTGTAGTATGATCAAGTAGGGCGTTAATTTACGAAAAAATAAAAAGTTAGAATATGGAGATAAGAGGTTTCTGCCCGACGATAAGGTACCATGGATCATGTGGTATAGCCTAGCCGTAGCATGAGGTCTCAGCTAACATGTTATAGAAGCAAGTGAGATTGGTGGAGGATAATTCAGCCAGTACAGAGAAGGAAATTATCGCTGTGGGAAAGAAACCTTGTATCTCCATATTTATGTGTTATGTTTTTTTTTGTTTGTTTTGTTTTTGTTTTTTTAATCTGTAAATGACCCTTACAAAAAGGGCAAATAAATAAAACATAAAAAGCTGCACCATGTACGTTTTCTGTTCTACCCCGGATTTGAACCTGGGTCTCCTGCATAAGTGCTGACTTTTTTTTTTTTACCACTGAGCTAACAGAGCCTGCCTGCTTGCTCTGGGGAGAAATAGAATTTTGACCTTCTGGTCAAACTTAGTTTCAAACCAACTAGGTCGCGTCCGACCTATAGAGCGTGCCAAAAATCCTGAAGGAGGCGTCAACAAGTGTCTTTTGGTAGTGGCGGACATCTTTGAGGGGTATAAACCAGGTTGACTTAACATAGCCCAATGCCACGCCCCCCCCCCCCCGTGGTGATGACATGTTGGCACGCTCTATAGACACAGGATCTAAATGTCTCAATAGAAGAGCAGGGAGACAAAATACAACCACCCCAAATGTATAAGTTACTGTATTAACATACTCTCCCATACAGATTGGAATTTGTCGTGAACATTAGCATTCACGACAAAAGGTTACATAATACCGCTTTAATTTTGTTCTGTATAATAGCAGATCTACAAGCTGTGGGTCGGCTATTCTTGCTACTTCTGTGTGACACTGTTGTATGAAGAAATAGGGCATTCATTTACAACGACAACAAAAACTCAAATTCTTATTCAAAAGCATCAAAAGTAGCAGATCTACAAGCTCAAAACGCGTCGCTTCGCGCCGCGTTTAGAGCTTGTAGATCTGCTACTTTTGATGCTTTCGCGTGACGATGTAGTATGACCAAGTACGGCGTTAATTTACGAAAAGAAATGTGTAACTGGTTGCATCCTTGTGTTGCAATCAGCTGCAGCTGTTGAGGCTGTGCTCAAACGGACGGACGGACGGACAGACCCAGTGGCTGGCACCACTCAAAAACACAAAAAGTTTGAATACAGAGATACGAGGTTTCTGCCCGACAGTGGCGATATGGAAGCAAAGTGATTTGGTGGCAGATATTTCAGCCTGTCCCTCCCACCCACACGCATGCAGGCCAGGAGAATTATTTATTTCCCATTCCTCTGCTTCCCTGTGGGTGAAAATCAATGAGTGGATCAATACTCCCCACAGCCCGCTGCTAACCAACATGTCTGTTTACCAGCCGCTCTTCATCTACAACTGGCAAAAAGTCTCTGACATTTTTCCCTGCCGTACTACTTTTTTTTGGCTGTTGGTTTAATTAGTGTAAAGACAACCTTGTAGTGCTTAAAGGGATAGTTCAACCACAACAAATATTTTTTTCTATTGAATAGTCACCCCATGGAGACTTGAATTCATGGATATTGTTTTGTTTTTGTCGCATTCCTAAGCCAATAATTTGATGACCAGCGGGACCGGTAGGCAGCGGTTCCGGTAGGAGACACAAAGGAGACTCTTTGTGTCTCCTACCGGAACCGCTGGCGGTCATCCAATTATTGGCTTAGGAATGCGACTAAAAGAAAATAACATCCATGAAGTCAAGTCTCCATGGGGTGACTAAATCGATAGAAAAAAAGCCATTTTGGGGGTGAACTATCCCTTTTAATATAATTTAATTTAATTTAATTTAAATGATTTACATGTATTTGCATTTCGAGCAGCGATTCTCAATCTGTGTTTGATATGTTGTTAGGTTGTAGCTATATTTTAGAATCTGAATGACTGAAATCTGAAAAGACTTGGAACTTCAATCCAAGGGTACAGCCTCAACACATACAGGAATTCTGCCACAAAATGTCTTCACAAAATGGACATTTGACCGGAAATGTTGTTAAATATTCAAAACGTTTCAGAAAAAGCATTACAAAGATTCCTCAATGAGGGAGAATGGAATGGGACGGAGACATGTTCATTTCTCCCACCATTCCCCGAACCACCTTAAAGGAGTATTTCACCCCAAAAAAAAAATCGTATTTTCTATCAATTACACACCCCATGAAAATTTTAATTCATCGAGATGTATTTGTTTTTGTCGCATTCCTAAGCCAATCATTTTAAAGATGCTAATGTATCCGGTAGGAGACTCAAAGAGTCTTCTTTGAGTCTCCTACCGGAGAGACCGCAGGTCATCAAATTATTGGCTCAGGAATGCGACAAAAACTAAAAAATCTCCATGAATTAAATGCTTCGTGGGGTGTGTAATTGATAGAAAATAAGTACTTTTTTGGGTGAACTACTCCTTTTAAAGGTTTGATGCCTGATCAAACATGCATACTGAGTGCAGAATGAGCAGCTATACTTTCCCTTGCAATTGTCCTAAATCACCTCAATGGTCTGTCAATTCACATCATCAAAATCTGCAATCACGGTCTCTGCAAGAGTGCATTTAAGGCTCAATTCAATGCTGTGCGTACACTGCAAAAATAAGTTGGTTAGATTTGTCGTTTCCCTCTCGCTAGTGAGTGAAGGAGC
The DNA here is from genome assembly GCF_963454915.1 of Gymnoscopelus microlampas. Taxonomy (NCBI): domain Eukaryota; kingdom Metazoa; phylum Chordata; class Actinopteri; order Myctophiformes; family Myctophidae; genus Gymnoscopelus; species Gymnoscopelus microlampas. The sequence goes on along the minus strand of NC_139941.1, from coordinate 8,886,787 downwards.
CGTTCCCAAGGTCAAGAGCATCTCCAGCTGAGCTTGATTGTAAATTAAAGTCTGATTGCAAAAAAAAAAAATCCTCATCTCCAGATATCTGCTACTTTTAACCCTTTAAGACCGGTGAAGAATCCGTGTCATTTTTAAGGTGTCTTTGGGCTATTCAAAAATAGCAGATCTACAAGCTCGTAGCGCGGCACCGAGTGCCGCGCTACGAGCTTGTAGATCTGTTATTTTTGAATAGCCCAGAACAGTTTTCTGAAAAAAATATGTAACTTTGATATCAGTTGGTTCTCCAACTTTTTCATGTCAAGGACCCCCAAAATGATACGTATTTGGCCCGCGGACCCCCATCTCAAAATATTTTGTTCCAGGGACCCCCCCCCCCCAGAAAGATTTGAGTTACAAATGTTCCCTTTAAAAAATATATTCAAATATTTGCACATAATGGTCAAGATTGTTCAAAAAATAGCAGATGTACAAGCTCATACTCGGTGCCGCGCTATTAGCTTGTAGATCTGCTATTTTTCGAACAGCCCAAGCATAAAATATGGATAAAGTGGTTACAAAGAAGCGGTCCCGGTTTGAACGGGCTAAGTACCAGTCTCCACTTTGCTTCCTTTGAACTGAGTGTTGGACAAAGTGCTCAACCCCGCGTACTTGAGTCAAAGCATAGATACTCCTGGTCAAACATTACTGAAGTATTCAAAACGTTTTTCAAAGCACTCAAATATGATAATAACGGTCAAATATGACTCAACTACAAGTGAAGTTGCTTTGTCAAAGTGTTCAAAAGTAGATGCTTTTCGAAATACCTATACCATAAATAAGCTAGCCTAGTTCTTTGTCCTACCGACAGGGTATGCAATGCAGCAGACAGACAGACAGACAGACCCTTTTATAGACGTCTAGCAGTGGTGGACAAAGTACTCAACCCCAGTACTTGACTCTATAAGTAATAACGGGAAGTGAATGTAGCTCAGTAATCAACTTAAGCATTCAAAAGTACAAATTACAAAGTAGGCTGCAATGCTTTTCTTTTAAATATATGAGTGCACTGCTGTATTGATGGTGAAAATAACCGATATACTAAGCTCACACAATAAGGATAACACGAAAAAAATCCATTGTGGTCCAAATCTTATACTTAGTTACATGTCCTGACAGCTAGCCTCCTACAGAGCCACGCTGTGTAAAAAAGAGAGAACAGCTGCATTTTTGAGCCTCAAAATGGTTCCAGGGCGTTTGGTCTAATAGCCCCCCATCTTGAGCATTCGTGTGACCTGCCCAAATTGGTTATTGACCGCTCAGCACAAAACACGTCAAAGCAAATAAACAATTATAAGCTTCCGTCGGCCGAGTCCTCGGAGTACCGGGATCAACCTCGGGATCACAAAGGTCTATCCCCCTGCGGCCCGGTGGGGGGGGACGGGGGGGGGGGGGGGGGGGACCGGCCCAAACGCAAGAGCACGGCAGCCAACTGAATCACTTTTTTTTTTCTAACTGGCTGACCTGAGCATGGACTCGGTTAATTAAGACAGTGGTTCTCAAACTTTTTTTTGTGCCAAGGTACCCCCAAGTGTACATGTGTAATGCCTGCAGGATTCGAACCCGGGTCTCCCACGTGGAAAGCCAACATCTTAACCACTAAGCCAAAGGGATATCCCTATTGCTCGGGGGAGATATTAGACTTCCAGGCCATCAGGCTGAGGTAGTGAACTCTGTTACACTCACCCCCCTTTTGGCCTCCTCCCACGGGGGAAACCCGACCCGAGTCACGGCACCATTGAAACGCCCGGGATTCGAACCCGGGTCTCCCTCGTGGAAAGCCAACATCGTAACCACTAAGCCAAAGGGATATCCATATCGCTCGGGGAGATAATAGGCTTTCAGGCCACCAGGCTGAGATAGTGAACCACTCTGTTACACATGTATTTGGCTGCGGACCCCCATCTGAAAATGTTTTGTGCCAGGGACCCCCCAGCGTATAAGATTGATGTATTTATGTAAAACATTGATTTAGATTTTCCAAACATTTATAATGTTTTTCAAAGCAATTTGAAAGATAGCAGAAGCTCTGCTGTGAGAACCCTGGGGTCACTTTGAGGACCAATTCATTAAAAGACAATAGTAGTAGTTTAAAGATGCAGTAAGTGACATTTGTTTTTGTTAAAATAAGTGTCACATAGCTGTATATCCTGTAGAGTGTTTGTTCAGTAGCAGGGGTCTCTCCAACTCTTAAGTAAACAGAAAATGCATTTTCAGGTCGGGATACCAATTTTATCCAGTCAGGAGAGAGATCTTATAAGATACATTATAGTAAAATGTATTTTATGTTTAGTAAAGTTCTGGAGAGATGGGGAGACCCGTGTTACTGAACAAACATTCTATAGCAACCATTACTATCAGAATATAGAACTTTTTTAACCTTTTAGCAAAAAACACTTTTTGTTTCAACCCCCAAAAAATAATCACTTGAACAACTTAGACGTTTAAACACAAAATACCCATTCTAAAAGATCGGCTATTTTTGTCAAAGATATTTGGTAAAAAGAAAAACAGGAGAGGACCTAGCATAGAGCCCTGGGGGACCCCGGTCAACTGAAGCATATAGGGTTTAAGTCAGGGGTGGGCAACTTTGATGATGAAGAGGGCCACTATGTTACCACACTCACTCCAGAGGGCCACATTGCATACTGTCAGACAGACACCTCTTATCTCCATATCTTAATTTTTTTCGTAAATGAATGCCGTTCACACACAAGTAGCAAAAATAGCCGATCTACAAGCTCAAAACGTGACGTTTTGAGCTTGTAGATCTGCTATTTTTGCTATTTCGGAATAGTAATCCAGATCTTTTTTGTTTTTGCTATTTTTTAATTGGAATCCTGAAAAGTAACATTTTTATTTAATTTCAAATGCATTTAGTCATACTTATGTTTTTGTTTCTTGAATACAAATACATTGGACATAAAAAAGACAATAGAATTTTAATACTAGTCATTACACTACTAATATAGACTGAAGTAATTAAAGCGGGGCATGTTTGCATGTTTGGAATTGTAACAGCTGAAAACAATAATATATCAGTAATTTGATATTAACCGGGCCGCATTAAGTGAAGGTGGGGGCCGCATGTGGCCCCCGGGCCGCCAGTTGCCCAATGTATGGTTTAAGTGGTGAAAAAAGAGAAAAAAAACTCCCTGCAGAATAAAGTGTTGACGTTCTCTAGACTGTTTCTACTCATTATGGGTGCAAGCCTTCTCTCTTTGTCCCCGTTTTGGAACGAGGACAAAAGGTCTGTGAAGCCCTCAGCTTCTTCCTACTGTATCATTTACACCTGTCCCAAATGCTCTGCCGCAAAACGGGCTAGAGAGAGAGAACGCGCTACTGTAAACGTTTATTTATGAGAGCGGCACCACGCACGCACAGACGATGGACCCCAGTCTGCAGGTCTGAGTGTACTGTGTACACAGCAAGTTATTTAAGGCACCAATGCACGCTAACCTGTAGGTGACGTCACCGCTTAGAATAATGTTGGTTACTGGCCTCATCAGCATTATTATGTGTCTCTCTCTCTCTCTCTCTCTCTCTCTCTGTCTCTGTATCTCACTCTCTCTCTCTCTGTGTCTGTCTGTCTGTCTGTCTGTCTGTCTTTGTCTCTCCTCTCTCTGTGTGTCTCCTCTCTATCTATGTCTGTCTGTCTCTGTCTCTGTCTCTGTGTGTGTGTGTGTCTCTCTCTCTCTCTCTCTCTCTCTCTCTCTCTCTCTCTCTCTCTCTCTCTCTCTCTCTCTCTCTCTCTCTCTCTCTCTCTCTCTCTCTCTCTGGTGAGACACCTGTGTGTGTAACTGTGTCATGGCCCCACGGTGGAACAACTTTTTTTCCCCTTCCATAAACGTGACGCCTCCGGGGATAGATAGCATAGCGTGGTATTTTCATCCTTTTTAATGCCATTTCCCTGCATGGCTTTCCCCCGTATGTGATTCCCTGCTTCTCCGGAAAGCAGCCATGAATTTAAAATATCCAGATTACACACGCACGCACGCACGCGCTTGCATTACTACTACGTGTGAGGACATAAACATTGTAGGACAGCATGGAAATTGATGAAATAATTTGACGGAAAATAGCAGATCTACAAGCAGTAGCTTGCAGATTGGCTATTTTCCGGCATGCTACACTGCCGTGCAACTAACTATACACACAGCCATAACCTCTAAATATCTAACCCCAACCTGAATCATCTCCTATATTGTAAGACCAGGAACATTGTCCTCACAATGTCTATTTCTATCAATTCTACTACATTTGGCCCTCATAAGTGTAATAATCCAAGCAGCGCGCATACCGTACATGCACGCACAAACCCACTGTGATATTATAATGTAGAAATGACAATAATAGCCCCCCCCCCCCCCACAGATAGAGATATTAAATACCGACCGTATAGCACAATTGACCGATAGCAGCTTGCGTCCGACGACGGTATACCATCGCGGAAATATTTTCTTTAAAGTATAAGAATTCATTATTGTTCATGTTTTGCATGGTAGGCATGCTGCTGAACGCCTGCAGATGAAAGGCAACTCAAGATGATGTCTCGAGATTATGTGAATTCATTCCAATTTCATGCTGTTTAAACACGTCTAAATGGGGGAAGATTCAGCAGCGCCGGCTACATGCTGCAGGAAGACTACTGGGGTGTGTGTGCCTGTAGACTCTCTCTCTCTATATATATATATGCGCATACTAAAGTATTCAAAAGTACCACAATGCCATAGAAATGAAAAGCATATGTTCTTCTTTTTTTTCAATACATTGCTGTATTGAAATTTTGAACATGAAAATCTGGTTTCAAACATAGTAAAAATAGCACCTATACGCTTACAATGCGTCGACATAATGGCTATTTTCACTATTTTTGAAATGGGGCTTAATTGGTTCATTCGTAATATATGTGTTGCCAGTTTCTGACTGTGTGTGTGTGTGTGTGTGTGTGTGTGTGTGTGTGTGTGTGTGTGTGTGTGTGTGTGTGTGTGTGTGTGTGAGACGGACAGAGAAAATAAGCCAGATAATATATACACAAAGAGGGGCCTGATGAAACATTAATGTTCACATAAACTTGTCTTTATTTCTGGCATTTATCATAGTTTTCAGATGAAAGCCTTCATGTTCTCAGGCGTGTGTTGGTTTTCATCACCAAGGTTGGTGAGGATTGGAGCAACGGTTGGTCCATCCACCCTCTAGTCAATTTTATTATAGGATTGAATCAATGAAAATTATTAACAAGAGCATGTGACTAAAATAATAACATTGGATACATTGGAACACATGGTTATTTCCCCCCCCATTTTCAGAAAAATGCTGTCCAATATAGCTTTGAACAGCTCTAACGCATGGATGCTACAGTTAAATTGGTTAAACTGATGCTATATTAACTCATTCTGCTGTGGACCGCCTGGAATCCTCTCATGGACCCACTGGGAGGTCCCCAGACCCCACTTTGACAGCCACTGGTCTAGTAGTATTGAACTTAACCATCCAAGACCTGCACACCTGTCAGCCTGTCAACTTCACACACCTCCTACATTCACTCACACACACACACACACACACACACACACACACACACACACACACACACACACACACACACACACACACACACACACACACACACACACACACACACCTGATCTACTGTCACCCATCGCTGCTTCCATCTCCATTTTACATCAAACCCAGAATTTTCTGCTGAACGTCATGTTTTTTTCCCCTGCTCGTTCCTTTCACATCTGCTTCGTGAAAAGACGTTCCTGGCGGCCACCGTTCCTCACAAACGGTGACATTCAAATAGCTGCCCAGTGCTACTGTCTTACAACAGCTGTGTTGTCTTGTCGCTTACCGTTCTGTGACTATGAAGCACAACATTTTGATTAATCATCAGCCATTTTTCCAATTGTTTAAATAAAAAAAAATCAATCATAGATACAATATTTATTGGCATCAAATTAAAAGTAAAACAGTGAAACCATAACAACGGCAACATGGATCAGAACGCCAACAAAAGCCAAAGCTTGTTTCCATTGTGGTCCATTTAAAACACTCAGCCAACAGACAAAACAACAGTGCAAATACAAGAAAAGATTGAAGCTGCAAGCAGCGATAAGCGGGGCCAAGGCATGAAAGGCAAAAAGCAACATGCAACAATAGCACAATAAGACGTAGAAACAATAGATTGAACTTGAGACAAAGCAGCCCATGTAATTAACAAATGAGCATTCGCAACAGCTGAGCAGAGTGCTGATGGATTGTGGCCAGCAATCCAGGGTTAAGAACCTTACTCATGGACACCTCAACCCATGGCCATAGACAGGAATCGAACTCTCAACCCACAGGCTGTCACAGTAGTGATTGAACTAAGGCTTCATGGTGTCTGTTGAAGATCATAGACTCTTGCCTTCTGTCATGAACCGAGCCCCTGTTTCACTAACACTAAGATCAGTTGTTCACAAACCATTTACCAATAGAGAAATGTGATATCTCCTCTGTACCAAAACTAGTGAAAGTAGCCGATCTACAAGCTCAATATATGAAAAGTTGTGAGACTGTAGATCGGCTATTTTCACAATGAGTTATGTCATACATTGAAAAAACCATACTCTCAAAAAAGCATTTCATGTCATCTTTAACAATTGCACATCTATTTATTGATACAATCATGTGTGCAATGCAATTTAAATGAAGTCTGCGTGAGGTGAGGCTTGAACCGGCAACCTTGTGATTGCGAGGCAGATGCTGTAGCGAGAAGCCATTGGACCAACACACCTGAACATGTAAAAAAGGAGCTAAAACAGATGACACAGTTTCACGCAAATTGCTCAGAAATCCTGGGTTTAAGTGTTTTTCAAACTGCTCAATATGGCGGAAAATCTAAGGGCGGAGCTAACTGGTCAAAGTGATAGATGTGTTCCTTATGAGTCAAGGCACATGTGTAAGCAAGCTTCATGGCTGTCGGCCAAATGAGGCATGACTTCTGCCTGTTTAAAGTTTGCATTTAAAAAGCCATAAATCTGTCGGCATAGGTCTAAAGTACATGTGTAAAAGGTTTCGTGCAGATTGCTCAAAAATCACAGGAGGAGATATATTTTAACTGCTTTTCATATAATTCAAAATGGTGGGAGATCTAAAAGGTCAGAGGTCAAAAGTCAGACCACGAAAGTTGTTCGGCATGAGGAGACGCATGTGTGTATCGAAGTTTCATATCTGTAGGTCAAACAGGGCATGAGTTGTGCCTGTTCAAGGTTGGCATTTTTCAATTGAGTGCTATAGTGCCACCTTTTGACGAATGACTGTGAGATTCATTTCTTGATTGTTTTTCATGACCATCTACCATAACCGAGTTTCGTAAAAAGTGTATGCACGGTTAGGCCGTGACAGAAAAAACGGCGGAAAAATAATGAAAGTGTAGAGATGCAATAAGGGTCCACGGCCCTTTGGCCTTGGCCCCTTAAAAAAGGCAAACTGATATAAATAGTTAAAACAGTTTGATCAAACACAACAGGAAGTGTGTGTGTGTGTGTGTGTGTGTGTGTGTGTGTGTGTGTTTGTGTGTGTGTGTTTGTGTGTGTGTGTGTGTGTGTGTGTGTGTGTGTGTGTGTGTGTGTGTGTGTGTGTGTGTGTGTGTGTGTGTGTGTGTGTGTGTGTGTGTGTGTGTGTGTGTGTGTGTGTGTGTGTGTGTGTGTGTGTTTTATTATTTATATATTGCTCCTTGCTTGGACACTCCTTGTATCAAGCATCACGCAAATCGGTACACATTATCTCTATAGTCAGGTGTGTGTGTGTGTGCGCGTGTGTGTGCGTGTGTGTGCGAGTCCATCAGGGCAGGCCGGCCGGAGAATGGCCTTAGCCAGGTCCATTTGGAATTTGAGTGATGGCATGATTTAATATCAAACTTTAGTATAGAAGTCAGGGATTTCAATTATGTAGGCAGAGCATTCCACTGAGAGGTTGCTGCGTTATAAACAGAAACTATTAGTGTAGAAACACATACTGTTCACATTTTGTATCATTAGTTAACATGTTTCAGATTGCTGGCCTACTGCAGTTAATAAGCTGTTCATGTTGCTTTATATGAATGTCAGTTCTAATGATTTGCTCCGCTGGAAATGTTTAATGTCATTTCTAAATAGACAATTTAGATGTTTTCATGTTTCATACAGGGGGAATGTATGCAACATGACTTGCAACAGTTTTTGTGCGTGTTGTCGGATATAGGGTGTGAATTGTAAGTGGATTTTGTGTGCATGAGAATGAGTCATGGGGTTTGTTAGGCTAGGAAACAAACAACAGCGGTGTGTATCTGCTGTATCGTGCTGTATCATCACATTAGCAGAAGTCACCTATATGTTTAATGGATAAACAGGTGCATGGCAGCCTTGGGGAATTGGTGGTGCAATTTCTTATATGCAAGTTTCTCCTCCGTCGTGCTGGGAACCACCCAAAACAGTGTCACCCGCGCTTTTTTTTGTGTGTTCTCGCCAAACCTGGCCACAGCAGGACGTCCGGTCAGTGCATTTCAAACCTCTGGTCTACACGCAGCTCTAACAGCGTTGCCAGATTCTGTGAGAGAAACAAGCAACCAGGTCCAGGAAAACCAGCCCAAAAGAAGCGACTATGGGCCACACGAGTACTTTAACGTGTACATCGGCTATTTGAAAATAGCAGATCTACAAGTTGTGAGCTTGTAGAGCGGCTATTTTCAAATAAAATCTTGCAGGGAAATTGTAATAAGCAGATCTGGCAACCCTGAGCTCTAATAACTTAGTTCTTTATAAACACTATAAAACCTCTATACTCTGTACACACAGCTCTAATAGCTTAGTTCTTTATAAACAATACAACACCTCTACTCTGTGTACACAGCTCTAATAGCTTAGTTCTTTATAAACAATACAACACCTCTACTCTGTGTACACAGCTCTAATAGCTTAGTTCTTTAGATAAACAGCAAAAGAGGCCTGAGGCATGTCTCTGTGTATCCTACCGTATCCACCCTACAGTGTGGATGTGGATCAGTACATTTCAAAATGAGATTCACGTACACGGGCCAATTATGTTTTATAGGCTATTTTTGTGACGTTTATTTTGTAAGATCAATATACTGCCCTGCCAAGGTAAAGAGCAGTAACTACGTTTTTGGACACGCCGACTTATTTGTGTATCCCAAAGGTCAAATTAGCCTTTGTGATTTTGGGGGATAAACAATTACCTCAAGAACAGATGCAAAATTAGTGTAATATCACTTATATGCCGATATCTCATTTGGCTGACCAGTTGAATCACTTTTAAACCCATTTTTCAGTGATTTTTGTTTTCGTAGTTACTGCTCTTTACCTTGGCAGGGCAGTATAGTACGTGAACATGTTTTAAAATACATATTTTTTTCTCTTCTGGGTAAGAATTGCTGACCTTAAAATACTCGTTGAACACCTTCAGTAGCATCCTCGGCCCCTCGCCCCCACCCCTCCTTTCTCTGTAAATGTATATTTTGCTACTGAGTTTTCTAACAAAATTGTATTGTATTGTGTGTGTGTGTGTGTGTGTGTGTGTGTGTGTGTGTGTGTGTGTGTGTGTGTGTGTGTGTGTGTGTGTGTGTGTGTGTGTGTGTGTGTGTGTGTGTGTGTGTGTGTGTGTATTACTGATGAATTGAGTGCAATGGACCAATGGTCCATTGTAATATAGCCCTCAGAGCACTCAGACCTCAGGCATTTCGTTCAAGACAAGCCACTCCTTCAAACTTTAGATGCCAATCTTAGCCAATCAGGATGGATTATGAAAAACTCTGACATATCCGCGTGGATAACATGACTATAGAGATAATGTGTACCGATTTCCGTGAAGTTTGGACAAAATCTGTTGGAGCAATATCAATAAATGTGTTTTAAAAAATCGGCCTACTGGTGGCGCTATAAGAGGCCGATGTGAAAAATTTTTTTTCCTTGGCTTCTAGGGAGTGTGCGTGCAAAGTTGCACGCCGATTGGTCCAGTTATAGGTAAAACCGCGAATCGGCCTGTTGTAGCGGCACCATGAGGCCGATTTGAAAAATGTAGGGTGGCATTTCTTCCTTGGCCTAGTGGCAATGTGCGTGCGAAGTTTCACGTCAATCGCACGCTGCATTCATCATTTGATTAGCCAATGAGGATGGAATATGAAAAATGCGACAGATCTGTTTGGTTTATTGAGTAAAGAGATAATGTGTACCGTCTGCAAAACAAAGTCTCGGCCACGCCTTCGGCCTGGCGGAGACAATTAATGCATCGCTGTTATCTCAACTGACGGTATCATGCTCCACTGAAGTGGTTTACAGCTTTAAATTAAAAAATGTGTGTGTGTGTGTGTGTGTGTGTGTGTGTGTGTGTGTGTGTGTGTGTGTGTGTGTGTGTGTGTGTGTGTGTGTGTGTGTGTGTGTGTGTGTGTGTGTGAGATTTATACGCACACATGCACACACATGTTTGTATTACTACAATCTGGGAACCCATTCCGTAAAAAAAAAAGGAAAATAATGCATATATTTTCCTTTGTTTTTGCCACTGGGGGCACCACCTCCTTTTTGTGTAGAAACAGGAACTTTGTTTGGCTCCTCCCCTTTCTTAGTTCACTTCCCCCCGGGTGCCTGTGTTTATTCCTACTAACAACAACATTACATGTTCAAGGCCGTGGGGCTGCTGACAGAGATTAGTATTACTATACTTGTGAGAAAAACTCTAACCCTGTAACCTCTAAATGTCTAATGATAACCCTAACCCCAACCTGACTTATAGGCTCTATGCACAGCAGCCATGTTGGAAAGAAATTGGGATATACTTACTTCACAGGTCTTACCAATTACACTAATTAGGGCTCCATTTAGTGTGGCACAGTGGTTCTCAAACTTCTTTTTATTTCAAGGACCCCCATAACTGAGAGTTACACACCCATAGGGGGCCATTTGGAACCCCCTCATGAGGGATGCTCGGGTGGTGCAGTAGTAAAGTGCCTGCCCACCACTTTTTGTTTAAAAGGTTAAAGCTCTATTGTTCTGATAGCAATATTGCCATAGACTAGACTCTATAGTCTAAACACTCTAGAGTGTTTGTTGACTGCCTTCCAAAGATTGCGGGCCCTTGCTAGGCCTGGTGGAGTCCTGTGTTCCGAGGAGCACAGTTTTCTAGTTTTAACCATTAAATAACAATTTCTCTTGTGAGTACTTTGAAAATTGTCTTCGCAATGTCTATTTCTCAAATTCTACCATACTTGTGGGGACATTTGGTCCAGGCAAGTGTCATGGCATTCTGGATCAATCAGTGATTGATGAGGCAAGAGGAGACCAAGACAGTATTCTAGGTGATGATGGATATGCTTTAAAGTCGTAGTTAAATTACATTTTCGGTTCATTTTATTTTGAGGTTTCAGTCTGAAACGGCCTCGCAGCCAATCAGAAGGTCCCATCCCTTCAGGCTATGGAACGGTGGAATCTCACTCACTGCAGCCGTGTGCCGCAGGGGGCTAGTGTTTGTAGCCTGCCGGCTCACGCTGCCCAAGGGAGTGAGACACGACGAGTGTGAAGAATGTTTGATACTGAGTTGCTTATTTCTAACCTATAATGTTTTCAGCTACATATTCTAGTGTGCTGATTAAGTTTAAAATGAGTAATACACCGCCTGGACCTGGATCTTGAATGAGTTTCAAAAGGGAGTAGCTCTGTAATTAAAATCAGGTGTGTTTTGGAGGAACGTGAGCTAATCACAGAGGTGAATGAAATGAAGATTAATTTATATTCATAAGAGTCTGTCTATGTCATCACACAGTTTGTTTGCGTGTTCACAGGACGTAATTAAGAATAACCTTTTAGGAACTTTTGATATACTTTTTTTTTTGTTTAATTAAAAATACGAAATGTATATATACATTTGTTTTGTTTGTTTTGGCATCTATTGTTAGGTATGTCCATGTTATGACCACGAATATGCATTTGAGTACTTTTCCCACCACTGACTATATGTGATGGTTAATATAAAGGTTAGATATAAACAACCATAATAACTATAGTCAAAATCAAGTAAGAAGTAATACAAGCATGCGTGCGTGCGCGCATGCACGCACGCACACACACACACACACACGCACGCACGCAAGCACGCACACCTTTACAGAGTGTGTTTTTTTGGCTGCTTTGCGGGTCTCTCCAGTGCTTTGTCCATCAAGAGACAGCAGGAAGCAGTGAGGAATGGTCCCCCGGGACCCTGTGACTGTGGAGCCTGATTGTGTTTGCTAGCGTAGCTTGATTGCCCCTCGACCGGCAACAAATCCCACATGTGACAATTCAATTCCAGCACGGGACTTTGTTAGAAAATCACATTTGGGGTGTGTGTGTGTGCGTGAGTGTGTGTGCATGCATCTGCACAAGTATTGGTGTTGGTGTGTGTTTTCATGTTGCTGTCGGGTGGAAACCTCTCCTATCCAAAACCTTTTTTTTTTCATATATTTTTTTTAGGTTAAAATAGTGAAAATAGCTGATATACCATCTTTGTACGTATCGGCTATTTCCACTATACTCTTGCATGATGACGTAGTGCATTTATTTACGAAAAAACACAAAATGTTTAAATATGGAGAATACAGATACAGAGATACAAGGTTTCCGCCAACCTTGTGTACTTACATCTCTGTAGTGTGTGTGTGTGTGTGTGTGTGTGTGTGTGTGTGTGTGTGTGTGTGTGTGTGTTCCATTAAAACTGAAGAAGTAATACCTGCAGTACATGCTTGTTTGACAACCTAGTCGTCTCTTCATTTCAACAGTGGTGGGAAAAAAATATTTTTTAGCTAGTTTCTTTTTCATGAAGTGAAGTAGTGAGTATCTGTGGTTATTATGAATATCGAACCAATGAAAACCATTAACACGCGTCACAGAGTGGATTTCTTTTGAACATTTGAAGGCAATTAACTTGGAAGCTCTCTGAAGGCTCCCCGAATTCCCTTACCTTTCCTAAATATTCCATTCAAACTCATTTGTAGTTTTGTTATATCTGAAATATATTCTCAAAATGAAACATGGCACTGTTAGATTTATTTTCCCCTATAGTAAATACCAGTCCATATCTTATCGGTCAGATGTGAATTAAATACATTATTAAACAGAGGAACCTTCTTATTATAATAGTATTTGGGTTTATGGCAGAGGAGAGATCTTACAAGCGTCGGAAAAGCATGGTTCCAGACGTTTTCTGACATCAAAACAGAGATACAGAGTTATATGTTATGTTTATAACAACAAAACCCTGAGGCAACGAGGTTAATCTGCTATCTAATATTGTTGACATACCAGAACGAGCCCATCAGACCAAAACAACGTTGCAGGCTGCCTTAGAGGCATAGACACTTTTAACCATATTTACACATACAAATGGAAAATGGAACACTTTAGATCCATCGGAAAATGTTACAAAATGAGACCCGTATGTTAATTGTAGGTTAGATCGACCGGTCTCACACCTGCAGACCGACTGTGTCATTGTTACAGTTAATGGGAACATTTGCATCCACTGTGCATAGCTGCTTTGTCACACATGATGTGTGTGTAAAGTGTAGCATGACACCGTCAACTGAAATGCTAGCAAAGTTTATACCCATGTGCAATGCAGATGACAGCCACATCTCATGCTGTAGCCTACTTAGTTGCTGCGCAGTGAACATAGCGCTCTCTCTCTCTCTAAATACCAAAACGCTGTGTTTAACTCATTAAGACCTGAGGCCGATTCTACAAATGCCTTCTAAATCCTAAAGGTTTTTCTAAGAATGTTATGTTGCTACTGTATGTCATTGCTGTCAGCCAAAAAAACTCTCATCTCCATATTCTAACCTTTTGTGTTTTTTTGTATATGAATGCTCGACTTGATCACACTACAGTGTCACACAAAAGTTTCACATCGACTAGCTCAAAGCTCGACAAGCTTAAAACGCGTCGCTTCAGGCCACGTTTTGAGCTTGTATTTTTGCAATGTATTAATTAATTTATCAAATCCTGAAAGGTAACAGTTTTGGTCATATGAGGTTTCCACCCAACAGAGACGATATATAGATCAAATAAAAAATGTCATGGATGCTTTGCCGGTTTTAATGGGTTAAATAACTCCAACCCGAACCCCTAAACCTAACCTCTAACTGTCTAGAGCTTGTGACTAAATAATTACATTAGATCTATTGGAACACATGGCACTGAGCTGTTTCTCGCCTATTTGTGAATGAGCATTTTTATGTTTTCTTCGTTTTTTTTTTTTAATTAATGCCCTACTTCATCATATATCAGTATCACACAAAAGTAGCAAAAATAGCCGATCTACAAGCTAATCTACAAGCTCACAATGCGTATAAGTGAATGTTAACGTTATGTCTTTGGGTTTTATTCATATTTAATGAAGTACAGTATATTAACAAGAGCTTGTAGCTAAAACTACATTTGATCCACTGGAACGCAAGTTATTTTCTTTTCAATTTCCTGAGGTTTCCGGGCCGATAGCTATGAGAAACATACCGGTGAGAGTGTAATGATTGGGCGGGCTGACATATTGGAAAATATGACTGTCTCAAAGCTGACAGCCATTACCCATGTGACCTTTCCAGATCCTCTCGTCCTCTGTCAGGCTGACTGCAATTTCAATGGACGACTGCATGCGTATACATACCTGACAGCTGTGTGTGTGTGTGTGTGTGTGTGTGTGTGTGTGTGTGTGTGTGTGTGTGTGTGTGTGTGTGGGTGGGGGTGGGTGGGTGGGGGTGTGTGTGTGTGTGTGTGTGTGTGTGTGTGTGTGAGAGAGAGAAATGCATGACTGGTTCAGTTTGGTGGAGATTTCTGTTGTACCTTGGGATATATCACAGTAGTACACTGTAGCTGTTACAATAATAATATTGTAAACATTAACTATAGTTTGCTTTTCTATTCACATGGTGTTAACTCAACGGTTCTCAACCTGTGGGCCGTGGCACACTGGTGGGATATTGCAAGTGGGCCGCCAAGTAATGGCTTATACATTTAAGATTTGAATGATATAACATACATCATTTTAAAAAGATATATATCGTTGGGGTCAGGTGGAAACCTCATGTGTCCAAAACTTTTTCAGGATTCAAATGTAAAAATCATTATTGACATGAAAATGTTTGAGAACCACAAACAACATTAGGAAGCAAGCCCCAAATAAGCATCTTTGGAAACAAAAAAACTGCAACCCGCAAATATTTACTAGCGATGTTTACAGAAAAACAAGCTCAAAGTCGCTTATAATAAGCAGACTTGGCAACACTGGTCTCAGCTGAAAAGGAAAGTTTGTGAACAATGCTAGTAGTATAGACACCTGCATTCTTAATTGGGCCTAGTTTGTGCATTATGGAAATGAGACATCACATAATAAGTTTTCAATGGCAATAATAGGGAGAAAACCCACCCAGGCTTTTTTCCGTGATGTGCGTGTGTGTGTGTGTGGTTGGCCAAGTTGGTTTCAACAAACGACGGCTCAGCACATATGGGGTATCATCGCTGTCCGTTATGAACCTATTATATTGTTTTCATAAATTAAAGCCCTGCTTTGCCCCACAACAGTGTTGTACAAAAGTAGCAGAGAAAACGGATCTACAAGCTCACAATGCACTTGTAGATTTGCATTTTTTTGCTATTCTTTTAAACGTTTCAAAGTGATATTGGTCTGTGTTGGGTTTCATGAATATTGAACCCAATGAAAAGTATTAACAAGAGCTTGTTTTTTTTTTCATTTCCTTTAACCCATTAAAACCAGGAAAGACTCTGTGACATTTTAGATTTTAGCGTTGGCTATTCAAAAATAGCAGATGTACAAGCTCGCATTTTTGAACGGTTTTGAGAAATCTTGAACGTGTGAGAGCTGCTCATTTAGAAGGCATTTGTAGAATCGGCTTCTGGTCTTAATTGGTTAAAGTAACGGTTTTCGGACATACACGTTTTCCACCCGACTGCAACGATATACATTTAGTGTCATGACCAGTGGTGAAAAGTAACTATGTACATTTACTCAAGTACTGCACAATTTTTAGGTATTTTTTACTTTAGTGGAGTATTTCCAATGTTCAGTGTTTTTGTACTTTTAATATATAATATAATTTTAATATACAAATATTGTACTTTTACTCCACTACAAATATTTGAAAACATTAGTTACTAGTTACTCTTTAGATTTAGATTTGTATCACTAAACATACATTTACCACTTAAGTTCTATATATATATATTTTTATATATTTGAAAATAGCCGATCTACAAGCTCACAACGCGTCGCGATGCAATGCGTTGTGAGCTTGTAGATCTGCTATTTTCAAAAGATTTTTATACATTTTTAAAAATCTGAAATGGGACATTCTGCATAATGGGTACTTTCTACTTTTGGTACTTTAAGTACATTTTGATGTCAATACTTTTGTACTTTTACTCAAGCAAATTTCGAATTCCGGAATTCTACTTGTATCAGAGTATTTCTATAGGCCTATTGCAGTATTGATACTTTTACTTGAGTAAATGCCGGTGTTTTATCGTGACACTAATGTTTCGGTCTAGCACGCCTTTGCCGTTGTGTGTGCTGCCAACTGCATCTGATATTGGAGGGGGAAATATTGAGTACAGTAATTACCCAGTCTTGTTGAGTCGCTCGCCACCTATTCTCTGCAGCTTAATTGTCCCCATTGGGATAATTAGTAATCGTTAAGAGATAGTAAATTGGGCGTTTATGCGCCGTCACCCAGCTCTGTAGCAGCGCACATCCAAACTGTACGAGGTGCATCATTATAGCTGGAGGTCAGCAAAGAAGCACACTGTTTATATATAGGGGCTGTGTGTGTGTGTGTGTGTGTGTGTGTGTGTGTGTGTGTGTGTGTGTGTGTGTGCGTGTGCGTGTGCGTGTTTTCCTGACTAAAAGTTGAAATGCCACAATGTAGAAATACTTTGATCCAAGTAAAAGTCTGGTATTCAAAATGTACTTGAGTAAAAGCGCAAATGAATTGGCATCAACATAATACTTGTGTCAAAGTAAAAGTACTCATTATGGAGATCCATATGGGTCCATTTGGACCCCTGGTGGTCCCCAGACCTGACATTGAGAAACAGTGTTGTATACCTTTTGAAATTGTCGGGTGCAAACCTCACATAAACTATTACTTTTCAGGATTCAAATTCAAAAGCAGCAACAAAAATTGCAGATCTACAAGCTCAAAACACGCCGCACTGCGACACGTTTTGAGGGTGTAGATCGAGCTCAAAACACATCACATTGAGCTTGTAGATCGGCTATTTTTGCTGCTTTTGTGTGACACTGTAGTAGTAT
Organism: Gymnoscopelus microlampas; assembly: GCF_963454915.1. Taxonomy (NCBI): domain Eukaryota; kingdom Metazoa; phylum Chordata; class Actinopteri; order Myctophiformes; family Myctophidae; genus Gymnoscopelus; species Gymnoscopelus microlampas. The sequence goes on along the minus strand of NC_139941.1, from coordinate 8,869,411 downwards.
GACAACGTAGGACATTCATTTAGGGGGGGGAAAAATAAATATGGCCATAAGGTTTCCTCCCGAAAGAGACAATATTATAGTGGAGGTCAAAGTGGGCTTGGATCGTCCATGTGGGCACGGATGACATATATACAATGATGATGTCATTGATATATTTAACATGAATGTATGAATGAATGAATGAGATTTTTATTTTCGTGTCATGCCACCATTTTGGCCCATCCCATATACGGGATTGTATGACACATTACACAAAAAGAAAACGACCAAGATTAACAATCCTTCCTGTTGGTATTACATCCTGCCTTACACATGCTGTACCACATAGACAAACATGTATACAGTACAATACACACTTGAACAAATGCCCTTTTACATCTACTGTACATAGCCCTCATCCTCGATGACCAGGCCTTTTCAAGAAATGAAGCGAATGGGATAAAAAACGACTTACGTATAACTGTTTGTCTACTGTAAGTAGCTAGACTCTGTCAGACCAAAGCTTTAAGAGGGTCTGTGTGTGTGTCTCTCTCTCTCTCTCTCTCTCTCTCTCTCTCTCTCTCTCTCTCTCTCTCTCTCTCTCTCTCTCTCTCTCTGCATGGAATCGGCCTGAGATACTGGTCACAGTGCCCTAAGATAAGGACCAAGGCCGCACATTCCTGGATGATAACGGTGCAAAGCTCTCTCTCTCTCTCTCGCTCTCTCTCAGGAAAGCGTTCCTTTCCTCAGTATCGTGGGCTGTAAACGCAGGATTTGGAACGCCAGAGGAATAAATCTGGTGCTATTTTCTACGTATTCATTTGGTGAGATTCAGGGTTATAAATAAAAGCATTCAGGACTGTAGCGCTGGACATCCATCCTTAACAAGAGCCGTCCTAAAGTTTTCCATCAGCGTGGGAAGACCAGAGCTGTAGCAGCGAGCCATGCAGACCACCATGTTGAAACCAGTCATCAAGTTACACAGAATAGGTATGTACTGTTTTATTATGTTCACTGTAAACATTTAGTCTAATAGTTATGTACTGTTTTATCATGTCACTGTAAACATAGTCTAATACAGGGGTCTCCAGGCCAAGGACCCCTTCACTGAGAGAACGATGAAGCAGGGACCCCCATTGCTACATATAGTATTAAATTGTGGTGCAGATCAAACATTTTCATATATTTCATAGATGACTTAATAGACCTGTTTGACAGCACTATCATCACTGTTGTGTAAATTAATGTTTGTTTGTTTACACATTATCTTTTCTATGTTGGATTCATGTAAATGTGTCTTTTCAGACCATTAGCCACTTAAACCCCCCACCACAACAATTCTGTTATTGTTGACGAATGTTCCCCCAGAATAGGGATGTTAGGGTTAAAGTGGTTAATGTAAATACAAAAATAAAAAAAGTTCTTATCACACAAAGAATTGGAAACCCCCTTGTACTGTATGCATGGGTTAGTCATGTGGATTCTATGGAGTCTTAACATGAGTCCTGGCAAACTATTGGCTTTCTCTCAAATAATGCTTTCTGCTCAATGATAAACCAGTGTCATGCACCAAAACTAGTTTTAATGGGCCAGTGGTCCGAGAATGATAAAAAAAAAACTCCCAAAACACTTTTTGCACCCCTTTCGGATAGTTACGGTAATGTTTGGGCTCCGTGGCCTCTAAGTGGAGACGGCCAATCCTTCAGTAGCACCGGCCCACAGAGCAGAGAGACATCAAATGATTGGCGCACTGGCTTGTCTATCATCTGAATACCGGCCTAGTAATCACAAGCCCAGTTCCACCCAAACAGCTGATCTACAAGCTCACAACGCACCGCTGCCTCGACGCATTGTGGGCTTGTAGATCTTCTATGTTCGGTGTGAGACACCATTGTGTGACGAAACATAAATAAAGGCACTTAATCATAAAGCAATGACCTGTTGGTGTTACATGTTTGATGTTCCGTGTTACAACAACAACAATACACCAATCTCTCAATTCCTTCATTCCAGACCAGTCTATGAGTTCCAGACTGCAAGTGAAGATAAACTCTCCAGACCCAGTCAGGACTATTTCTGTTAAACTGAAGAAAGATGAAGACCACCAGGACCTCAGTAAGTTTCATGCTTTCTCTATTTCTTTTCTTTAATCTGTACCGGTGTCCCTCTTCTTTCCCTTCTCATGTAAAACTTGAAGTTGTGGTGAAATGGCTTTTTCAGTCATTTTATTTTGACGTTTCAGTCTGAAACGGCCTCGCAAAGGTACCATCCCTTAAAGCTATGGAAAGCTGGAATCTCACTCGAGGTATGCAGCACAGGGCTAGTGTTTGCAGCCTGCCGCTCACGCTGCCCAAGGGGAAGAGAGACGGCCACTGTGAAGCATGTTTGTTACTGCGTTGCTTATTTCTAACCTAAAATGTTTTAAGAAACATATTTTAGTATTTTAGGTTTAGCAGTAGGTTTTCCCGGGCTCGAAATATATATTTTTTTTACCTGGAAGCACCGGTGCTCCCACTTAACAAATTTAGTAGCACCAGAAGAAATTAAGGAGCGGCCACCAAAATTTAAGGCGCACCAATCTGTAATCGATTTTTGTATTAATAAAAACAACAATATAACAGTGCGGTTTACAAGTATCATAAAATGCTGAAAGTAGCCTTAACAACACATGGGGCTTTATGCAATGTCCTGGGGCCCTAATTTGAATTCCAAATCTATAAAATTGTAGCAATGTAATGTGTATTGTGTATGATGCTATGTCTGTCATTATATTGGCCGTAGGGTATGCATTGATCAGATATTTGATCAAATTTGCAGAAATACATGACTAGGACTCAATTTCTGTCTAACTCCAATGCAGGTAGGCAGGCAGGCAGGCAGGCCTCAATCATCCACTCCCTTTTCTCAATGAGTAAACGGTCTACACGCTGACGCAGTGACGCTATTAGCAGCATGAATTGTTCAGGCTCAGAAGGGAATGCATCTTTTTGGTTCACTCGACGTGCCACTTTAGTCGCACCACAGCAGATACTGGCAGTCACACAGTTGCTCCCAATTATATTTTTTTAGGTTGCACAGATAGAATTGTGGGTGCATTTGTGACCAAAACGGTCGAAATGTCGAGCCTTGATGTTTTTGTTTCCAATGAAGTAATAAAGATTGTCCTAATGGACTTTTGATATAATAATACACAAAAAAACAAGTCTTGTTAATGCCCCACCTGCAATGTTATTTCAAAGTAAAACTGACTTTGCTCGTTGTAATGTTGGCTCTGAACTTAAATGCTAACTGATGCATGAAGCCGGTTCTTATCAGCTTTGTGTTTTCTATTTCAGATACCTGTCCTGCTCGGTCCTCAGCAAAACCAAGATGCTACTGTTGTGAGGAGTGTGGGAAAAAAGTCACTTCATGGTCTTCTCTCAAAAAACACAGAATCATTCACACTGGAATGAAGCCTTACTGCTGTGACCAGTGTGGTAAAAGCTTCATTGCCTTGTCTACTCTTGTGCTGCACAGGAGAATACACACTGGAGAGAAGCCTTACTGCTGTGACCAGTGTGGTAAAAGCTTCATTGCCTTGTCTACTCTTGTGCTGCACAGGAGAATACACACTGGAGAGAAGCCTTACTGTTGTGACCAATGTGGTAAAAGGTTTGCTCAAACATCTAGCCTCGGACAGCACAAGAGAATTCACACTGGAGAGAAGCCTTACTGCTGTGACCATTGTGGGACAAGCTTCGCTACCTCGTCTAGCCTTGTGACGCACAAAAGAATACACACTGGAGAGAAGCCTTACTGCTGTGACCAGTGTGCGATGAGCTTCAGTCAAACCCAACACCTAAAACAACACCAAAGCGTTCACACTGGAGAGAAGCCTTACTGCTGTGACCAGTGTGGCAGAAGATTCACTACCTTGCCTAAACTTGTGATGCACAAGAGAATTCATACTGGAGAAAAGCCACACTCCTGTGAGCAGTGTGGGATACGCTTCAGTGGAACCCAACAACTAAAACGACACCTAATAAGTCACACTGGTGACAGGTCTTACTGCTTTGACCAGTGTGGTCAAAGTTTCACTGAAAGTCATAATCTCAGGCGACACAAGAAAATTCACACTGGAGAGAAACCTTATTGCTGTGACCATTGTGGGAAAAGCTTCAATGTGATGTCCAACCTTGTGAGGCACAGGAGAACACACACTGGAGAGAAGCCTTACTGCTGTGACCAGTGTGGGAAAAGCTTCACTGTGTTGCGTACTCTTATGAGGCACAGGAGAATACACACTGGAGAGAAGCCTTACTGCTGTGACCAGTGTGGTAAAAGCTTCATTGACTTGTCTGGTCTTGTGCAGCACAGGAGAATACACACTGGAGAGAAGCCTTACTGTTGTGACCAATGTGGCAAAAGGTTCGCTCGAACGTCTAGCCTCGGACAACACAAGAGAATTCACACTGGAGAGAAGCCTTACTGCTGTGACCATTGTGGGAGAAGCTTCGCTACCTCGTCCAGCCTTGTGACGCACAAAAGAATACACACTGGAGAGAAGCCTTACTGCTGTGACCAGTGTGGGAAACGCTTCTCTGACTCGGGTACTCTTGTGAAGCACAGGAGAGTACACACTGGAGAGAAGCCTTACTGCTGTGACCAGTGTGGGAAACGCTTCACTAACTTGTTTAGCCTTGTGACGCACAAGAGAATTCACACTGGAGAGAAGCCTTACTGCTGTGATCAGTGTGGTAAAAGGTTCACTCTGGCGTCTGGCCTCAGGAAACACAGGAGAATTCATACTGGAGGAAAGCCTTACTGCTGTGAAATATGTGAGAAGTGTTTTACTGAATATGGATCATTAAAGAGCCATCTGCGCATTCATACTGCAGAGAGCAGCCTTTCTACTAAGACCCATCCAGGACCATCTTCATTAAGCAGGAGGAACCTGAAGTCCGACAGGACCTCAGTAAGTGTCATTCTCTTTGTTACTTTTTTCTTATATCCAAGCTGCTAATAAGTTCCATTATAGGGATATGCTTGAAAATATGTATTAAGGTAATAACATCAAGTTTAAAAACCTCATTCACATGAATGGAGAGTAAATGCTTCTGCAGCCTGCAGGGCCATAATTGGAACTGCAGGATCTAAATAATGACTTACTGGGCTTCAAATTCAGTGGAATTTCCTTCCCGCCGGGTTCTAAATCGCTCAGTCATTTCCCGTTCAGGCTAATAGAGCATTATTCCTATCTAGTCCATACCCGGTGAAGTGCGCAGGCAAAAGTAGTTGCAAACGTGGGGTTATCCTGCGTCCCGTCGGGGCACCTATTGCTCCAGCCACTGAGGAGAACCGGGCAGAACAATTTTGGTCTCACCACGGTTTTGGCCTCACCACCGTTTTGCCCTCACCACCCTCACAGAGGTACACATTATAGGAGGATGGTTGACCACCATAGAGAATATTCATATACAGTATATTTTTTAGAATGAACACTTATTTAATTTAGACATTTCTTTCAACAGCTGAGGGCTCACAGAATGAGCCCACTCTCCTTCCTTGTGCTGTTAAATGTCCATGGTAGTACCTTACACAGAGCTTACATTGTCACATGAATCACTTGGTGTATGATCACTATGCACCTTTGACTTAATTAGTCACTGTGGAAAAGTTCAAATTCCAAAGCATGTCTCATAATAGCACTTTATTTACCACAAACTTAACAAATGATAATATTGATTAAGATAGATAGAAAATAGAAAAATAATAATCAGTTTAAATATAAATTAAATTATAAAATAAATAATTACAATGAATTCTTGAAATATCATCAACATAGAATGTATTCCTACAATTTAAGATACTATACTCCATAATAATCTTTAAATCCCGGATGAACTGTCGTGATTCCTGGAAGTGTCCTTGAGCATTAAATTCTGCCCATCTCTGCAAAATCCACATTTCCATAATAATCTAGAAAAAAAAAAAAAAAGGGAAATTCTGTCAAAAAAGTCCATCATCTCAAGGGTCCTGTGGAGACTTTGGTAGGAAAAGTGAACAGTTCTGGCCTCGCAGAATGTCCAAATAAAGTATACCCCTCGAAACTCCAAAATGCTTCTATCTTTCCATCATTGATTTTATAGGGCTCAGGCAAAGAAGACGAGGTAGTCAATTAATAGGAAAGGAATTGGGGTGATTTTCAAAGTGTAATATTTTACAATAATAGTGTAACACTGTGCATACTCAAAGGGTATAATACTATAATGAATCTTTACTCAATATACAGAACAAAATACGGTTGTACAGAATGTAACAGAAGGTATGTGGTACAGATGTCTTCTTATCATGATTTTTTAAACATTTTACTTTAGTTATTTCAACAATAAGAAAGAGCAGATTCTAAAATATGGTAAGTTACCCCCCTACAATTGTTTCAGTGACATCACAAATACCTATTTGCATACACAGACTGACCACCATGTTATGTAACACAGACAAATATAATATTATAATAATATATATTATATTTGTTCAGTTGGATCCAGCACCCGTTGCAATATTTAGATGTGCGTGCATCACCTAACCGCTTTATGTAACACAGACACAAATATAACACAAATACGACCTCAGTCGTTAAGAGCGCAAGTCGTATCGACCAAAAATATAAAGTGTCATATAGTCAAAAGGTGATAGTCAGCATCAGCAGAGCTACAGCGGTAAATACCTAACTTTAGCCATTGGTGACACTTAAAATGATAAATCCTAATCTAAAAACCTGGAAGATACATGACATGAATTGAACATATTCTATTAAATGTGCGTTGTCTGTTTCCCGTACGTTGTTGAATAGCCTGCTTGCCACATACATTTAGAAGTGATGAACGAGGGCCTGTCTCCGTCGCATTTAGTCCCCAGTTGGGTGGGGACTAAATGGTGCTGTCCACGGCTCTCTGGCTGCACCGGCTACACCCAATGGCCAATCCGTTATCACATTAATCATACCACAGTATCGTGCACAACCCAGAATAAACATAGACTAACCACTGAATAAGCCCCACCCCCCCGCGCGGATTCAATCATCTACTCAATGTCAGTTTCATTCATGTTAACATGGCCTGTCTTACTTTGACATTGACTTTGTTCAACTCTCTCACAGGCTCCGTTAAGCAGCTCTGAGTCATCAGATGGGTGATGTCCGACTACCAGGGTCCTCTGGACATCCAGGAGGATGAACCTGTGTGATCTTTCTACTCACACCTATAGTACCATACTTACCATAGCTTGAGGCTCATAGGTTGGGGTTCCAGGGGATGCAATCGCCACCCCCTAACTTTAGCATTTAGCCTAAACATTATTGTTTACTCCACTTTAAATGTTTTTTTTTTTCTGATTGATAAGATTTTCTGTATATTGAGATTTTCTTTCTGCATCCACACATTCATTAATCACTTTAACACTGGCCTGGGCATGTCTTTACAGGCGGGAAAAGGTATATATTATTTTTCCCCTTTTCTTCTTTCAAAAATAGCAAAAATTGCCGATCTACAAGCTCACAACCCATCGCATCACAATGCATTATTGTGTTGTGAGGCTTGTTGTGAAACACTTTTTTTGTTTCAAATCAGCTGAAGTAGTCACTTTTTTTATTTTATTTTATTTTTATGAAATAACACCTTTGTGTAGTTGACGGTTTTATAAAGAGCTGCTGTTTTGGGAATTTGAGAATTAACCTGTAATTGAATTGTTAAAGTCATACTGTGTAACATTAGTTTTTGGTGCCACCTCTGGTACCTCCATTGTCATTACAGTGTTTGTCTATACAGAAATAATTTATTAATGCTAAAATACATAACTAAATAAATCATTCCGCTGCCTGCCTGTCATTTTGGGGGCACTGGTTAATATAAATAGTGTTAAATAATATTGAAAAGTTGTAAAAAACACACAAACACACACACACACACACACACACACACACACACACACACACACACACACATATATATATATATATATATATATATATGTTACAGGGAGATTGGAGAACAAGGGAGATTGAAGAAAGCCCGCTCGTTTTTACCACCCAACCAGCAATTCTGTAGAAACAGCACTAGAGGGAGCCACGAGCCAGGCTTCCAAACTAAAGTGCACACACATATATGGCCGTGACCACACACACGTGCATGCACACGCGCACACGCTCATGCTTTCAATTTGGTTTATTGAAAGCATGACTGTTAAGATACTTTTATTGTGTTCTGGCTTTTGTTTTAGTTTCTCCCTGACACACACACACACACACACACACACACACACACACACACACAGACACACACAGTGATCCATGAAAATAACTATTCTGTCCCTATCGGTTCACAACTCGGACGGTACTCATTCGACTAGCAAAGCATCGGCCGGTCAGCGCGGCCTCAAGCCTCAAGCTCTGCTGAGTCGGCGCGCCTCCGTCATGGACAATAACTATTATCACGTGTGCGTGTGAACGCGTGTTCAGCGTTCCCCTAGCGTAGCTTCCTGGTTGCTACGTGGGGGGGAACAACAAAAGACAGGTCCGCGTCGCATCAAAGCCCCGCCTCGCCCCGAAGCCCCGTGCCTAAAAACGAGCGCTCTGTCTTCAATCTCCCTGGTTCTCCAATCTCCCTGTGACATATATATGTATATGGAATATATATAATGTGGAATGGTTATTGTGAAAAATATACCATGGAAAGATTACATCAACAATAGATTTTGTTTAATTGAAAAGGTTATATACAGCATGATTTTAAAAAATCACAAAAATGGCAAGCCCTTTTGACAGCTTCCATCATAGGCTCTCTGTGATATTGTTACTAGTTTCACATTAATCATAAGGAAGATTTTAAATTATTAGAAGAACATGTTAATTACTTAGTGTACATTGTTAATCATCTGATCTCTTTATGTTTATTCTTGTACCATATTCATTTGTTTTATGAAAATGTTTTATCAATGTTCTCAAATAATAGATATTATTATATTATTCAGCACATAAAATGTCATCATGCAAACTAGACAGGGGTGCTCTGCAGAGCACATATCTTCTGCCAGGCCGGGTGGCCTACTTTTGCACTGCTTTTTAATGTGTGTGAGTCTTGGACAAAAGTATATTGTAGATGCAGCCATGTAAACAAACGCACAATGTCATGTTAAATGTATGGAATACTTTCATGACCGTAAGCAAGGAAATACGTTGGTTTTTTTCATACTTTTGGGTCAATTTATTAATGTATTATTAAGTAGCCGTGTAATAAGGATCATTAAACATCCTGTCGGGGGTTATTTCTCAACAACGACCGGCGCACCTTCAATTATCCCTTGCTGAATAGAGTGATTGACCAATCAGAATCAAGCATTCAACCAAGCTGTGTAATAATACAATGTAACTACAATATAATAACAGTACAATTGGGGGTGGTTGTATTCCCTGCTCTTCTAGACAAGTGGTAGTACTACCTGACAGTCCAAATTACAATGTTGCCTTTGAGCAATCAGGCATTTGCTCAGCGGTAAACAAATACATTCAGCATTTGCATAGGAGACCCGGGTTTGAAACAGGGGTAGAATTATGAAAGTTACATAGTGCAGCTGTAAATACATGCATTTCATTTTGGGAAATGTAGACTGTCTGATGTTTGATAATATCACAATTTAACAATTTAATTAAACATGTATGTTAACCACATTATATCAATAAAAAAGTTCAAAAAATCCGCTAAACTTTTCTTTTATCAAAATCTCTCTTTTTCTTAATTATACATTTTTTTACTAGCTGACCCATAAGCTCACAACATGTTGCGAGGAGAAAGTTGTGAGCTTGTAGATCAGCTATTTTCTCTATGTTGTATGGTGAATTGTTGTGTAAATGTATATGGGATAGGCTACTTTTGTGACCATATTTGAAGGAGTATTCAAACACTATGGAGACGAAGTTTTTGCGTCTCCATGTTTATTTTCATTTATGCAAATGAATACCTACTTCGTTGTACAACAGTGTCACAAAAGAGTAGCTAAAATAGCCGATCTACAAGCTCACAACACGTCCGCTTGTAGATCAGCTATTTTGAAAAAAAGTTACATTTTTAAAATAATAATAGTACGATTTTCTAAGTACCCAACGATGCTTTACATGAGAGGGGGGGGAGCAAAAACTAGACTTTTCAGGTGGAAATGGGCGTGGCTTATTTGGGGAGTTTGGGGTGTAACAATCCAAGGCAATTCATTCCTCCCCACAAACATTTCTGTGTATTGTCACTGCTGTTCTATCCTACTGGCTCATCTGCCAGTGAGGAGCCCCCTCCAGGAGGACGCAGAGCCTTAGTCCTACTCCTCCCGCCCAACACTCCCCCAGCCCATAGGAGAATGTGCAGTGACAAAAACAGCCTACCAGTGACATCATCGATTGGGATTTGGGAATCTAATAGAGACTGCAGGCTTTCTATTCCTGGAAAGTTAGCATGCCGAAATAGAAACCATTGTTCTGGCATTAATGCCCCAGAAAAAGTATATATTTTTATCTTGATTGAACTGTCCAAACCTGCCTACCAATGATGTCACTGGTAGGCAGGCTTTTGAATGGGCCACAACTCTCTTCTGAGACACAGCGTGAGTAGACAGAAATGGTGGCATCTTCTAATGAGGACCAATTTTATGAAGATATGTTGACAATGTGCGAAGTAGGTCTTTTAAAGGACAACTTCACCCATTTTCAACCCATCTTCATGTAATTGGTCCACACTAATACGCATGATAAAATGGTAAACACAAATCTACTTGGTCTGTGTCTCATAGGAGGGCTGTGGACACTTCAGAAACCCGCCTACCAGTGACATCATCATTAGGCAGGGCTTTTTTTTCCAAACATGATTACAATTGTTATATTTAGATTTTTATTAACAGCCTATAGGGCAGTGAAAGGAACAGCTCCTTCTTACCTCCGGGCTATGGTCGATGCCTACACCCCTGCCCGACCACTTCGGTCTGCCACCTCAGGGCGACTGATTGCCTCGTCACTCAAGGGTCCTTCTGGCCGATCCACACGGTCACAACTTTTTTCTGTTCTGGCCCCACAGTGGTGGAATGAACTTCCCACTGATGTCAGGACAGCAGAGTCACTGCCCATCTTTCGCCGCAGGCTGAAAACCCACCTCTTCAGGAAACACTACCCTTCCTCTCTGCCTGGCCTACTTGTTGTTAACTAGTTGTACGAACGCTTGTTTTCTATTGTTGTATTGTTTATTGGATCTTGTTTAGTCGATACACTTATTTGTTTTAGCTCCTGCTCATTTGATTTTGCTATTTTGTCTCATCTGTTTAAGGAAATAGGTAGCTGATATATTGCACTTTTACCTTAGCGCTATCTCTTAGTTGCTTGTTTTGCAGAAAATGCACTTAAGACTTCTGGTGATTAGTAGTTTTCGTTCCACTGTATGTTGAATGCACTTACTGTATTGTAAGTCGCTTTGGATAAAGGCGTCTGCTAAATGACTGTAATGTAATGTAATGAACGCAATAACAATGGCATACATTATAGCATGATAACTTTCCAGGAATCGAAAGACTGCAGTTTCTATTTACTTGGATTCCCCATTGATTATGTACCTGGTAGGCAGGTTTCTGAACTGTCCATAGCCCTCCTCTGAGACAGAGTAGGAAAAAAAATACCATATTATGATTAGCAATAGTGAGGACCAGTTATATGAAGATAGGTTGAAAATGGGTGAAGGGAAATTCTGAGATACATGTCCAGTTTTCTATTGTTTATACTTCTACTCCACTACATCTCAAAAGCAAATATTGCAATTATTCCACTGAAATTATTTGAAAACTTAAGTTTAAAATTAATTTGCAGATTTAGATTATTATTATATTACAAAACGACATAGATCAACCACTTATTCTCAACTTTATACTTTGGCTGTTTGAAAATAGTCGACCTACAAATAAGGCTCCATTTGGTTCCATTTGTACTCTCTCAGAGTTAAATAAGCACTAAGGATTTCACAGTGTAAATTGGGTTTCCAGTACAGTTAAGGTCAGTGCTTCTCAACCTTTTTAATTTCAAGGACCCCCAGCTTTATATGCATTAGGCCACGTTTGATACAGGTTTTACTATTATAATTATTATTATTAAAAGAAAAGATAAATATTGTGATAAAAAATGCCTAAATAAAGCAATAGATATGAGTAATGAAATTGAAATGAAAAAGGTTGAGAATCACTGGGTTAAACTGTAGAATATAGTTAAAGAGATATTTGAATTCCCCACCAAGTAGACTAGTAGGTAAACAACCAATAGTTGCTCGGCCCTGCCACCTACTGTCCAGCTACTGTATTGCACAGTGGGGAAAAAATAATGCTAAACTCCACCCTCCAAGGCAAAACCACACCTACCTAGAAGGGTGTGGTTTCATATCAGCGCCTCTCGGGTACTGATTTCCTGGGTACCTAAGGTGAGGTTCTCAGCTGGCTACTACTGTAGAGGGGATAGTATACACATTCAATGTGCTGATGTATTATCTATGAAGGAGTTGAGTTCCATCAGAGAATCACTGGTACATTTAGCTGCATAGTAGCCTAATAAATATATTTTGTGATGACAACAACTCTTGAGAATACACTACAACTACTTCTACATTATGATTTAGTGTTTGTGTTTCTGTCAAATACATGTTCTGAACTTAACCCTAACAACAGTGTGTTTATGTCTGTTGGTTGTGAGTAAACCAAGTTGCCGTGGTCCCTTGGTGCTCCTAAAGAGTTCCAAGTCCAAAAACTGATGTTGATTATCTAGTCCACACATTTTAGAAGTAATATTAGTCTAGTTCATTACTTTTAAATAATACATTTTGGATAATTTGTCAAATGCACAGTGTGCCTTATTTTCTGAGGCCAAGAACCTGGCCATTAACTGTTTACACACACACAATAGCAAATGATTAAACAATTGAATGATTACTACTACTACTATGACTACTTCTAAACTATAACAGTGGGCCCTATATACACTCAAAATGGACTACTTCTGTAAGTGGTCCATGGATACGCGTGTGCAACTTTAACATTCCAAAAGGTTCTTCTAGAAACAAAATAGGACCATGTTAATCCACAAAAAGCCTGTTACAGTATATGGGGTCAAATTATTCCTGTCAGTTGTTCACACCAGGGCCACCTGGTGAGACAGTGACACATCATGTGATCAATGGCCACATTTGCATGGATATAGATCATTTTCTAAAGACAGCTAAGCATCACTCACAAGACAAAATGAATGTTGCAGTGCAGGTGTGAAGTGGGTAAGGGAAATATTTCTAAAGACCTTGTAATTGTAGAGAACACAATATGTTTGCCAAATACATGAAGATGCTGTGATGTACAATGAAGACTATGAACAGAATATAGAAAGGTTATTCCTTGACCACACCAGGTTGTATTATTCTGAAGGAATTTGGAGCAATTTGTAAAATAGGAACTTGAATGGCCTTTCTATCTTAATGGCTCTGCTTGAATAGCAATATTGAGATGAGAGAGACTCATCCACACAAGGACATGACTAGTGTTGTTTATTGTCTCCGCCAGGCCGAAAGGCATGGCGAGAGAGTATGTTTTCCACCCCGTCCGTCCGTCCGTGTGTCCGTGTGTCCGTCCTGTCTGTGTGTTACCAGCTAATCTCCGGCACCGTTGGCCCGGTTGCTCCGAAACTGTGCACACACACTCCTTGGATGCCAATTCAGAACCTCTGCCCCATTTTTTTTAAATGGGCCTGTTATAGCGCCACCAGGAGGCCGATTTGTGCGAAACCCATTTTTTCCCATTACTCCTACAGCTTTTAACTAAACGTCATGCAAATCGGTACACAGTATCTCTATAGTCATGTGATCAACCCGGATCTGTTAAATTTCCCAAATTCCACCCTCATTGGCTAAGGTTTGCTTCCAAAATTTGCAGGATTGGTCCGGTTTGAACAAAATGCCTCAAATCATGAACGCAGCTTGCCATTTCCATGAAATTGCACACACACATTCCCATTAGGCCGAGGAAGAAATGCCACTTGAACATTTTCAAATCAGCCTCATGGTGGCGCTATAACTGGCTGATTTGCATTTTCAACTATAACTGCACCGATCTGCACCGAAACTTTGCACGCACACTCCCTAGAGGCCAAGGAAAAATATTGGACTGCATTTTTCACATCTGCTTTTTACAGCACCACCAGGAGGCCGACTTATGTAACATACATTTTTGGAGATTATTCCTTCAGATTCTGCCCAAAAAACACGCAAATTGGTACACTGCATCTCCATAGTCATGTGATTCTGATGGATCTGTCCGATATGCCCGATAGGCTTCCAAAGTTTGCAGGATTGGTCCGTTTTGAACAAAATGCCTCAAATCATGAACGCAGCTTGCGATTTCCGTGAAATTTCACAAACACATTCCCACTAGGCCAAGGAAGAAATGCCACCCTTTTTCACATTGGCCTGTTATAGCTCCACCAGCAGGTCTATTATAGCAAAACACATTTTTGGAACAAAATGCCTCAAATCATGAATGCAGTGTCCGATTGCCGTGAACGACCTAAGAATAAATGGCACCCTTTTCACATTGGCCTATTATAGCGCCACCAGGAGGCCACAATAATGTACCTGACCTGGCGGAGACCTGTGCTCCGAGGAGCACTTTTTCTAGTTGTAAATGTAAATGAAAGCAGGACATGAGGAATGGTTAGCAGTGATGACCGTTAGAGAAAAAGGTGAAACTAGATGTATATTTTACTTTTCATATCAGTGATAGTTTGAGGTTAACTATTTATGTAATGTGTTTATGGTAACTTAATTACATTCCCAAAGCAACCCACACCACCAGGGTTTAGAACATAGAAAACACTTAAATATACTTAAAAGAAAATAACTTTGACAGAAAACATTTGACAATAAAACATCTCATTTGGTCAGCTGTTGCACCTTGACCTCTCATCACGACACAAGGGTTAATAAGCAGAACATTGTACATCCCATCTTAAGACCTGACTCTGATGAGAGAATGATTTAATATTCACTCATATATTCATTAATGAGTGAATACAACATTGTTCAAGTCTGAAGATACTGATTATCTGTTTACTGTGCATGCATTTTATAATAGATGCATTTATAAATACAGGGTGTTATATTCAGAACTCTTATATTAATCTTATGGGAATTAAGACACATTTGCATGAAGATTGCAAATGAATTCATCCACACATGGATGCTCTTGATTCTCTTGTAACAGAAAGTCAACAGTTTCTAGAAGGTTGCATGGATGGAGCATGTCTGGGGGAGGGCCATGTAGAAGTACGTTAGGTTGTGATTGGTGGAGAGATGGTTGTATTGTTCTCTTTGTCCAATCATTCAAAGCAGTCACTAGGCTCCACCCCAGGCTCTGTAGTTTAAGAAGAGTGTGTAGTTGTAATTTATCCACAACTCCTCCAGGATATCAATCATTTCTGATCAGATCTGACTGTGGACTCCAGAATTCAGTGGAAGATGGACTCTCTCAACCCAACCAGGGACAGTTCTGCTGAACAGGAGGGACCCAAAGAAAATGGTATGTTACTTTCTCTACCTCTCTAGTTTTATTTTCCCAGCTGTCATAAAATGTTTTTTATTACTTTAGTTTTCAAATTAAGCAGTCTCAATACTCGTTTGTGTTTCATTTTAATTTGACCTCTAGCTTTGTTTTATATTAATTATCTTTATTATTGAGGTGTCTCCTTTGTTGTCTCAGCTTGTTTGTTATATCTATATCTATATATTAATTCTAGGGATCAGCTTATTGTAATTCAGTTGTACAATTATACTCCATTCCCACTCTCAATCATACTTCCTTTGTCTTTCTGCAATCCAGTGTTGAATCATCAGTCTGGCTTCTCTGTGCTACCAGCAGAGAATGAACAAAGAAGCTTGGTCAAACCAACACGACACTGCTGTGATCAGTGTGGACAACGCTTCAATTACATGTCCAAACTTAAAACACACCAGAGAATTCACACTGGAGAGAAACCCTATGGATGTGATCAGTGTGGACAACACTTCTCTCAAATGTCCTCCCTTAAAAAACACCAGAAAATTCACACTGGAGAGAAACTCTATCGGTGTGATCAGTGTGGACAACACTTCTCTGAGATGTCCAACCTTAAAATGCACCAGAGAATTCACACTGGAGAGAAACCCTATGGATGTGATCAGTGTGGAAAACACTTCTCTGAGATGTCCTCCCTTAAAAAACACCGGAAAATTCACACTGGAGAGAAACCCTATGGATGTGAACAGTGTGGACAACACTTCTCTGATATGTCCAACCTTAAAAAACACCGGAGAATTCACACAGGAGAGAAACCATATGGATGTGATCAGTGTGGACAACACTTCTCAGGGATGTCATCCCTTAAAACACACCAGAGAATTCACACTGGAGAGCAACCCTATGGATGTGATCAGTGTGGACAACACTTCTCTCTAATGTCCACCCTTAAAAAACACCACAGAATTCACACCGGGGAGAAACCCTATGGATGTGATCAGTGTGGACAACACTTCTCTGATATGTCCACCCTTAAAAAACACCAGAGAATTCACACTGGTGAGAAACCCTATGGATGTGATCAGTGTGGAAAACACTTCTCTCGAATGACAACCCTTACAACACACCGGAGAATTCACACTGGAGAGAAACCCTATGGATGTGAACAGTGTGGACAACACTTCTCTGATATGTCCAACCTTAAAAGACACCAGAGAATCCACACTGGAAAGACATCCTAATTGTGTCAATGTGGAATTAATTGTACTCAGTTAAGCATCCTAAAATGTCATGCACACATCAATGAAAACATACGGTGAACAGTTTGACAAGTGTTTCATTAGAAAGGTGTCAGAAACATGCACCATGATGACCCATTGTTGTTCTTTTAATCAGTTGTTCAGTCTGCTGAGCTGTTATGAACCTATTACATGTATATTAGCATTGCCATTGTAGATGTTTGGACACTAGTGTGTGAACACTGTGCACGAGAATGATACTCACACCAAAGTCCTCGTAGTGGTGACCCATGGCAGAATAAACTAAATAGTGATCTTTAAGAGGCGACCACACAGTGGTAGCCAAAGAGCTTGTAGATCTGCCATTTTCAAATGGCCGAAATATATATGGTTAATGTATGTTTTGCAATAATAATCAAAATCTACTAACTAACTAGTAACTAAGTTTCCAAATAATTTTAGTGGAGTAAAAGTACAATATTTGCCTCTGAGATGTAGTGGAGTAGAAGTAAAAGTACATAACATTGGAAATACTCCACTAAAGTAAAAATAAATCAAAATTGTACTCAACTAGAGTACTTGATACATGTACTTAGTTACTTTACACCACTGCCGACAGAGACAATATTCATCTTGTTTACTTACTTTTTAGCTAGCATGCATGCAGAGCATGCTGTACAGTGTGAGCTAACTGCAGTACACAGTAGAATGTTTGACCTTATCTCATATGCTAACCAGACAGCCACACAAATACATAACCCTTAACCCTAAAAACAGTGTGTTTATGTCTGTTGGTTGTGAGTAAGCCAAGTAAACCAACCCCAAACTACACATTTGTCTGTAAATGACACTGCTATATCCATTCTACATGTCCTGCTGCCATTTACATGAACAATTAACAACTCTATCCATGTCCTCACGTGTGAGAGTCTCTCTCTACGTCCGCGTGTTATTCATTTCTCTATATAAACCTCTTTTGCACATGATTGCTCCAAATTCCTTCAGAACAAAATAATATAATGTATAAGACATCTCTTTAAACATATATAAAGACTTCATAAATCATGTGTTAAATCTACCAAAGTGGTTCAGTGAGACATACAGTGACATCTTCTCTTCGCTGTATGTTTATAGCCTGACTCATCATGATCTTAGCTTTGATCAGTTCAAACAAAGAGGTGTCAAACATGTTCACCATTCTTCCCCCCTCTGAGAGGGGAGGTGATTGTTGTCCTCTTTCAGTGCTTTTACATCTGTATTAAGAGATGTCCACGTGTGATCACCCACAATGCAACTGGTGAACAGGCCCATAGACACCCGGGATGCATTGATATGCATGAACTGACCAGATTTATACACTCTGTAAAAAAAAGTGGAATACATCTAAAGATTGACTTCACATTGCAATTTAATTCAAAATATGTAGAGGGGATAATATACATCTATGAAGGAGTTTGAGTTCCATCAGAGAATCACTGGTACATTTAGTTGCATAGTAGCCTAATAAATATATTTTGTGATGACAAAAACTCTTGAGAATACACTACAACTACTTCTACATTATGATTTAGTGTTTGTGTTTCTGTCAAATACATGTTCTGAACTTAACCCTAACAACAGTGTGTTTATGTCTGTTGGTTGTGAGTAAACCAAGTTGCCGTGGTCCCTCGTTGCTCCTAAAGAGTTCCAAGTCCAAAAACTGATGTTGATTATGTAGTCCACACATTTTAGAAGTAATATTAGTCTAGTTCTAGCCTGACACTCAGCCTGAATTTTCATTTCGTTTCACTCCATTATTCAGTCTGAAAGCCCTCTCAATGCAGCCGGTTGCTGAGATGGGGGCGTGGCCAAAGTTCTTTTTTTTTCAAAGACTCTTTGGCGATTGGTTCGTACTGGATTATCCCGATCCCGATTCGTCGATCAGATTTTCAACCGAGGCTGAGACCTCCTATGAGAGCGTCACCAGACCAGAATCGCCTGAACATATTTTTTTAATGGCCGTGGCTAGCGATTCACGGGCTGGAGCCAGGCTAGTCTAGTTCATTACTTTTAAATAATACATTTTGGATAATTTGTCAAATGCACAGTGTGCCTTATTTTCTGAGGCCAAGAACCTGGCCATTAACTGTACACACACACACAATAGCAAATGATTAAACAATTGAATGATTACTACTACTACTATGACTACTTCTAAACTATAACAGTGGGCCCTATATACACTCAAAATGGACTACTTCTGTAAGTGGTCCATGGATACGCGTGTGCAACTTTAACATTCCAAAAGGTTCTTCTAGAAACAAAATATGACCATGTTAATCCACAAAAAGCCTGTTATATGGGGTCAAATTATTCCTGTCAGTTGTTCACACACCAGGGCCACCTGGTGAGACAGTGACACATCATGTGATCAATGGCCACATTTGCATGGATATAGATCATTTTCTAAAGACAGCTAAGCATCACTCACAAGACAAAATGAATGTTGCAGTGCAGGTGTGAAGTGGGTAAGGGAAATATTTCTAAAGACCTTGTAATTGTAGAGAACACAATATGTTTGCCAAATACATGAAGATGCTGTGATGTACAATGAAGACTATGAACAGAATATAGAAAGGTTATTCCTTGACCACACCAGGTTGTATTATTCTGAAGGAATTTGGAGCAATTTGTAAAATAGGAACTTGAATGGCCTTTCTATCAAAATGCCTCAAATCATGAACGCAGCTTGCGATTTCCGTGAAATTTCACAAACACATTCCCACTAGGCCAAGGAAGAAATGCCACCCTTTTTCACATTGGCCTGTTATAGCGCCACCAGCAGGTCTATTATAGCAAAACACATTTTTGGAACAAAATGCCTCAAATCATGAATGCAGTGTCTGATTGCCGTGAACGACCTAAGAATAAATGGCACCCTTTTCACATTGGCCTATTATAGCGCCACCAGGAGGCCACAATAATGTACCTGACCTGGCGGAGACCTGTGCTCCGAGGAGCACTGTTTCTAGTTGTAAATGTAAATGAAAGCAGGACATGAGAAATGGTTAGCAGCTATGACCGTTGGAGAAAAAGGTGAAAGTAGATGTATATTTTACTTTTCATATCAGAGATAGTTTGAGGTGAACTATTTATGTAATGTGTTTATGGTAACTTAATTACATGCACAAAGCAGCCCACACCACAATGGTTTAGAACATAGAAAACACTTAAATATACTTAAATGAAAATAACTTTGAAAGAAAATATTTGACAATACAACATCTCATTTGGTCAGCTGTTAGACCTTGACCTCTCATCACGACACAAGGGTTAATAAGCAGAACATTGTACATCCCATCTTAAGACCTGACTCTGATAAGAGAATTATTTCATATTCACTCGTATATTCATTAATGAGTGAATACAACATTGTTCAAGTCTGAAGATACTAATTGTCTGTTTACTGTGCATGCATTTTTATAATAAATGCATTTATAAATACAGGGTGTTATGTTCAGATATCTTATATTAATCTTATCGGAATTAAGACACATTTGAATTGCATGAAGATTACAAATGAATTCATCCACAAATGGATGCTCTTGTAACAGAAAGTAAACAGTTTCTAGAAGGTTGCATGGATGGAGCATGTCTAGGGGAGGGGCATGTAGAAGTATGTTATTGGTGGAGAGATGGTTTTATTGTTCTCTTTGTCCAATCATTCAAAGCAGTCACTGGCTCCACCCCAGGCTCTGTAGTATAAGAAGAGTGTGTAGTTGTAATGTATTCACAACTCCTCCAGGATATCAATCATTTCTGATTGATATCTAGAGTTTGCCAAAAAACACACGAAGGACCCCCAGAGTATGAGAAATAAGACTCTCTGGTCTGGTGAGACCAAGATAAAACTTTTTGGCCTTAATTCTAAGCGGGCTTTCATGTGTCTTGCATTGAGGAGAGGCTTCCGTCGGGCCACTCTGCCATAAAGCCCCGACTGGTGGAGGGCTGCAGTGATGGTTGACTTTCTAGAACTTTCTCCCATCTCCCCACTGCATCTCTGGAGCTCAGCCACAGTGATCTTTCGGTTCTTCTTTATCGCTCTCACCAAGGCTCTTCTCCCCTGATTGCTCAGTTTGGCCGGACGGCCAGTTCTAGGAAGAGTCCTGGTTGTCCCAAACGTCTTCCATTTAAGGATTATGGAGGCCACTGTGCTCTTAGGAACCTTAAGTGCAGCGGAAATTATTTTGTAACCTTGGCCAGATCTGTGCCTTGCCACAATTCTGTCTCTGAGCTCTTCGGGCAGTTCCTTCGATCTCATGATTCTCATTTGCTCTGACATGCACTGTGAGCTGTACGGTCTTATATAGACAGGTTTTTGCCTTTCCCAAACAAGTCCAATCAATATAATTAAACATAGCTGGATTCCAATGAAGGTGTAGAACCATCTCAAGGATGATCAGAAGAACTGGACAGCATCTCAGTTAAATATACGAGTGTCATAGCAAAGGGTCTGAATACTGAAATACGTGATATTTCAGTTTTTCTTTTTTGATAAATCTGCAAACATTTCTACAATTCTGTGTTTTTTTGTCAATATGGGGTGCTGTGTGTACATGAATGAGGAAAAAAAATGAACTTAAATGATTTTAGCAAATGGCTGCAATATGACAAATAGTGAAAAATGTAAGGGGGTCTGAATACTTTCCGTACCCACTGTAAACCTTTCTTTATTATTTTTGTCCTCCTTTCTTGTATGAAGAACGTACATGTCCCGCTGCCATTTACATGTACAATTAACAACTCTATCCATGTCCTCATGTGTGAGAGTGTCTCTCTACGTCCTCCTGTTATCCATTTCTCTATAGAAACCTCATTTGCACATGATAGCTCCAAATTCCTTCAGAACAACAGAACCAGGTAGAAGCAGCTTTGGTGAAGAAACTAACTGTTTGTTATCCTCTGTTTATGTGTGATTGCACTAGTTCATTTGTAGATTATTACTGTGGGTTTGAATCCATGGCGGTGCTTCCTGCTTTGTCAAGCATCTATACAAACACAACTGGCCTGTGTTCTGGGCCTGGGGAGGGAATCCAGGCGGGGAGGAGGGCAGTGGTGGAAAAAGTACTAAACGTTTAACTTAAGTAAAAGTATCAATACTGCAATGAAGGAGTACTCTGTTACAAGTAAAAGTCTGGGGAAAAAAAATATACTTGAGTAAAAGTACACAAGTATTGGTATCAAAATGTACCAAAATTAAAAGTACTCATTATGCAGAATGTCCCATTTCAAGTTTTCAAATGTAAAATTGTCTTTTGAAAATAGCAGATCTACAAGCTCGCAACATAGTTTGAGCTTGTAGTTCTGCCATTTTCAAATGGACGAAATATATATGGTTAATGTATGTTTTGCAATAATAATCAAAATCTACTAACTAACTAGTAACTAAGTTTCCAAATAATTGTAGTGGAGTAAAAGTACAATATTTGCCTCTGAGATGTAGTGGAGTAGAAGTAAAGGTACATAACATTGGAAATACTCCAGTAAAGTAAAAATAACTCAAAATTGTACTCAACTAGAGTACTTGATACATGTTCTTAGTTACTTTACACCACTGCCGACAGAGACAATTTTCATCTTGTTTACTTACTTTTTAGCTAGCATGCATGCAGAGCATGCTGTACAGTGTGAGCTAACTGCAGTACACAGTAGAATGTTTGACCTTATCTCATATGCTAACCAGACAGCCACACAAATACATAACCCTTAACCCTAAAAACAGTGTGTTTATGTCTGTTGGTTGTGAGTAAGCCAAGTAAACCAATCCCAAACTACACATGTATTTGTCTGTAAATGACACTGCTATATCCATTCTACATGTCCTGCTGCCATTTACATGAACGATTAACAACTCTATCCATGTCCTCATGTGTGAGAGTCTCTCTCTACGTCCTCGTGTTATTCATTTCTCTATAGAAACCTCTTTTGCACATGATTGCTCCAAATTCCTTCAGAACAAAATAATATAATGTATAAGACATCTCTTTAAACATATATAAAGACTTCATAAATCATGTGTTAAATCTACCAAAGTGGTTCAGTGAGACATACAGTGACATCTTCTCTTTGCTGTATGTTTATAGCCTGACTCATCATGATCTTAGCTTTGATCAGTTCAAACAAAGAGGTGTCAAACATGTTCACCATTCTTCCCCCCTCTGAGAGGGGAGGTGATTGTTGTCCTCTTTCAGTGCTTTTACATCTGTATTAAGAGATGTCCACGTGTGATCACCCACAATGCAACTGGTGAACAGGCCCATAGACACCCGGGATGCATTGATATGCATGAACTGACCAGATTTATACACTCTGTAAAAAAAAAGTGGAATACATCTAAAGATTGACTTCACATTGCAATTTAATTCAAAATATGTAGAGGGGATAATATACATCTATGAAGGAGTTTGAGTTCCATCAGAGAATCACTGGTACATTTAGTTGCATAGTAGCCTAATAAATATATTTTGTGATGGCAAAAACTCTTGAGAATACACTACAACTACTTCTACATTATGATTTAGTGTTTGTGTTTCTGTCAAATACATGTTCTGAACTTAACCCTAACAACAGTGTGTTTATGTCTGTTGGTTGTGAGTAAACCAAGTTGCCGTGGTGACGAGGGACCACGGCGTGGTCCCTCGTTGCTCCTAAAGAGTTCCAAGTCCAAAAACTGATGTTGATTATGTAGTCCACACATTTTAGAAGTAATATTAGTCTAGTTCTAGCCTGACACTCAGCCTGAATTTTCATTTCGTTTCACTCCATTATTCAGTCTGAAAGCCCTCTCAATGCAGCCGGTTGCTGAGATGGGGGCGTGGCCAAAGTTCTTTTTTCAAAGACTCTTTGGCGATTGGTTCGTACTGGATTATCCCGATCCCGATTCGTCGATCAGATTTTCAACCGAGGCTGAGACCTCCTATGAGAGCGTCACCAGACCAGAATCGCCTGAACATATTTTTTTAATGGCCGTGGCTAGCGATTCACGGGCTGGAGCCAGGCTAGTCTAGTTCATTACTTTTAAATAATACATTTTGGATAATTTGTCAAATGCACAGTGTGCCTTATTTTCTGAGGCCAAGAACCTGGCCATTAACTGTACACACACACACACACACACAATAGCAAATGATTAAACAATTGAATGATTACTACTACTACTATGACTACTTCTAAACTATAACAGTGGGCCCTATATACACTCAAAATGGACTACTTCTGTAAGTGGTCCATGGATACGCGTGTGCAACTTTAACATTCCAAAAGGTTCTTCTAGAAACAAAATATGACCATGTTAATCCACAAAAAGCCTGTTATATGGGGTCAAATTATTCCTGTCAGTTGTTCACACACCAGGGCCACCTGGTGAGACAGTGACACATCATGTGATCAATGGCCACATTTGCATGGATATAGATCATTTTCTAAAGACAGCTAAGCATCACTCACAAGACAAAATGAATGTTGCAGTGCAGGTGTGAAGTGGGTAAGGGAAATATTTCTAAAGACCTTGTAATTGTAGAGAACACAATATGTTTGCCAAATACATGAAGATGCTGTGATGTACAATGAAGACTATGAACAGAATATAGAAAGGTTATTCCTTGACCACACCAGGTTGTATTATTCTGAAGGAATTTGGAGCAATTTGTAAAATAGGAACTTGAATGTCCTTTCTATCAAAATGCCTCAAATCATGAACGCAGCTTGCGATTTCCGTGAAATTTCACAAACACATTCCCACTAGGCCAAGGAAGAAATGCCACCCTTTTTCACATTGGCCTGTTATAGCGCCACCAGCAGGTCTATTATAGCAAAACACATTTTTGGAACAAAATGCCTCAAATCATGAATGCAGTGTCCGATTGCCGTGAACGACCTAAGAATAAATGGCACCCTTTTCACATTGGCCTATTATAGCGCCACCAGGAGGCCACAATAATGTACCTGACCTGGCGGAGACCTGTGCTCCGAGGAGCACTTTTTCTAGTTGTAAATGTAAATGAAAGCAGGACATGAGGAATGGTTAGCAGTGATGACCGTTAGAGAAAAAGGTGAAACTAGATGTATGTGTATATTTCACTTTTCATATCAGTGATAGTTTGAGGTTAACTATTTATGTAATGTGTTTATGGTAACTTAATTACATTCCCAAAGCAACCCACACCACCAGGGTTTAGAACATAGAAAACACTTAAATATACTTAAAAGAAAATAACTTTGACAGAAAACATTTTACAATAAAACATCTCATTTGGTCAGCTGTTGCACCTTGACCTCTCATCACGACACAAGGGTTAATAAGCAGAACATTGTACATCCCATCTTAAGACCTGACTCTGATGAGAGAATGATTTAATATTCACTCATATATTCATTAATGAGTGAATACAACATTGTTCAAGTCTGAAGATACTGATTATCTGTTTACGTGT
Organism: Gymnoscopelus microlampas; assembly: GCF_963454915.1. Classification (NCBI taxonomy): domain Eukaryota; kingdom Metazoa; phylum Chordata; class Actinopteri; order Myctophiformes; family Myctophidae; genus Gymnoscopelus; species Gymnoscopelus microlampas. The sequence goes on along the minus strand of NC_139941.1, from coordinate 8,844,138 downwards.
GCATGCATTTTATAATAGATGCATTTATAAATACAGGGTGTTATATTCAGAACTCTTATATTAATCTTATGGGAATAAAGACACATTTGCATGAAGATTGCAAATGAATTCATCCACACATGGATGCTCTTGATTCTCTTGTAACAGAAAGTCAACAGTTTCTAGAAGGTTGCATGGATGGAGCATGTCTGGGGGAGGGCCATGTAGAAGTACGTTAGGTTGTGATTGGTGGAGAGATGGTTGTATTGTTCTCTTTGTCCAATCATTCAAAGCAGTCACAAGGTTCCACCCCAGGCTCTGTAGTTTAAGAAGAGTGTGTAGTTGTAATTTATCCACAACTCCTCCAGGATATCAATCATTTCTGATCAGATCTGACTGTGGACTCCAGAATTCAGTGGAAGATGGACTCTCTCAACCCAACCAGGGACAGTTCTGCTGAACAGGAGGGACCCAAAGAAAATGGTATGTTACTTTCTCTACCTCTCTAGTTTTATTTTCCCTGCTGTCATAAAATGTTTTTTATTACTTTAGTTTTCAAAGCAGTCTCAATACTCAATTTTATTTATAATTTGTGTTTCATTTTAATTTGACCTCTAGCTTTGTTTTATATTAATTATCTTTATTATTGAGGTGTCTCCTTTGTTGTCTCAGCTTGTTTGCTATATCTATATATTAATTCTAGGGATCAGCTTATTGTAATTCAGTTTGTACTCCATTCCCACCTCTCAATCATATTTCCTTTGTCTTTCTGCAATCCAGTGTTGAATCATCAGTCTGGCTTCTCTGTGCTACCAGCAGAGAATGAACAAAGAAGCTTGGTCAAACCAACACGACACTGCTGTGATCAGTGTGGACAACGCTTCAATTACATGTCCACACTTAAAACACACCAGAGAATTCACACAGGAGAGAAACCATATGGATGTGATCAGTGTGGACAACACTTCTCAGGGATGTCATCCCTTAAAACACACCAGAGAATTCACACTGGAGAGAAACCCTATGGATGTGATCAGTGTGGACAACACTTCTCTCAAATGTCCTCCCTACAAAAACACCAGAGAATTCACACAGGAGAGAAACCATATGGATGTGATCAGTGTGGACAACACTTCTCAGGGATGTCATCCCTTAAAATGCACCAGAGAATTCACACTGGAGAGAAACCCTATGGATGTGATCAGTGTGGAAAACACTTCTCTGAGATGTCCTCCCTTAAAAAACACCGGAGAATTCACACTGGAGAGAAACCCTATGGATGTGACGAGTGTGGACAACACTTCTCTCATATGACCAACCTTAAAACACACCAGAGAATTCACACTGGAGAGCAACCCTATGGATGTGATCAGTGTGGACAACACTTCTCTCTAATGTCCACCCTTAAAAAACACCAGAGAATTCACACCGGGGAGAAACCCTATGGATGTGATCAGTGTGGACAACACTTCTCTGAGATGTCCACCCTTAAAAAACACCAGAGAATTCACACTGGTGAGAAACCCTATGGATGTGATCAGTGTGGAAAACACTTCTCTCGAATGACAACCCTTACAACACACCGGAGAATTCACACTGGAGAGAAACCCTATGGATGTGAACAGTGTGGACAACACTTCTCTGATATTTCCAACCTTAAAAGACACCAGAGAATCCACACTGGAAAGACATCCTAATTGTGTCAATGTGGAATTAATTGTACTCAGTTAAGCATCCTAAAATGTCATGCACACATCAATGAAAACATACTGTGAACAGTTTGACGAGTGTTTCATTAGAAAGGGGTCAGAAACATGCACCATGATGACCCATTGTTGTTCTTTTAATCAGTTGTTCAGTCTGCTGAGCTGTTATGAACCTATTACATGTATATTAGCATTGCCATTGTAGATGTTTGGACACTAGTGTGTGAACACTGTGCACGAGAATGATACTCACACCAAAGTCCTCGTAGTGGTGACCCATGGCAGAATAAACTAAATAGTGATCTTTAAAGGGTCTACACCATGAATTTTAACTTTTTCTTCATTTTTGTGTGTTTTTGGTCTCCCCCACCTCTCTTCTGTTCCAACAAATACCCGACTAAGAGCATGCAGGCTTTCATAGGCTATCTGTGGTTTTCATGTAAATTGGTCTGAAAACAGTCCGTCAGATTTGTTCCCCCACCCTACGTCACGTCTGGGAACAATTCCTCCCGTTTTTCAGTTCTAACCAAAAAAAAAAAATCCAAAAAAAAACATGACATGCATACAAACTGGCTCAATAGCGCCCCGTGCCAAACAGGACAATGTGGTATTGCAGGTGAAAGTGCTTTATAAGCCAGAGAGAAGTTAGTTGGAATGAGTATATCTGAGGCTTGATTTAGGCTCAAACCTTTTGAAAAACGTTTGAGGGACATAAACAATATGATATCAAATATTATTATTATTTTTTAAATTCATGGTGTAGCTCCTTTAAGAGGCGACCACACAGTGGTAGCCAAAGTGCCAATTTTATAGGACACAAAAAAATTAAGGTTTCTGTACTCTGTCTCTTGAAGACCACTATTTAATAAAGTGTTAACACACATTTTCAAAGTAATGATTAGACAAGCACAGGTAAGCTGGGGTCTGGTGTTGAAGCCAGTCAGTACAGATTGCTTTATATATGTACGCCTTCTGACTTCTTGTATATTCCTGATTGCTGCTATAGATATCATACCTGTCATCATGGTATGTTTAACTTCATTACACCTAGTTGTTATATTGCATTGTTGTTATCACTGTCTTTGACGAACAAATAAAAATGTCTTTATTATTTTTGTCCTCCTTCTTTCTTGTATGAAGAATTTACATGTCCTGCTGCCATTTACATGTACAATTAATAACTCTATCCATGTCCTCATGTGTGAGAGTGTCTCTCTACGTCCTCTTGTTATTCATGTCTCTATAAAAACCTCATTTGCACATGAAAGCTCCAAATGTCCTCTCCTAGTGGTGGAAAAAGTACTCAAATGTTTAACTTAAGTAAAAGAATCAATACTGCAATGAAGAAGTACTCTGTTACAAGTAAAAGTCTGGAATAACAAAACAATCTGTACAAGTACACACATATTGGTATCAAAATGTACCAAAAGTAAAAGTACTCATTATGCAGAATGTCCCATTTCAAGTTTTCAAATTGTAGTGGCGTAAAGTACAATCTTTGCCTCTGAGATGTAGTGGAGTAGAAGTAAAGGTACATACAGTGGTAGCGGTGGCCTAGTGGTTAGAGGGGCGGCCTTGATACCGGAAGGTCCCTAGTTCGATTCCCCAATTCATCACATCAATCATGAATCACCGCTGAATAGCCCTTGAGCAAGGCTTCCATGCAGGGTCCGGCTGGAAACAAGCTTCGTGCTTAGTCCGACACCCTGGGTAAACAACAAACTTTGCTTTGCTTTACAATTGGAAATAGTAAAGTAAAATATTTTTAACTCAAAATTGTACTTAACTAGAGTACTTGAGTACATGTACTTAGTTACTTTACACCACTGCCGACAGTGACAATATTTTTCTTGTATACAGCAGCATGCATGCAGAGCCGGCTGTACAGTATGAGCTAACTGCAGTACACAGTAGAATGTTTGACCTTATCTCATGTGCTAACCAGACAGCCACACTGCAGTATAATGCCAGCAAAGAAGTGCTGAAATCTAATCACCCTCACTAACTGACATAAGAATGAAAGAAGAGGAGAACTGTGTGTGTGTGTGTGTGTGTGTGTGTGTGTGTGTGTGTGTGTGTGTGTGTGTGTGTGTGTGTGTGTGTGTGTGTGTGTGTGTGTGTGTGTGTGTGTGTGTGTGTGTGTGTGTGTGTGTGTGTGCGTGCACGGGGATGCTGCTCCTATAGGCATCCTATAGTGTGTATAGTTTCAATGTACATTTTATAACAGTGTTGATATTATAATGGTTAGAGTGAGGATATGTTATTTGTTTACCTATGATCCTAGACTACGATTTATATGCATTTGATGTATTATGGCTCTGTTAAGCTGGATTAAGAGTGTCTGCTAAATGCTTATACATTCTAATTGTTATAGTCACACAAAGGTAACAAAAAATACAAAATGCAGGCGCTCTGGTGGCATACAGTGTATGTGGTTAATCGCCTGCCCAACACTGCATTCATGGTTTGAGGCATTTTGTGCAAAAAAATGTGGCATTTGCTCCTCAACATAGTGTGAATGTGCGTGCAAAGTTTGACCACAATCGGACGGTGCGTTCATCATTTGCGGAATTTTGTTCAAAACAAGCCACTACTGCAAACTTTAGATGTCAATCTTAGCCAATGAGGATGGAATATGAAAAGTCAAACACATCTGCCTTGATCACATGACTATGGAGATCATGTGTACCGATTTGCATGAAATTTGGATAAAATAAAAGCATGTGTTTTACATAAGTCGGCCACCTGGTGGCGCTATAAAGGGCAGATGTGAAAAAATGCAGGGCAAAGGTTTTTCCTTAGGATCTAAGGATTGTGCATACACAGTTTTACACAGATCGGTGCTGTTATAGGTAAAAAATATGAATCGGCCTGTTATAGCGCCACCATGATTTATAACGTTTCAAGTGGCATTTCTACCTCGGTATAGTGGAATGCAAAATTTCACAGAAAATGCATGCTGTGTTCATGATTTGAGGCATTTTGTTCAAAACGGAGCACTCCTGCAAACTTTGGAAGCAATTTTTAGCCAATCAGGATGGAATATGAAAAACTGACTATAGAGATACTATGTACCGATTTGCGATATTTTTGGACAAAATCTGTAGGAGTACTGTCAAAAAAATATGTTTTGCAAAAATCTGCCTCCTGGTACCTGCATAATAAATAGAACCTTGTGTGATGACAAACACTCTTGAGAATATACTACAACTACTTCTACATTATGATTCAGTGTTTGTGTTTCTGTCAAATACATGTTCTGAACTTAACCCTAACAACAGTGTGTTTATGTCTGTTGGTTGTGAGTAAACCAAGTTGCTGTGGTCCCTCGTTGCTCCTAAAGAGTTCCAAGTCCAAAAACTGATGTTGATTATGTAGTCCACACATTTCTAGTTCATTACTTTTAACCCATTTAGACCTGAGGCCGCAGACCCCCATCTCAAAATATTTAGTTCCAGGGACCCCCAGACTGAGGCAAATATTTGAGCTACAAATGTTCACGATTTTTCAAAAATATCAGATCTACAAGCTCATAGCGCGGCACCGAGTGCTATTTTTGAATAGCCAAAAAAATCTAAAATTACACAGATGCGTCCCCAGTCTTAAAGGGTTAAATAATACATTCTGGATAATTTGTCAAATGCACAGTTTTCCTTATTTGCTGAGGCCAAGAACCTGGCCATGAACTGTTTACACACACAATAGTAAATGACTAAACAATTGGACAATTAGATGATTACTACTACTATACTGTGACTACTTCTAAACTATAACAGTGGACCCTATATACACTCACAATGGACTACTTATGTAGGCGGTGTCCTTTGACTTGTTTGTAATAAACATTTAAAGTCAAGATGCAGCTTGCAAAGTGTTGGTTTACTGTGTTATTTGTGTTAGGGAAGCAACACCTTCCTTCAGCACACTCTGTTATTGTTCTGAAGGAATTTGGAACAATCATAACATGTACAACTGAGGACCTTTAACGGCCTATATAGTTCAATGGTTCTCAATGTGGTTTAAATGTTTCTTTTCAAATCAGAGATAGTTTGAAGTGAACTATGTATGATAACTTCAACAATCATGTGTCATTCTCTAGTAGCCCACCACCACTAGGGTTTAGACCTGCACTGTCTGTTATGTGAGAGACACAGTTGTACAGTCTTATACATATGTAGGACTTTAAAACAATAACAATAATATTAGATAAGCAGACTGAAAATAGGAGATTACTGACATAACTCATTTAACTTTGATCATGAAGCTCTCAGACGGTTTATTTCCACTACATAGTGTGTAACTTTAACATTCCAAAAGGTTATTCTAGAAACAAAATATTACCATGTTAATCCACAAAATCAAATTATTCCTGTCAGTTGTTCACACACCAGGGCCACCTGTTCAGACAGTGACGCATCATGTGATCAATGACCACATTTGCATGGATATAGGTCATTTTCTAAAGACAGCTAAGCATCATTCACAAGACAAAAGGAATGTTGCAGTGCAGGTGTGAAGTGGGTGAGGGAGATATTTCTAAAGACCTTGTAATTGTAGAAAACATAAGATGTTTGCCAAATAAATAAGATGCTGTGATGTACAATGAAGACTATGAACAGAATATAGAAAGCAGTTATTCCTTGACCACACCAGGTTGTATTGTTCTCTAGGAATTTGGAGCAATGGTGTAAAATAGGAACTTGAATGGCCTTTCTATCTTAATGGCTCTGCTTGAATAGCAATATTGAGATGAGAGAGACTCATCCACACAAGGACATGACTAGAGTTGTTTATTGTAAATGTAAATGAAAGCAGGACATGAGAAATGGTTAGCAGCTATGACCGTTAGAGAAAAAGGTGAAATTAGATGTATATTTTACTTTTCATATCAGAGATAGTTTGAGGTGAACTATTTATGTAATGTGTTTATGGTAACTTAATTACATGCACAAAGCAGCCCACACCACAATGGTTTAGAACATAGAAAACACTTAAATATACTTAAATGAAAATAACTTTGACAGAAAATATTTGACAATAAAACATCTAATTTGGTCAGCTGTTGCACCTTGACCTTGAGCTGTTATGAACCTATTACATGTATATTAGCATTGCCATTGTAGATGTTTGGACACTAGTGTGTAGTGTGTGAACACTGTGCACGAGAATGATACTCACACCAAAGTCCTCGTAGTGGTGACCCATGGCAGAATAAACTAAATAGTGATCTTTAAGAGGCGACCACACAGTGGTAGACAAAGTGCCAATTTTATAGGACACAAAAAAATAAGGTTTCTGTACTCTGTCTCTTGAAGACCACTATTTAATAAAGTGTTAACACACATTTTCAAAGTAATGATTAGACAAGCACAGGTAAGCTGGGGTCTGGTGTTGAAGCCAGTTAGTACAAATTGCTTTATATATGTACGCCTTCTGACTTGTGTATTCCTGATTGCTGCTATAGATATCATACCTGTCATCATGGTATGTTTAACTTCATTACACCTAGTTGTTATATTGCATTGTTGTTATCACTGTCTTTGACGAACAAATAAAAATGTCTTTATTATTTTTGTCCTCCTTCTTTCTTGTATGAAGAATTTACATGTCCTGCTGCCATTTACATGTACAATTAATAACTCTATCCATGTCCTCATGTGTGAGAGTGTCTCTCTACGTCCTCTTGTTATTCATGTCTCTATAAAAACCTCATTTGCACATGAAAGCTCCAAATGTCCTCTCCTAGTGGTGGAAAAAGTACTCAAATGTTTAACTTAAGTAAAAGAATCAATACTGCAATGAAGAAGTACTCTGTTACAAGTAAAAGTCTGGAATAACAAAACAATCTGTACAAGTACACACATATTGGTATCAAAATGTACCAAAAGTAAAAGTACTCATTATGCAGAATGTCCCATTTCAAGTAGTGGCGTAAAGTACAATCTTTGCCTCTGAGATGTAGTGGAGTAGAAGTAAAGGTACATACAATTGGAAATAGTAAAGTAAAACATTTTTAACTCAAAATTGTACTTAACTAGAGTACTTGAGTACATGTACTTAGTTACTTTACACCACTGCCGACAGTGACAATATTGTTCTTGTATACAGCAGCATGCATGCAGAGCCTGCTGTACACTATGAGCTAACTGCAGTACACAGTAGAATGTTTGACCTTATCTCTGTGCTGAACATGAACTGTGTGTGTGTGTGTGTGTGTGTGTGTGTGTGTGTGTGTGTGTGTGTGTGTGTGTGTGTGTGTGTGTGTGTGTGTGTGCGTGTGTTTGTTTGTGTGTTTGTGTGTGTGTGAGTGCACGGGGATGCTGCTCCTATAGGCATCCTATAGTGTGTATAGTTTCAATGTACATTTTATAATAGTGTTGATATTATAATGGTTAGAGTGAGGATATGTCATTTGTTTACCTATGATCCTAGACTACGATTTATATGCATTTGATGTATTATGGCTCTGTGTTAAGCTGGATTAAGAGTGTCTGCTAAATGCTTATACATTCTAATTGTTATAGTCACACAAAGGTAACAAAAAATACAAAATGCAGGCGCTCTGGTGGCATACAGTGTATGTGGTTAATTGCCTGCCCAACACTGCATTCATGGTTTGAGGCATTTTGTGCAAAAAAAATGTGTTTTGCTAAATTAGACCTGCTGGTGGCACTATAACAGGCCAATGTTAAAAGGGTGGCATTTGCTCCTCAACATAGTGTGAATGTGCGTGCAAAGTTTGACCACAATCGGACGGTGCGTTCATCATTTGCGGAATTTTGTTCAAAACAAGCCACTACTGCAAACTTTAGATGTCAATCTTAGCCAATGAGGATGGAATATGAAAAATCAAACACATCTGCCTTGATCACATGACTATGGAGATCATGTGTACCGATTTGCATGACATTTGGATAAAATAAAAGCATGTGTTTTACATAAGTCGGCCACCTGGTGGCGCTATAAAGGGCAGATGTGAAAAAATGCAGGGCAAAGGTTTTTCCTTAGGATCTAAGGATTGTGCATACACAGTTTTACACAGATCGGTGCTGTTATAGGTAAAAATATGAATCGGCCTGTTATAGCGCCACCATGATTTATAACGTTTCAAGTGGCATTTCTACCTCGGTATAGTGGAATGCAAAATTTCACAGAAAATGCATGCTGTGTTCATGATTTGAGGCATTTTGTTCAAAACGGAGCACTCCTGCAAACTTTGGAAGCAATTTTTAGCCAATCAGGATGGAATATGAAAAACTGACTATAGAGATACTATGTACCGATTTGCGATATTTTTGGACAAAATCTGTAGGAGTACTGTCAAAAAAATATGTTTTGCAAAAATCTGCCTCCTGGTACCTGCATAATAAATAGAACCTTGTGTGATGACAAACACTCTTGAGAATATACTACAACTACTTCTACATTATGATTCAGTGTTTGTGTTTCTGTCAAATACATGTTCTGAACTTAACCCTAACAACAGTGTGTTTATGTCTGTTGGTTGTGAGTAAACCAAGTTGCTGTGGTCCCTCGTTGCTCCTAAAGAGTTCCAAGTCCAAAAACTGATGTTGATTATGTAGTCCACACATTTCTAGTTCATTACTTTTAACCCATTTAGACCTGAGGCCGCAGACCCCCATCTCAAAATATTTAGTTCCAGGGACCCCCAGACTGAGGCAAATATTTGAGCTACAAATGTTCACGATTTTTCAAAAATATCAGATCTACAAGCTCATAGCGCGGCACCGAGTGCTATTTTTGAATAGCCAAAAAAATCTAAAATTACACAGATGCGTCCCCAGTCTTAAAGGGTTAAATAATACATTCTGGATAATTTGTCAAATGCACAGTTTTCCTTATTTGCTGAGGCCAAGAACCTGGCCATGAACTGTTTACACACACAATAGTAAATGACTAAACAATTGGACAATTAAATGATTACTACTACTATACTGTGACTACTTCTAAACTATAACAGTGGACCCTATATACACTCACAATGGACTACTTATGTAGGCGGTGTCCTTTGACTTGTTTGTAATAAACATTTAAAGTCAAGATGCAGCTTGCAAAGTGTTGGTTTACTGTGTTATTTGTGTTAGGGAAGCAATAACATACCTTGTACTTATATAGAACATAATATGTTTTGCAAAAATAAATCAAGAGGCTGTTATGCACAATGACACAATATAGCAAGCAATTGTTCCTTCAGCACACTCTGTTATTGTTCTGAAGGAATTTGGAACAATCATAACATGTACAACTGAGGACCTTTAACGGCCTATATAGTTCAATGGTTCTCAATGTGGTTTAAATGTTACTTTTCAAATCAGAGATAGTTTGAAGTGAACTATGTATGCTAACTTCAACAATCATGTGTCATTCTCTAGTAGCCCACCACCACTAGGGTTTAGACCTGCACTGTCTGTTATGTGAGAGACACAGTTGTACAGTCTTATACATATGTAGGACTTTAAAACAATAACAATAATATTAGATAAGCAGACTGAAAATAGGAGATTACTGACATAACTCATTTAACTTTGATCATGAAGCTCTCAGACGGTTTATTTCCACTACATAGTGTGTAACTTTAACATTCCAAAAGGTTATTCTAGAAACAAAATATTACCATGTTAATCCACAAAATCAAATTATTCCTGTCAGTTGTTCACACACCAGGGCCACCTGTTCAGACAGTGACGCATCATGTGATCAATGACCACATTTGCATGGATATAGGTCATTTTCTAAAGACAGCCAAGCATCATTCACAAGACAAAAGGAATGTTGCAGTGCAGGTGTGAAGTGGGTGAGGGAGATATTTCTAAAGACCTTGTAATTGTAGAAAACACAAGATGTTTGCCAAATAAATAAGATGCTGTGATGTACAATGAAGACTATGAACAGAATATAGAAAGCAGTTATTCCTTCACCACACCAGGTTGTATTGTTCTCTAGGAATTTGGAGCAATGGTGTAAAATAGGAACTTGAATGGCCTTTCTATCTTAATGGCTCTGCTTGAATAGCAATATTGAGATGAGAGAGACTCATCCACACAAGGACATGACTAGAGTTGTTTATTGTAAATGTAAATGAAAGCAGGACATGAGAAATGGTTAGCAGCTATGACCGTTAGAGGAAAAAGGTGAAATGATATGTATATTTTACTTTTCATATCAGAGATAGTTTGAGGTTAACTATTTATGTAATGTGTTTATGGTAACTTAATTATATTCACAAAGCAGCCCACACCACCAGGGCTTAGAACATACAAAACACTTAAATATACTTAAATGAAAATAACTTTGACAGAAAATATTTGACAATAAAACATCTAATTTGGTCAGCTGTTGCACCTTGACCTCTCATCACGACACAAGGGTTAATAAGCAGAACATTGTACATCCCATCTTAAGACCTGACTCTGATGAGATAATTATTTAATATTCACTCATATACAGTGGTGGAAAGTAACTAAGTACATTTACTTAAGTTTACTGTACTTACGTACAATTTTGAGGTATTTGTACTTTACTTGAGTATTTCCAATTTCCAATACTTTTACTTCTACTCCACTACATCTCAGAGGCAAATATTGTACTTTTACTCCACTACATTTACTTGAAAGCTTCAGTTACTTTTCAGATATAAATTATGATATAATGAAACATACATTAACCTCTTTAGCCCTATTGTATACCTAGGCTATTTGAAAATAGCCGATCTACAAGCTCACAACGCGTCGCATCGCAACGTGTTGTGAGCTTGTAGATCTGCTATTTTAGAACATGTAGTACTTTTACTTTTGGTACTTTAAGTACATTTTTATGCCAATACTTTTGTACTTTTACTCAAGTACATTTTTAATTCTGGACTTTTACTTGTAACAGAGTATTTTTATATTGCAGTATTGATACTTTTACCTAAGTAAAGAATTTGAGTACTTTTTTCCACCACTGCTCATATATTCATTAATGAGTGAATACAACATTGTTGAAGTCTGAAGATACTGATTGTCTGTTTACTGTGCATGCATTTTATAATAGATGCATTTATAAATACAGGGTGTTATAGTCAGATATCGTATATTACTCTTATAGGAATTAAGACACATTTGAATTGCATGAAGATTACAAATGCATTAATCCACAAATGGATGCTCTTGGTTCTCTTGTAACAGAAAGTCAACAGTTTCTAGAAGGTTGCATGGATGGAGCATGTCTGGGGGAGGGGCATGTAGAAGTATGTTAGGTTGTGATTGGTGGAGAGAGATGGTTGTATTGTTCTCTTTGTCCAATCATTCAAAGCAGTCACTGGCTCCACCCAGGCTCTGTAGTATAAGAAGAGTGTGTAGTTGTAATTTATCCACAACTCCTCCAGGATATCAATCATTTCTGATCAGATCTGACTGTGGACTCCAGAATTCAGTGGAAGATGAACTCTCTCAACCCAACCAGGGACAGTTCTGCTGAACAGGAGGGACCCAAAGAAAATGGTATGTTACTTTCTCTACCTCTCTAGTTTTAATTTCCCTGTTCTGTCATACAAATGTTTTATTACTTTAGTTTTCAAGTTTTAAATTAAGCAGTCTCACTACTTGTCTCAATCTTATTATTTTGTTATAATCTGTGTTTCATTTTAATTAGACCTCTAGCTTTGTTGTATATTTTTTGTTGTAAACTTCTTTATCTTTATTTTTGCTGTGTCTCCTTTGTTGTCTCAGCTTGTTGCTTGTCTGCTATCTATCTATATCTATATATTCATTCTAGGGAACAGCTTAATGTAATTAAAGTTGTACATTTATATTCAATTCCCACCTCTCAACCATATTTCCTTTGTCTTTCTGCAATCCAGTGTTGAATCATCAGTCTGACTTCCCTGTGCTACCAGCAGAGAATGAACAAATAAGCTTGGCCAAACCAAGACAACACTGCTGTGATCAGTGTGGAAAACACTTCAGTTGCATGTCCAAACTTAAAGGAGAATTCCGGTCATTTTAAGTGTTATGTTTGATGTGTGTCAAATCACTTACCAACGTAGAAATGAAAATCGCGTTACTCGACAGATCCCCCTGTCAACCCCCACCGTTGGCATGATACTCCTATCGTGGATAGCCCAAATTCGCCTATTTTAACAAATGCAAAGTCTGTTTTTTTGCTTCTAGTACTCATTGTTGAGTCCCATGATAATGTAACAGGCGCTAAAACTCCCGACAAGCTAACGGCTAATAACAGAACGAGCTAATGCTGGTTGCTGGTTTCTCTCCCGACCTGGCAACCTGGGGCTGCCATGCAGAGATAAGCAGCCCCAGCGTTAGCTCGTTCTGTTATTAGCCGTTAGCTTGTCGGGAGTTTTAGCGCCTGTTACGTTATCATGGGACTCCACAATGAGTACTAGGAGAAAAAAACAGACTTTACATTTGTTAAAATAGGCGAATTGGCTATCCACGATAGGAGTATCATGGCAACGGTGGGGGTTGACAGGGGGATCTGTCGAGTAACGCGATTTTCATTTCTACGTTGGTAAGTGATTTGACACACATCAAACATAACACTTAAAATGACCGGAATTCTCCTTTAAAATACATCAGAGAATTCACACTGGAGAGAAACCATATGGATGTGATCAGTGTGGACAACACTTCTCTCATATGTCCTCCCTTCAAACACACCAGAGGATTCACACTGGAGAGAAACCCTATGGATGTGATCAGTGTGGACAACACTTCACTAAGATGTCCTCCCTTAAACAACACCAGATAATTCACACTGGAGATAAACCCTATGGATGTGATCAGTGTGGACAGCACTTCTCTCAAATGTCCAGCCTTAAAAGACACCAGAGAATTCACACTGGAGAGAAACCCTATGGATGTGATCAGTGTGGACAACACTTCTCTGAGATGTCCTCCCTTAAAAAACACCAGCGAATTCACAGTGAAGAGAAACCCTACGGATGTGATCAGTGTGGACAACACTTCTCTGAGATGTCCTACCTTAAAACTCACCAGAGAATTCACACTGGAGAGAAACCCTATGGATGTAATCAGTGTGGACAACACTTCTCTCAAATATCCCACCTTAAAACTCACCAGAGAATTCACACTGGAGAGAAACCCTATGGATGTGATCAGTGTGGACAACACTTCTCTGAGATGTCAACCCTTAAAAGACACAGAAGAATTCACACTGGAGAGAAACCCTATGGATGTGATCAGTGTGGACAACACTTCTCTCAAATGTCCAGCCTTAAAAGACACCAGAGAATTCACACTGGAGATACATCCTAATTTGGTCAATATGGAATTAATTGTACTCAGTTAGGCATCCTAAAATGTCATGCACACACACAACAAGCGTTTCATTAGAAAGAGGTCAGAAACATGCATCATGATGACCAAATGTTGTTCTTTTAAGCAGTTGTTCAGTCAGCTGAGCTATTACCCCCACAGGTAAGGTGGGGTCTGGTGTTGAAGCAGTGAAGCCAGTTAGTACAAACTGCTTTATATATGTACGCCTTCTGACTTCTTGTATATTCCTGATTGCTGCTATAGATACCATACCTGTCATCATGGTATGTTTAACTTCATTACACCTAGTTGTTATATTACATTGTTGTGTTATCACTGTCTTTGCTGAACAAATAAACCTTTCTTTATTACGTTTGTCCTCCTTCTTTCTTGTATGAAGAATTTACATGTCCTGCTGCCATTTAAATGTACAATTAGCAACTCTATCCATGTCCTCAAGTGTGAGAGTCTCTCTCTACGTCCTCTTGTTATTCATGTCTCTATAGAAACCTCATTTGCACATGATTGCTCCAAATTCCTTCAGAACAACAGAACCAGGTAGAAGCAGCTTTGGTGAAGAAACAACTGTGTGTTATCCTCTGTTTATGTGTGATTGTACTAGTTAATGTGTAGTATTCAAATGTTTAACTGAAGTAAAAGTATCAATACTGCAATGAAGAAGTACTCTGTTACAATTAAAAGTCTGGAATAAAAAAATGTACTTGAGCAATATATATATATATATATATATATATATATATATATATATATATATATATATATATATATATATATATATATATATATATATATATATATATATATATATATATATATATATATATATATATATATATATATAGGGCTGGAGTGGTTAATGTATGTTCTGCAATAATAATCCAAATCTACTAATTAACTAGTAACTAAAGTTTTCAAATAAATGTAATGGCGTAAAAGTACAATATTTGCCCTGAGATGTAGTGGAGTAAAAGTAAAAATACATACAATTCGAAATACTCCAGTAAAGTAAAACATAACAAAAAAAACTAAAATTGTACTCGACTAAGTACATGTACTTAGTTACTTTACACCACTGCCGACAGTGACAATAGTTTTCTTTTTTACATTTTACCTAGCATGCATGCAGAGCCTGCTGTACAGTATGAGCTAACTGCAGTACACAGTAGAATGTTTGACCTTATCTCATGTGCTAACCAGACATCTAATCACCCTCACTAACTGACATGAGAATGAAAGAAGGGGAGAACTGTGTGTGTGTGTGTGTGTGTGTGTGTGTGTGTGTGTGTGTGTGTGTGTGTGTGTGTGTGTGTGTGTTTGTGTGCGCGCGCGCGCGACAATACTACTGTAATTTTGTTTCAAAAGTTTATACCAAGCTAACCTTTCCTATGTAGATGTATAACTATTTCTCACAGAATATGCTAGCAGCTGCTAACTGCTTCTATGATGAAGCAGCTAGGGCATTGCTTTACCTAAAAAAAACATGCCTATACATTTTAATTGTTATTGTCACTTAAAGGTTAACAAAAATACAAAATGCAGGCGCTCTTGTGGCATACAGTGTATGCGGTTAATCGTCTGCCCAACACGGCATTCATGGTTTGAGGCATTTTGTGCAAAACATGTGTTTTGTTAAATTAGACCTGCTGGTGGCGCTATAACAGGCCAATGTTTGGCATTTGTTCCTCAACATAGTGTGAAGGTGTGTGCACACTTTGACCACAATCGGACGTTGCGTTCATGATTTGCGGAATTTCTGCAGACTGCAGACTTTAGATGTCAATCTTAGCCAATGAGGATGGAATATGAAAAATAAAACACACAATGTCTTGATCACATGACTATGGAGATCATGTGTACATATTTGCGTGAAATTTTGATAATGTTATGAGTTATCTAAAAACATGTGGTGCTATAAAAGGCAGATGTGAAAAATGCAGGGCAAAGGTTTTTCCTTGACCTCTAGGGAGTGCGCATACAAAGTTTTACACAGATGTGTAAGTACTGCGGTGCAGTTATAGGTAAAAATATGAATCAGCCTGTTATAGCGCCACCATAAAGCTGATTTTAAAAAAAAAATCATGTGGCGTTTCTACCTCGGCATAGCGGAAATATGCGTGCAAAATTACAAGGAAAATGCATGCTGTGTTCATGATTTGAGGCATTTTGTTCAAAACGGAGCACTCCTGCAAACTTGGAAGCCATTTTTATCCAATCAGGATGGAATATGAAAAACTGACTATAGAGATACTGTGTACCGATTTGCGAAACTCTTGAGAATACAATACAACTACTTCTACATTATGATTTAGTGTTATACATGTTCTGTTCTGAACTTAACCCTAACAAAAGTGTATTTATGTCTGTTGGTTGTGAGTAAACCAAGTAAACCAACCCCAAACTACACATGCATTTGTCTGTAAATGACATTGCTATCCATTCTACATATCCTGCTGCCATTTCTCTATAGAAACCTCATTTGCACATGAAATATGAAATATGCGTGCAAAATTTCACGGAAAATGCATGCTGTGTTCATGATTTGAGGCATTTTGTTCAAAACGGTGTACTCCTGCAAACTTTGGAAGCCATTTTTAGCCAATCAGGATGGAATATGAAAAACTGACTATAGAGATAATGTGTACCGATATGTGAGATTTTTGGACAAAATCTGTTGGAGCACTGTCAATATGTTTTGCACAAATAGGCCTCCTGGTACCAGCTTAAAATAACCTTGTGTGATGACAAAAACTATTGAGAATACACTACAACTACTTCTACATTATGATTTAGTGTTTGTGTTTCTGTCAAATACATGTTCTGAACTTACAAACCAAGTAAACCAACCCCAAACTACACATGTATTTGTCTGTAAATGACACAGCTATCCATTCTACATGTCCTGCTGCCATTTCTCTATAGAAACCTCATTTGCACGTGATTTCTCCAAATTCCTTCAGAACAAAATAATATAATTTAAAAGACATCTCTTTAACATGTATTAAGAGTAGACAAGCAATTGTTCCTTCAGCACACTCTGTTCTGAAGGAATTTGGAACAATCATAACATGTACAACTGAGGACCTTTAACGGCCTATATAGTTCAATGGTTCTCAATGTGGTTTAAATGTTACTTTTCAAATCAGAGATAGTTTGAAGTGAACTATGTATGATAACTTCAACAATCATGTGTCATTCTCTAGTAGCCCACCACCACTAGGGTTTAGACCTGCACTGTCTGTTATGTGAGAGACACAGTTGTACAGTCTTATACATATGTAGGACTTTAAAACAATAACAATAATATTAGATAAGCAGACTGAAAATAGGATATTACTGACATAACTCATTTAACTTTGATCATGAAGCTCTCAGACGGTTTATTTCCACTACATAGTGTGTAACTTTAACATTCCAAAAGGTTATTCTAGAAACAAAATATTACCATGTTAATCCACAAAATCAAATTATTCCTGTCAGTTGTTCACACACCAGGGCCACCTGTTCAGACAGTGACGCATCATGTGATCAATGACCACATTTGCATGGATATAGGTCATTTTCTAAAGACAGCTAAGCATCATTCACAAGACAAAAGGAATGTTGCAGTGCAGGTGTGAAGTGGGTGAGGGAGATATTTCTAAAGACCTTGTAATTGTAGAAAACACAAGATGTTTGCCAAATAAATAAGATGCTGTGATGTACAATGAAGACTATGAACAGAATATAGAAAGCAGTTATTCCTTGACCACACCAGGTTGTATTGTTCTCTAGGAATTTGGAGCAATGGTGTAAAATAGGAACTTGAATGGCCTTTCTATCTTAATGGCTCTGCTTGAATAGCAATATTGAGATGAGGGACTCATCAACACAAGGACATGACTAGAGTTGTTTATTGTAAATGTAAATGAAAGCAGGACATGAGAAATGGTTAGCAGCTATGACCGTTAGAGAAAAAGGTGAAATGATATGTATATTTTACTTTTCATATCAGAGATAGTTTGAGGTTAACTATTTATGTAATGTGTTTATGGTAACTTAATTATATCCACAAAGCAGCCCACACCACAATGGTTTAGAACATACAAAACACTTAAATATACTTAAATGAAAATAACTTTGACAGAAAATATTTGACAATAAAACATCTAATTTGGTCAGCTGTTGCACCTTGACCTCTCATCACGACACAAGGGTTAATAAGCAGAACATTGTACATCCCATCTTAAGACCTGACTCTGATGAGATAATTATTTAATATTCACTCATATACAGTTGTGGAAAGTAACTAAGTACATTTACTTAAGTTTACTGTACTTACGTACAATTTTGATGTATTTGTACTTTACTTGAGTATTTCAAATTTCCAATACTTTTACTTCTACTCCACTACATCTCAGAGGCAAATATTGTACTTTTACTCCACTACATTTACTTGAAAACTTTAGTTACTTTTCAGATATAAATTATGATATAATGAAACATACATTAACCTCTTTAGCCCTATTTTATACCTAGGCTATTTGAAAATAGCCGATCTACAAGCTCACAACGCGTCGAATTTGAGTACTTTTTTCCACCACTGCTCATATATTCATTAATGAGTGAATACAACATTGCATTTAAATACAGGGTGTTATAGTCAGATATCGTATATTACTCTTATAGGAATTAAGACACATTTGAATTGCATGAAGATTACAAATGCATTAATCCACAAATGGATGCTCTTGGTTCTCTTGTAACAGAAAGTCAACAGTTTCTAGAAGGTTGCATGGATGGAGCATGTCTGGGGGAGGGGCATGTAGAAGAATGTTAGGTTGTGATTGGTGGAGAGAGATGGTTGTATTGTTCTCTTTGTCCAATCATTCAAAGCAGTCACTGGCTCCACCCAGGCTCTGTAGTATAAGAAGAGTGTGTAGTTGTAATTTATCCACAACTCCTCCAGGATATCAATCATTTCTGATCAGATCTGACTGTGGACTCCAGTATTCAGTGGAAGATGGACTCTCTCAACCCAACCAGGGACAGTTCTGCTGAACAGGAGGGACCCAAAGAAAATGGTATGTTACTTTCTCTACCTCTCTAGTTTTAATTTCCCTGTTCTGTCATACAAATGTTTTATTACTTTAGTTTTCAAGTTTTAAATTAAGCAGTCTCACTACTTGTCTCAATCTTGTTATTTTGTTATAATCTGTGTTTCATTTTAATTAGACCTCTAGCTTTGTTGTATATTTTTTGTTGTATATTTTTTTGTCTCAGCTTGTTGCTTGTCTGCTATCTATCTATATATATATATTCATTCTAGGGACAGCTTAATGTAATTAAAGCTGTACATTTATATTCAATTCCCACCTCTCAACCATATTTCCTTTGTCTTTCTGCAATCCAGTGTTGAATCATCAGTCTGACTTCCCTGTGCTACCAGCAGAGAATGAACAAATAAGCTTGGCCAAACCAAGACAACACTGCTGTGATCAGTGTGGAAAACACTTCAGTTGCATGTCCAAACTTAAAATACATCAGAGAATTCACACTGGAGAGAAACCCTATGGATGTGATCAGTGTGGACAGAACTTCTCTGAGAAGTCCTCCCTTAAAACACACCAGAGAATTCACACTGGAGAGAAACCCTATGGATGTGATCAATGTGGACAACACTTCTCTCATATGTCCTCCCTTCAAACACACCAGAGAATGCACACTGGAGAGAAACCCTATGGATGTGATCAATGTGGACAACACTTCTCTAAAATGTCCATCCTTAAAAGACACCAGAGAATTCACACTGGAGAGAAACCCTATGGATGTGATCAGTGTGGACAACACTTCTCTCAAATGACCACCCTTAAAACACACCAGAGAATTCACACTGGAGAGAAACCATATGGATGTGATCAGTGTGGACAACACTTCTCTCTAATGTCCCACCTTAAAGCACACAAGAGAATTCACACTGGAGAGAAACCATATGGATGTGATCAGTGTGGACAACACTTCTCTGAGATGACCACCCTTAAAACACACCAGAGAATTCACACTGGAGAGCAACCCTATGGATGTGATCAGTGTGGACAACACTTCTCTCTAATGTCCACCCTTAAAAAACACCAGAGAATTCACACCGGGGAGAAACCCTATGGATGTGATCAGTGTGGACAACACTTCTCTGATATGTCCACCCTTAAAAAACACCAGAGAATTCACACTGGTGAGAAACCCTATGGATGTGATCAGTGTGGAAAACACTTCTCTCGAATGACAACCCTCACAACACACCGGAGAATTCACACTGGAGAGAAACCCTATGGATGTGAACAGTGTGGACAACACTTCTCTGATATGTCCAACCTTAAAAGACACCAGAGAATCCACACTGGAAAGACATCCTAATTGTGTCAATGTGGAATTAATTGTTCTCAGTTAAGCATCCTAAAATGTCATGCACACATCAATGAAAACATACTGTGAACAGTTTGACAAGTGTTTCATTAGAAATGGGTCAGAAACATACATCATGATGACCCATTGTTGTTCTTTTAAGCAGTTGTTCAGTCTGCTGAGCGGTTATGAACCTATTACATGTATATTAGCATTGCCATTATATATGTTTGGACACTAGTGTGTGAACAC
The DNA here is from genome assembly GCF_963454915.1 of Gymnoscopelus microlampas. Classification (NCBI taxonomy): domain Eukaryota; kingdom Metazoa; phylum Chordata; class Actinopteri; order Myctophiformes; family Myctophidae; genus Gymnoscopelus; species Gymnoscopelus microlampas. The sequence continues at coordinate 8,823,506 of NC_139941.1, read as the reverse complement.
TGTGCACGAGAATGATACTCACACCAAAGTCCTCATAGTGGTGACCCACGGCAGAATAAACTAAATAGTGATCTTCAAGAGGTGACCATACAGTGGTAGCCAAAGTGCCAATTTTATAGGACACAAAAAACTAAGGTTTCTGTACTCTGTCTCTTGAAGACCACTATTTAATAATGTGTTAACACACATTTTCAAAGTAATGATTACAAGCACAGGTAAGGTGGGGTCTGGTGTTGAAGCCAGTCAGTACAGATTGCTTTATATATGTATGCCTTCTGACTTCTTGTGTATTCCTGATTGCTGCTATAGATATCATACCTGTCATCATGGTATGTTTAACTTCATTACACCTAGTTGTTATATTGCATTGTTGTGTTATCACTGTTTTTGCTGAACAAATAAACCTTTCTTTATTACTTTTGTCCTCCTTCTTTCTTGTATGAAGACTTTACATGTCCTGCTGCCATTTGCATGTACAATTAACAACTCTATCCTGTGAAAGTGTCTCTCTACATCCTCTTGTTATTGTAAATGTTTAACTTAGGTAAAAATATCAATACTGCAATGAAGAAGTACTCTGTTACAAGTACAAGTCTGGAATTTAAAAAAATACTTGAGTAAAAGTACACAAGTATTGGTATCAAAATGTACCAAAATTAAAAGTACCCATTATGCAGAATGTCCCATTTCAAGTTTTCAAATGTATAAACATCTTTTGAAAATAGCAGATCTACAAGCTCACAATGTGTCACAGATCTGCCATTTTCAAATGGCCAATATATATATATATATATATATATATATATATATATATATATATATATTTCTAAAGACCTTGTAATTGTAGAGAACACAAGATGTTTGCCAAATAAATGAAGATGCTGTGATGTACAATGAAGACTATGAACAGAATATAGCAATCGGTTATTCCTTGACCACACCAGGTTGTATTGTTCTGAAGGAATTTGGAGCAATGGTGTAAACACTTAAATATACTTCAATGGAAATAACTTTGACAGAAAACATTTGACAATAAAACATCTCATTTGGTCAGCTGTTGCACCTTGACCTCTCATCACGACACAAGGGTTAATAAGCAGAACATTGTACATCCCATCTTAAGACCTGACTCTGATGAGAGAATTATTTCATATTCACTCATATATTCATTAACTAGAGTTTCGGGGGGCTACGCCCCCCTCAACCCCAGCCGCGCACGGGGCCCAGCGTGGGTGCGTGTATATTGGGGTACCCAAATTGCCGGAGTAAAAGTGTCCAAAAGGAAAAAAAATAATAATAATTGGAAAAAATGTTAATAGTGATTGTTACTTTGGTGGTCCGCGGACCCCCTGGTGGTCCGCCGACCCCTGTGAGTGTTGGGACCCCCGGGGACCCCCCTGGAACATGGCGGACCCCTTCGGCAGTTTTTTTTTTTTCATGCACGGTTTGCTTGTTTCTGTCGCTTGTTTTTTAAAACCTGGCAGCAAACTTGGCAACCCGACTGACATCACTGACCTATCCTTGGTATTTGTACTTCCGGGTTGCATAATGATGACATCACTGTCGAGTCCTGTGGTGTCATGAACCTAGTCAGGTTTGTTTACCAGATTACCCTGGGCAGCGTGCTGTGCTGTGGCCGACTGGCCGTGGCTGTTTGTTTTTGTGTTTGGGATGAACATGGCACGTGAAGGACGGACATATTGTGATCGAGACATGAGTGAAGTGAAAGTAACGGCCTGGGTGGAACAAAGGAGGTACGTAAGAAGGGGGGGGGGAGTTGAAGCAAAGGAGCTGTGTGTGTGGTGTTGTGGAGGACATGGGCAGAGTGCAATGGCGGCCGCTCGTGTTATTTCGGCGAAACCCGTTGCCGTGCGGTGTCCGTTTTGTCCGACATTTGGTGAGTAGAATTAATTATGTTGCGCGGTGGAAAAGGTGTAGTGAGCAATGAGATGTCCCCTACGCGACGCGTAAATTCAGCGCGGCCGCCGTGGCGAGTCAGTTTGCGACATGTGGTCTGGCGGTGCGTTGTTTATTCGATAACAGAGCTGTGGGGTGTCGCACCGAGGGTGCGGAAGTCGCTCGCCATTTATATAGTTAGATGAGTGAATACAACACTGTTGAAGTCTGAAGATACTGATTGTCTGTTTACTGTGCATGCATTTTATAATAAATGCATTTATAAATACAGGGTGTTATATTCAGATATCTTATATTAATCCTATAGGAATTAAGACACATTTGAATTGCATAAAGATTTACAAATGAATTCATCCACAAATGGATGCTCTTAGTTCTCTTGTAACAGAAAGTCAACAGTTTCTAGAAGGTTGCATGGATGGAGCATGTCTGGGGGAGGAGCATGTAGAAGTATGATAGGTTGTGATTGGTGGAGAGATGGTTGTATTGTTCTCTTTGTCCAATCATTCAAAGCAGTCACTGGCTCCACACCAGGCTCTGTAGTATAAGAAGAGTGTGTAGTTGTAATGTATTCACAACTCCTCCAGGATATCAATAATTTCTGATCAGATCTGACTGTGGACTCCAGAATTCAGTGGAAGATGGACTCTCTCAACCCAACCAGGGACAGTTCTGCTTAACATGAGGGACCCAAAGAAAATTGTATGTTACTTTCTCTACCTCTCTAGTTTTTCCATGCCAGCATTTCCATGCTCTGTCGTACGAATGTTGTATTACTTTAGTTTTCGAGTTTTAAATTAAGCGGTCTCACTACTTGTCTCAATTTTAATATTTTTATAATATGGGTTTCATTTTTATTTGACCTCTATCTTTGTTGTATTTTATTTCTCATTTGTCGTCTCAGCTTGTTGCTTGTTTGCTATATCTTTATCTTCTATATCTATATTCTAGGGATCAGCTTAATGTAATTAAGTTGTACATTTGTACTCCATTGCCACCTCTCAACCATATTTCCTTTGTCTTTCTGCAATCTAGTGGTGAATCATCAGTCTGGCTTCCATGTGCTACCAGCAGAGAATGAACAAAGAAGCTTGGCCAAAACAAGACAACACAGCTGTGATCAGTGTGGACAACGCTTCAATTACATGTCCAAACTTAAAAGACATCAGAGAATTCACACTGGAGTTAAACAATATGGATGTGACCAGTGTGGACAACACTTCTCTCAAATGTCCCACCTTAAAACACACCAGAGAATTCACACTGGAGAGAAACCATATGGATGTGATCAGTGTGGACAACACTTCTCTGAGATGTCCACCCTTAAAACACACCAGAGAATTCACACTGGAGAGAAACCACATGGATGTGATCAGTGTGGACAACACTTCTCTGAGGTGTCCACCCTTAAAAAACACCAGCGAATTCACACTGGAGAGAAACCCTATGGATGTGATCAGTGTGGACAACACTTCTCTGAGATGTCCACCCTTAAAACACACCAGAGAATTCACACTGGTGAGAAACCCTATGGATGTGATCAGTGTGGAAAACACTTCTCTCATATGACGACCCTTAAAACACACCAGAGAATTCACACTGGAGAGAAACCCTATGGATGTGACCAGTGTGGACAACACTTCTCTACAATGGCCCACCTTAAAAGACACCGAAGAATTCACACTGGAGAAAAACCCTATGGATGCGATCAGTGTGGTCAACACTTCTCTCAAATGTCCAGCCTTAAAAGACACCAGATAATTCACACCGGTGAGAAACACTAAATTGTGGAATTAATTTTACTCAGTTAAGCATCCTAAAATGGCATTCACACATATCAATGAAAAAATATCAGTGACAAGCGCCTCATTAGAAAGGGGTCAGAAACATGCATCATGATGACCCATTGTTGTTTTTTTAAGCAATTGTTCAGTCTGCTGAGCTGTTATGAACCTATTATATGTATAACTAGAGTTTCGGGGGGCTACGCCCCCCTCAAACCCAGCCGCGCACGGGGCCCAGCGTGGCCGTGTGTATATTGGGGGACCCAAATCGCCGGAGTAAAACTGTGGAAAAGTATAAAAAAAAAAAAAAGTGAAAAAAATATATTTTTGATGTTTGAGGGGGACCCCCGCGGACCCCCTGCTGGTCGACGGACCCCCTGTGGAGTGTTGGGACGCGCGGGGACCCCCTTGGAACATTGCGGACCATTTCGGTGTTTTTTTTTTTTTCATGAAGGTGGTTGCTTGTTTCTGGCGCTGGCTGTGCAAACCTGGCAACCCAGGGCATGCTGCCGCACGTTACACCAGAAATGGTGCCTGGAGAAAATGGTGACCAAAAAAAAAGTTTGGAAAAAAAGGGAAAAAACCCCGCAGCGGCTGCCTGCTGTTGTGGTGATGAGGTCGTGCGCACGGTAAACGGTACGAAGCTGCCTCCCCTTCCGTTTTGTCCGACATTTGGTGAGTAGAATTAATTATGTTGCGCGGTGGAAAAGGTGTAGTGAGCAGTGAGATGTCCCCTACGCGAGGCGTAAATTCAGCGCGGCCGCCGTGGCGAGTCAGTTGGCGACATGTGGTCTGGCGGTGCGTTGTTTATTCGATAACAGAGCTGTGGGGTGTCGCCACCGAGGGTGCGGAAGTCGGTCGCCATTTATATAGTTAGATAGCATTGCCATTGTAGATGTTTGGACACTAGTGTGTGAACACTGTGCACGAGAATGATACTCACACCAAAGTCCTCGTAGTGGTGACCCACGGCAGAATAAACTAAATAGTGATCTTCAAGAGGCGACCACACAGTGGTAGCCAAAGTGCCAATTTTATAGGACACAAAAAACTAAGGTTTCTGTACTCTGTCTCTTGAAGACCACTATTTAATAAAGTGTTAACACACATTTTCAAAGTAATGATTAGACAAGCACAGGTAAGGTGGGGTCTGGTGTTGAAGCCAGTTAGTACAAATTGCTTTATATATGTACGCCTTCTGACTTATTGTGTATTCCTGATTGCTGCTATAGATACCATAGCTGTCATCATGGTATGTTTAACTTCATTACACCTAGTTGTTATATTGCATTGTTGTGTTATCACTGTTTTTGCTGAACAAATAAACCTTTCTTTATTATTGTTGTCCTCCTTTCTTGTATGAAGAACTTACATGTCCTGCTACCATTTACATGTACAATTAACAAGTCTCTCTACGTCCTCTTGTTATTCATTTCTCTATAGAAACCTCATTTGCACATGATTGCTCCAAATTTCCTCTCCTAGTGGTGGAAAAAGTACTCAAATGTTTAACTTAAGTAAAAGTATCAATACCGCAATAAAGAAGTACTCTGTTACAAGTAAAAGTCTGGAATAACAAAACAATCTGTAAAAGTACACACGTATTGGTATCAAAATGTACCAAAAGTAAAAGTACTCATTATGCAGAATGTCCCATTTCAAGTTTTAAAATTGTAGTGGAGTAAAAGTACAATATCTGCCTCTGAGATGTAGTGGAGTAGAAGTAAAGGTACATACAATTGGAAATAGTAAAGTAAAACATAACTCAAAATTGTACTTAACTAGAGTACTTGAGTACATGTACTTAGTTACTTTACACCACTGCCGACATTGACAATATTTTTCTTGTATACAGCATGCATGCAGAGCCTGTTGTACAGTATGAGCTAACTGCAGTACACAGTAGAATGTTTGACCTTATCTCATGTGCTAACCAGTGCACAGGGATGCTGCTCCTATAGGCATCCTATAGTGTGTATAGTTTCAATGTACATATTATAATAGTGTTGATATTATAATGGTTAGAGTGAGGATATGTTATTTGTTTACCTATGATCCCAGACTACGATTTATATGCATTTGATGTATTATGGCTCTGGGTTAAGCTGGATTAAGTGTGTCTGCTAAATGCTTAGTGGTGCTTGTAGTGGTGACCCACAGCACAATAAACTAGTAACAGTAGCCAAAGTGCCAATTTTATAGGACACAAAAAACTAAGGTTTCTGTACTTCTTCTCTTGAAGACCACTATTTAATGAGTTAACACATATTGTAAAAGTAATGATTAGACAAGCACAGGTACGTTGGGGTCTGGTGTTGAAGCCAGTTAGTACAAATTGCTTTAAATGATGTATGACTTCTTGTATATTCCTGATTGCTGCTATAGATACCCATACCTGTCTTTTTTTTTTTTAAACATTTTTGTCCTCCTTCTTTCTTGTATGAAGTATTGACATGTCCTGTTGCCATTTACCATTCTACATGTCCTGCTGCCATTTACATGTACAATTAACAACTCTATCCATGTCCTCATGTTTCTCTATAGAAACCAAATTTGCACATGATTGCTCTAAATTCCTTCAGAACAACAGAACCAGGTAGAAGCAGCTTTGTCAATGTGTAGATTTAAAGTGTAGATTTGTATTATTATTGTGGGTTTGAATCCATGGCGGTGCTTCCTGCTTTGACAAGCATCTATACGAACACAACTGGCCTGTGTTCTGGGCCTGGGGAGGGAATCCAGGTGGGGAGGAGGGCAGTGGTGGAAAACATATTCAAATGTTTAACTGAAGTAAAAGTATCAATACTTCAATGAAGGAGTACTCTGTTACAAGTAAAAGTCTGGAATAAAAAAAGTGTACTTGAGTAAAAGTACACAAGTATTGGTATCAAAATGTACCAAAATTAAAACTCATTATGCAGAATGTCCCATTTCAAGTTTTCAAATGTAAAATCAACTTTTGAAAATAGCAGATCTACACAGTAGAATGTTTGACCTTATCTCATGTGCTAACCAGACAGCCACGCAAATACATGTTCTGAACTTAACCCTAAAAACAGTGTGTTTATGTCTGTCACATTCATTGTGCTGATGTATTATCTATGAAGGAGTTTGAGTTCCGTCAGAGAATCACTGGTACATTTAGGTTGCATAGTAGCCTAATAAATACATTCTGTGATGACAAAAACTCTTGAGAATACACTACAACTACTTCTATATGATTTAGTGTTTGTGTCAAATAAATGTTCTGAACTTAACCCTAACAACAGTGTGTTTATGTCTGTTGGTTGTGAGTAAACCAAGTTGCCGTGGTCCCTCGTTGCTCCTAAAGAGTTCCAAGTCCAAAAACTGATGTTGATTATCTAGTCCACACATTTTAGAAGTAACATTAGTCTAGTTCATTACTTTTAAATAATACATTCTATTTCTGGATAATTTGTCAAATGCACAGTGTGCCTTATTTTCCGAGGCCAAGAACCTGGCCATGAACTGTTTACACACACACACACAATAGTAAACAATTAAAAAAATAAATGATTACTACTACTACTATGACTACTTCTAAACTATAACAGTGGGCCCTACAATCACTCACAATGGACTACTTATGTAGGCGGTCCATGGATACGCGTGTGCAACTTTAACATTCCAAAGGGTTCTTCAAGAAACAAAATATGATGGCCACATTCGCATTGATATAGGTCATTTTCTAAAGACAGCTAAGCATCATTCACAAGACAAAATTAATGTTGCATGTGCATGCATTTTTATAATAAATGCATTTATAAATACAGGGTGTTATATTCAGATATCTTATATTAATCTTATCGGCATTAAGACACCTTTGAATTGTATGAAGATTACAAATGAATTAATCCACAAATGGATGCTCTTGTAAAATAAAGTCAACAGTTTCTAGAAGGTTGCATGGATGGAGCATGTCTGGGGGAGGGGCATGTAGAAGTATGTTAGGTTGTGATTGGTGGAGAGATGGTTGTATTGTTCTCTTTGTCCAATCATTCAAAGCAGTCACTGGCTCCAACCCACACTGTTAATTTATAACAGGATTTCACAATAAATTACAGTATTATTTCAAAATAAAATACTGTATTCAGAAAGTTACTGTGAAATCACACCATCCTCTGTGATATAACAACAAATTACTGTACTTTTAATTGGTACAAGGATTTCACAACTCTTTCAGTATGATTTCACAATAAAATACAGTATTCAGAATGTTACTGTGAAATCACACCATCCTCTGTGATATCACAACTAATTACTTGAACCGCTATGCATTGTGGGATTTGGCTCAAAAATGGTACAAGGATTTCACAACTCTTTCAGTATGATTTCACAATAAAATACAGTATTCAGAATGTTACTGTGAAATCACACCATCCTCTGTGATATAACAACAAATTACTGTACTTTAAATTGGTACAAGGATTTCACAACTCTTTCAGTATTATTTCACAATAAAATACAGTATTCAGAATCAGGTTTCGCTTATTATCTCGAATACGATAAGGACTTAGAGTGGGAGCATGGGGACATGTTGTTCAGCTTGCCAAGACGCACGTGTGGATATCTTGTTTGTCCCTTTTCGACATTTTTTCCAATTTCTGAATTTCTCGCTCAGTATGGGTGAAGGTTGTACGCCTCTATGTACCTTGTGACAGTGTAAGAAGCAAACATTAGAAGTGTCGTAGCGGGACAAGACATCCACGCGTGCGTCTCGGCGAGCTGTACAACATATCCGAACGGATTCTAAAAACGTATCGTTAAGGAGTTATGTCGTGTTATTGCGCGAAATAAATTGAGATTAGACCCCAGCCAATTAAGGAGAACGGTAAGGCCGTGTGCAAGGAGACTTATACCAGCACGTTCGGAGCGGCACGCTGATGCGTCATGTGGTCTCCGATTTTGTTTTTATTATTTTTGAACAGTTTTTCGCTATTATCTCGGCCACTACGGGGCGAAAACACAATCGGACAATGGATTCTTTATCTGCTGATCAGCCCGAACGCGCCAATATAAGTTTCCTCACACACGGACATGTGGTTGTGAAAGCTAGGGTTACAGGCTTTCTTGAATAACTTGGCCACTGGGGGGCGCTGACACAATCAGACAACGGATTCTTGAACTGCTGATCAGCCTGAATACGCCAATATAACTTTCCTCACACACAGACATGTGGTTCCGAAAATTATGGTTACAGGCCTTCTTGAATTACTGGGCCACTAGGGGGCGCCGACACAATCGGACAACAGATTATTTATCAGCTCTTCAGCACGAACGCGCCAATATAACTTTCCTCACACACGGACATGTGGTTCCGAAAATTAGGGTTACAGGCCTTCTTGAATGACTGGGCCTCTAGGGGGCGCCGACACAATCGGACATGTGGTTGTGAAAGCTAGGGTTACAGGCTTTCTTGAATAACTTGGCCACTAGGGGGCGCTGACACAATCAGACAACGGATTCTTGAACTGCTGATCAGCCTGAACACGCCAATATAACTTTCCTCACACACAGACATGTGGTTCCGAAAATTAGGGTTACAGGCCTTCTTGAATTACTGGGCCACTAGGGGGCGCCGACACAATCGGACAACAGATTATTTATCAGCTCTTCAGCACGAACGCGCCAATATAACTTTCCTCACACACGGACATGTGGTTCTGATAATTAGGGTTACGGGCCTTCTTGAATAACTTGGCCACTAGGGGGCGCCGACTAGGGGGCGCCGACACAATTATTTTTATTATTATTATTATTATTATTATTATTATTATTATTATTATTATTACCCTTATTATTATTATTATTATTATTATTATTATTATTGTTATTATTTGTGTGTTTTTTTTTGTCTGGGACCCCAATCTACACTGTGACATCCTTGCTGCTTATTTAAATCTCAGAGTTACAGATCCATAAGGGTCCATTTGGACCCCTGGTGGTCCCCAGATCTTATGTGAGAAAAAGAGTTGTATACCTTTTGAAATTGTTCGGGTTGAAAAATAGCAATATGCAAGCTCAAAAGATCGGCTATTTTGTGCCATTTTTTTCTACTTTTGCGTGACGCTATTAGTATAACAAAGTAGGACATACATTTTTTGGGGAAAAACACATAAAAAGTATTATAGTATATTATAATGGAGGTCAATGGGGTTTGGATTGTCCATGTGGGCACGGATGACACATATGATCATTTAAATGTCTGTCTCTCTGTCTGTCCAATTACAAATCTACAAATTAATGTAAGGAAAACCGAGGAGATTGTTGTGGATCCCAGGTCTATAGGTGACCACAACATGACCACCATACATGGTCATGACATCAAACAGGTCACCTCCTATACATATATAGTAAAAATGTAAAGTGAAATGCGCTGGCACACTCATGTGACAAGTGTGTGTGCATTTTATCTGTAGGCTTAGACTGTATGTAAAAATATGATGTTGATCTTTTATAGGGCCAGTATAGAGTCCTTCATAAGACATGGTATTAACAGCTGGTTTGGAAACCTGACGGTAAAGGATAGCTAAATCTGGTAACTTTAGATTGGTCAAAATGGCAGGGAAGATTATGGGAATGGGTACAACGCCCATCTCCACCCAAGTCATTTTGGAACAGTCCACCATTAGGCAGGCTAAGAAAATTGTGTATGACCCCTCCCATGTACTATACCCTGAGTATGAGTTACTGCCGTCAGGAAAGAGATATAGGGTCCCTGTGTGAAGCTGTAATAGGTTTGTGGTATATTGAAATTGCATAGTTCTAGAAATACATAAGATGAACACATATAAGGACTCACATGGCTTGTTTTGAACCACACAGAGCACAGATCTAGAGACACACATCCCCCGCAGGATGCTACACACTGGATGCTCCCATGGTCAATGACTAACAGTGATCTAGGGCAACACATGGTCTTTGTACTTACATACATGTATCCACACATAATATCATATACCATTATACACTAATATACCAGTACCCATATTGTAACAATGTAACCATGCACATTACTAATGAAGGCCTACTGAGGTCAGCCTGATAACTGATACTAGAGAGATTCTAGATTAGGTGCAGAAACCTCAAAGCCTTTTCACCAGGAATAAAGGACACATTCCATGGGGTGTCCATGGGGTCCAGCTCTCATGGACCTTCTGACCTTTGTTGACCACTACATTGTCTTATCTAACTCATGTACAATGGACTCACACACACCCACCCAAACTTAATTTAGCACACACATTTACACACCGTCTCAGTATTTGTAACACACACACCTACGTGCACACTGAGGCGCATCCTTGCATGCCCATACACACACATAGGACATCTGTTTGGACATCTAGATCTCAACACATACACCTCGTGCACAAGCCTATAGAAAACAGCATGCATGTGCACACACACTGGGTATAAATATCCACTCTGAGTTGAGTTCTGTCTCTCTCTTTTCCTGCTGAAAGCTGCCATGTCCTGTCCTATGTAACCATGTAAGTAATTATCTTCTCTCCTTAATAAAATCAACTGAGGAGAAGGAATGCCTGGACTCTTTAATTCTCCTTAAACAAGGGCAAATAGCCCCACAGATTAATGCACTTTTACCACAGGTTCAAGCACTGATTTGCAGTGGTGGAACAAGTACTCAAATTCTTTACTTAAGTAAAAGTACCAATACTGCAATATAAAAATACTCTGTTACAAGTAAAAGTCCAGAAATGTACTTAAAGTACCAAAAGTAAAAGTACTAAATATTTGAAAATAGCAGATCTACAAGCTCAAAACGCGTCGCAATGCGACGCGTTTTGTAGATTGGCTATTTTCAAATAGTCTCTGTATAAAATAGGGCTAAAGTGGTTAATGTATGTTTCATAATATCATAATTGTCTCCGCCAGGAGACTATGTTTTCGTTCTCGTCCTTCCGTGTGTACACCAAGCTAACATTTGTCAAGCTTCACGTGACACGTGACAATATGTTGAAAGGGTGTGCTTTGATTGGCTAGCGAGACGCATGATGAAATAGAGACCTATAAATAGGTGTGTCACTTCAAAAGATCATTTATATCTTTTGAAGTGAGGTAAGACAGGATTAATCAGGAACAGTACTGGCGGAGGAGACCTGTGCTCCGAGGAGCACATTTTCTAGTTTATATCTGAAAAGTAACTAGTAACTAAAGTTTTCAAATAATTGTAGTGGAGTAAAAGTACAATATTTGCCTCTGAAATGTAGTGGAGTAGAAGTAAAAGTATTGGAATTTGGAAATACTCAAGTAAAGTACAGATACCTCAAAATTGTACTTAAGTACAGTACTTAAGTAAATGTACTTTAAGTTACTTTACACCACTGCTGATTTGTCCCTCTTTCGATCACACTCCTCAATGGACTCCTTACGGAGGGCAGACATTGGTAGATTGGTAGATGATTTTGGTGTTGCTCCTACAGATTTTGTCCAAACATCACACACATTGGTACACATTATCTCTATAGTCATGTGATCAAGACGGACCTGTCGGAGACCTGTGCTTTTTCTCGTTGTTTTTAGTATCGTATCATGTATGTATATGCAGCTGGTCCTTGTCTCGAAGAAACAATTCTCCCAAGGGAGACAAAATAAAGTAACCTTGTCTGTCTGTCTGTCTGTCTGTCTGTCTGTCTGTCTCTCCCTCTGTCTCTCTCTCTCTCTCTCTCTCTCTCTCTCTCTCTCTCTCTCTCTCTCTGGAATCGGCCTGGAACCTTGCCCAAATAGGAAATATGGACACACACACACACACACACACACACACACACACACACACACACACACACACACACACACACACACACACACACACACACACACACACACACACACACACACACACACACACACACATACAACTCAACATACATACATACAACACAAACAATTCTCCCAAGGAAGACAAAATAAAGTAACCTTGTCTCTCTCTCTCTCTCTCTCTCTCTCTCTCTCTCTCTCTCTCTCTCTCTCTCTCTCTCTCTCTCTCTCTCTCTCTCTCTCTCTCTCTCTCTCTCTCTCTCTCTCTCTCTCTCTCACACACACACACACGTTGTACGGGGGAGAGAGGGAGATAAAGACCAAGGCCGCACATTCCTGGATGATGATTAGCGGTGCACAGGTCTCTCTCTCTCTCTCTCTCTCTCTCTCTCTCTCTCTCTCTCTCTCTCTCTCTCTCTCTCTCTCTCTCTCAGGAAAACTCTGCTTTTTCTCCCAGATGAATGGTATCGAGGGCTGTAAACGCAGGATTTGGAACGCCAGATGAATAAATCCGGGGCTATTTTCTACTTATTAATTTGGTGATATTCAGGGTTATACATTAAAACATTCAGGACTGTAGCGCTGGACATCCAGCCTTAACAACAGCCGTCCTAAAGTTTTCCATCAGCGTGAGAAGACCAGAGCTGTAGCAGCGAGCCATGCAGACCACCATGTTGAAACCAGTCATCAAGTTACACAGAATAGGTATGTACTGTTTTATTATGTTACTGTAAACATTTAGTCTAATAGTTATGTACCCTTTTATTATGTTACTGTAAACATTTAGTCTAATACAGGGGTCTCCAGGCAAAGGACCCCTTCGCTGGGAGAAAGATGAAGCAGGGACCCCCACTGCTACAGTACATATTGTATCAAATTGTTTTGCAGATCAAACTTTTTCATATATGTCAGTATGAAAAAGTTTTGTCAGTGTTGTGTAAATGAATGTTTGTTAGTTTGTTTTACACATTATCTTTCGGATATGTTGGATTCATGTTAATGTGTATTTTCAGACCATTGACCACTTAAAACCATAACACTTGACGTTGGCTCTGTACTTAAGTCTGCCCCCCCCCCCCCCCCCCCACTACAACAATTCTGTTTATTTTTGGCGAATGTTCCCCCAGAATAGGGATGTTACGATTAAAGTGGTTAAAGTTCCTATCACACAAAGAATTGGAAACCCCCTTGTACTGTACGTATGCCTGGTTAGTCATGTAGATTCTATGGAGTCTAACATGAGTCCTGGCTAACTATTGGCTTTCTCTCAAAGGCTGATTTCTGCTCAATGGTGCACCAGTGTCATGCACCGAAACTAGCAGATCTACAAGCTGGTGAGCTTGCAGATCTGCTAGTTTCACCATGCGACGTGGCCCCGTAGGCAAGTATTAATCTCCATACCACTAACCCATGTGGCTGGTAAAGTCAAGGTCTACAGTCATAATAGATATTAAAAGTTATTTTAAAATTAAATGGGTTTTGGAATTGGTCAAACTAGCAATAGAACACATGCCTCTGGTCTGTTGTTGCACCTTTAGTAGAATATCTGAGGCGCCTCTTAATTGCTTCAACCAGCAAATAAAGACTGATTATGTTATCAGAAGATCCTCTTAATTGCTTCAAAAGGCTGTAAACAAGTGATAATATGGAATAATATGTATTCTCAGTTTGTCACACCACACATTAATGTGTTATTAAGCAACCAGCCATATGCAAAGGATAAAAAGAGCCACCTTTTGACAATTAGGTTTCAGAAATAGTGCCTCGCACGCTGGGGGTTGTTTATAGTTATTTGAATGGGTTATAATAATAATAATAATAATAATAATAATAATAAGGGTAATAATAATAATAATAATAATAAACTTTATTTGTATAGCACCTTTCATGACATGAAATGCAGCTCAAAGTGCTTTACATAGCAAGAATACAATTACAGTTACAACTAACTTAACAATAGGGACGTTATTGTGTAGCATTGTGTCATGGTGTTCATTTGGTGATTTTTGTGTTGTTGCTTTTTGTAACACCTTCTCTGTAATGGCTGTTTGTTTTGACTATCCCCCCTTGGCTTTTTTCTTTGATGTTGAGTTATTTCGTGAGGGTGAGCCTTGCTTTATGCTTCTTCATATCAGATTTTGAAGTTTTCACTGTTCGTTTTGGTAGTCCGAAAACGTCCCTGTCTACCGAAACAATAGTGAAAACACCAAAATACAGCGAGAGAGCAGTGTGTTTTTGCAGGTAAACACCACCACACTACTCCAGTGGGTGATACCTGCTGGTATAGCAGGATTTAACCAAGTCCTCCCTTATTGTCTGTTGTTGAAGTTGAGTTAATCCGAGAATCAAGCGGGATTTATGTGTCACTCAATCATACATGTACAAGCAGTGACTTGTTGGTGTGACATGTTACGTAATGCTCTTGCTAACAACAACAATACAGCAATCTTTAAATTCCTTCGTTCCAGACCAGTCTATGGGGTCCAGACTGCAGGTGAAGATAAACTCTCCAGGCCCAGCCAGGACCATTTCTGTTAAACAGAAGGAACTTGAAGACCACCAGGACCTTAGTAAGTTTCATGCACTCTCTGTTTCTTTTTGTTAATTTTTTATCTGTTCCGGTGTCCCTCGTCTTTCCGTTCTCATGTAAAATGTAATGTTAATGTAAAAAAGCTATTTTTAATAGCTAATACTGTAGCTAAAATAAGCTATTTCAAAGAAAAACTGACATTTATTGTAATGTTGTCTCTGAACTTAAAGGCTGACTGATGCATGAAGCCGGCTCTTATCAAGTTTGTGTTTTCTATCTCAGATACCTGTCCTGCTCGCTCCTCAGTTAAACCAAGACCTTACTGCTGTGACCAGTGTGGGAACAATTTCACTTTAGGGTCTCATCTGAAAAGTCACCAGAGAATTCACACTAGAGAAAAGCCTTACTGCTGTGAGCAGTGTGGGATAAGCTTCAGTCACGCCCATCACCTAAAACGACACCAGAGAATTCACACTGGAGAGAAGCCTTACTGCTGTGACCAGTGTGGGATAAGCTTTAGTCGAACCTATCTCTTAAAACAACACCAGAGAATTCACACTGGAGAGAAGCCTTACTGCTGTGACCAGTGTGGGAAAACATTCACTCACAAATCTACTCTTGAGGGACACAAGAGAACTCACACTGGAGAGAAGCCTTACTGCTGTGCCCTGTGTGTGAAAAGATTCAGAAGAATGTCTGCCCTTAAGAAACACAATAGAATACACACGGGAGAGAAGCCTTACTGCTGTGACCTGTGTGTGAAAAGATTCAGTGGAATGTCTGCCCTTGAGAAACACAATAGAATACACACGGGAGAGAAGCCTTACTGCTGTCACCAGTGTGGGAAAAGCTTCACTGAGTTGTCTAGTCTTATGAGGCACAGGAGAATACACACTGGAGAGAAGCCTTACTGCTGTGACCAGTGTGGAAAAAGCTTCATTGACTCATCTGCTCTTGTGATACACAGGAGAATTCACACTGGAGAGAAGCCTTACAGCTGTGACCAGTGTGGAAAAAGCTTCATTGACTCGTCTACTCTTGTGATACACAGGAGAATTCACACTGGAGAGAAGCCTTACAGCTGTGACCATTGTTTGAAAAGCTTCTCACAGAGGACTACGCTTTTGAACCACAAAAGAATTCACACTGGAGAGAAGCCTTACAGCTGTGACCATTGTTTGAAAAGCTTCAGTCGCATGTCTAGCCTTGAGGCACACAAGAGAATACACACTGGAGAGAAGCCTTACTGCTGTGACCAATGTAGTAAAAGCTTCTCACAGATGTCTTCGCTTGTGAAACACAAAGTAATTCACACTGGAGAGAAGCCTTACAGCTGTGACCATTGTTTGAAAAGATTCAGTCAAAATTGTACCCTTGAGGCACACAAGAGAATACACACTGGAGAGAAGCCTTACTGTTGTTACCTTTGTGAGAAGGGTTTTACTCACTTTAAGACATTAAAAAGCCATCTGCGCATTCATACTGGAGAGAGCAGCCTTTCTACTGAGACCCACTGTACCATCCAGGACGCGGCGGGAGTTGCCCGTGCGGGGGAGTCACCGCGGGGGGTGCCGCGACGACACCCGCAAGGGGGGGGGGGGGGGCCGCGACGACGGAACGCGCTGGGGGGGAACGCGCGACCGGACCTGCAATAACCCCAAGTTTGCAACTACTTTCGCCTGCGCCCTTCACCGGGTATGGTCTAGTAATAATATAATTAACCTAGTTACTAAATATACATAATAAAATACGGTTGATACAGTATTTCCAGAAATCCTGTCAGGATGTAACAGAAAGTACGTGGTACAGATGTCTTCTCATCATGAAATATTTGCTAGCGGTGAGGAAGCCAGAGGGACAGAGAACAGCTCATTGTATTATGTACACCAACTCTCTCTTTTCCACTGTGTTGAAGACATCGTCTGGGTTTAGCGCCAGGCTGGAGTGAAGAGACCAGGTTTAAACGATAGCAGTTCTGTGAACCTCCATTGTGTCAGGTGGAGGGGGGAGTAACAACTTTTTGCTAACATCCCTTTGCTCCTCATGAGAGAGCATCCCCAATCAGTGGTGGAAAGTAACTAAGTACATTTACTTAAGTACTGTACTTAAGTACAATTTTGAGGTATTTGTACTTGAGTATTTCCAATTTCCAATACTTTTACTTCTACTCCACTACATCTCAGAGGCAAATATTGTACTTTTACTCCACTACAATTATTTGAAAACTTTAGTTACTAGTTACTTTTCAGATATAAATTATGATATTATGAAACATACATTAACCACCATTCTGACATCGATCAATTCTGGATTAAAAGCTTCTAATATATTAACAATTCCCCAAAATGTGCGTCGCAATTTTCTTCTATAAATCTCACACTACTAAAGGCAGCAAGGTGCCCTTTTTTTTTACTTGAGCACCTGCCCCTCAAAATGTCTGTGCACGCCACTGCTGGCCTCCCTATTTTGGCAAGTCATTACAGGCGAAAACGATATCATTATCCGTTCTTTTCTCAACAACGCAATGCATCGCAATGCATTGTCTTGTATTGAGACTTGTTGCAAAACTGTTTTAGCTATTTTTGTAAATCAGCTGAAGTGGTCACTTTTTTGCCACCCTCTAGTTTTCTTTTTTAATGAAATGATGCCTTTGACC
Organism: Gymnoscopelus microlampas; assembly: GCF_963454915.1. Classification (NCBI taxonomy): domain Eukaryota; kingdom Metazoa; phylum Chordata; class Actinopteri; order Myctophiformes; family Myctophidae; genus Gymnoscopelus; species Gymnoscopelus microlampas. The sequence goes on along the minus strand of NC_139941.1, from coordinate 8,805,820 downwards.
CGTTCCGAATAATTAAAAGACGCTTTTTCGCCTTTTCGCTCCATGTAAGCTTGCATTGACTTTATAAAAGAAACATATTATTCATTCATAAACTGTTAGTTAATGAGTTATTAATGGCTTGTTAAGCATTTGTTAATAGTTAGTTACGGATTAATAACGAGGCCTTATAGATAGCTAATAGATCACTCACAAACTAACAAGTTAACTGACTTCTTAAATGTATGCTAATGATTTATAATTATGCCTTATACATATTTAATGAATTATGAACAAACTATCCACAAGTTTCCTAGGGCGTTGAGGGCATCACTTCCTGTCGATTTGATCAGGTATCAGGGATCAAATCGACAGGAAGTGATGCCCACGACACCCTAGGAAACGTGTGGATAAGTTAATTACTAACTAATGGCTAGTGAAGTATTTGGTAATAGTTATATGTTATTGGGACGTTATTCTAACGTTGCAACTATTCCTCATTTACTCATGTTAGTAAATCCACTTGACATAATGTGTTTATTTGCTGTTGGAGTTTGAGAATTAGCCTTGAATTGTTAAAAATGTTTATTCATAAAATACAGCACACCTTTTGGACATCTTCTATAGTAGGCTTTGTGTGACATTGTGACGAGTTGTACATTCATCATAATTAGATATTAGAAGAACATGTTAATGAATGAGTATACGTTATTAATAATCTGACCATCTTAATCATCTGTATATGCTTCTTATTGTACCATAATATGAATTAGTTTGTGAAATAATTTTTAGTGATGTTCTTAAGTCATTTAATGCTTATTCAGCACCTAAAATGTGATTATACAAACTAGAATAGAGTGCTCTGCAGAGCGCATATCTCTGCCAGGCCGGGTGGCCTAACCGGAGCTGTCATGATAGTCAACATATGAGTTATAAACATAAAAAATATAAACATCGGCTATTTGAAAATAATAGACAATCTACAAGTTCACAACGTGTTGCGTTTTCAAATGTGTCATTTAAAAAATGAAGTTTTCACGAACACACACAAACACACACACGCACACATACACACACACACACGCACACGCGCACGCACGCGCACACACACACACACACACACACACACACACACACACACACACACACACACACACACACACACACACACACATTTTAATGGCTGTTGGAATATGTTTTATCCCTGCTTCTGGTCAGACAGAGTTAATTAAAGCTGTACTATCTAACTCTTTGGTTGTGAATACAATAAAAAAAACATCTTTATGGTAGACTATAACGTATACATTTTGGGGGTGGTTGTAGATCCTGTGTCTGGTTTGACATATCGTCAAGTTGTCCAAAACTGTTAATTTTCAGGATTCAAATTCAAAAATAGCAACATTAGTAGATCTACAAGCTCAGAACAAGCGTGAAGCGCCGCATTTCGAGGTTGTGGATCTGCTACTTTTGATGCTTTTGTGTGACGCTGTAGTATGATCAAGTAGGATGTTAATTTACGAAAAAACACAACGTTAGAATATGGAGATTTCTGCCAGACAGCAACGATATCCTGGTTGCGAGTGATACTTCCTGAAGATCAACATAATCTTTCCCTTGAGCAATTGGGTAAAAAATAAAATAATTCAGCACTTGCGTAGGAGACCCGGGTTTGAATCAGGGGTAGAATATGAAAGTCACATAGTGCAGCTTTAAATACATACTTACTTTTGAAAAACATTTGATTTTCATGTTTGATCATATTTATGTTTGATAATATCACAATTGAATTAAACATGTACTGTATGTTAACCACATTAAACCAATAAAAGATTCAAACTATCTTTCCTTAAAATCTGTCTTTCTTTTTAATAATTGAAAAAAAAGTAAAACAATAGCTGATCTTTAAGCTCACAACACGTCGCAATGAGACACGTTGTGAGCTTGTATAAGCTATTTTTATTTAGCTATTTCTGGGGGGGGGGGTGCTTAAGTAATCTACTGTTTTTATGTGTGGAGACTCCTGGACAGGACAGGCTTCAGACGCGCCTCCTGAAGGAGACTTGGCTCAGATCTGAACCGATTTGTCCTTAACCCTAGAACACTAACCATGGGTGAATTTCACCTGAACAGTTTTCTCCTTCTAAAGTCCACAATCATTTCCTTCGTTTTCCCCACATTGATGCAGAGACTGTTCTCCGCACACCAGTCTATTATTTCTGCCACCTCCTGCCGGTACGACACCTCGTCATCTTGGAATATGTCCTTGGGTACCTTCAGGATGCTCACTGACGTCATAGAAGGTAGGCTTGTTTCCCTGCCCCCGTCCCTGTTTTTTTTCTACATGGTCTTCGGGTGAATTTCACCCATGGTTAGTTTTAGAAAAAAAAAATCCCATAGGCCTACTCCCACAATGGTCAGCTGATGCAATTAGACTGTAACTTCACTGGACAAGGCTCACATGTCCCAGGAATGGGTGGACCAACGGAAAAGTTCCCAGCTCCTTTTTTTTTTTAAGGAATATTTTTTTTTACAATACCCACATTTTCCACCGATTTTGCTGCTTTTTTATATTCCCCCATGATATATATCTTTATTTTTTTTGGGTGAAATTTCATGTTCAAATATCAAAAAGGAGTACCTCAATTTGACATGTATTGTTGTACTTTAATATATTTTGATGAGAAATAGTTTTTATGGAATTTATTATGTCGGGGAAAATATACCCATGGTTAGTAATGGTGTGACTATTTTCATGGTTAGTGGTAATAATAATAATACCTCAGATTCAGTATGTAGCGCTTTTCTTATGCTTTACATAGAGGAAAAAACTGTTGTGGAAACGGGGGGGGGGGGTTGGGGGGGGGGTGTAGTTAGCTGGGAAAAGTAATATTGAAGAGGTGGGTCTTATAAATAAAAGGTGTTTTTTTTATAGATATTGAACCAATGAAAAGTATAAACAAGATCTGTCTAAATAAAAACTACAATGGATCCATTGGAACCCTAACCCTGGTAATAAAACAGTTTTGGACCTAAATGGTTTCCACCCGACAGCGACAATATCAGGCATATTTCTGTCCCGCTGCATTTATTCCTCCGCTCTTGCACTTCTTTCATGTTGATTGCAGCTGTGTGATTGTTTCACCGGGTTGCTGTTCACATGCCGTTTCACATCAGATCAGAGCCGCCGCCAGCTTTTGTTTTCAGCCCTGTTTGGGCAGCCGCATCATCATGGTCCATTTAGCTACGTCTCCACTGATTAATTCAAAAGCAACTCATGCAACCCATGCTTCCCCCATGACTTCATTTTAGCAAGACATATTTATAAATAAAAGTTAACTTTGGAAGATACACCGTAAACTGCAGTATAAAAGCGGGATAGAGTTGTGTGTCTGCTCATACATCTCAGTTCCATGTTTGTTTTTGACTTGGAACGCACTGACCAAGGTCAAGTTGATTTACAAAACATGTTTTGTATCAACGTAACTGAATGAAAACAATAATGGCAAGTCGCCCCTGAACGCCTTCTTCGTGTCAGCAATGAGTGGTGTGTCTTCATCAGATGCCTCAAAGTGCTTTAGCTTGGAGGGGGGGGGGGGCAATCATTGAGATTGTGGGCTGCTCATCCTCACACATAATAGTGGTCACAACTTTAACAATCCGTAGAAATGCAAAGCCCACAGTGTGCCCTGTGTTGTGTTTTTTCCGCAGGACAGAGGCAGCCTTTTTTTGTAGTGTGTTTCACTTTTGGAGTAATGTAAGTGAGTTCCACAGCAGGTTAGTTAATGCTAAGCTTCAGTGAACCAATTAATAACTTTAGGACCGAACCATCGTCCGATTCAGGCACTACTTTGACTGGTCCAGGGATACGCACATCATTGTAGTCGCATCGTTGATGTTAAAACCGTTTACTGATTCATATCATTTCTACACCCCTAAAAATATATATATATAGGTGTGTGTGAAAGGGTTACATGTTGGCTTTCCGACATGTCGCCTTTCCGACGGTTAATAACCCTATACCTAACCCTAACCCTAACCGCACGCGGAAGCCACGTAGTCGGAGTAGTGGGATGTCGGAATGGAAGGCGGTTACCGTGTGAAAGTGTGTGAAAATCGCAGTTGTACAAGCTCACAATGCGTTGCATCGTGCATCAGCTATTTCTGACACACCGTGCGAGCTTCAGAACAGACAGACAGCCATGGACAGACTGACTGACTGACTGACTGGGCCGGCACCTTGTCAGCAGAGAATGTTGAACAGGAGAAATAGGACGGAGGCTCTACGTCCTCCCGGTTAGGGCTCCTCCTAATTTGGAAAAAAGGGTAACAATAATTGACCTAAACCACTTCTAAAAGAAGAAGAAATACAATGAAACCATTGGTAGTCGAGGGCAGTAGAACCACAGAGAGGAGGATGTCGACCCACTGGGGCTGTAGTGCAGCGATCAGTGAAGCTGTTGTAATGTTTTGATCTTCTGCATTAATCACGTTAAATCTGTCCCCCTGTCCCCCTGTCACATGTCCCTCTGTCCCCCTGTCACATGTCCCTCTGTCACCCTGTCACATGTCCCCCTGTCACATGTGATGTCACCCTGTCACATGTCCCTCTGTCACCCTGTCACTCAGTCACCCAGTCACCTGTCAGCGTGGCGGGGGAGGGAGGTTGTGTGTGCACCAGTGTCAACGTGCACGTACACGTGAGTTGGAGTGTATATGCGTATTATGTGTGTGTTTGTTTGTGTATATATATGACAAAACTTTTTCAGAAATGTGAAAAGTGACACACACACACACACACACACACACACACACACACACACACACACACACACACACACACACACACACACACACACACACACACACACACACAAACACACACTGTCTGTTTTACTATACTTGTGAGGACATCAACATTTTAGGATGGTGATTTCATGAATGGCATTTCACATGTTTTGGCCATTGTTTAACCCTAAACCTATCCGATCTATAAGCTCACAACAAGTTGTGAACTTGTAGATCTGGCGTGCTCCGAAGTATAAATCAGGCATAACTCTCACCCTTTAACCACTGAAACCAAGCCTCTATAATGTTTCATCCTAACTCCAACCTGATTTTCTTCCTCATTTTTTTTAACCCTTTTATTTCTATCTATTTCTATCTATTTCTGACTATTTCTCTCTCTCTCACACACACACACACACACACACACACACACACACACACACACACACACACACACACACACACACACACACACACACACACACACACACACACTCCCCAGCTTGCTTTATTCCAGATAAAAGCGTCAGTATCAAGGTCGTGCTGACCTCCAGAGATGTGGGCAGTGGATCCTGCTTCGCTGGCATTTTATTTTATCCACGGCAGCTCAACCATCTTATCAGCTTAATGTTTTCTATTGAATGGTCAGTGGACCCCCGGCCCACCCTAACCCCCCCCCCCCCCCCCCACACCGCCCACCAGTGGTGGAATAAGTACTCTGATTTTTTTGTTGAAGTGTGGAAAAATGGAAATACTAGAGTACTTGAGTAAATGTACTAAAGGGTTTTTATGCTGACCAAATGAACATGTAATATCCAATCACAGCATGGGGGGTGACAAGGGCTTGGCATTTTAACATTTGGCCTGTGTGTGTGTGTGTGTGTGTGTGTGTGTGTGTGTGTGTGTGTGTGTGTGTGTGTGTGTGTGTGTGTGTGTGTGTGTGTGTGTGTGTGTGTGTGTGTGTGTGTGTACGGAGGACCATTGTGTTTGTATAGCATAACACCAGGCTGTGTCAATGCCACTTAAACATCAGGAGTCTGGCTTTTCATCCTCTGATGGTTTTGAAGTGTGTGTGTGAAGGAACATTAAATTTCAGTATGGCCTCCCGTTGTGAGCTGTTCTGCAAAAGAAAAAGAAAAAAAACATTCCATCTTGAAAGGGTTTTTGAAAGAAAACAAAGTGGGCTGGTAATGCTCCGAACAGTCATTCCAGGAGCTCAGTTCTGCTTCTTTGCACAGGAGCAGTGAGCACTTCTTGATGGTCCCCACATGATTTTTTTTTTTGTTGGGGGGGAGGGGGCAGATGACAATGAAGTGACAATTTAAAGTAATACTAGGTAACTTTTTCAACAAAACTAAAGTTAAATTGTATATCTTTTGTGAGTGGCAAATGTTTCACAACACCCACTCCATGAGTTTCACCCCCGAAAGCCTTTTCTATTATAATTTCTATTGAAAAGGTGGCTCTCCCGCGAAAATGACGTCATCCGGCCGGAAAACGGAAAAGGAAATGCACCGGTTTCCTGTTTGGCCAGGAACTACCACACCGGTTTCCTGTTTGGCCAGGAACTACCACGCTAATAACAAAAAGGAATCTAAGGGCGCGCTCACACCGCACTTTTATTTTACCTCTGGGGCAGAATCTGCCAATGCTTTGTTAATGCAAATGCGTGGATTCACTCAAGAGCAGATTTTTCCGCTTGTCGCGCAGACCTTGCATTTATCCGCTCTACACGAAGAAGCATAAAACTGCTGGAGGCAGGAGCTGATTTCCCCCCTCTGTCCAATCGGGTGAGTCGAAGGCGGACCGTCCTAAGACTCAGGAAGCAACATGGTGCTCTCAGTGGACCAACTGGTTGTAGCTGTTGCATCTCGCCCAGTACTTTATGATCCATGAAAGAGTTCGATATGACTGACATTAAAGAACTGGCCTGGTTACAGGCCAGTTCTTTCCATAGGCAGTTCTTTCCATAGGTTAGCAGATCTACAAGCTCACAACGCATCGCGATGCGTTGTGAGCTTGTAGATCTGCTATTTTCAAACATTTTAGTACTTTTACTTTTGGTACTTTGAGTACATTTTGTTACCAATACTTTTGTACTTTTACTCAAGTACATTTTTAATTACTATACTTTTACTTAAGTAAAACATTTGCGTACTTTTTCCACCACTGAGAGTGTCGGCTAAATGCCTACATTGTTAATAGAGCAGACTACAATGAGACGATTCTAAGATGACCCAATGTTATTCTCCATAGAGAAATTACTTTACGAACCAGGGGATGAACGAGTGACGTCAGGACTTCTGTACTCTATTGTAAATTGATTGAGGACCATTGCAACAACCTTCCTTTTCTCTTCCTAAGTTCCTTCCTTATAATCCTTCCTATCCTTCCTATCCTTCCATTGTTGTTTTAGATAGGATACTGTAGGTGTTGATTCTAATGTATCAGGAAGGAGGAATGCCAAAAAAACAAAAACAAAGCAAAGCTCTTGAAAATACACCTCTTAACCCAAACCCAAAGGAAAAACAAAGAAAAAACTATACCCTCACTATAACTTAACCACTTGAACCCAGCTCTATTCCTAGTAAAACAGACCAAAGTTACAACTCTACTTGGACCACTTTTTCCATCTACACCAAACCTATTTGCCCACAGATAGCCAATCTCCAAGCTCACAACGCATCAAGTTGTGACGTCATGTGAGCTTGTAGATCTGCTAATTTTGGTGAACGGCCCCCTGCACAGAATAGGGATGCCAGGGGTTCAAGTTGTTAAACAACAAGAAATTATGACGCAGTCATATTAATACCAGGTTGCTCTCTCCAGCGTCCCCGCACGGAACCAAATGGACCCGTGGTCCTGTACCCTTTCGCTCGCTCGAGTAACACATTGCTGTCGGAGGCGGCGATGTGTGTGTGTGTATGTGTGTGTGTGTGTGTATGAGGAGTCAAGTCAATAGTTTGTTTGGTGGTGACGACCACACTTTTTTTTTGTTCTGGGCTATGATCCCATAGCATGGGAGGACGCCCGTCGTTCAGAGTATGGGGAAGTCTCTGGGAAGTCTCCCCATTGGCTTAAAGGATTGGAGGACAGCCAATGATGAAAAGGTTGCTAGAAAGTGTAAAGAATCCTGCAATAACGCCGTATAGTCCAGGGCATAGTGCACATAGCTAAATTCTCACTGTTAGTTTAACTCTGAAAAAAGGTCGGCATATGCGCAAAAAGAACAGATCTACAAGCTATCAACACTTTGTGATGCTATGTATTATGCATTAGCTCGTAGATTATGTTTCTTTTTAAGCATGCACCATCCATCGCGCAATGTCATGACGTAGCCTATGCACAGGTGTGGGGCGGGTCCCGCCCGAGATTCGAACCCGGGTGTCCTGCGTGGAAAGCCAACATCTTATCCGCTAGCCTAAAAGGGGAATTCCCTCTTGACCGGGGGAGATATTATCATATGTTATTATTTATAGTTAAATTGATATTAATATATTAGTGCCACAAATTTTACAAAATCTTCACAATTCAGTCTCGCCCCAAATATGGATGTGCCAGATCAGTTGTGCCCAAATATGAAGGTCCATGACGTCAGCCCAAGGCCCTATTTAACATCGGCTACAGTAAAGTTCACATGAATAACACCATTGCGAGTAACTTGTTGAGATTAACCTAGTTTCCTTGTTCTGTGCAGCTCATTACCATATTCTGTGGAAAAGATTTGGTGTTGAAGAAGGGAAAGGGAAGGGGCCAAATAAAGAGCTAGATTGCAATTACAGGTTTGAGAGTCAACATGCCTAGGTGCGTGGCTGTGAACTTCAGTCTTCTCCAAATGATGTTTAAACTGATAGTGTTGCTGGTTTGCATGCAGGTCTCACTCCCTGCACCATGTCCGGAGACCTCTCCACTGCTGCTTGGTCCTCAGAGGGTGGAGTTGAGTTCCAGTGTGAGCCATGAGCAAACTCTTAAGGAGAACCCCAACGTTGAGCTTGGCGGTCGGCATCAACCTGAAGACTGCGAGTCCTCCCACAAGGTGGCTGTGATCATCCCCTTCAGAAACAGAGACGAGCACCTCAAACGTTTGCTCCACCACCTCCACCCCTTCCTACAGCGGCAGCAACTGCACTATGGGGTGTACGTCATCAACCAGCATGGAGACGGGACATTTAACAGAGCTAAGCTGATGAACATCGGTTACGCAGAGGCGCTGAAGGATTATGACTACGACTGCTTTGTGTTCAGCGACACAGACCTGATTCCAATGGACGACCGGAACACATACCGCTGCTTCAGCCAACCCAGACACCTGTCTGTAGCCATTGAAAAATATAACTTTGATTTAGCATCTCCAATTTACTTTGGAGGTGTAATTTCGATGAATAAAGAGCAGTTTTTGAAAATCAACGGTTTCCCAAACAGGTACTGGGGATGGGGAGGAGAGGACGACGACATTTACAATAGGGTTGGGTTTAGAGGCATGTCCGTGTCACGTCCCGACAGAGAGGTGGGGAAAACCAAAAACATCCCTCATGCGAGAGACAAAAAAAACGAAGATAACCCTGAGAGATTTCACCGTCTCCGTAACACATATCAGACCATGACAAGAGACGGGATCAGCTCTCTGTCCTACGAGGTGGTGAAGACAGAAAGAGAGCCGCTGTACACCTACGTCACCGTGGACATCGGCAGGCCGTGGTGACACCGAAAGGAGAGAAATGGAACAGAATCAAATGGATGAGTGGAAGAGCAGCTGATTTGAGTGTCAACAAAGGAGAAGAGAGCTGAGGTTAAGGGAATTATGAGAATATATCACTGACACGTTTATGTGCAGTGATTTAGTGTGGCCGTCACAGGACCCCAGTGGAGTCGGCCGGGTCCATGTATGCTATGTCTCTGGACCAGTGGTTCTCAAAGTGGGGTCCGGGGGACCCTAAGGGGTCCTTAAGGGGGTTCCAGGGGGTCCCCAGCTAAATAATTGGTAACTCCGAGAGTGTACAGTATGGAACCAAATGGACCCGTGATCCATTTGTACTCTGTCGATACTTGAAAGGAAAGGCCAATTCATAATTCTAGACCAGTGGTTCCCAAACCTTTTAGCTCAAGACCCAAACCCAAACTAGTGAAAACAGCGGACCTAGAAGCTCACAACGTGATGCTTCGCGACGCGCTGTGAGCTTGTAGATCTGCTATTTTCGCTACTTCAACTTTTTATTTATTTATGGAATTATTTGAGTTTTTTCATTCCGTTAATGAAATACTTTTGAAATAATTTGGATTTGCTTGTAATTGATGAATAGTAGAGAGAGAGAGAGAGAGAGAGAGAGAGAGAGAGAGAGAGAGAGAGAGAGAGAGAGAGAGAGAGAGAGAGAGAGAGAGAGAGAGAGAGAGAGAGAGAGAGAGAGAGAGAGAGGGGGGGCTGGACTCACTGCTTGATAGTATGTTATTCAATCCGGCTGCACCGCGGCGGATGCGAACCCCCAGACACACATGCGTCAGGTGTTCTACGCCAGTGGTTTTCAACCTTCTGGTCGATCGACACGGTCACAACTTTTTTCTGTTCTGGCCCCACAGTGGTGGAATGAACTTCCCACTGAAGTCATGACAGCAGAGTCACTGCCCATCTTTCGCCGCAGGCTGAAAACCCACCTCTTCAGGAAACACTACCCTTCCTCTTTGTCTGGCTTACTTGTTGTTAACTAGTTGTACGAACTCTTGTTTTATTGTTGTACTGTTTTATTGGATCTTGTTTAGTCAATACACTTTTTGTATTAGCTTGTGCTCATTTGATTTTGCTATTTTGTCTCATCTGTTTAAGAAAGTAGGTAGCTGATATATAGCACTTTTACCTTAGCGCTAGGTATACTCTTGGTTGCTTGTTTTTGCAGGAAATGCACTTAAGACTTCTGGTGATTAGTAATTTCGTTCCCTACCTATGTTGAATGCACTTATTGTAAGTCGCTTTGGATAAAAGCGTCTGCTAAATCAGTGTTTATCAACCGCGGTAGATGGTACACTAAGTGTACCGCGGGTACTTGCGAGGTGTACCGTGAGCTTTGAAGAACGTGTGAAACCAGCCCCTCGAGAACAATGGCGCGTCCGTCAATCGATACGGCCGTCATCCGGACCGTTTCACACTCAACCACGCCCGAGTCCATTCAGTGTAGCCGCTACACTGAATATTTGCATTCCTATGGGTGATCACTGTGATCATCACCCATAGGAATGCAAATATGTTGTTAATATTACTGTATAAAAGGGGCACAGGGTACATGCTTTGGCACTCGGTATTATTACTACAAGATGATGAGAGCTCCACCAGCAAAGAAGAGATGCACCCAGGGCCAGAAGACGCTAAATTTCGCCGTCATCAGCAAGACATTGCCGCTGCCAGATCCTCCTGCAAGCAGCGCTGCCGGTGTGTCCGGGCCACCGCGACCTGCCGACGAGCTGGCCGCACAGGGCAGCTGCAACAGCAGCACACACAACAGCGCCGCCGCCAGCGTCCTCGCCGTGCCGCCGGGAACAACAACGGCGACAAGCAAGACGACTACAGCCAGACTGTACCGTGATGCAGACCTGTTCGCAGATGAGTACTGGTGTGCAAGACTAGCATACATGGCGGACATTTTCACCCATCTGAACGAACTGAACAGGCGAATGCAAGGAAAAGATGAGAATATCCTCACAAGCACAGATAAACTGACGGGATTTCGGGGGAGACTGAAACTGGCGTCAGCAGGTGGAGAAGAGCAAGCTTGAAATGTTTCCCCTCATCAACACTGGACACACAATCACTCGTGCTTTGCGTGGGGTCATTGCTGAGCATTTGAAAAGTCTCGAGGAGAGATTTGCCTTTTATTTCCCCTCAGCGTCCATGGCAAACTTCGACTGGGTCCGCGACCCATTCAACGAAACTGCTGAAAACGAGAACAGTCCATTTGAGGAGCAAAAGCAGCTAGTGGAAATAAGGGAGAACCGTGGCTTGAAAATGAAATTCAGAGTTCTAAGCTTGGACAGTTTTTGGTTGACTGTTGGAAAAGAATTTCCAACCATCTCAGACAGTGCAATGGCAGTGTTGCTCCCATTTTCAACAACCTACCTGTGTGAGCTCAGCTTTTCAACCCTGACTTACGTAAAAAGTAAACACAGAGAGAGACTGAGAGCAGTTGACGAGGAGCTTCGTGTGTGCTTGTCATCAGTCCCAGCCAGGATACAAACTCTGTGTTCAGCAAAACAATCTCAAGTTTCACACTAAGACAGTTGTATTGTGACCTAATTTTTTCTTTTCTTTTTACAAATCTTTTTTATTGAGTTTCACACTAAGACTATTGTGGCCAATGTTTCCTATATATTTTTTTAAAAATCTTTTTGTATTTTTAAAGTATTTTTCTTGGGAAGGTGAATCCAACTCCTCTGTTCATTGCAATGACAAGTTTATATATTTGTAGGCCAAATTGAACATGTGTGTGCTGTTTTTTAGTTCAAGGTTTCTTTATTATGACATCAAAGCAAAACAAGTTGTTTCCAAGTATGTTTCCAAAAATAAATCGGTGAAACTGAGGCACTGTCTCTTTCCTTTTTTTTCATCTTCTCCATTCATTGCACTGACCCAAGTTCATATATTTGTAGGCCAAAGACATTTTGTAATGTTCAAGGTTTCTTTATTACATCGTGTGTACATGAGAGTAAATATTATATATATATATATATATATATATATATATATATATATATATATATATATATATATATATATATATACGCACCATATATCTAGGTGTACCCTGGGATATTTTGGCCACAGTCATTTAGCAGCTAAATGACTGTAATGTAATGTAATGATAAGCACTTGGAATGTAGGACATTGAGGCATTTGATTTAGATGCCTCAACAGATAGTGAAAATAGCCGATCTACAAGCTCATAACGCCTCGCAACGCAAGGCGTTGTGAGCTTGTCTATTTTTGGGCTGTGCAACCGCCCCTATATGTGAGGTTTGGACATCGACATTCGCTGCACTGTGATTGGCCACCATTGTACCCCCCCAACCCTGCGCTGTGATTGGCCACCATTGTACCCCCCTAACCCTGCACCGTGATTGGCCACCATTGTACACTGGTTGACTCTATTCAGGACTGTGATTGGCTAGTGAAACACATGACACATGTACATAGCCCTATAAATAGGACTATGCACTTAAAAAAAACACATTTACAGGTTTTTTAAGTGAATCACACATTGTGGGTGGAAAGGGTATTAAAAAAAAACACATTCTTTTTTAAAGTGAGCTTCCATCACCGTGATGACCACAGACATAAGATTCCAGGAAGAGAAGGACAATATGTAGAGAAATATGACATTGTCACCAAATATGAAAGAAGGCCAACACATATGCAAGACATTTGCTTGGCCCAATTTGCCAAAATGTACTCTCCTGCTTGGACACACGCAGCAAGAACATGGCATCCTGAAGGAATTCCTCCATCACATGCCAATATTAAAGACAAGCTACATTTCTTCATTACTTCTCATGAAGGAATATCTCATAAACCCCTTCCACCATTTTTGAAACTTACACACCTACATCCAGGTGAAGCACCATTCATGAAAAAGAGGACCAAATGGATGAAATTAATAATTATAAATAGCACCACACACTTCCGAAATATTACTTTTCTTTAAGTCAACTTCCATCACTGTGATGACCACTGTGACCACACCGCCCACTTCACACTGGGTGTGATTTTTTTTTTAGACGTCTATTTTCAAAATGTTTGCCTCTTTCTTATATTATTTGACAATTTGGTCAAGGTTTGACCAGTTTTTATAGTATAGTTTGTTGTTTACTTTTGATGCCTTAATCTGGCGACCCCACAAAATAATGTGGGGGACCCCCTGGGGGACCCGACCCACAGGTTGAGAACCACTGTTCAACGGTATGTCCGGTTTGGTCTACATATAGCGAACAAACGTTTGTGGCCTTCGTATACATTTGGGGCCAGCCCTAAACATAGCATCTGCATGCATTATGACTGATTCTCGTCTTAACCCTCAAGGACAAGGACACCTGTGTGATGTCCAAACACAAAGCATTTACTCTGGATTAGAACAAACGGAAATTAGCACCACGGAGCTCATTAGCGAGCCATGGACAAACACAAGCATAGCTCACTAATTCCCAAACAAACAGGCTTTAGCATGTCAGTATCCAGGCTTCACAAACACAGGGGGTCTAAGGGTTTCTCAAACAAACCCAATTTTCGGTCGCGGACCATTCTTTTTTTTTATTCCTTGGATCATGACATGCTCCCCATGTTAGGCCTCGGCCATTTGTGCCAGACTACATTCGCTACTACTTGTATTGTTCCTGTTTTGGCAGATTTCTGTTGTGTGTGATGTTTTTAATCACACATAGATATTATATTGTTTGTCTAGCATGATGTGTTTGGCCGCTGTCCACCATCTCAACCCCCATAACTCAAAACCCCATCCCACCCCATACCCTCGTACCCCCAAATCCCATCCAATCCATAACCCCCACTCCCAGAACCCCCGGTCCCCATGCCCCTAACCAACACACCATAACCAACCCCCAAACTCCACCCACCCAAGCCCTCATGCACCCCCCACCCCATAACCCCCCAACCGCCACCCCACACCTCCCACACCCCATAACTCCAAACATTGCAAAGACCCTATACTATATGATCTGGCCTAACTTGCCTATGCCCCCCTCAACAAAATCCCCCCCATACCTTCTACCCCCCAACTCCACCACCTGCAATACTCCCCCACTCCCACAAACCCCATAGCCCCCAACTGCCATCCCACACCTCTCAACCCCCATAACTCAAAACCCCATCCCACTCCATACCCTCGTACCCCCAAATCCCATCCAATCCATTACCCCCACTCCCAGAACCCCCGGTCCCCATGCCCCCAACCAACACACCACAACCCCCAAACTCCACCCACCCAAGCCCTCATGCACCCCCCACCCCATAACCCCCCAACCGCCACCCCACACCTCCCACACCCCATAACTCCAAACCCCATCCCACCCCCATACCCTCATACCCCCCAACCGACACAACACAATATTCTCACAGGGTTGTTGGCTGCCACGGTGTTCACGTGTGATTTTGATCTGCATTTAATAAAAAATCACAACATGGATGTTCACAGCAAAGCAGCAATGACAACCTCTAACCACAAGTTCAAAATGTTCAACGCCAAAACCTCCTATCAATACCTAAAAATTACCTCCTATCTACATAGATGCACATAGGAGGTTTTTACCTAGAAACAGTTAGGCTTACAAATTAATAAATAATGTTTTTTTTATGCTAATTTTGAGATCAAGACATTCTACAGTACTGTAACAAGTATTACCAATCACATTTTTGATCAACTCACACTCTTGGTGTTATAAAAGTTTCACCACCTGACACTAATCATTAGCAATCAACAAGGCAATGCAATTAACTTGACAGTTACTAACAAATACTTAAATAGTAAGGGTGGAAGACACTTTTTTATTTTGAAAATAATTGATTAGTACAAACTGAAAGACATTTAGATGGTCTACATAACACAGAATTCTAAAGTTTCAGCTCTGTCTGCTGCTCAACTAGTTCTGGTGCAGATAAGAGGTTTTGCGCTTCAACATTTTAGCACTAATTGGCACTGAACAAGATAGGAGGTTTTAGTCAAATTACTTTTCTGACAAAATGAGGGGCGGGACTATCTTGCAGACAGACTGAGCATGTGCAGCATAGCCTATAGTCCTCATCCACAGTGAAATCTGAAAATCATGAAATTTGCACTTAGGAGGTTTTGCGTTTTGGCCATATAATCCTTCCTATCCTTCCTATCCTTCCATTGTTGTTTTAGATAGGATACTGTAGGTGTTGATTCTAATGTATCAGGAAGGAGGAATGCCAAAAAAACAAAAACAAAGCAAAGCTCTTGAAAATACACCTCTTAACCCAAACCCAAAGGAAAAACAAAGAAAAAACTATACCCTCACTATAACTTAACCACTTGAACCCAGCTCTATTCCTAGTAAAACAGACCAAAGTTACAACTCTACTTGGACCACTTTTTCCATCTACACCAAACCTATTTGCCCACAGATAGCCAATCTCCAAGCTCACAACGCATCAAGTTGTGACGTCATGTGAGCTTGTAGATCTGCTAATTTTGGTGAACGGCCCCCTGCACAGAATAGGGATGCCAGGGGTTCAAGTTGTTAAACAACAAGAAATTATGACGCAGTCATATTAATACCAGGTTGCTCTCTCCAGCGTCCCCGCACGGAACCAAATGGACCCGTGGTCCTGTAACACATTGCTGTTGGAGGCGGCGATGTGTGTGTGTGTATGTGTGTGTGTGTGTGTGTGTGTGTGTGTGTGTATGAGGAGTCAAGTCAATAGTTTGTTTGGTGGTGACGACCACACTTTTTTTTTTGTTCTGGGCTATGATCCCATAGCATGGGAGGACGCCCGTCGTTCAGAATATGGGGAAGTCTCTGGGAAGTCTCCCCATTGGCTTAAAGGATTGAAGGACAGCCAATGATGAAAAGGTTGCTAGAAAGTGTAAAGAATCCTGCAATAACGCCGTATAGTCCAGGGCATAGGGCACATAGCTAAATTCTCACTGTTAGTTTAACTCTGAAAAAAGGTCGGCATATGCGCAAAAATAACAGATCTACAAGCTATCAACACTTTGTGATGCTATGTATTATGCATTAGCTCGTAGATTATGTTTCTTTTTAAGCATGCACCATCCATCCCGCAATGTCATGACGCAGCCTATGCGCAGGTGTCGGGCGGGTCCCGCCCGAGATTCGAACCCGGGTGTCCTGCGTGGAAAGCCAACATCTTATCCGCTAGCCTAAAAGGGGAATTCCCTCTTGACCGGGGGAGATATTATCGTATGTTATTATTTATAGTTAAATTGATATTAATATATTAGTGCCACAAATTTTACAATTGTATGTCTATGGGAAATCTTCACAATTCAGTCTCGCCCCAAATATGGATGTGCCAGATCAGTTGTGCCCAAATATGAAGGTCCATGACGTCAGCCCAAGGCCCTATTTAACATCGGCTACAGTAAAGTAAAGTTCACATGAATAACACCATTGCGAGTAACTTGTTGAGATTAACCTAGTTTCCTTGTTCTGTGCAGCTCATTACCATATTCTGTGGAAAAGATTTGGTGTTGTAGAAGGGAAAGGGAAGGGGCCAAATAAAGAGCTAGATTGCAATTACAGGTTTGAGAGTCAACATGCCTAGGTGCGTGGCTGTGAACTTCAGTCTTCTCCAAATGATGTTTAAACTGATAGTGTTGCTGGTTTGCATGCAGGTCTCACTCCCTGCACCATGTCCGGAGACTTCTCCACTGCTGCTTGGTCTTCAGAGGGTGGAGTTGAGTTCCAGTGTGAGCCATGAGCAAACTCTTAAGGAGAACCCCAACGTTGAGCTTGGCGGTCGGCATCAACCTGAAGACTGCGAGTCCTCCCACAAGGTGGCTGTGATCATCCCCTTCAGAAACAGAGACGAGCACCTTAAACGTTTGCTCCACCACCTCCACCCCTTCCTACAGCGGCAGCAACTGCACTATGGGGTGTACGTCATCAACCAGCATGGAGACGGGACATTTAACAGAGCTAAGCTGATGAACATCGGTTACGCAGAGGCGCTGAAGGATTATGACTACGACTGCTTTGTGTTCAGCGACACAGACCTGATTCCAATGGACGACCGGAACACATACCGCTGCTTCAGCCAACCCAGACACCTGTCTGTAGCCATTGAAAAATATAACTTTGATTTAGCATCTCCAATTTACTTTGGAGGTGTAATTTCGATGAATAAAGAGCAGTTTTTGAAAATCAACGGTTTCCCAAACAGGTACTGGGGATGGGGAGGAGAGGACGACGACATTTACAATAGGGTTGGGTTTAGAGGCATGTCCGTGTCACGTCCCGACAGAGAGGTGGGGAAAACCAAAAACATCCCTCATGCGAGAGACAAAAAAAACGAAGATAACCCTGAGAGATTTCACCGTCTCCGTAACACATATCAGACCATGACAAGAGACGGGATCAGCTCTCTGTCCTACGAGGTGGTGAAGACAGAAAGAGAGCCGCTGTACACCTACGTCACCGTGGACATCGGCAGGCCGTGGTGACACCGAAAGGAGAGAAATGGAACAGAATCACATGGATGAGTGGAAGAGCAGCTGATTTGAGTGTCAACAAAGGAGAAGAGAGCTGAGGTTAAGGGAATTATGAGAATATATCACTGACACGTTTATGTGCAGTGATTTAGTGTGGCCGTCACAGGACCCCAGTGGAGTCGGGTCCATGTATGCTATGTCTCTGGACCAGTGGTTCTCAAAGTGGGGTCCGGGGGACCCTAAGGGGTCCTTAAGGGGGTTCCAGGGGGTCCCCAGCTAAATAATTGGTAACTCTGAGAGTGTACAGTATGGAACCAAATGGACCCGTGATCCATTTGTACTCTGTCGATACTTGAAAAGAAAGGCCAATTCATAATTCTAGACCAGTGGTTCCCAAACCTTTTAGCTCAAGACCCAAACCCAAACTAGTGAAAACAGCGGACCTAGAAGCTCACAACGTGATGCTTCGCGACGCGCTGTGAGCTTGTAGATCTGCTATTTTCGCTACTTCAACTTTTTATTTATTTATGGAATTATTTGAGTTTTTTCATTCCGTTAATGAAATACTTTTGATTTGCTTGTAATCGATGAATAGTAGAGAGAGAGAGAGAGAGAGAGAGAGAGAGAGAGAGAGAGAGGGCTGGACTCACTGCTTGATAGTATGTTATTAAATCAGGCTGCACCGCGGCGGATGCAAACCCCCAGACACACATGCGTCAGGTGTTCTACACCAGTGGTTTTCAACCTGTTCAGCCTGTGACCCCCCCAAAATAATCATATAATTTGAATTGGTGACCCCCCACCAGAACAACCTCCTGGACTCCCACCAGTCTGGGTTCAAAGTGGGTCACTCGACCGAGACTGCCCTCCTGGCAGTGACGGAGTCGCTCCATACCGCTAGAGCGAACTCTCTCTCCTCCGTCCTGATACTCCTGGACCTGTCTGCAGCGTTCGACACAGTGAACCATCAGATCCTCCTCTCCACCCTTAAGGGGATGGGTGTCTCAGGCTCTGCACTCTCCCTGTTTGCATCCTACCTGACGGGTCGCTCCTACCAGGTGATGCTGAGAGGGTCTGTATCAGAACCACACAGACTCACTACTGGGGTTCCCCAAGGCTCGGTTCTGGGTCCTTTTCTTTTCTCTCTCTACACTACATCTCTTGGTGCTGTCATCCACTCACGAGACCGAGCTGATGTTCCTCCCGGGGAAGGGCTGTCCGCACCGAGACATGGCCATCACCATTGATAATGCTGTGGTGACGTCAACTCGGACTGCGAAGAATCTGGGTGTGACCCTGGACGATCAACTGTAGTTCTCGGCAAACATCGCATCAGTGACACGGTCCTGCAGATTCCTCCTCTACAACATCAGGAGGATTCGCCCCTTCCTCACGGAGAAGGCAGCCCAGGTGCTCATCCAGGCTCTTGTCATCTCCCGCCTGGACTACTGCAACTCCCTCCTGGCTGGTGCTCCGGCATCTGCCATCAGACCTCTGGAGCTTGTTCAGAAAGCTGCAGCTCGTCTGGTGTTCAACCGCCCCAAGTTCTCCCACACAACTATCCTTTTCCGTTCTCTACACTGGCTCCCCGTAGCAGCTCGGATCCAAAAAACCCTGGTGCTAGCCTATAGGGCAGTGAAAGGAACAGCTCCTTCCTACCGCCGGGCTATGGTTGATGCCTACACCCCTGCCCGACCACTTCGGTCTGCCACCTCGGGGCGACTGATTGCCTCGTCACTCAAGGGTCCTTCTGGTCGATCGACGCGGTCACAACTTTTTTCTGTTCTGGCCCCACAGTGGTGGAATGAACTTCCCACTGAAGTCAGGACATCAGAGTCACTGCCCATCTTTCGCCGCAGGCTGAAAACCCACCTCTTCAGGAAACACTACCCTTCCTCTTTGTCTGGCTTACTTGTTGTTAACTAGTTGTACGAACTCTTGTTTTATTGTTGTACTGTTTTATTGGATCTTGTTTAGTCGATACACTTTTTGTATTAGCTTGTGCTCATTTGATTTTGCTATTTTGTCTCATCTGTTTAAGATAGTAGGTAGCTGATATATAGCACTTTTACCTTAGCGCTAGGTATACTCTTGGTTGCTTGTTTTTGCAGGAAATGCACTTAAGACTTCTGGTGATTAGTAATTTCGTTCCCTACCTATGTTGAATGCACTTTGTCGCTTTGGATAAAAGTGTCTGCTAAATGACTGTAATGTAATGATAAGCACTTGGAATGTAGGACATTGAGGCATTTGATTTAGATGCCTCAACAGATAGTGAAAATAGCCGATCTACAAGCTCATAACGCCCCGCAACGCAAGGCGTTGTGAGCTTGTCTATTTTTGGGCTGTGCAACCGCCCCTATATGTGAGGTTTGGACATCGACATTTGCTGCACTGTGATTGGCCACCATTGTACCCCCCCAACCCTGCGCTGTGATTGGCCACCATTGTACCCCCCTAACCCTGCACCGTGATTGGCCACCATTGTACACTGGTTGACTCTATTCAGGACTGTGATTGGCTAGTGAAACACATGACACATGTGCATAGCCCTATAAATAGGACTATGCACTTAAAAAAAACACATTTACGTTTTTTTTAAAGTGAATCACACATTGTGGGTGGAAAGGGTATTTAAAAAAACCCATTATTTTTTAAAGTGAGCTTCCATCACCATGATGACCACAGACATAAGATTCCAGGAAGAGAAGGACAATATGTAGAGAAATATGACATTGTCACCAAATATGAAAGAAGGCCAACACATATGCAAGACATTTGCTTGGCCCAATTTGCCAAAATGTACTCTCCTGCTTGGACACACGCAGCAAGAACATGACATCCTGAAGGAATTCCTCCATCACATGCCAATTTTAAAGACAAGCTACATTTCTTCATTACTTCTCATGAAGGAATATCTCATAAACCCCTTCCACCATTTTTGAAACTTACACACCTACATCCAGGTGAAGCACCATTCATGAAAAAGAGGACCAAATGGATGAAATTAATAATTATAAATAGCACCACACACTTCAGAAATATTACTTTTCTTTAAGTCAACTTCCATCACTGTGATGACCACTGTGACCACACCGCCCACTTCACACTGGGTGTGATTTTTTTTTAGACGTCTATTTTCAAAATGTTTGCCTCTTTCTTATATTATTTGACAATTTGGTCAAGGTTTGACCAGTTTTTTTTTTTTTTTTTTTTTTTTAAAGATTTGTTTGTGGTAGATTTTTATTATTTTTCATTGAAGAGGGACAGGGAAAGTAGTCTGACAGGAAGAATGGGGAGAGAGATGGGGGGAAGACATGCAGGAAAGGCCGACGGGAACGGGACGCGAACCCGCGGCACACTGCTATTAAGGATTTTCAACCAGGGTGCCTAGACCGCGACGCCACGGTCTAGGCCAGGTTTGACCAGTTTTTATAGTATAGTTTGTTGTTTACTTTTGATGCCTTAATCTGGCGACCCCACAAAATAATGTGGGGGACCCCCTGGGGGACCCGACCCACAGGTTGAGAACCACTGTTCAACGGTATGTCCGGTTTGGTCTACATATAGCGAACAAACGTTTGTGGCCTTCGTATACATTTGGGGCCAGCCCTAAACATAGCATCTGCATGCATTATGACTGATTCTCGTCTTAACCCTCAAGGACAAGGACACCTGTGTGATGTCCAAACACAAAGCATTTACTCTGGATTAAAACAAACAGAAATTAGCACCACGGAGCTCATTAGCGATCCATGGACAAACACAAGCATAGCTCACTAATTCCCAAACAAACAGGCTTTAGCATGTCAGTATCCAGGCTTCACAAACACAGGGGGTCTAAGGGTTTCTCAAACAAACCCAATTTTCGGTCGCGGACCATTCTTTTTTTTTATTCCTTGGATCATGACATGCTCCCCATGTTAGGCCTCGGCCATTTGTGCCAGACTACATTCGCTACTACTTGTATTGTTCCTGTTTTGGCAGATTTCTGTTGTGTGTGATGTTTTTAATCACACATATATATTACATTGTTTGTCTAGCATGATGTGTTTGGCCGCTGTCCTCTTCACAGCTAACTGCTTGTAACGCCAGCGATCAGTGATTTAAGTGTGTTGTTTTGTGGTGCTCAAGTGTCAACAAAGCACCTCAAATGTTAACGTGATCATAGATGAACAATGGCTCTGGTTCCACTCAGTCCAGTCTGTGATCTCTGCATTCGTTGAACTATTGTGGCTATTATAGTAGGCTAAACTAACACAAAAATAGCTAAACTAAATAAAAGCAAATACAATTGAGGCTTCTCACAAAACCGATAACTAACCGTGTTGCGTTTACAAAAGTAACTTAAATAACTACAATCATAGAGGAAATGTTCTTACATTAAATGTACTGACTTGGTTAAACTTGACAACACGATATCATAGGGACACTTGTGCAGCGTGTAGAATTTGTCTTTGTCCCAAGTGTCTGAAACCTGCTGAGAAACCGAAACAAGTTTCACATCAAAGTAGACGGGATGCCTCCCTCCAACAAACAAACAAACAAACGAAAAACACCTCTGTGTAGACATCTAAACGTTGCATCTAAATGATTCAAATCCTCACTGAATATGATAATTCTCTCTTTTTGCCTCATATTTTAAGGTAAAAAATTCATTCAGGCATCAGTGGAGAAAAAAAGGAGGAAAAACATTAATTATCTCATATACTTGAAATTAGTGGCTTTGCTTTTGGACTTTCCAATCTCATAAACATAGCCCTGAGACTCCATGTTTGATGCTAAAACATTCAGTGTTAGATTCACTTCAAAGCGACGCTCTGTGTGATAGCTAAGCAGGAACGCTCGGCTGGTTCGGCTGGCACTGAAACAGAGCAAACATTTCATGTGATGTCTTCTGAATTTAATAGATTATCTGAAAGGGCTTAGAATCTTCTTTATCCATTAAAGTAGCGAAATTACCCAAGAGCTTCCAAATGTCAAGAAAATATCGTAGGCCAGATGCAGTAACTGTATCTAACCAAGTGGACTCAGTTGTCTCTCTTGGAATGATACATTATTGTTACGCTGTCTTAAATATGACCTTTATTATTAAAGGTCTCCCTCCCTCATATTTTGCTCCTGTAAGCCTACAATATACTCTATATTGTCGCTGTCAGATGCCGACATCTCGCCACTCCGACTAGTGGCTTCCGCGTGCGGTTAGGGTTAGGGTGAGGGTTAGGTATAGGGTTCGTTAACGTCGGAAAGGCGACATGTCGGAAAGCCGCCATGTAACCGCTGATATTGTGCATGTTGGCTCACTGGAAACACTTCTTAAGGGTGTGTAACTCTGAGAGTCTACAAATGGAACCAAATGGATTTGGTTCTATTTGTACACTCTCAGAGTTATGGGGGTCACTGTGCTACACTAAATGGAACAGAGCCTTCATTAGTATCATTGGTAACACCTGTGAAGGAAGTGATACTATGGCTGCTGTGCATAGAGCCTATTGCCTCCACGTACTATGCACATATATATTGCATTGAGACTATGTTTTGCACTCTGTCCGTCCTTCCGTGTGTGTCCGTCTGTCTATCTCCGGCACTGTTGGCCCGGTCGCTGCAAAACTGTGCACACACACTCCCTGGGTACCAAAGCCGAACTTCTGCGCCGGAGTTTTCAGATTGGCCAGTTATAGCGCCACCAGGAGGCAGATTTTTGCTAAAAAAATTTTTTTATATTACTGCTACAGATTCTGTCCAGAAATCACGCAAATCGGTATACAGTATCTCTATAGTCATGTGGTCAAGACGGATTTGTCATTTCATATTCCGAATTGGTTAACATTGCCTTCCAAAGTTTGCAGGATAGGTCTGTTTTGAACAAAATGCCGCAAATCATGAACGCAGCGTGCAATTTTCGTGACATTTTGTACGCACATTCTCACTAGGCCGAGGAAGAAATGCCACCCTTTTCACATTGGCCTGTTATAGCCATAGACTGTATAAATGAGATGGACAAACCCCCTCCGCTGCTTTCTACAGACCGAAAATGAATCCTTTGCTGCAGACTGTGGCTCCGCCATCTTTCACTACGCGTCAGAATGAGTTCAGACCATTATTGGTTGGGTAACTTGTCAATCAAGAGCGGGGGGCGGGGAATGAATGCTATTGGTTGTGTAGCGTGTCAATCAAATCATCCCGCCCCTCCTAGAGAATAGCCGACTTTATCGTCAATTTTATAATAAATAGAACCATAATTTAGCAAAACGCATATCCTGATGATTGAAAGGAGACTTTAAACTAGCGACTGGAAGCATATAGAATTTATGACAATTTTTATTACAGTAAGAAAATCGAGTCTGAAAGTTGGTAAAAACCCATCGGCTTGCGTTAAAATAAATTCTTTCTGAACTCACAGGTCGGCACGGGTGAAACAGCGCCTCTCGCTGGACATTTACTAAACATCCGGGTTGGCCTCATAGTAAATATCTCAGCCTTGCCCCTTGGTTATAGCTCCACCAGCAGGTGTAATTTTGCAAAACACATTTTTGGAAGAAAATGCCTCAAATCACGAATGCAGCGTCCGATTGCCGTGTAAGGCCTAAGAAAAAATGGCACCCTTTTCACATTGGCCTATTCTGCCCTGCCAAGGTAAAGAGCAGTAACTACGTTTTTGGACACGCCGACTTATTTGTGTATCCCAAAGGTCAAATTAGCCTTTGTGATTTTGGGGGATAAACAATTACCTCAAGAACAGATGCAAAATTAGTGTAATATCACTTATATGCCGATGTCTCATTTGGCTGACCAGTTGAATCACTTTTAAACCCATTTTTCAGTGATTTTTCTTTTCGTAGTTACTGCTCTTTACCTTGGCAGGGCAGTATTATAGAGCCACCAGGAGGCCATAATAACCTACCTGACCTGGTGGAGACCTGTGCTCCGAGGAGCACTTTTTCTAGTTGATATATGCTTTTTAAATAATCAATTAAATCAATTGGTTGGATTAACCACTTAAACCCCAGTATCCTTATTGCAGGGGAAGGCTTTTGCAGGAAAATAGCAGATCGACAAGCTCTAACCCGTTGTGAGCTTGCAGGTCAGCTATTTTCAGCGAAAGCTTTCCCCACAATAACAGAAAACACTTGTACAGAGCCCTGTGGGACTCCGGTCAACCATATGGGGTTTAAGTGGTTAACTATTGCACGCCCAGTTGCAAACTCAAGGTACTGTATGTGTCACGTGAAATATGTACCCTTAGTCAACACCCTAAAAAACCTGTCACCAAGAAGTGCTTTTCTCCCTGACTCACAGTACCTGCCGTCATTAACATGGCGGCCTTTCCCTGTAAATCACTCTGTGTTAAACCTTTAAGTCCGGGAACGCATCTGTGCAACCACTTTATCCATATTTTATACATTGGCTATTCAAAGATAGCAGATACAAGCTCATAGCACAGAGTGCCGCACTATTTGAAAATGTGTGCAAATCTTTTAAAGCATTTGTTTTTTACTCTGCTTTTTTCTTTTACTCTGCTTTGCTTCTGGGGGGTCCCTGGAACAAAATATTTTGAGATGGGGGTCCGCAGCCAAATACATATCATTTTGGGGCTCCTTGACATGAACAGGTTTGAGAACAACTGATATATAGCAACAAATGTTTCAGCAAACTGTTGTAAACTGATTTAGAAGACAGAAATGTAGAATCCCCAGAAGCAATAACATTTTTTATTTTTTTCAAAGATTTTTTTGGGGGCTTTTTATACCTTTATTTAGAGAGGGACAGGGAAAGTAGGCTGACAGGAAATGGGGATAGAGATGTGGGGTGACATGCAGCAAAGGTCGTCGGGAACGGGAGTCGAACCCGCGACACGCTGTCAGGCTGGCATTGCAGCCTAGGGTGCCTGGACCGTCACGCTACGGCCCAGGCCAGAAGCAATAACATTTGAGTTAGAAATGTTCACTTTCAAAATATATATATTCAAAGATTTATACAAATTATCACAATTAAAAAAAAATAGCAGATCTGCTATTTTTGAATAGCCAAAGGAATCTAAAAAGGACACGCATATGCGTTCCCGGTCTTAATGGGTTAAACGGGTCCACTTATCTCCAGGACAGTCTACGGTAATTACTTGGCAATTTTCTCAAATGCGTAAAAAAAAGAAATGCACATTTCATCTGAATTGAACTTGGTCATCATTCTAAAGGCATCTGCCAATGTCAAGCCTCATTATTTGAGCTGGAGTGCTGCATTTTTTACTTTTTGTCTTTTTATTATTCCGCCCTCATCAAAAAGTTCCCCCTTTTCCAACTAGGCAGACAGACAACTGAGAGTCCATTTACTGTTTCTCGCAGAGCGATGGATTTATTCCTCTCCACTTGGTTAACGGTGTTACACACAGTAAAACTACAAAAAAGAGACAGACATTGATTGGTAAATTATTCTGTACTGTATACATCAAAGACAGCTGTCAAATTATTATGAGTTTAAACAACAATACAGAAAATAATGAACAAACAAGCACATATAATACAACCCCAATGAACAGAAAGCTGGCTGATGTAACACCAGCTAATGCCATACACAAACAGGTGTGAGAAAGCTAAGCTACAATGTCTTATAAAGCACACAACTGTAGCCTAAGTCAGCGAATATCAACACACATTTTTTTTTACAATGAAAGGAATGCACAAACGTACAAGCAATGATCCTGTGGCGACCACAAACAGAGTGGAGGTCAAACGTCTGCATTCACAAATTGCATGCTGAGGTTTTTCCGAGCACACTGAGGTATACAGGTGTTCCTAATTGTCTCCGCCAGGCCGAAGGCGTGGCAGAGACTGTTTTGCACCCTGTCTGTCCGTCCGTGAGTGTGTGTGGGTGTGTGTGTATGCCAGAGTAGAATCTCTGCCCCAATTTTTTCAGATTGGCCTGTTATAGCACTACCAGGGGGTCGATTTTTGCAAAACACATTTGTTCGTTACATTAGTCCTACAGATTTTTCCAAACACCGCGTAAATCGGTACACAGTTGTATCTCTATAGTCATTAATCGAAACGGGTCTTTCAGATTTTTCATATTACATCCTGATTGGCTAAGATTGGCTTCCAAAGTATATGCAGGAGTTTTGAACAAAATCCCTAAAATAATGAACGCAGTGTGCGATTTCCTTGAAATTTTGCATGCACATTCCCACTAGGCCGAGGAAGAAATGCTTTTTTTTTTAAATCAGCCTCACGATGGCGTTATACAGGCCGATTTGTGTTTTATTACTGCACCCATCTAAGTAAAACTTTGTATGCGCACTCCCTGGAGGCCAACAAAAAACCTTTGCCTTGCATTTTTCACATCTGCCTTTTATAGCGCCACCAGGAGGCTGACGTATGTTAATTTTTTTTTAAATAATACTTTCAGATACCCTACCTTCAGATTTTATCCAAACATCACGCAAATCGGTACACATTATCTCTACAGTCAGGTGATCAAGACTGATCTGTCCGATTCTTCATATTCCATCAACATTGCTGGCCCACAACAACCTACCTGTCCTGGTGGAAACTAGTGCTCCGAGGAGCACTTCTTCTAGTTTTCCCTTAATTCGGCCCGTTCTAAAGAGTTAGACAATATAAATGCACCATCTAGTGGCTCAACAATGAAATGTATGAAAAAAAATGATTGCCTCTCTCTCTCTCTCTCTCTCTCTCTCTCTCCGAACTGTCTGTCTGTATTGGAAATTGGAAGTACTCAAGTAAAGTACTTAAGTACAGTAGGCTACTTAAGTAAATTTACTTAGTTACTTTACACCACTGTGTGCTTGTGACAGAGAAAAAGCAATAAACACTATTACATTTAACCCATAGTTATACCGGGAGGCATGCGTTAATCCGACAGACCTTTTCTCCGACTATGTGGCATCCGTGTGCGGTTAGGGTGCGGGTTTGGTTCGGGTTTACTGTTTAATGTCGGAGCACTGCGCTGTCGGAGGAATGCTCTGTCGGACTAACGTATTGCACCCAGTTATACCATCTACCACTGCCTCACAACTGGCGCCATGAGCCATCATTTCTGTGTTTCAATTTATATTCTGGCAGAGCAGAGTGCTATACAAAAAGCGTCCATCTCGACAAAACAGTCGAGTCGATACTCTTTGGGTCAAATGCTGAACTAAAGAAGTTTCCTTGGGTGCAGAGCGCTCGTAGTTGACTTTGAAGTTTGAACCAGCCGTGTGTATGTGTGTATGTGAGTATGTTTATAGCTGGCAGTGAGCCCTCTCGCAGCCCAATCGCAGCAGGGAAATAAAACTCCACAAAATAATTTTCCGTCCAAAATATGGTTAAAGCCGCAGCAGCAATCCGGTTATACCAGGCTATGCTTCACCTAAATGTCAGAGCTTAAATCGGCATGTACAGTAAATATGAAATTTAATGTATTAATGTGCAACTGAAGTCATACATTTGACCTGGTCCGCCCTATGAGAGAGAGAGAGAGAGAGAGAGAGAGAGAGAGAGAGAGAGAGAGAGAGAGAGAGAGAGAGAG
Organism: Gymnoscopelus microlampas; assembly: GCF_963454915.1. Taxonomy (NCBI): domain Eukaryota; kingdom Metazoa; phylum Chordata; class Actinopteri; order Myctophiformes; family Myctophidae; genus Gymnoscopelus; species Gymnoscopelus microlampas. The sequence continues at coordinate 8,777,348 of NC_139941.1, read as the reverse complement.
AGAGAGAGAGAGAGAGAGAGAGAGAGAGAGAGAGAGATGTTTTGGATTATTGGCATTCATTGTCAGTTAATTCTGCGTTTTTGTTTATCAAGGCCTGAAAGATTAAAGTAATTTGGATTGAGGGTACCTACCCTAGGACCCTCCTAGGGTAGGTACCCTCACAAAAACATGCAGTAATCCTGGTCACTATACTGCCTCCCCCTGGCCAGCCGGGGCGCCTGATGGAGGGGAAAGGAACTGGTTGGAATAACGTGTTCCTTCCACACGCTACGTCCTACCACCAGGGAAACTCTCCCCTGTCAGGTGACAAGAAGGTCAGTTGGCTCTCATGCATTGAAGGAGGCATGAGCTCGGCCCTGGCCTCCCTAGGTTGGCAGAGGGAAGGTAGTGCCCAGGATTACATAGACAATTGGCACTGGGTGTAAAAAATAGGGTTACAAAATCGTGGGATAAAAATGTAGAGAAAAAAAAAGAAGTCATTTGGATCTACATGTTCAAGCTCCGTACAAGTGACTTTTCTGTTTTCGCTCCGTATATCTTAGCTGGAAGTAGCCGATCTACAAGCTCAAAAACGCGCCGCAACGCTATGCGCTGTGAGCTATTTTCCCGCGAAGGCTTTCCCCGGAATATGGATGCAGCGGTTTAAACGATTAAATCATCAACCAGCAATCGGTTGTACAAAGATTAATCGTCGGCTGAAATGCCATGCGACAGCCCCGTCGGGTGTCTGTACTGTAGTTCAATGTCATTTCCTTCAAAGACACTCCTTCCTGCTGCTGCTGCTCTGTTCTGTCATTTGTCATGCGCTTCATATTGAATCAGTCAATTGGCTCAGAAGTAGGTCAGGACCTGCGGAGCACCTGGTGACATAAAACGCATTGTACAGATGACTCACGCATATATGGTTCGCTCTCAGGTGGAAACCTTGCACGTCCAAAAACCGTTACTCTTCAGGGAATGGAAAGGGGGATAAAGAAGAACCTGTGTTTCCAAAGGATCCAGTGCAGCGGTGGGAAAAGTACTCACATTTTGCACTTAAGTAAAAGTATCAATACCACTATGTAGAAATACTCTGTTACCAGTAAAAGTCCGGACTACAAAATGTATGTAAAAGTACAAAAGTATTGGCATCAAAGTGTACACTCAAAGTACCAAAAGTCGAAAGTACTCTTTATGAAGTCCCATTTCACAGGTTTCAAGTGTATAAAATGTATAAAAACCTCTTTTGAAAATAGCTGATCTACAAGCTCACAACGCGTTGCATTGCGACGCGTTGTGAGCTTGTAGATCAGCTATTTTCAAATAGCCAAGTTTAAACAGGTTAATGTATATTTTGTAATAATAATCCAAATCTACAAAGTAACTATAAGTTGTCAAATTATTTTAGTGGAGTAAAAGTACAATATTTGCTTCTGAGATGTAGTGAAGTGGAAGTAAAATTACTGAAAATTGTCTTAAGTACTGTACTTAAAGTAAAGAGTAAATGTACTTAGTTACTTTACACCACTGTTGCAGTGTAGTTATTATATGGTCACAAAGCTACTATTTTTCATTGGTTCGGTATTCTTAAAACCCGCAGGCACACATAACTACTTTCACTTACACTTTAAACATCGGTAAAATAAAATCGGTACTTTTGTGCCACACCGCAAAAAAATCCCCAAAACGGAAATATGGAGATACAAGGTCTCTGCCCGGCAGCGACGAATAATAAGCATGCACGCTTCAACATAACTCACAGGCAAACACAGCCGTCAGACAGGAAATAATAGATTTAGTGCCGTACATAAATGAACACTTGGCCTTTGATACCGCTGTCAGAAACGTGGCTCTGACTTTGATGCCATGGCGAGAAAATATCTCAACAGCTCGCCGTTCGTTTGTTCTGGGCCCGGAGACAGCGCCGTAGCAATAAGAATTAACCGGTGGTAGATGAAGTATACTTAGCAATGCCACAGTGTAGAACTACTCTTAAGTAAAAAAGACCTGCATTAAAAAAAAAGTAAGTACAAAAGTATTTGCATCAAAATATACTTAAAGTACCAAAGTAAAAGTCCACAAATAATTTCCAAACTTTTAAAATAAATCTTAAAGTAAATAGCAGATTATCAGTTGTTTTTTCTTCAAATGAACTAATAACTAAAGCTGTCAAATAATTGTAGTAGAGTAAAAAATTACAATAGTTGCCTCTGACATGTAGTGGCGTACAAGTATATTGAAAGATACAATTTACTTATATATACTGAAAGTAAAAAATATATATATAACCAAAATTGTACTTAAGTACAGTAATTGAGAAATTGTGCTTTCGTTGTCCTACTATAAAATGAAGAAACCTCTGTCCGTCTGGAACCGTGTTTTCTCCTCAGTGGGTTGACCAATTGATCTGAACTTGCACACAGGCATTGATGGAATGGAATATGAAGACAGTGACAAAGCCAGTTTTTCACTTTCGCCAACTTGACTCATTCACTGCCAGAATAAATAAATAAATCATTATATCATCACCACTGCCAACGATTTTTAGATTTACCTTTTCTAGTGGTCACAGAATATTTATCTCCAGTATGATCAATCCCCTGATGGTTGCTAATCACGGAGGGTTTCACCGTGAAAAAACAGTCCCCGCAATCTCCCGTTGGCTTGTTATAGGCCGTTGAAAATAGCATGTCTCGCCAAAAATACATAGTAAAACAAAGGAGCCGAGATACAGGCGATTTCCCAAAGACGTTACACAGGAAGTAGATGGACTAGTAAATCTTGGGATCACGTGATCTCCTGCTTCTGTGTGTATCTGGGGATGAAGTGGTCACTCATATGCTAGCGAAGAGCGCCATCTAGTGGAAACACTGAAAAAAAAAGAAAGTGGCAGTCTTGGCAGTCTGGGCCTTTGGGAAAAAAAGTTGTCTTAGTCGTCCTTGGCAGTGAATGAGTTAAGCTGTTTATTAGTGTTTTTGTTAACGCCCCTCGCAGACTTCTGTAGGGTTCTGTAGTCGTGGTCGCAGTCCCATTGCCCGAATGGACGGTTGGTGGAAATGGCGGACATATGGACACGTTATTATTGTTCTAAATGTAATTGTGTGTTATTGAAACACTTGTAAAAAGCATGAGGTATTAGTGCAGTGGTTCCAGCCTTGTCTGGATCAGGGCCCAGTTATAAAATGTGTTTGCGGCCCACCCATCTGACCACTAACATGGCAGCCTAACGGCTGCGATGTTAAGTGGTCAGATTATTTAGGGGCCCACTTGCAATGCCCTCAAGGCCCACATGTTGAAAAGCACAGGTGTAGAGAGAATACAGGAGAGCTGCTAAACTGTGATTGTATCAGATGGGGTTGTAGCTACTGTTATGAGTGAGTCAAATGGAGAAAATCCATGCTGTTGCTCCGTTGTAAATCTCTCTCTCTCTCTCTCTCTCTCTCTCTCTCTCTCCCTCTCTCCCCCCCTCTCTCTCTCTGCTTTGTTCTCTCTCTCTCTGTGTGTCTGTCTCTTCCATGTTCTCCATGCCTGTCTCTCTCTCTCTCTCTCTCTCTCTCTCTCTCTCTCTCTCTCTCTCTCTCTCTATGTTTCTTTCCCCGTCTGTAGCTCTTGGAGTTGCTATCTGTTTCTCTCACTTTCTCACTCTCTCTAGTCTCTGCTCTCTCTGCTCTCTGCTCTCTGCTCTCTCTCTCTCTCTCTCTCTCTCTCTCTCTCTCTCTCTCTCTCTCTCTCTCTCTCTCTCTCTCTCTCTCTCTCTGTCTCTGTCTCTGTCTCTCTCTCCTTCCCTTCCCTCCCCCTCCCTCCCTCTCTCTCTCTCTCTCTCTCTCTCTCTCTCTCTCTCTCTCTCTCTCTCTCTCTCTCTCTCTCTCTCTCTCTCTCTCTCTCTCTCTCTCTCTCTCTCTCTCTTCCTATCTTGCACACACACATATCATATACATCCATCATGTACACAATTTATGTCTATCTTAACTACACACACACACACACACACACACACACGCACACGCACCCACACACACACACACACACACACACACACACACACACACACACACACACACACACACACACACACACACACACACACACACACACACACACACACGGTCCATTTGCCTGTACAATTTAAGCTATGGACTGATACCGAGGTGCATTCTGGGGGGGTGGGGGAATAAATAGCTAAGCTGACCCATAAACCAGTGTTGAGTGAAAGAGAGGGAGGTAAATAAAGTGGAAAGGTTATAGGACACTGGAGGCGGGATTTAGCCACGACAGCGCTCAAATCCACTTTCACAATCAATATCTGGCTTTGAGACCTCATGGATAAAGGCTTATTATGACTACTGACATATTGCCACTGTTGGGTGGAAAGTGGAAACCTTGTATGTCCAAGAATGTTACTTTCAGGAAATGGAAGAAAAGAACCTGTGTTGCCAGGGGTCCGGCTCTATGCACAGAAGCCATATAGAGGATATGCGCATGCTTAAAGTGAATGGCACATCGAGTGGCAAATCGAGTGGCAAAGAAACATGCAAAATGAGTTTAACATTGTTTAATGTTGTTTAATGCAATCAGATATGACTTTTCTGTTTGGATGCATGGGCTGTCAAGGCCAGAAAGTATTTTTTTGACACTCAGTAGGCATTCCTGCATAACTTCCGGGTTTGATGATGATGTCACACGCATATCCTCTATTGGAAAGAAATTGGGCCTCTTCCTTACTTCCTTCAATTTCAAGGACCCCCATAACTCTGAGAGTGTACTCCAAATGGACACATTTGTACACTCTCAGAGTTACACACCTGTAAGGGGCCTCAAGGAACCATGAGGGTCCCTGGACCACACTTTGAGACCCACTGGTGTAGCAGAGCGTTTCCAGTGAGACAACATGCACATTATCAGCACACTGACTCTGTTTGACCAGAATGGAACAGAGCCTTCATTAGTATCATTGGTAACACCAATGAAGTAAGAAGAGGCCCAGGAAGTAAGAAGAGGCCCAATTTCTTTCCAATATGGCTGCTGTGCATTAGTCTCAAGCTCTTATTAATACTTTGCCATTGGTTCAGTGAAAACATAGTGCAAGCGTGTATCTATGTTTTTTAAATAGCAGATCTACAAGCTCACAACGTGTCGTGAGCTTGTTTGTGTGACACTGTGTCACACTGTTGCACGAGAAAGTAGGCCGGGCGTTAATTGTCGAAAAAGCATGATCAACACATCGATGATGAATTGAAAACATAGGACCACAATGGAAACAAGGCCTCAGGGCTTTATGTTTTATCCTTTTAGCTTTGCTTGCGAAATTGTACTCGCTGTACTGTTTGAAATTTGTTAATAAAGTATTCAATCAATTGATTGACAAGCTACCCAACCAATAGCATTCTTTGGGGATTGTTTTCCGGTTCCCTGGTCACATGTCTGGTTGACCGCTTTGGTCACATGTCTGGTCTCAAGCAATAGCGTTTGATCGCCGACGTGCTCGATTGTATATATTAAAGATGGCGGATTGCACACAGCCAAACAATAGGCTTCATTTTCGGTCTGTAGAAAGCAGAGGTGTGGCGTTGTCCATCTCGTTTATACAGTCTATGGTTGTGAGCTTCTAGATCGGCTATTTTCAGCATGCAACCAAGTGTCAAATCAGCCATTACGACGCCATCAGGGCACCGCCAAACATACATTTTAGTCGACTAAATCAACTGTAGATTTAGTCGACTAAAATGTTATGATAATATACGTTTTTAGTTAGTCGACTAAAACTAGACAAAAAAACAATTTAGATGACTAGTATATGACTAAAACGAAATGGAATTTTATTCAAAAGACTATGGCTAAAACTAAATCGAAAATCAACACTGCCGCCAGGCCCCACTTCTTCATAGATGTTTTGAAGCAGCCGACCCTCAGTACGTAGTCGGTTCAGCAGGGTCCATTGCCGGCGTGGCAGATCTTCTCCTTATTGACGCCGTCTCCCGGGTCCCAGATGTAACGGTGACAACGTGTTGCTGCCCCTGTTTGACTCCCACTCTCTTGCTTCCAGGACGGCGCCATCCATGCCTTTGTAGACAGGTCCTCAGGGGTAGAACTAAGCAGGCCCTATTTTCGCCGGTGCCTTACCCATTATCCCTAAACTTCTTTGCCATTCTTTACTGTTTTTAAAAACACAGTTTCAAATAGTTCAAATAGCCAGTGTTTGTGGTGTCGATGTCAATCGGCAAGTTGAAAGTATGGCCCAGCATCTCTTGTGCCGCCTTGTTGTATGGGTGGCAATATGCATTGTCAAACTGGAGTTCTTTGGTGTAGAACCTTGAAGGGGTTCCAGGGGGTCCCCCGCAAAAATGGGGAACAGTTTAAACGACTATTATTTTCCAGCTATTTTTGAAAATAAAATTGACAACAAATCTTCCCTTATGAGAGTCCCTGCCACGAAATCTTTTCAAATGGGGGTCTGTGGCCAAATACCTTGACAATGCACTAGTCACTCACATTTATCTACTTCATCTCACACATTCCATGAACTCCTCGGGTGTTTGTGTGAGCTGGTTGAATGAACACTGTCACCAGCGCGCCACACACACACACACACACACACACACACACACACACACACACACACACACACACACACACACACACACACACACACACACACACTAACAATGGACGGATCCACTAGTCACTCATATTGATCTGTGGTGTTTGGCTGTCGCCACACGCGCTCCCTGGGAGGTTTAGTGTCTGTCACTGTCCCACTACTCACCTTGACACACACACACACACACACACACACACACACACACACACACACACACACACACACCTCATCCTGGGCACCTGCAGGCAGCTCAACGTGCACATATAACGCTAAAGACACAAGGAAAGGAAATGGCTCTTGTTGTGTATAAACGTGCGTGTGTGTGGCTGCGAGGGTCACTGTGTGTGCGCCTGCACGTGTGTATATGCTGTACCGACATGTAACACCATGCGACTGGGCACTCGCATGCATGCCTGGTAGATCCTGACACACACACACACGCACACACACACACGCGCGCACACACACACACACACACACACACACACACACACACACACACACCTGCGACCCATGATGGAGCATCCTTAGAGACAGAAGGCGTAGTGTGTGTGTGTGTGTGTGTGTGTGTGTGTGTGTGTGTGTGTGTGGGGGGGGGGGGGGGGGGGGGGGGGGGGGTAAGGGGTAAGGGGGGGCTGTCAAGGAGGAGAAAAAGGAGGGGATGAGACCAGGGGTTAAGGGAGGAGAGCAGTGACAGGTTGGTAGCTCCTTTCTCTCTCCTTTCTCTCTCTCTCTCTCTCTCTCTCTCTCTCTCCCTGAGGGAGACCATTACAGGAGGTTACAGGGGGATGGGGACACATGTCGGAGGGGGCCTGCCACCCAACTTATTGGCAATCTGTTAAGCCAGCTAGGGGCCCCTGGGGGAGGGGGTGGGGTGGAGGGTGGACGGGCCGGGTGGGGGGAGTTGAATACCAGAGCCAGAGGATACAAAGCGATAGAGAAACCCACAGTCTGTTCAGGAACGAGTGTGGTTTTCAAAGTGTGTATGTGTGGGGGGGTATAACCCTGTTATATACTTTGGCTATTCCGGAAATAAGCCGATCTACAAGCTCGCGATGCGTCGGGAGGTTAAACATCGGCAATAAAAAAAAAAAGATGACATTGCGGATAATAAAAATATACCGGAGTGGTATCCATCCAGTGTGTCAAAGACAGCGAGGCGCAGGTGATGGTCATTTAGGGGTTCTACTGGGCCTGGGGAAGGAGTGGATAGTGTTTTCATTAGCAGGTTGACTGCTATTGGGAGAAGATGGAGGTAAAAAACAACACACAATAAATGCGGCTTAATGCCAAATATGAAATGCACATGACACTAGGTAAACATACCAATATTACATCGTTCTCGGACTGAATAGCTACGTTTGCTTTTTGGAAAGGAAGTTTTACTTTTGAAATGTTAGTGAACATGAAAGGTGGTGGTGGTGGGTCCTCATTTGAAGGGTCCGCTGTCCCTGTATACATATACTTAGCGATAAAGTGAAGATTGATTACCAAAGAATCCTGCAACAATGGGAGGTCAATATCATACCGCTATCTCCGACAGAAATAAAGGAAAAACGGAAACACAAGTTTGCCTTTTCCCTCCAAAACTTTATCTTGTTTCCTTTTTTCCTCTTCTTTTTTTTCCCTTTTCCTCTTGTTAACCAAAGCCTTTTGAGAGAGATGCAGTGTGATTGGCTGGCTCCTGGCTCTTTGTCTGGGGGAAAAAAAACAATGACAAAGTCGAGCAACGGAGATAAAAAATGAGCCCGCAACCGAACTCTATATCATCTTTTTCTCTGATGCTCTTGCTAGCACCTGGCAGTGGTGGAGAAAGTGCCCGCATGTTTTACTTAAGTAAAAGTATCAATACTGCAATGTAGAAATGCTCTGTTACAAGTAAAAGTCCGGAATTCAAAATGTGCTTGAGTAAAAGTACAAAAGTATTGGCATCAAAATGTCCCAAAAGTAAAAGTACTCATTATGCAGAATGTCCCATTTCAAGTTTTCAAATGTAAACAAATCTTTTAAAAATAGCTGATCTACAAGCTCACAATGCGTCGCATCGCGACGCATTGTGAGCTTGTAGATCGGCTATTTTCAAATGGCCGAAAAAAGGGCTGAAGTGGTTAATGTATGTTTTGTAATAATAATCAAAATCTAATCAAAGTAACTAGTAACTAAAGTGTTCAAATAAACGTAGTGGAGTAAAAGTACAACATTTGCCTCTGAGATGTAGTGGAGTAGAAGTAAAAGTATTGGAAATTGGAAATACTCAAGTAAAGTACAAATACCTCTAAATTGTACTTAAGTACAGCACTTAAGTAAATCTACTAAGTTAATTTCCCACCACTGGCACCTGGTACACCAGGTTTACTTGAGGCGAGGACTGGATTGCGGTGGTCATGTTCCCAGAGGGATTCGTTATCTCTCAGATTGCCTGCAGCTGTTAATTGGATCAAACATTAGAGCGTGGACACAAAGGAGCATTTGACTCGGCTATATGCTTCATAAACTGCTGCTCTGTTTGGCTTTGACATGCTACGCCGCTGATTGACTGTGTCACAATGTGGTTGCTGTTGGGAAAGCTTGTATCTCCACGAAACACACGTTGGTGGCTCTGCCAGGGCAACTGTCATATAACTTGGAATGTATCAAGGACTCTTTTTTTATTTTTTGTTTATTTTTATTTAGGAAGGACCAAGTACAAAAGTGGCAATGCTATTTGTAAACGTACAACAGTATTGGCATCAAAATATACTCAAAGTACCAAAAGTACTTTAAAAGTACAAAAATGTTTGAAAATAGCAGATCTACAAGCTCACAACGTGTCGCATCGCATCGCGGTGTGAGCATGTAGATCGGCAATTTTCGAATAGCGGTTAAAGTGGTTACTATTTAATATATTTATAATATAATTTATATCTGCAAAGTGACTAGTAACTAAAGTTTTCAAATAATTGTAGTGGAGTAAAAGTACAATATATGCCTCTGAGATGTAGTGGAGTAGAAGTAAAAGTACTGAAAATGGGAAATACTCCAGTAAAGTAAAATAGAGACAGACAGACAGTGTGTGACAAATTCAGGATGAATTGCAGAAATCTCAGCCAGGTGGTTGAAGTAATAGCGAGCCGCAGCCTGCATTCCCAAACCTGGCAATAAAAATGTCAAGATACATCTAGTCAGATTATGTATATATATGCATGAGGTTCTGGGCAAACAGCAATGATACAAAAAAAAAGAAGAAAAAAGACATAAATACAGTCTAGTATTATGAGAACAGGTAGACAGGGTGGGGGAAATTGTGATAAGGGAGTCGATTGTAATTCTGGGTTAAAGTATATAGAGACTGTTATGAAAAATCAAAACAGCCACATTTGCATTATATTAAACGTCATACTGTATATCACGGGAGGCATGCGTTAATCCGACAGACCTTTTCTCCGACTATGTGGCATCCGCGTGCGGTTAGGGTTAGGGTGCGGGTTTGGTTCGGGTTTAGTATTGGAAACGTCGGAGCGCTGCGCTGTCGGAGGAATGCGCTGTCGGACTAACGTACTGCACCCGTATATCACAGGGGAGACGGCACACACATTTGATATGCAGTAGAGCCAGTGTTTCCCAAACAATGGGTCGGGACTCATTTTTGGGTTGTGAGTAAATATCCCTTTTTTTTCTCCTATACAATTTTATTTAATATCATTATTATAAAAAATAAGGGGGAAGAAATCCTACCAGTGACATCATTGGTGGGGATTTCAAGCTACTGCACAACCTTTCTCTTTGTGGAAAGTTACATGCTGAAATAGAAGCCATTGTTCTTGCATTGTCAATTTGTCAGTGACGTAGCATAATCCTAAACGGAATTGCTCAGTGGCTTTAAAATATAGAAGATGAAAACCTGAAGACAAATCGAAAATGTTACAAGCAATGTCAAATTAGGTGCATATTTTGTTTGCTCTCATCATCGTAAATATATTATCGTGCACCTTCATGTGAGCCAGGGAGCCCACATGAAGGTCACTGTAGCCGCTTAGCCTGCCTGCCTATATCATGCCCTTCAAATAGTGGTGAGTCGTAGGACTTTTAAATTGAATTTGTACTTAGTCTTGTCATAGAACTGTGGGGCCGCTGTGCCAATTCTTCGAAACATTTACGGTTTCTGCTCATTAGTTGAAGTGGGTCCGTGGTGCTGAAACTTTCAAATGCTTTGAATTTGTGTGAGAGAAAACTGCTGCAGCCGAGGCTTGCAAGACCCGCAGTTGCGGTCATGTGTTTGTTTGTTGTATAAAGCGATATAACTTTGAGCTTTAATGGGTTATTATATTGCACCATAATGCATCTGCAGTGCTCGTCGGCACTGTCCCCAGCGTAACTGCTAAATGCCTAAATTGTAACTGTAAATTGTAACTCGGAAAGTGTCCAACGGTTCAGGGGGCCTGATCATGCGCTCTGCCCCCCCCGGCCCGGGTTTGACTTGTTCCGCTCACAAGCGTGAGTTTGTAGATCCATTCTCTCATCAGCCGTGCAGTTTGCAGCCTATCCACGAGTTTCCGGTGTGACGGTGTCCCATGGGGCCTTGCGTGAATTATGGAAATCGCTTCCTGTCATTCAGTTAATTTGAGTGATCCGTGTCAGTCAACAATAATGTGGGAACACAACCTGACAGAAATCAGAAAGGGTCATATTAGTCTGCTTACTTCCCGACAACATCTCCCTCCACACAGCTGATTCAAATGAATGATCAATGGCTCCTGACACAGCCTAACTTCCGTCCTGTGTTTCATTCTTACCGGCTGCTGAATCTCTGCATGGGGATTAAATGATGCTTGTAAAGTGACTTCAGTGCTTGAGAATAAGCATTGATCATTAATTTGAATCAGCCGTGTGGGGGGAGATCTTGTAGGGTAAGCAGTGCACTAATAGGCAGACTAATATGACCCTTTTTTTATTTCTGTCAGGTTGTGTTCCCACATTATTGTTGACTGATTTGATCGCTCAAATGAATTGAATGACTGACGACAGGAAGTGATGCCCATAATTGGCACACCCCCTTTTTCCCCAGTAAGCTCCTTGGGAAACTTCCGGATAAAACTGGACTCATTCTGTTCACTCACGGCCATATTGTACGCTGGGCACGACCTGGCCGGTGGCGTGTCTGAAACAGACGTACCGGAATTCGGCAGAAGTACCGGCCCAAGGAAATGACGTCGAGGCTTAACAAATCTGTTGACATTCTATGTGAATGAAAGGAGTGTTGTGATAATAGACACTCTCTGCGTTAGGTTAGGTCGCATGGGAACGAGACTGGCCAGATCCTGTTATGTCTTTGTCAGCTGTTGTGTAAGCCTATGTTTATTAAAGTGTCACTGGACTTGACCTGCCTTGCTTGTCGTCTGCTTCTGGGTCCTGACACCCGACATGTTTAGTAGGTTTGAACTCAGCACGTCATGTGGTATTGATTCATGTATAGACATACTCACTGTGAATCATCCTGATAGATTGATAAATATGTATTTATCGATCTGATAGAAAATGTATTTCATTTGTATGTGTCAGTATAGTTGAATTGTGTCTCCCAGTCAGTGCCTGTGTATGATTGTTATTGTCTAGCTGGGTCCTGGAATGTGTCAACAGTTAGATAGTAGGGTAACCTTGCAATTGCTTACAGTATTGAAGTGTCACCGTGACTCTGGTTGCCAGGGAAAGGAACGAGATGGGACCCACAGCTGGGATGGCGATGACGTCATGAGAGGAGGAACCAACGTTTATCACAAAATGTATAAATCTCTGTACTCGCTGTGAAAAACTTCCGAAAACTATCTGGAAGCTATCTCCAAGCATTTCCGACGCTTGCAAGATTTCCTCGGAATTAACCTTTTGCTCAGAACCACTACAGCACAAACTACAATCAGTGGTGTAAAGTAACTAAGTATGTTTACTCAAGTACTGTACTACTGGGTTAGGGCACACACACACACACACACACACACACACACACACACACACACACACACACACACACACACAGTATACTGTAAATGACACGTTAAAGCAACACTATGTAACGTTTTGATAAATAATGGTAGAGTATGTTAATACAATATAACTTATACAATTGGGGTGGTCTCCCTGGTCTCCCTGCTCTTCTATTGAGACATTTAGATTGTGTCAAAGGTCTCCCCTAGACAAAGAAAATTGACCTGATGGACAGGATTCAATTTATCCCCTGAGCAAGCAAGCAGGCTCTATTAGCTCAGTGGTAAACATTTCAGTACTTGCCTAGGAAACCGGGTTAAAATCCGAGGTAGAGACGTAGTGCAGCTTTAAACCCTCTATTCTTATTAAAACGGACCTGCTTGGACCACTTTTTTCCATCTATCCAAAAATAGTAGATCTACAAGCTCACAATGTACAGTATGCCCCCCCCCCCCCCCCCCCCCCCCACACACACACACACACACACACACGCACACGCACACGCACACGCACACGCACACACACACACTAGGCATGCTGGAGTCCAAGTGATTGAAGCCAGAGAAGGGTTTCGAAGTGCATTAACAACGTGAATCATGTAAGCCATGAACACATTTATCATCGCTTTCCAACTGACTCTCCAGAAATCACAAAGAAAAACCCAATCAGGTGCTTAATTAACCAACGTAAACACCTAATTGACAGTAAACAGCCCAGGGGTTTATGGCTCCGTAAACGGGCGTTAATTCTATGATAAACAGCTGCACAAAATATGATAATTGTGTGTGAAGTGGAACATAAAACAAGTAATCTGTTGCTCCTGAGTGCAGCAGCGCCAATTAAGACTTTTGAGAGGCTGTTTTGTTTTACACGTCGAACGGGGAGCAATTAAGTGGCAACGGTTTTAATGCCGCCGAGACCCAGGAGGGGTAGAGTTTGAACCCACAGAGAAGGCTTTCCACGATGGCTCTCAACATCGGGGTCCACGGACCACACCACCAGGGGTATAAATGAGCCCTCATGGGTCTGTAACTCTGAGAGTGAACTGAGTTCTATGCACAGCAGCCATATTGGGAAAACGTTGGGCCCCTTCCTCCCTTCCTTCACAGGTGTTACCAATGATACTAATTAAGGCTCTGTTCCATTCTTGTCAAACAGAGTCTGGGTGCTGATATTGTGCATGTTGGCTCACTGGAAGCCTTCATTAGCATCATTGGTAACACCTGTGAAGGAAGTAAGGAAGAGGCCCAATTTCTTTCCAATATGGCTGCTGTGCATAGTCTATTGTCCACTTAAAAAAGATAGCCACGGCAATTAAGGCAATTCAGAAGAGACGTGCATTCTCAATGGGAAACGCCCTAGTGACTAGGGTGATGCCAAAAAGAATTTCAAAAGATTTTGTTTTAATACATTAAAAAAAAGTAGCTACTTTTACTTTTGGTACTTGTATAATTTGATGCCAAAACCTTTGTACTTTTACTCAAGTAAATTTTGAATACTGGACTTTTTACCTGTAATTTTGTTTTCGTAATTCTTACTTTAATTTATACCTTTACTTGAGTAAAAAAAGAAAAGTCCCAGGGGTCCTGTGGGTGGCTCCTGAGGGTCCCCAGCAAAATTATTTAATAGCATCACAATCATTTTAACCACTTTAACCATATTTTATACTTTTGGCTATTCAAAAATAGCAGATCTACAAGCTCACAACGCGTCACTTCGCACCGCACTGCAAGCTTGTAAATCTGCTATTTTAGAATTCTTTCAAAAAACATATCAAAAATGTTTGGAGGATTTTGAATAATTGTGACTTTAAAAGAAAAACATAAATCTTCTCTTCTGGGGGTTCCTGGCACAAAACATTTTCAGATTGGGGGGGTCCGCGGCCAAATACATATCAATTCGGGGGTCCTTGGTACGAAAAAGTTTGAGAACCACTGCATTAGTCAACATACTGCGCTGTACTGAACTCCCAGTAGTGCTCATTTATCCCTCATAATACTCCAGTCTTTTCTGTGAGAAACTTGAATCTTTCTCTGTCTGTTCTCTGTGTCTCTGCTCCATGCCTTCTCCCTCCATCACCGGGCCTCGTCTGGCAGGCTAAATAATTGATGCCCTCCTCTCTCACACAGTGGTGAGATATTTATGAATCAGGGCCAGCAGAGGGATGATTGTATATTCTCGCTGACTTCTCGGTAGCCTTTCGTTGGTCTTATCTATGTATCCGTACCAAGGTCAAAATAAGTGTATATTTTATAAAGATGGATCGCCACGTGAAAAAAGGAAAAGGAAAAAATAAAGGGCAGCTGCCTTCAAGATGGCCACTGGCCCTTACCTTGCGCCAGAGCACTCATTTATGCACGCGTGGGTGTGTGTGTGGGCGTGTGTGTGTGCGTGCGACGTGCGTGTGTGCGTGCGTGTGTGCGTGCGCGTGTGTGTGTGTGCGCGCGCGTGCATGTGTCTATTTGTGCGTTTGACAGTCAAACATGGAACATTAAATCTTGTTTTACACAAGGCCAACACAATTAACAACACTTCCCCAAGTTAGAAAGAATATGACATTGCAAACTTTGAATTGCTGATACGTAGCCACCCTTATTATTATTATTATTATTATTATTATTATGGGCCCGATGCCAACATCCAATGGTAGTGGTTCTCAAACTCATGTAATGGCCCCTCCCCCTCATCTGAAAATATGTTTGTGCTAGGGACCCCCATAATAGAAGAATTGTGTTACAAATGTAATTTATTAATATTTATTATTCAAATGTTTTTTTTCCTTCGAGATTTGTCAAAACTTTGCCAAAAACAACATTTTGTTTTTATAGCCAAAGCTTAAAATATGGTTAAAGTGGGGAAGAAAGAAAACAAAAAACGTATAGATGCTATATTATCACATTTTGTCAGGGACCCCTTGAAACCACCTCAAGGAGAACCTTGAGGGGGTTTTGAGGAACCACTGCAGTAAGAGACATGGAAGGACTGGCTTGGCTCTGCAGTGCAGTGGAGAGAAAATGAAACTCTTTTGGAAGAGGGTGGTGGTGGGGTGGGGGGATGTTTGTGAGAAAGTCAAGCTCTCAATCTAACACTGAGCAGTACAGTGAAATATGAAAGGGAAATAAGTCCTCACACATTATCTTCCAAAAAATATGAGCACAGAGACGGGCCCCCTTGAACCGCGCTGTGCCGGGGACCGGCTCTTCAATCATACTTAGCGACAGACAGGGAATTACAGCTGGGTCCCTCGACACTATAGCTGCCAGCGTTGCCACGTCTGCTCGTTATAAGCGACTTTGGGCGTGTTTTTTTCTGTGAAGTCGCTTGTAAAATATTGGTATTGTTTTTTTGGGGGGCTTGTTTCTAAAGTGTAGTTGCTCATTTGCATGTGGGCTTGCTTCCTAATGTTTTTAAACCAGTGTTTCTCGAATATTTTCGTGTCAAGGACCCCCAAATGAATATGTATTTGTCTGCGGACCCCCCACCCCCCCATAACGAAATTTTTCGTTAATTTACAAAAAAAAAAAAAAAAAGTTAGAATCT
Source organism: Gymnoscopelus microlampas (assembly GCF_963454915.1). Classification (NCBI taxonomy): domain Eukaryota; kingdom Metazoa; phylum Chordata; class Actinopteri; order Myctophiformes; family Myctophidae; genus Gymnoscopelus; species Gymnoscopelus microlampas. The sequence goes on along the minus strand of NC_139941.1, from coordinate 8,761,273 downwards.
GGAGATATGAGGTTTCTGCCCGACGGCAACATTATTCTGATACTTTGGTAGCTGTGAGTAGAGCTGCAGCTTTGAACAAACACAGTCTGTGGGTATTGATTTGAACTCAGCGTAAGCATTGGTCGTCTTCTGGTAAACACAAGGGCTGTGTCTGTTGGTCCCTATTCTGCTAGCTCCTCTATCCTCACTCCTAGCACGGGATATGTGAGGCAGTGGTTCTCAAACTGTGGGTCGGGACCCTCAGGGGGGGTCCCCAAACGATTTGCTTAACTCATTCACTGCCAGAATAAATAAATAAACAAACAATCCACTGCCAGCGATTTTCTTACCTTTTCAAGTAGTCACAGAATATTTATCTCCAGTATGATCAATCCCCTGATGGTTGCTCATCACGGAGGGTTTCACTGTGCTTCCGCAAAAAAAAAGAAATGTCGCTGCGACCTCCCGTTCGCTTGTTATACGCCGTTGAAAATAGCATGCCTCGCCAAAAATACATAGAAAAACATAGCCGAGATACAGGCTTTTTTCCAAATAAATTAACTAGGAAGTGAATGGAGCAGTACATCTTGGGATCACGTTATCTCCTGGTTCTGTGTGCAAAATAAATAATAATAACAATGTTTTTCTTTAAAAAAACACAAAAAGTCGTCAAAATCGTCCTTGGCAGTCTGGGCCTTTGGGAAGAAATTGTCAAAGTCGTCCTATGGCAGTGAATGAGTTTTAATGTGCAACATTGCTTTCTCACTCAACAGTAAACAAACCAATCAGTGTATACAGAGTATCTGCACATTTCTAAAGTGACAATTTAATGACTTTTAAGTCCATTGCTGTGTCAAAGGTAATCAACAAACTATATTATAATATAAACAATGGTCTCGAATTTGGTACATATATCTACCCACCATATATTGTAGATGTGTTTTCCTTCTTTACATAACCAGACAGACTAGAGTAGACATAATGCATAATGAATGGACTGTACCACTACTTTCTTAGGGGTGCGTAATGAATGGACTGTACCACTGCTGGTACAGGTGTGTGAAGACAGTTGTGTTCTGGAAACTTTGAAATGGATACTAAATTCAGGTGTTTCTGACCTTAGTGACCTTGTCGTACAACTCGGGACGTAGGCATGAAGACAGGCACGTGCACACATGACATCAAAGGGGGCTTCAGCCCCTGCCCTTTTACCCATCTGTAAAAAACTGGCCTCTCCAGACCATGAATGCAGCATTTACTATGGTGAAAGAAATGCAAATGCCCCCCTTTCCATGCCATACCCGAAGGCAGCATAAAGGAGAATTGCCCTTTTTTCCGAAGTCTCCTGAACTTGAATGTAGCATTTTGCGTTGAAATAATTGTCCTCTGTGTAGAAATCCATGTCGTACGCCGTATCTTCAGTAGCTAAAGAGTGTGGGGTCGCGCCCCGAAAATAGCGGATCTACAAGCTCTCAACTCAAGTTGCGAGCTTGTAGATCCGCTATTTTTGCCATTTCTTTCAAATAGTGCCCTTTCAGGGAATTTCAGCCCCTGCCTGCCTCTCTTATATTTGCCTGATCAAGACCTAGAAGGTCGCAAAAATAAAAAGTGAGTTTCTTGGAGCTTGAGAACAGTGTGCGGACTTCCTTCTTCTTTTTCTTGATAAAAAAATCGTCAAAGAAAACAGCCACATTCACTACCATTCCAATGGATTTGGAAACATGCCCTTTTCTCTGTTTTATGTTGCTTTTTTTTATTGCTTTTTAGGCAAAAACAACTCACATTCAACTGCCAATAACTACTGTATGGAACAGATAATCGCGACGGCGTGCTTTCCCCCCCCCAATTCTACGAGACTCAGCAACGTCTTTTAAAGCGATCGCTGGATGGATCGTGGATCCTTTCTATACAAGGTAAGTGAAAACGCTCGGAATCGCTGGCAAGGTCGGCTATAGACAAGGTTTTACTCTGGCGGTTAATGAGTTAAGTAAAAAAAAGAAAGGTTACTGATGCGTGCGGCGGCTGCTCGCTCACTCCCACACCTCACGGCGTGTAGAGGAGGGCAGCAGCCCTGGGACGAGGTTATGGTGTTCTGGGACTCCCAGCCCGTGTTCCTCCACGCCTTTCATGCGTTGCCAGTGTCCTCCCCGGATAGCAACACGCAACAGCTTGTTTATGTTGGAAATACTGTTTGAGGATAACACTCCAGAGAACATGTGTGTTGTGTTTGGCAACATGCACAATGAAACATGCACTTATTCGCTTATAGCATTGGTTCTCAAATATGTATTTGGCCACGGACCCCCATCTGAAGATATTTTGCGGCTGGGACCCTCGTCTAGAGAAGATGTCAAAAATCTTTAACCTTCATAATTTGTATTTTTGAATACTTCCACCACTGCATAATAATGAATTGGATGTCTTGGAACAGGTGTTCACTCTCCATTCCGACATCTCACCACTCCGACTAGTGGCTTCCGCGTGCGGTTAGGGTTAGGGTTAGGGTTAGGTATAGGGTTCGTCAACGTCGGAAAGGCGACATGTCGGAAAGGAGAAATGCACCCCTTGGAACAGTGGTTCTCAACCTGTGGGTCGGGCCCCCCAGGGGGGTCCCCACATGATTTTGGGGGGGTCCCCAGATTACAGTGAAATGACAATTTAAGGACATAAAGACCTTTTTAATACCTAAAAAAAGAAAGAAAGAGACGATTACTGCATCAAAAGTAATCAACAAACTATACTATAAAAAACGGTCAAACATTGGCCAAATTGTCAAATAATGACGCCAAAATTTAGAAAACAGCCGATCTACAAACTCACAACGCCTCGTGTGAGCGCTGTAGATCTGCTATTTTCACAATATTTATCTGTGGACTCTGTGGAGTCAACAAAATGTATTACCTCACCTCCAAGGTTGGGGAGTCCCCAGTTCAAATGTGATTATTTTAGGGGGTCCCCAGTTCTAATATGATTATTTTGGGGGGTCCCCAGTTCAAATATGATTATTTTAGGGGGTCCCCAGTTCAAATATGATTATTTTGGGGGGTCCCCAGTTCAAATATGATTATTTTGGGGGGTCAAGGCCTGAAGAGGTTGAAAACCACTATGCCATCTGTGACGGTTTGTGAGCGAGATGTCTGGAATCGGTTTCATGTGCTGACGTCTGTGTTTGCGTGAGTTGTGTAGTGGCATGTTGGCTTTAAGGCGTTAATAATGTCAACATAATGAATCCCTGTTGATTACATAGCAAACACACTTTGTTTGAGCAGGAGACATGTTAAGCCATTAAGACCTGAGGTCGACAAAGGCCTTCTAAATCAGTAGTTCTTTTTTCAAACACGTTAAAGATTTTTCAAAAATAGCAGATGTACAAGCTTGCAGCGCGACACAAAGTGACGCGCCGTGAGCTTGTATATCTGCTATTTTTGAATAGCCAACGCTAAAATCTAAAATGACACTGATGCTTTATTTTTATCAGAATAAAACAATGTTATAATTGGTAATTAACGTTCTGTACTGTCTAAATCAGTGGTTCTCAAACTTTTTCATGTCAAGGACCCCCAAATTGTTATGTAATAGGCTGCGTACCCCCCATCTGAAAATATTTTGTGCCAGGAACCACCACTTAAACTCAATGGGTATTTGACCCGACTTTACACTTGATTGTATTAAATTGATGATAAAGTAGCGTTTTTTTTATTTTTTTATTTTTTATTTTTTTTATTACTGCGCTCTTTTCTCTCTAAGCACCTTAGCGTCTATAAGTATATCATGCACAGTATACATACATTGCTGCTATGCTCAGGCACCTTAGTTTGTCTCTTATCTCAGGTAACTGTAAATATGTAGATAACTTGTTTTTGGCCTTCTATTGTTCTCTGTTGATCTCCTTCCCACTTAACCCCCTACCCCTCTTCTTTTTCTCTCTCCCCACTCTTCTTTCTACGGAATTTAACGTTGCGATGGGAGTGTTGTACAAAAACGAATTTCACCCACTTTTTTACCTTGTAAACCTGTGATGTGACAATAAACCTGATTCTGATTCTGATTCTGATTCTGATTCTGTGCTTATAGGGCTTATACACCCTCGCTCACCGTCCACCCAATAGGCTCTATTCACAGCAGCCATATTATGAAGACATTCACAGGTGTTACCAATGATAGTAATGAAGGCTCTGTTCCATTCTGGTCAAACAGAGTCAGGGTGCTGATATTGTGCATGTTGGCTCACTGGAAACACCAGTCGGTCTACAGTTGGGGTCCAGCCCTCATGGGCCCAACCCTCATGGGCTTCCAAATGGCCCCTTACAGGTGTGTAACTCTGAGAGTTATGGGGGTCGTGGAAACCACTGTTCTAGACTAAATGGAACAGAGCCTTCATTGGTATCACTGGTAACACCTGGGAAGGAAGTGATAATATGGCTGCTGTGCATAGAGCCTATAGCATTCGTTTCCGGTTCTGTTACAGGACCGGAAATACAAGACGGGGGATTCGAATTTGCTGAAATTGTGGCCTCAAAACGTATCTGTAGAAACTATTTGGGTGAAGTTTGGGCTCCCTTTTTCTTTCTTTTTTTTTTTTTTACAGTCTATGGACGTACTAAATTGTCACAGAAAAGTAGCAAAAATAACAGATATACAAGCTCACAACGTTTTCATTTCCCAGTGTTTAAGTGTGTCTGTAGATTTTTATAAACAGGTAACCAATGAAAAGTAATATTAACTGAACAAAATAATCATTGCACTGGATCCATTGAAAAACAGGTTACTGTATATTCCCCCCCCCCCCCCCCCCCCCCCTCCAATTTTCAGAAAAGTAACTGCTTTGGACATACAAGGTTTCCACCCGTCGGCGGGCGATGATATCATGTGACTCACCACCCAAATCCCACTGGTTCAGCCCCCCCCCCCCTCCACCATGTTGCTTAAATCCTCAACCGAAACACCTTTGGAGTCAATTACCAATATCACACCGCAGGTCCCTGGGTCTAAATCTTTTAATTAAAGACAATTAGATAAATTCCATCCCTCTTCCTCCAGTTTTCTTTTTCATAACGGTGATCCCTGTTGACTAATTGGCTTCTTCTTTTTTTTTTGCATTAGATTACGGGGGCCAGGCATCTACGGGGCAGCTTGCTGTTAAGGTGTGTGAAAACTTCCCGTCAGCCATATGGACAGATAATGGTTTATAATTGGATGATAGAGGAATGGGAAGTGATGGATAAGAGGAAATGGAAAAGGCATCTGAAATGAGGCATGTTGCAACGCATGGCTTATTAATTTACCTCCCTGTTATGAGAGAGAGAGAGAGAGAGAGAGAGAGAGAGAGAGAGAGAGAGAGAGAGAGAGAGAGAGAGAGAGAGAGAGAGAGAGAGAGAGAGAGAGAGAGAGATTGATTATGAATAATACATGATGCACACGTCTCTTTCTCTCTCTCTCTCTCTAAATGGAGTTCAGGGTAGTGGGCTACAAACAGGCCAGCATTCTAATAGCTACACATTGCCTCCAACCTGTCAATGTAAGTTAAGTGAAGCCGAATGTCTTTCAACTGAATAGCTTGTTATTTTACACACAATAGACAATATTTACAGTAAATTGCCCTATAAACAATAGATGGGTGCCAACTTAACGACAACTAATAACACCGTTGGCTACTCCTTTGTGATGCTGGCTACCATTGCTGTCGGGCAGAAACCTTGTATGTTTGACTTTTTAGGTTTTATTATCTAATGTATTTTTTGATATTAATGAATGCCCTATTTCTTTGTACAAGAGTGTCAAGTAAAGATCGAGAAAATAGCAAAAGCATCTTTCAAAGTGATAGTGGTTGAGGACGTCATGAAATGGCTATTGCTACCTGGGTCATTCTACGAAAACGTGCCATTTTGTGTCCCTCAGAACAAAACCCATTTGTAAATTTGAATACAAAAATACTATAAAGAAATCCTAATTTAGTTTCCATGATGTGTTTTCATTACATAAGAAAAATAAAGTTTCTGTTTTATTGTTTCAGAGGGTTATTTAAACACATAAAAAAAAGCATGGCCTTGGATTTATGCATGTTCTGTATATGATTATTCAACTTTGACTGGATATTGATCCCATTTTTTTAAATTATCATAAGAAAATCTCATATAGCCTAAAGCGTCTTGAAAAGGTTGTATTGTTAATTTGTTTGAAATGGTGAAAATAAATTGTTTTAGTTGTGTCCCCATGATTTCATCCCTGTTACTGTTCAAAGAAAACACCCCTTCAGAGGTAATGCCAATGGAATGTTCCAAAAGTTCATCCTTTCCAGGAAGTGACATCATCAATCTTTCATGAAGATGCTGGCAAAAAGTCAGGTAAGTGTGCTCTTCTTTCAATTAATGTTCTTTGAGTTCTGTAATGTTTGACAAAGGGGGACGAGCTCACGGTGTCAATCCTGTTTAAAATGAGTTAAAAGTTATTTGTTTAGTAGTTTTAACTTAGCTTTTTGTAAATGTATACATTAACACAAAATGTATTTTGACTGTTGATACTATTTTGTGGAATAAGTTAATATAATTACATTATAAAGTAATAATACTTGGCCTTAGTGATTCTTTTTTTTTTAAATTTTTAATAGACAGTAAAACTATCAAGGTTTTTTGAGGGTAAAAAAAAAAACAATCAAGCTATTGAATACGTGTTTAATGCATCAGGACAAACAAAAGACAAAATTGCATGACTGGAACTGGGTTCAATTTAAACCACTGTCAGGTCATGCAGAGGTGTGTGTTCGCCCCAAACACATTTCTAGCAACCCCTAGAGCAGAGGTGTGTCAAACCAGCAGTCCAGTGGTCCAATAATGACAATACGGATGGTTTTGAGAAGACAAGGGAAAAAAATACACTGCAGCCATCCTCATTCTTTCCTGCTGTGTCAACTTGTGTGTTGATATATTACTTAAGAGAACAATTAGACAGCGATTGTAATTGAAGTAGTTGATCGGTCCACCCCCAGTCTGTCCATCTCCTCCCCTCAGTGCGTGCTTCACACTGACGACGTGGTAACACTGGTACAAAAAAAAAATGTGTGGAGATACTTCTTTGGCTACGGTGGCCCACCAGTTTGCAAGATTACCCCAGGACAGACAAACAATGTCAGGATCTGTCCATGTGTTTTATTTAGTAGTAATGTTTCTAGTGTCTCGTGTTCTCCTGGTAGCTGTTCCCTGTCTTGTCCCACCTACCCTTTGATTAGGTATGTTCTCCACCTATGTCCTGATAGTCTCTTAGCCAATCGTGTGTGTTAATTACCATTTGTGTTCACCTGTGTTGAGTCAACCCTGTGTGTGTGTGTGTGTGTGTGTGTGTGTGTGTGTGTGTGTGTGTGTGTGTGTGTGTGTGTGTGTGTGTGTGTGTGTGTGTGTGTGTGTGTGTGTGTGTGTGTGTGTGTGTGTGTGTGTGTAGACCCGCAGTTCCTTCTGTTCCCTGATAGTCTATAAATGTTGTTATGGTCTTATGTTCCAGTCCTGTTCCTGTGTGTTATGGAGAATAAATCATTGTTCCTTTGACCTGCTCTGCTACTGCCAGTCTGTTCTGGGGTCCTACTTCTCGTCATGCACAAGTCGCATCGTGATAAACAAACACACAGACCCTAAGTACTGTGGACCTTCTCCTCTGTATGGTCATTCAACACAGGCCATATGTGTTGGTTTGTTTCAGCACCTTTTGGTAAACCGAAATGTGGGATGTGGATAAACTTTTGTTCCTTCATAACTAACGGACTGAAACTTTTGTCAAAATATTTGCAGTGGAAAGGTTTCTCTCCAGTGTGACTACACTGGTGTTTGCTTAGACTACATGACTGAAACTCTTACTGCAGAGGTAAGGTTTTTTCTCTAGAGTGGATACGCAGGTGTTTCTTCAGGTTACTTGATTCACTGAAACTCTTGCCACATTGTTCACAGCTGTAAGGTTTTTCTCCAGTGTGGCTACGCTGGTGTATCCTCACACAGTCTAAATTACTGAACCTCTTGCCACACTGTTTACAGATGAAAGGTTTTTCTCCAGTGTGGAGACGCAGGTGTCTCTTCAGATGACCTGATTCACTGAAGCTCTTGTAACACTGTTTACATATGAAAGGTTTTTCACCAGTGTGGACACGCTGGTGTGACTTCAAGTTACTTAACAGACAGAAACTCTTGTCACACTGTTTGCAGCAGTGAGGTTTGTCTCCAGTGTGGATACGCTGGTGTCTGCTCAGATGACCTGAATGACTGAAGCTCTCGTAACACTGTTTACATATGAAAGGTTTTTCACCAGTGTGGACACGCTGGTGTGTCTTCAAGATACTTAACACACTGAAATTCTTGCCACACTGTTTACAATGGTAAGGGTTTTCTCCAGAGTGGATATGCAGGTGCGTTTTCAGGTTCCTTGATGCACCAAAACTCTTGCCACATTGTTTACAAAGATAGTTTTTTTCTCCAGTGTGGATGTGCTGGTGTCTGCTCAGATTACATGAATTACTGAAACACTTGCCACACTGTTTACAATGGTAAGGTTTTTCTCCAGTGTGTACAGACTGGTGTCTCTTCAGGCCACCTAACTCACTGAAACTCTTGTCGCACTGTTTGCAGATATGGGTTTTCCTTCTTGTGTAAGTCAGCTGATGTGTCGCTATTTCTTCTGGCTGAGTTAAAATCTTGGTAAACTGTTGACGACTGTAAGACCTTGGTTCGTCTGTGTCTCCTTTCTGGTTGGTTACAGCGGTAATAATTTGCCGACAGACTGCTGAGGGGATCTGTGCATTCCTCATCATTTGGCAGGAGAGGTCAACGCGATGGAATGGGATGGAATCTTGGAGGGTGAAATATTTGTCTTTGCAGGTGCCTCTGTCTGGATCTCTCTATCTGGTTCCCTCTTTCTGAATCTCTAAAAAAAGACGGACTAATGTTATTTCCACACTTATATAGACAGACCAAAGTTCTGGTCTGACATCTCCCATGATACAAACAGTTGCCATGCATGCCTAACCACGTTGATTTGTGCAGGCGTCGTTGTAGTTCCTGCTTGTGTCTTGGCATGCTCTTATAAGTGGGCTCAATCAAAAAATGTGGAGAGAGCCCAGTTATGTTCTTGTCATAAACTAGGCCAAAGCCCATTGGGGAATGCATGCCACTTGGGTTATGCAATACCCGTTGTCAGAGTACTCAGCTGCCACAATGCTTTCCCCAATGTCTTTTTTGAAAATAGCAGACTTACAAGCAGATCTACAAGCTCACATCGCGACACATTGTGGTGTCGTGATGTGAGCTTGTAGATCTGCTATTTTCCAATATCCGATGTAAACTGTTAACACTTAGCCTATAGTGGCTTCTTTAAGGCTTGTTCTCATAGACCTGGCCGCTTGTTTCTCTTCTCTTGCGAAATCTGGCAACGCTGCTGATTACCTGCATTACACCTGCAGCCTATTAGGGTGAACAGATATTGAATGAAGCAGCAGAAAAGGGCAATGGCGCCGCCCTGGAGAAGAGCCCATAATAAGGTGAATATACAGTATATATATATTTTTTTAAAGCTTAACACAGAGGCCACAGACCTGCTGTGGCGGTGAAACTGCTACAGCAGCACAATTGGTGACCCTGACAGAAAAGCCAGTGAGCAGTGAGCAGGACTTTAAACCCAGAGGCCCTGACACAGCACGGAGGTCACACAGGATATGGGCGAAGGGAGGCTGCGAGGCTCGGAGTTCGGCCGCTGATGTCCGCTGCTCTCAGATCAATACGATCACTGGGCTGAGCTGCAGTCTGTTTGTTCCTCGGCTCAGCTCGTCTGGAACGGATTGGCCTCGACAAAGCGGTTACTTTTCAGGAAATGAAAGAAAGAAAAGCTGAACAAGAACCCATTCATTTCCAATGGATAGAATGTTGTTTATCATTTAGTCAACAGGCTCTTTTTAACCCATTTAGACATGAGGCCGATTCTAAGAAAGCCTTCTAAATCCTGACGTAAGTTTTCTGAAAAACTTAAAATATGTATTAAATAAAAATCACACCCAGTGTGAAGTGGGCGGTGTGTGGTCATCACAACATGACTCACTTTAAAAAAAGGATAAATTACTTTTTTTAAAGTCCATACTGCTATTCATAGGGCTGCACATGTGTCATGTGTTTCGCTAGCCAATCACAGTCCTGAATTTGCAAAGTCAGCCAATCACATTACAGTTAGTGGTGATGACACTAGCTGTAATGTGATTGGCTGACTTTGCAAAAGTATCGATTTGCATTAACAATGGAAGGGTTAGGGGTATACAATGCGTTGTAGACTATTGGCCAATCACGGTGCAGGATTGGTCAGTGTCCAAAACTCACTTATAGGGGGCGGCTACACCGCCCCAAAAATTGCAACAAATGTATCAGTTAGTCTCAGAACAGATGCTGCCGCCGCACAGCGAGACAGTGTTGTCGCACAGCAACATCATAGAGACTTCACTCCTGCAGAGCGACAACAAGACTTTGCTGCAGCCCAGTGGCGCTGCAGTGACTCAATCCGTCATCCCTGCTGATGCCTGAGACCCCCTCAGCCATCGTTGCCTTGCCAGAGCCCTTTTCAGCCGTCTCCAATACTGACATTCAGCCCTCACCTAACCCCGTGCCCACTCCTGTTCCCAGTCATGTTTCAAACACTGTCCCTAGTCCTTTTGTTTTCAAGGTCATTCATGTCCCTGTTCCTCCATGTGTCAGTCCCTCTGTTTCTAAGGTAACTAGCTCTCAATTTCCCCGGTCTGCTAGCCCTCCCAGGTACCCAGTCCTGCCTAACTGTTTGTCTGCCTGTTTGTCTGTCTGTGTGTCTGCTAGTCTGTCTGCCAGTCTTTTCATTTGTCAGTCTACTCCCTGGTCTTCCGGTATTCCCTCTGACTTGTCTACCTACCCGTCTCACACGTTTATCTGACTGCCTACGCATCTGCCTGTTCACTTCTCTGTTTCTCGGTTTGTTAATCTGTTTGTCTGTATGTCTGTCAGCATGTTTGACTGTGTGTCTGCCTGCATGTTTGTCTGTGTGTCTCCCTATCAGTTAGTCTATGTGTATTTGTGCCCCCCTGTCCTGCTCCTTCCTTGTGTTTATCATTTTGCCCTGCCCCAAGACATTCTGTGTTTTTTTTGCCAGACCCAGGGGGTCGGCCTACATGAGGCTTTGTCCCTATTTCATCCATACATGGGCATAAAAGTCTGTCCATCTTTCGTCCCCCTTTCGTCCATACATGGGCATAGAAGGGGCCATTCAGATTTCAACCACTAGGGGTCTGGCAGTACCAGGTCTCCTGGTTCCCTTGTTTCTCTTTCCTTGCCCCTCTCAGTCCTGTGTTTAGTCCTGTGCCCTAGTCTTCTGTCTTTGTATCCCCCCTCCACCCACCCTGCTTGGTGGTCCTGTTCTTCATGGGATGTCTGGATGCCATCCCTTGAGAAGGGGGTATTTTCAGGATCTGTCCATGTGGTTTATTTTGTAGTAATGTTTCTAGTTATGGTGTTATGTTCCAGTCCTGTTCCTGTTTCCTACTGCCTGTCTGTTCTGCATTGGGGTCCTACTTCTCGTCATATGCACAAGTCCCATCGTGACAAACAAACACACAGACCCTAAGTATTCCTTCTCCTCTGTATCATTCAACACAGACCATGTGTTGGTTTGTTTCAGCACCCTTTGGTAAACCGAAATGTGGGATGTGGATAAACATTTGTTCCTTCATATCTAAGGGACTGAAACTTTTGTCAAAATATTTGCAGTGGAAAGGTTTCTCTCCAGTGTGACTACACTGGTGTTTCCTTAGACTACATGACTGAAACTCTTACTACAGTGGTAAGGTTTTTTTCTCCAGAGTGGATACGCAGGTGTTTCTTCAGGCTACTTGATGCACTGAAACTCTTGCCACACTGGTTACATATGAAAGGTTTTTCACCAGTGTGGACATGCTGGTGTGACTTCAAGTCACTTAACAGACTGAAACTTTTGTCACACTGTTTGCAGCAGTAAGGTTTTTCTCCAGTGTGGCTACGCTGGTGTATCCTCACACAGTCTAAATTACTGAACCTCTTGTCACACTGTTTACAGATGAAAGGTTTTTCTCCAGTGTGGAGACGCAGGTGTCTCTTCAGATGACCTGATTCACTGAAGCTCTTGTAACACTGTTTACATATGAAAGGTTTTTCACCAGTGTGGACTCGCTGGTGTGACTTCAAGCCACTTAACAGACTGAAACTTTTGTCACACTGTTTGCAGCAGTAAGGTTTTTCTCCAGTGTGGACACGCTGGTGTCTGCTCAGATGACTTGAATGATTGAAGCTCTCGTAACACTGTTTGCATATGAAAGGTTTTTCACCAGTGTGGACACGCTGGTGTGTCTTCAGGTGTCCTAACCGACTGCAACTCTTGTCGCACTGGTTACAGTGGTAAGGTTTTTCTCCAGAGTGGATACGCAGGTGCATTTTCAGGGTCGTTGAAGCACCGAAACTCTTGCCACATTGTTTACAAAGATAGTTTTTTTCTCCAGTGTGGATGTGCTGGTGTCTGCTCAGATAACATGAATTACTGAAACACTTGTCACACTGTTTACAATGGTAAGGTTTTTCTCCAGTGTGTACAGACTGGTGTCTCTTCAGGGCACCTAACTGACTGAAACTCTTGTCGCACTGGTTACAGTGGTAAGGTTTTTCTCCAGTGTGGATACGCTGATGTGTCTTCAGATTACATAATTGACTGAAACTCTTTTCACACTGTTTGCAGATATGGGTTTTCCTTCTTGTGTAAGTCAGCGTATGCGTCGCTATTTCTTCTGGCTGAGTTAAAATCTTGGTAAACTGTTGACGACTGTAAGACCTTTGTTCGTCTGTGTCTCCTTTCTGGTTGGTTACGGCGCTAATACTTTGCCAAAAGACTGCTGAGGGGATCTGTGCATTCCTCATCATTTGGCAGGAAAGGTCAACGTGATGGAATGGGATGGAATCTTGGAGGGTAAAATATTTGTCCTCGCAGGTCTCTCTGTCTGGATCTCTCTATCTGGTTCCCTCTTTCTGAATCTCTAAAAAATCTCACTGTTGGAGGAAGAGACAGGGACAGGCTAATGTAATTTTCACACTTATATAGACAGACCAAAGTTCTGGTCTGACATCACACATGATACAAACAGTTGCCATGCATGCCTAACCACGTTGATTTGTGCAGGCGTCGTTTGCAGTTCCTGCTTGTGTCCTGGCATGCTCTTATAAGTGGGCTCAATCAAAAAATGTGGAGAGAGCCCAGTTATGTTCTTGTCATAAACTAGGCCAAAACCTGTTGGGAATGCATTCCACTTGGGTTATGCAATACCCGTTGTCAGAGTACTCAGCTGCCACAATGCTTTCCCCAATATCTTTTTTGAAAATAGCAGACTTACAAGCAGATCTACAAGCTCACATCGCGACACATTGTGGTGTCGTGATGTGAGCTTGTAGATCTGCTATTTTCCAATATCCGATGTAAACTGTTAAGAATTAGCCTCGTGGCTTCTTTAAGGCTTGTTCTCATAGACCTGGCCGCTTGTTTCTCTTCTCTTGCGAAATCTGGCAACACTGCTGATTACCTGCATTACACCTGCAGCCTATTAGGGTGAACAGATATTGAATGAAGCAGCAGAAAAGGGCAATGGCGCCGCCCTGGAGAAGAGCCCATAATAAAGTGAATATATATATATTTTTTTAAAAGCTTAACACAGAGGCCACAGACCTGCTGTGGCGGTGAAACTGCTACAGCAGCACAATTGGTGACCCTGACAGAAAAGCCAGTGAGCAGTGAGCAGGACTTTAAACCCAGAGGCCCTGACACAGCACGGAGGTCACACAGGATATGAGCGAAGGGAGGCTGCGAGGCTCGGAGTTCGGCTGCTGATGTCCGCTGCTCTCAGATCAATACGATCACTGGGCTGAGCTGCAGTCTGTTTGTTCCTCGGCTCAGCTCGTCTGGAACGGATTGGCCTCGACAATTTTTTTTAAAACCCCTGTTTCACTGCACTTGACGGAGACTCACCATCGTCGTCACGGTCGGATGGAAACCTCACATGTCCAAAACGGTTACTTTTAAGGAAATGAAGAAAAAAAAAAAAACTGAACCAGAACCCATAACCCTCCAATGGATAGAATGTTGTTTATTATTTAGTCATCAGGCTCTTGTCAATATGTTTCATTGATGGTTAAAATATTTATAAAAAAACCCACAGACATACCACTTTCAATTTCTAAATGTTTCATAAATCGCCCAAACAATTGCCATCACGATTGATTGCGCGACACTCTTGTACGACCAAGTAGGGCATTCAAGTCCAAAAAGAACAAAACTAAAAAAACATCTAAACTTGAAACATGGATATACGAGGTTTCTGCCCCGACATCGCCGACAAGTAAAAGCCGGCGTTAAGTCTAGCGTGGAAGGCAATGAATGAATGCCTGCACCCTCCGGTCAATACTCTCCACAAAGCCTGCGGTGAAAGACATTAGGTTTTTACTTCAAGTACATATTATATGCTTCGTCTCCGCAAAGTAACCACTGTTTCCTCCGCATAAAAGCATATTCAAGTAGTAATTCCTTCGTAAAACCAACACTTAACACATCATTGCCATGGGGCGTGCATACACCCCCCCACCCCCAGCCCAAGGTTACAGCGGACACTGAGAAGTAATTAAGATAAAGTTAATAGAATGTAGTTATAGTTCAATAAGCCAGAGTTTAATTGAAATGACTAAGAGCCTGACTTTGTGTTTCAAGTTATTGGTTTAAAATAAAACATAAAAAAATAGTAATTGAATTCTCGCTTTTGCTTATGCAAAGGGGAGCCAGAGGGAGTCCTGTATGGGGACTACACACCTACGGTGTGTGTGTGTGTGTGTGTGTGTGTGTGTGTGTGTGTGTGTGTGTGTGTGTGTGTGTGTGCGTGCGTGTGTGCGTGCGTGCGTGCGTGCGTGTGAACGTACATGCACAGACACAAACAAATGAATGCACACATGAGTGGCAGATAGAAATGTTGATTTCTGCCACAATGTCTGGATTAAAGACGATGTAGTACAACCCTGATGAACAGTGGAGTTGAGTACATACTCAACACATTCTTTGTGTGTGCGCGTGTGTCTGTGTGTGCTTGTGTGCTTGTGTGCTTGTGTGTGTGTGTGTGTGTGTGTGTGTGTGTGTGTGTGTGTGTGTGTGTGTGTGTGTGTGTGTGTGTGTGTGTGTGTGTGTGTGTGTGTGTAGAGAGACGTTGCATGTAGGGATGCATGTGATCATCCGCCTCCCTTAGTTTCTGCCGCTGGCCGACCCAGCCGGGTCGACCCGCTGCCTTGCGGGTAAGTCCAGCAAGACAAAGGCTAGGGGAGCACACCCTGAGAGAAAAGCACCGTGATGGAGGCACACGTAGACCGGCAGCTTTGAAGAGGTGCTGGTTGTCCTAGGTTTCCCCCTTGCCACTAGGCTCCATCTCTTCGTGGCGAAGAGAGTGCGGCTGGTAACTCTGCACCCCCAGTGGCACTTAAAACATATCACAGCACAGGTCTCTACTTCTCTACTGACAGCAATGGACTCTGAATTCAAAGTCGGACGGCGATAGGATATCTGATTACGGGGGCAGGTTAGAATGAACTGGCCTCTAGTTAGATCCCTGCACGTCAGCGATACAGGGCTATTAATGGTCGCTATCAGCTGGGATTTGAGTGGCAGCTGATTTTGGTAGACCCCTGTATGACTGAGCAGCCCTATTTCGGAACCACACTGCTCACCCCAAATTTTAGGGAAGGCCTAGATAAGGTGGCCTAAACATTGGCACTTCCCGGGGAAGATACCACACCTACCGGGACATTCCACTACTGCGGTCGAAAAACAAGAAATAAACAAGTTCGCCTGAAATTGGCCACCTGAAACATCAGAACTCTCTTGGACAACAACCCGGACACGCCGCAAAGAAGAACTGCGCATGTTGCCGCTGAGCTCAAGACATTATGATGTTGACATCGCTGCCTTGGGTGAGACCAGAGTTCTAGACAAGGGATCGCTAACGGAAGAGGGTAATAATTATACCTCTTCTTAGAAGGGATATCCCACAGGAGGACCGCATCACCATGGTGTCGGTCTTGCCATAAAGTCTCACTGAAACACCCACCGGCATAAGTGAAAGACTTATGTCTGTCCGCATCCCCCTGGCAAAACACCGCTATGCAAACCGCTTCTACCAGGAAATAGATTGGGCCCTACAGCGCATCCCTAGCAGTGATGAAATCCTTCTGCTTGGTGATTTTAATTCCGGGGTGGGGAAAAACCACCTCATATGGAAAGGAGTGATAGGGAAGCATGGTATCGGGAAGGTCGATGGCAATGGCATGAGACTACTCAGTCTCTGTGCAGAGCATGACCTGACAATCACCAACACAATCTTCCAGCAGAAAAATTATCCAATGCCTGCTGGATTACATCATCGTGAGACGCAAAGACATCAAGGACGTGCACATCCCCCGTGCAATGCGAGGTGCTGACTGCTGGACTGCATGATCATCTCCAAGCTGTGAGTGATGGTACGACCCCCTGTTCGTCTCCGAAAAGCTGGCAAGAAGCGATTGGATGCAGCCGAGGCCCGGAATAGCCTACGAATCGATACTCCAATGCAGGGAAGCTGCAGGAAATCGACTCCTTCCTGAGCCCTGGAGGCAGTGCTGATGACAACTGGACCTGTCTTAGCTCAATGCTGTAAGAGGCCGCGGCCGAGTCTATTGGCTACCACCAGAGGAGGCATCAGGATTGTTTTGATGAAAACTCCTACTGGACACCATGCAAAAGGCACATAACGCAGTCTTGAACAACCCTACATCTGGCAGGTTAATGCAGCACTGGAGAACATCAAGGAAGGAGGTACAGTCTGTTTTAAGAAAACTGAACAATTACTGGTGGACTGGCAAGGCTCAAGAAATCGAGAATTTTGCAGTGAAGAACGACATGCACAACCTTTATAATGTTGTGAAAGCCATCCATGGCCCCAGGAACTCTTCTGTCTCACCCGTGAAGTCTGCTGATGGCTCAACCCTCATAAAGGACCAGAAGCAAGTTGTCGATAGATGGGCTGAACACTTCCAAACCATTTTAAACCTGCCAATCCTGGAGGGGGGGGGGGGGGGGGGGGTGAAAATGAGTCATTTTCAACGGGCGATAGCTTCAAAATGGCCGATCACTGTAGAAATGTTTTTGTTCTAGTGGATAGACGAGACCCTCCCCCACCCCCCGTACACTTTTTGTTTACATCCGCGTGTACATCGTGGCTTCTGCGGCTCCCCAAAGATTGTCAAAACACGGTAAAAAAAACGCTGCCACTCTTACGATGATTTGGATGCATAGTACGTGGCACTCAATGTGTTAAAGGACGACTTCACCCATTTTTTATCCTATCTTCATATAATTGGTCCTCACTAAGGCTCATTATAATTATGGCACCATTTTTGTCTACCCCGTCTGTGTCTCAGAGGAGGGCTGTGGACAGTTCAGAAACCCGCCTACCTGTGACATCGTCGATTGGGAATCCAAGCTAATAGAAACCGCAGGATTTATATTTCTGGAAAGTTAGCATACTATAATAGAAGCCATTGTTCTCACGTTAATACAAATCTAAATACAAAAAACTGTTTAATGATGATGCCACTGGTAGGCGGGTTTCTGAAATGTCCACAGCCCTCCTATGAGACATTTTTGGAGTGACTATTGTCATGACAGACTCTGCAACCAGCAGGAGGGGAAATAGCGACACCTTCTTAATATGAATTGCAGTGTTTTCAGTACTTCCTTATTAGACAAATTTCCACCGGCAAATTTTCGCTGCCTGCGTATGACAAATTAGGCCATTCATTTCCAATAATGAGCCTGACTATGCCTATAAGCATAGTCATGCACTATGCATATAAGCTTATATGCATAGTTTTGCACATTATTGTCACAATTATGCAATCACATCACATAAATATGATTGGTAAATAAAATATATTTTTGTTATGTATCATCTGGTGTGACTACAAAAACAAACAAAAAACTGTGAAAATAGCCGATCTACAAGGTCAAGTGTCACATTGCGACACTTTGGGAGCTTGTAAATCGGCTATATATATTTATTTATTTTTGAAAACTGAAATGATATTATCGCCACAATGATATTACGATATAATTGTGGCGATAATATAAATTAGGTTTTCTCAAAAAATCTTTGATTTTGTCCACATCGAAAAGCCCTAAATGGAGCTCATGTTCATGTTGTGAGCTAAATGTTGCGTAGCAGTCATTACACGGTTTATTGTCAAACGAGAATAGAACATCGCTGTGAATCATA
Organism: Gymnoscopelus microlampas; assembly: GCF_963454915.1. Classification (NCBI taxonomy): domain Eukaryota; kingdom Metazoa; phylum Chordata; class Actinopteri; order Myctophiformes; family Myctophidae; genus Gymnoscopelus; species Gymnoscopelus microlampas. The sequence goes on along the minus strand of NC_139941.1, from coordinate 8,742,951 downwards.
ACATCACAGCTGAGCTGTGATCTGATTCGGTTGCAATATTTCTACTCTAATCAAGTCGTCTGCCTTATCTCACATAATTGGGTAACATCTCATTATCGCTTGCTTGGCCATGGAGCTGACTCAATTCCAATGGGCTGGAAGGTGTTGATTATCTTCACTTAACTGCACACCTTTTAGCATAGCGCTCTGCATAATAAAGATTGTACTGTATTAATGGTTGTTTAAGCCACTGATTATAAACCTGTGTGCCGCGATCGACCCACAAACCCGGGGCCGGCACCACCGCGTCCGCCCCCCAAATAAATGGCAAACACTAAGATGTGTATGTGTTAAAGGTAGGATCAGTGATATTTTTTGGTTAACATGTTTTGTGTGGGGTGAATATGCATAAACGAACTAACTTAATGTGAGGTTAAATATCGTTACGGTATCTCCACATTTCAACGTTTATTTTTTCTGTAAATTAACGCCCGACTTCGTTGTTCAAGAGCGTCGCGCAAAAGTAGTGAAACTAGCTGATCTACAAGCTCACAATGCGTCGCTACTTGACGCATTCTGGACTCGCAGATCGGCTATTTTCACTATTTTAATAACAGTGGTGGAAAAAGTACTCAAATGATTTACTTGTAAAAGTATCAATACTGCAATGTAGAAGTGAAAGTCCGGAATGAAAAATGTACTTGAGTAGAAGTACAAAAGTATTGGTATCAAAATATACCTAAAGTACAAAAGTAAAAGTACTCATTGTGCATAATGTCCCATTTCACAAGTTCAAAATGTATTCAAAATATTTTGAAAATAGTCGATCTACAAGCTCCCAATTTTACTTACCGCTAAATACGACCAGCACCGACCCCGCTCAGCCACTGTTGAACTGCCTCTCTGACATTACATCTTGGATGAACACTAATTTTCTCACTCTGAATGAAAGCAAGACCGAAGTCATCATTTTCAACAATAACCCTAGCTCACCCATCACCTCACTTGGTCCCCTCAGTGATAATATCCGTTCTTCTGTTAAAACCCTTGGTGTCACCTTTGACAATAACCTTAAATTCGTTAAGCATACAGTATTAACTCTGTGGTCAAGGCTAGTTTCTTTCAGCTTAGGCTTCTAGCCAGGGCAAAGGCCTATCTGCCCCGTTCCGACCTCGAGAGAGTCATCCACGCTTTCATTTCTACTAGACTAGATTACTGTAACGCTCTCTACGCAGGCATTGATCAGTCAGCTTTCAGGCGCCTTCAGCTTGTTCAGAACGCCGCCGCTCGCCTCCTCACCAACACTAATAGGCGGGACCATATCACCCCAGTCCTCGCTTCCCTCCACTGGCTCCCTGTCCGCTTAAGAATTGATTTTAAGATTTTAGTGTTTGTTTTTAAAGCCCAAAATGACCCCTCCATATTTAGCTGAACTGATCGATCCACATGTCCCAACAAGAGCCCTGAGATCGGCCAATCAATATCTCCTGATTGTGCCCGACACACATTTCAGGACCAGAGGAGATCGTGCGTTTGCCGTGGCCGGTCCCAACCTCTGGAACGCCCTGCCTTTCCATGTTCGCTCTGCTCGGTCTATGACGACTTTCAAATCCCTATTAAAGACTAATTTTTACTCTATTGCTTTTAATTCAATTTAATGTAAGTCTACCCTTGTAGCCTATGATCCCATGTACTGCTTATTGTATTTTACATTTTGCTCTTTTATATATTGAAACAATGCCAGCCTATGTTATCATGCTCTGTAATGTGAAGCACTTTGGTTCGACTTTGGACGATGTAAATGTGCTATACAAATAAAGTTTGATTTGATTTGATTTGAATGCGTCGCAGCATTGTGAGCTTGTAGATCTGCTATGTTCAAATGGCCGAAATGTATATAGGACTGAAGTGGTTAGTGTGTTTTGCGATAATAATGTCTAAAAAGTAACTAGTTGCTAAAGTTTTCAAATAATTGTAGTGGAGTACTGACAACAGGAAATATGCCAGTATAAGTAAAAAATACCTCAAAATTGTACTACTTAAGTACAGAACTTGAGTAAATGTACTTGGTTACTTTACATCACTGGTTAATAATAATAAAAAAAAGGAAACATTTTGGAAATACAAGCTTTCCACCCAACAGCGACGATATAATGAAGTAGACAGAAACGGCGCTATCTTATAATGAGCGTTAGCGAGGACCGATTGTTCAGTGTAGGTTTCATGGCATTTACTCTGATCCTGCACTGTATAAGTCGCTCTGGATACAGAGCGTCCGCTAAATGCACAGTACAGTACATTGTAAATTAGGCACACTTCAGTTGCTTGTGGAAGGAAAATGCACAGTTTGTGCTTGTAAGCTATCACAGCCAATTATTTTGGATCACAATACATTGCTGTTGCACTCTCCTCCCCGGCAATGTCTACTGAGTTGAGCGTAATATATTGCACTGTATTATTTTGTTTGTAGTGTTCTGTATGAGTCTTCTCTTTCTAATGTTGCTCGTGTACTCCACATATTCAGAAACGGCTGGAATTGCATGATCATGTTGATTGTCTATTTAACCCATTAAAGCCGGGAACGCGTCTCTGTTATTTTTGATGATTTCTTTGGCTATAAAAAAAATAGCAGATCTACAAGCTCATAGCGCGGCACCGAGTGCCGCGCTATGCGCTTGTAGATCTGCTATTTTTGAAAAGTCGTGAAAGTTTGTGCAAAGTAATACATATTCTAAACATTTTTTTTGTATTGATGTTTTTACTTATGTCGCTATATCAGCGGTTCTCAAAACATTTTTATGTCAAAATGATATGCATTTGTCCACGGACCCCCATCTAAAAATATTTAGTTCCAGGGACCCCCCCAGAAACAAAGATTTGAGTTACAAATGTCCACTTTCAAAAAAAAAAAATATATATATATGCAAAGATTTGCACAACTTTAAATGATTTTTCTTAAATAGCAGATCTACATGCTCATAGCGCGGCACTTGGTGCCGCGCTATGAGCTTGTAGATCTACTATTTTTGAATAGCCAAAGGAATCTAAAAATCTAAATGGGTTAATAACCTTAAACTAAAGCTGGAGCTTACTGCTTGCTGGACTTACTGTCGAGCAGTAAGTCCAGCCCAGCCTAATAGCTGTGTCGCTATCCGTATAGTGTTGAAGATATCTAGAGATCGCTTGTAGATCTGCTTTGGGAATAAAATAATTGAAACAAAGCAAAGATTTTTTTTTTTTAACACAAATCTTCTGTGATGGGGGTCCCTGGTACATAATGTTCTCTTCAGATAAGGGTCCGTGGCCAATACACATCTGCATTTGGGGGTCTTTGACATGAAAATGTTTGAGAACCACACGTCTTCAAATCCCTAAAACCGGCTCTTGGTTCTTTGCATTCTGCTCGGGATTCTCTGAAAGAACCGACTCTGTGCCTGCGGAGGCCAAAGGTGCCGCTGCAACCCGCCAGAATATTACAGCGTTTCAGTGTAGGAATTAGAGTGAGAAATGGGTAGACGACCTTCAGTTATATCATATTTAACCTTACTTTCAAGTCCTTTCAAGTATTAAAATAGTGATTTTATTATACAGGCTTATATAACGTTCTGATTTATTTCTTGAACTGAAGGGAAAGGAGGGCGAATGTTTGAAACGGGCAGGATCACTGGTCCTCTGTCCTCTCTTTGCTGCAGTGAAAGCAGCGGTGTAAAGTAACTAAGTACATTTACATTATGAAACATATATTAACCACTTACAGTGTATACATTAGCCCTGTTTTATAGGCTATTTTCAAACATTTTAGTACTTTTACTTTTGGTACTTTATACCAATACTTTTGAACTTTTACTCAAGTAAAAATGTGGTTTCTACGGACCCGTTTTGAGGCCACTATTTCAGGGAATTGAAATCCACCGTCTTGGAATTGTCGGTCCCCAAAAAGCAACCGGAAACAAATCTACTGGATAGGGGATCGAGTGTGGGTCTTCACCACTAGTAGCCAATCACAAGCCCCAAACATAACCTGCTTCATCACCACTTTATTTTATTTAATCAATGGGGCCATACTTTACAAAAACGCATTTCATGCTGTGGGAAGAAGACATAATAAGAAAACATAATGTCTTTATGAAAAGGTTTACTCTAAAAAAAAATCTAGTGTAAAGTCACGTCGAGTGAGCTTGTAGTTCGGCCATTTTCACAATATTTATCTGTGGAACCGAGTCAATTCTAAACGTAACGCCTACAATTTCAAGTGCTTGTCAAGGTGGGGGGGGGGTCCCCAGTTAAAATATGATTATTTTGCCTGAAAAGTTTGGGAACCCTTGCTCAGTGGTTCTCAACCGGTGGTCCGGGGACCACCAGTGGTCCTTGAGGGGGTTCCAGGGGCTCCCCAGCAAAAGGTGTTAATACATTTTCACCCTTTTATCCATATTGCATACGTTGGCTATTCAAAAAATAGCAGATATACAAGCTCACAACGCGGCACAGTGTGCCGCGTTGTGAGCATGTATATCTGCTATTTTTTAACGTGTTTTGAAAGCGTTTGAAGAATTTTGTAACATTTTGCATTTTTTTAACACAAATCTTCTCTTCTGGGGTGTCTCTGGCATAACACATTTTCAGATGGGAGGTCCACGGCAAAAATGTATATCAATTTAGGGGTCCTTGGCATGAAAAAAGGTTGAAAACAACTGTTCTAGGCCATTCATGCAGAACTGCCGCATTTGTATGACTTCCATCAAACCCTCTCTATACCTTGCCGCCTGGGGAAAGAGGTCCAGGGAGCATTTATGGTCAAAAAGGAGCAGGGCGCTGAATAGCATTCTATTCCTGAAGTGCAGTGAGGATTGTAAACAAACTGCCCCCTTCCCCACCTCCCTCCTTCCCCCCTCAAACCAACTGAACTAAACTGGATTGGACTGGACTGGACTGGACATGGTGTAACTGCGCTTTTGAAATGCACAACAGCACTTTATTACACTGGGCTGGCTAACTTTTTTCCTAAAGGATTGCAGCGTGGCACTTTATAATACTGTGTGTGCTAGTAACTCTCAAATGAATTGGATTTGGATTTAGTCTTTTTATATGATGCTTTTTAGATGGTTTGATGTTTTATGTCGCACGGCAAGTGGGCCGAGGGGGAACGGAGTTTCATATTCTTTATGTAAGTACATATGGGAAATTGGCAAATAAAGGGATTCTGATACAACGTAACCAGTACATCTGCTGCGGTTTGGAGGTGGTCTCTCTTCTATTAGACTGGTAAGTTGGGTGTAAAGTAACTAAGTACTTTTACTCAAGTTTTGAGGTATTTTTACTTTACTGGAGTAATTCCAATTTTCAGTACTTTTACTTCTACTCCATTACATCTCAGAGGAAAATATTGTAATTTTTACTCCACTACAATTATTTGAAAACCTTAGTTACTAGTTACTTTCTAGATTTGGATTATTATCACAAAACATACATTAACCACTTCAGCCCTATACATTTCGGCCATTTGAAAATAGCCGATCTACAAGCTCACAATGCGTCGCGATGCGACGCATTGTGAGCTTGTAGATATGCTATTTTCAAATGATTTTTTGAAAACTTGGGACATTCTGCATAATGAGTACTGTGACGCCCTCCGACTCTGACGTGTAGCATCATAGTTGACGTTTTCGTGAGGTCCTTGTTCTGATTGTGTGGTCATTGTTTTGGTTTCTCACTCTCAGAGATAAATTGTCAGTTCTCCCTCACCTTGTCCTTAGATTGTCCTTTCACAGCACATTTCAGATCGAAACTACCTGTTAAATCTGTTGTTCTTCCCATGCTACCTGGGTCAATCCTGTTCTCTTAAAGCGCTTCTCGACTGTGCATTTTCTTAATAGGCTCTATGCACAGCAGCCATTTTGGAAATAAATTGGGCCCCTTCTTTACTTCCTTCACAGGTGTTACCAATGACACTAATGAAGGCTCTGTTCCATTTAGTGTAGCACAGTGGTTCTCAAACTTTTTAATTTCAAGGACCCCCATAACTCTGAGAGTGTACAAATGGAACCAAATGGACCCGGGGGGGTCCATTTGGTTCCATTTGTACACTCTCAGAGTTACACCCTCTCAAGGAACCATGAGGGTCCCTGGACCACACTTTGAGACCCACTAGTATTTCTAGTGAGCCAACATGCACAATATCAGCACCTTGACTCTGTTTGACCAGAATGGAACAGAGCCTTCATTAGTATCATTGGTAACACCTGTGAAGGAAGTCAGAAGAGGCCCAATTTTTCTCCAAAATGGCTGCTGTGCATAGAGCCTATTGAGCTAATGGTACATTTTGGTTTGATCAAGATGCTTTCGGTGACCCTAGGGTCCCTGGTTAACGGAGAGCTAGTGGCACACTGGGTTATGTGCACTACTGTGTTCTCTTGGTTATGTGTAAAATGAATCATGGTATTGTCAATAATTGTCTGTATATAGCCTACGTCAGAGGCAGTTTGATCAGTGTATACAATTTCATCTGTGTTAAAGCTGGCCCGGTGAGCCTAAGTGTGGAATTCAGGTTTGGGAACGTGACAAATGGTCCAAACGGTGCTTTTCTGTCTGCATGCGTTGTGGGTTATGTCACTTTGTCCGTTGTGTGTTGCCTTGGTTTAAAAGGAGCTCACTCGTTGGCAAGGTGCCTCCTTTGGTTTTGTCCTGTTGAGGGCTAGGAGGACTTGTGCGTCCCCTGACTAAAAGTCTAAAATAATGGCTTGGATGAGGGGATAAGTTCATTTGGTTGTTCCATAGTTTGTTAAAGTCATGTGTATTCTGAAATTCATTTGGGTTCCTGTAGACCGGTCGTAATTCCACACAAATAATGGCTTGTAGGCCTATATTTGAAAAAAAATCTTTGAATCTGGGTTTGCCTACAACTGTCTCTACAACTGAGACAGTATGTAGTAGAGCTCTTCACGGGCCCCCCGATTCCGAAATTACCCGAGAGGACCCGAGACCCGTACGGGTCTGACTCGTGTTTTATCATGATCACTCGGGGGCGGGGCGGAATCGGGCAGCATTACCTCGGAATTTGTCGGAACTCGGGTCTGTCTTTATCATGATCATTCGGGGCGGGGCGGAATCGGGCAGCATTACCTCGGAAATTGTCGGAACTCGGGTCTGTCTTCATCATGATTAGTCGGGGGCGGGGCGGAATCGGGCAGCATTACCTCGGAACTCGGTTCTGTCTTTCATTATGTGTAATACCCGAGTGGATCCGAAAAAACCCGAAGTGTGCGTGCGACGTGCGTGACTGTGTGTGTGTGTAGCCTACTTTCTGTGCTTTTTTTTTGCAAACTGTTAATGAAGTATTAAATAAACAATCAATCTGTGTGTGCCGTGCGCTGCGCTCTGCTCTCGTCCTCACACACTGCTTTGTGTGGCGTGCCGTGTGCACTGTGTGTGCACTAAACGCAGTGCTGGCTGCTGGTTAATTTGTGTGATGCTTTAGGGCTGACCTAGGATCAGGTTAGTGCAGCAGCGAGCCAGCGACATGAATGGCTGTGCAACTTGTGTGATGAACTGCGTTAAGAGTTTCTAGCTTTAATCATGAAATGGTGATTGTTAAATAAGTCCAGGGGTGAAAGTGGGCCGGAACGGTCCGGAACGGCGTTCCGGTAAAGGATTTGGTGGCGGAACGCCGTTCCGTTAAGAAAAAGTCAAAGGCAGCTGTGAAAATCCCATATTAAATAACCTGCCACAGACCCATGGCCATGTTCAAGAATAAAACATAATCTACTAACGTCAGATTAACATACAGGGCGTCACAACCATTCATTAATTTGTGTGTACGACGGGACACTCTCACAGATCCGTGAAGTCTCTGACTTCTTTTTTTTTTCTCCCCCCGTTCCGCATAAACTGCTGCGTTCGCGTGAAGTTAAGTAGTTTCAACTAGGCTACCTGGGTACTTCTACTTCCAGTAGTATGATTTCAAAATAAAACGTGTGTTGAATTGTAACATTACAAGGATAGAGTTAAAAAAAAACTATTCTGAAATGCACATCGTTTTGAAAGGAAACCAGATTTATTTTCTGGAGGCCACTTGACAGCTTTCTGCTCATGGAACACAGCTCCACTTGACTAACGTGCATCGTCAAAATGTATTTAACACGGACGTGGGTCATGGGACATTAAGTCCGCTATTATTTATTAAAGTACACATTTATTTACAAAGAGAACCTTTTGTCACGCATATTAAATTAACATCTCTGCGGCCCGCTGCGCATATTTATTTATTTTTGTATCGTTTCATTGATGCGCTTTTTTGAAGTGGTGTCTGCAGGGTCGGGTTTGTGAAATCTCGGAAATAATCGGGTTTCGGAACACATTTCACCGGTCCAATTACGGTCCGGGCCTGTTGAAATGTAAAAACATTGGAACGGGTCGGAATCGGACGAAAATGACACGGGTCCACTCGGGTTTGGTTTTATAATTTAAAAAAAACATCGGAACGGGTCGGAATCGGACGAAAATGACACGGGTCCACTCGGGTTTGGTTTTATAATTTGAAAAAAACATCGGAACGGGTCGGAATCGGACGAAAATGACACGGGTCCACTCGGGTTTGGTTTTGTAATTTGAAAAAAATGTCGGAATGGGTCGGAATTGGAACAGATTTCACATTTCCATTTCGGGTTTGGTCCGTTTTTTTTTGGACCCGTGAAGAGCTCTAGTATGTAGTGTTTGGCTTGTATGGTCCCTAGTTGGCATGGGAGTTGGCCTGTGTGTGGGGATCATTGGTGAAATTGTACACTGACTGCCTGGACATTTGACACTTTGGATGGACAATGTGGTAGCAGACATTGTTGAATACACTATTCCATGATTAACAATAATTTATTGTCTTGTGCCCTGCATTGCCCTGGTTCTTTAGCTCCTCCTCTTAATTTGCTTTCAGGTACCAGTTGCTGTGGTGTGGAGGGAAAGTGTCAGGTTATAACAGGCCATAGATGAAAGAAAGTTAGTGGTTTTTAGAGTTTTGTTTGTTTGTTTGGGTTAAATTGAGTTTTGAAGTTTGTTTGTGGGTTGGTCACTTGTTTCGGTGTTCCTGTTGGGACACCGTTTTTATGGAGGGGGGTATGACGCCCTCCCACTCTTGTCTACCAGTGCTAGTCTGTTGAATGCCTGGTAGGTGGAGCTGGGAGGCCATCAGCTCTGATCTGGAGCACCTGAGCCTATTGCTCTGAGGGCTTTAAAATCAGTCCTCTTTCTGTCAGATTCTCTCTTCTCCTCTCTCCCCAGGTTGTTTGTTAACATACCTTGGTTTACACCTTACAACATTCACACTGCACATACACTTGCACCCATACACTGCCTTCACACTGATGCTCATTCATATTTACTGACGTGTTATGTCTGTTGTTTAGTTAGTTTATCTTTAAGTAAAGACATTTTATACACTTGTAACTGTGCCTGTGTCTCCCTTTTGTTGCAACCTTGAGTCAGGTCGTAACAGTACTTTTACTTTTGGTACTTTAAGTACATTTTGATGCCAATCATTTTGTACTTTTACTCAAGTAAATTTTGTAAGGAAAAAATGTGAGTAGTTTTTCCACCACTGGTCAAAAGTTATTTGAAGCAGTCAAGTGCTCCAATAGGCTCTATGCACAGCCGCCATATTGGAAATAAATTGGGCCTCTTCTTACTTCCTTCACAGGTGTTACCAATGATACTAATGAAGGCTGTTCCATTATGGTCAGGGTGCTGGTATTGTGCATGTTGGCTCACTAGAAACACTCCATTTTGGTTCCCAAATGGCCCCTTATGGTGGGTGTGTAACTCTGAGAGTGTACAAATGGAACCAAATGGACCCGTAAGGGTCCATTTGGTTCCATTTGTACACTCTCAGAGTTATGGGTGTCCTTGAAAATGAGACAACCACTATGCCACACTAAATGGAACAGCGCCTTAATAAGTATTATTGGTGACACCTGTGAAGGAAGTAAGGAAGGGGCCCAATTCATTCCCAATATGGCTGCTGTGCATAGAGCCTATTTGGACACTGAACGTGCCGCCATCTTTTAACGCCATCTTTTAACGCCATCTTTTAACGGACAACCCAATTTTTAACCATATCTTCATATAGTTGGTCCTATACTGCTGATTTATAAGATGGCAACATTTCTGAGCTTCAGAGAAGGGCTGTGGACAGTTCAGAAACCTGCCCAACAGTGACATCATCGCATGCACCCCTTCGCACCCTAACCGAGGCGCCCGTGGTCCATAGTCACTATGAATTGAGCGCATGGGGACCCCATTTGAAACAAGCCATTATAGGCTTTCATTGGCTTTTCAATCCTATTTAGATGACCTTGTATTTAAAATGTACTTCCACGTGCTTTTTTTCTGCAAACTTCTAAATAAGGTATCCAATCAATCAAAGCCCACCAATGAGACAGAGAGTGAGTAGACGGAATATGAAGATACGGTTGAAAACGAGGGAAGTGCTTGCGACGGGTTGTGAGCTTATATATTGGCCGTTTTCAAAAGAATAATGAACATTTTTAAATAATAACCATTTTTTAACAATACAAATTTCTCTTATGGGGGATGGGGAGGGGGTCCCTCATGGCACAAACCATTTTCAAAATACATACCATTTTGGGGGCATGAAAATGTTTGAGAACCACGGAATATATCGTACATAATGTACCTTTTTATAGTTAAGATTTCTTTGGTTTTAAAACTTTCTCTGACAAACAAGGTATTGAGAACATCTGAGGAACTGCCAGAGAGCGCGGCTTTTATGTGCATTTCTGGTCCTCTCATCTCCTCATCTTCAATCACGCTAAGCGTGCATATATTCACCGGCACATCAGAGAGCGCTGTGCTGCTCACGAATGCATATCAGCAGATCAGCATAGTATTCACTGCTGTCAAGCAGAAACCTCTTATCTCCATACTTCGTCTTTTCGTGTTTTGTTTTGTTTTGTTTCGTTTCGTTTTTCTCTTGTACATGAAGACCCTATACTTCTGATACTAGAGCAGGGGTGGGCAACTTTGATGATGGAGAGGGCCACTATATTTCCACACTCACTCACAAATCATATACCGTATCGCCGTATTTTAACTTTTTTCGCCATCTATGTCAATGACGTCATGACAAAAGCAGCAAAAATAGACGATCTACAAGCTCAAAACGCTGTCTTGGAATCCAGAATTCGTTTTTGATATTTTTGAATTGGAATCCTGAAAAGTAACATTTTATTGTATTTCAAATGCATTTAGTTATACTTATGTTAACTTTATGAACTTAAATACAAATACTTTGGACATAAAAAAGACAATAGATTTTCAATACTACTCGTTAAGCTTAATATACTGAAGTAATTAAAGCGGGTCATGTTTGCATGTTTGGAATTGTAACAGCTGAAACAATAATATATCAGTATCCCGATATTAACCTGCGGGACGCATTAAGTGAAGGTGGAGGCCACATGTGGCCCCCGGGCCGCTAGTTGCCCGTGTATGTACTGTATGAGTATCACACAAAAGTAGTAGTGGTGAAGTGAAAGTGTGTCTGCGATGAATGAATAATATTTAACAATACATTTTGTTTGACTTTTTCTTCTCATTTTCTGAAAAGCAGTGGTTTTGAACATACAAGGTTTCTTCCCAACATGGCGACGTAAAGCATATCAGCATATCTGATGTGCAGGCAGCCTGCCAAACAAACACCAAAAGCGTCAGTGAAGACGGGAGAAACGTTTTCCCGGAGAAAACTTTCCGTATTTTGACAAAATCATCCTATAATCTCGTCCTATTCATCTATTGCTATTTTTGTATGAAGTTATGCTATGAGGTTGATCTTGAAACCTGGGTGTAACTGGGCTTTAAAACGATCCATCATGCAAGGGTATTAACAAGATCTGAAACATAGTGAGCAGAAAAATAAAACATCCAGTTCCTGTCTCCTTCCATGCAGGTACATAATGAGCAAGTTAATCAGCCCACATAATAGATGTCACAATTAGCGGGTGGAATTCACATAGTATATTCATAAAATCTATACTTTTATATCCATTCATTCATATACTTGTTATGCACGTCCATTAATCGTTAATAATTCATGTGAGCCTGTCACTCGCATATTTAGGGCTCATTTCCTAAGTTGAAGAAATGCTATACTAGGGCTGCAAATATCGAATATTTGATGAATGATTATTCTATGAATTACTTTTTTGATGAACTACATAAAATAATGTATTGTTTATTTATCAGCACATCAGTTAACCACCAAGTTATTTCATACTTGGGTGCATGCAAAAATGGTTAAAATAACACATCTACATGTACAAGCTTCGCGGCACGTTTTTGAGCGTGTTTGATCAGCTATTTAAAACAAATGCTGCTTAGATTTAGGGATTTATTGTGCTGTAAATTGATTCTTTTTTTAATTAATTAAATTACTACTCATTATGCGGAATGTCCCATTTCACAATTATATGAATATTATTTTCCTCCAAAAGTTTCGAAAATTGATCTGCAAGCTCAAAACCCATCGCATTGTGACACGTTGTGAGTTTGGAGAGTATAAAATAGGTCCTAAATGTTCCTTGAACATGTGTTTTGTAATAATAATAATCTAAATCTGCAAAGTAACATGTAACTAAATTACTGTATCGCTGTTACTTGTATAGGGGAGTAAAACGCACAATATCTGCCTCTGAGATGTCACAAGTAAAGTAAAAGTACCTCAACATTGTACTCAAATATAGAGTGGTGGAAAAAGTACTCAAAGGTTTTACTTAAAGGTAGGGTAAGTGATATTTTTTGGTTAAAACAAAAAGTATTTGTTAAAAGGTTAAAATATTATATTCTGATAGTAATCATTGCTATAGAGTGTTTGTTCAGTAACAGATGTCTCCCCGTCTCTCCAGCTCTTTAATAAACAGAAAATACATTTTTCGGTAGGTGTCAAAATCTCAGCCAATCAGGAGAAAGTACCCATTTTTAAGCTTCAAGGTATAGTGTTCCAGTTCCAATTTTGCCTGCTCATTTCTTAGTGTCATCACTTCCAATTTCACTTGTTTAATCTATATCCTGATTGAGTTCTCTGTCCTGGTTGGATGAAATTGGAAATGGAAATGAAACTGAAACGAAAATGCATTTTCTGTTTAATAAAGAGGTGGAGAGACAAGGATACTCCTAATACTGAACAAACACTCTATATCAATGAGTACTATCAGAATATAGAGCTATTTAACACTTATTTTAACCAAAGCAAATCAATCACTTACCCTACCTTTAAGTAAAAGTATCAATCCTGCAATGTAGAAGTACTCTGTTACAAGTAAAAGACCGGAATGAAAAATGTACTTGAGTAAAAGTACAAAAGTATTGGTATCAAAATGTAGGCTACTTAAAGTACCAAAAATAAAAGTGCTAAAATGTTTGAAAATAGCAGATCTACAAGCTCACAACGTGTCACAATGCGAAGTGTTGTGAGCTTGTAGATCTGCTATTTTCAAATAGCCTAGGCATAAAATAGGGCTGAAGTAGTTAATGTATGTTTTATAATGTAATAGTTTATATCTGCAAAGTAGGCTAATTAGTAACTAAAGTTTTCAAATAGTTGTAGTAGAGTAAAAGCACAATATTTGTCTCTGAGATGTAGTGGAGTAGATGTAAAAGCATAGACAATTGTAAATACTGCAGTAAAGTAAAAGTACCTCAAAATTGTACTTAAGTACAGTACAGTACTTGAGTAAATGTACTTAGTTACTTTACACCACTGCAAGAATAGTACTTGAGTAAATGTACCTACTTACTTTTGCCCTTTGGGGGAGAAGACTATAGTACACACATGAGAAAATGAGAGGTTTCCATAACCTCATCAGCCAGCTGTGCTGCGCTATACCGCTCTTCATCCCCCAATGCACCCTGGGATACCGTCTGGCCTCCCCGCTTTGAGGGTGCTGACATGCTTGAATGCTCCGCAATTAGCAACATGCCAATTCAATCACTAGCTGGAAAATGTTGTTAGTTATTGGCTATTATCTATTGTGCGGTTTATTCGTGTGCAGTCGAATGTTTCTTTTAGTGATTAGACCCACAGTGGCATGTTGAAACGGATGCCAGAGTCCATTACAGTGTTCTATAGGGGCCCGGTCAATAGCGAGTAATGATACAGTGATGCAGTGGTGGAAGAAGTACTGACATGTTTCACTTGAGTAAAAGTATATCAACAGGCTATACCACAATGTAAAAAAATACGCTGTTACGAGTAAAAGTGTACTTGAGTAAAAGTGCAAAAGTATTGGCATCGAATTGTACTTAAAGTACCAAAAGTAATAGTACAGAAGGTCCCATTTCACACGCTTTAAAAGAAATCCTTTGAAAATAGCCGATCTACAAGCTCACAACGCGTCGCTTTGCGGCGCGTTGTGAGCTTGTAGATCTGCTATTTTCTAATTGCCAAAGTATATATATATATATATATATATATATATATATATATATATATATATATATATATATATAATTATTTTAAAACTTTAGTTAGCCTACTAGTTACCTTGATTTCGATCATTATTACAAAACCACTTCAGACCTATATATATATATATATATATATATATATATATATATATATATATATATATATATATATATATATATAGGTCTGAAGTGGTTTTGTAATAATGATCGAAATCAAGGTAACTAGTAGGCTAACTAAAGTTTTAAAATAATTATAATGGAGTAAAAGGTACAATATTTGCCTTTGAGATGTAGTGGAGTAGAACTATACTCTAAAAGGTACACTATGACGTTATAGTACATTATTGAAGAGTGGATGTACCCCTGTAAAGTAAAACAAAATACCTGCAACTCGGGTCCATTCTACTAAATGTAGCGGTTTTAAGTGCTTAACTAATTTAGCTGGGGACACCCTGGAATCCCCTCTACCGTATCACAATACATCAACAATTCAGTTCCTTCACATGCTCAATAGATCGGGGACCAAACTTTAGTGCACTTCATGTGACCCGTTCAAAGTGTGTCAAATGTTCTCAAGCTGGAGCAAAGATGGCACTTCCTGTATGCATCTATTAAAAGGAGAATGCGTGTTGGAGTTCCGGTTCGTGAGAATAAGTCTGCGAGCCATTGTAGGCTACTAAACGCTATTGCTTTCTTCTGTGTGTTTGTAGCGTGAACTTCTAGACATTTTGCGATTAAAAAAATGCCCCAGGAAGTCTGTTTGCATCACCAAAGCAGATGATCTAACTTAGGTCCTTAGGCAGGCCTTTGAGGAACATTGCAACAAGCACATAATAGCAACTTCAAGGACCTTTGGAATACAATAATAAGCGCGTGATAAGTGCAACATCTCTACCACCATTAGACTGAAAAGAAGCAAGAAGATGGCAATACCGTCCCTGTTGGGCGGAAACCTTGTATGTCCAAAACCGTTACTTTTCAGGTAATGGAAAAAGTGGATCCAATATATTTATTATTTAGTCACAAGCTCTTGTTAACCCTTTCATTGTGTTAGGGTCCTTTTTTTTTTTCTTACCCGTTTTCAATTTTAAATAGGTAAAAAGTACCCTTTACATTTCTTTATTGGAACAAGGCTTCATGATATCCTCAGAAACAGCCATCTTAACGCAACAAAATGAATTACCACCATTTTAGTTCATTTTGATGGTCTCTATAAAAAGCATCTGTGGTGTTAAGGGTCAAATATGACGGGCTCAATTCCCCCCAAATTGTCAATATTCAATGTTTACAGGTTTGAGAGTGCGAGACACTTGTCCTCAATTTGCATTTGCTATTAGGAGTAAAATAAAGTTTGGGTTTATGAAAAATAAATGACTTTTTACCTTCTATGGTATACGGGTCAAATTTGACCCTTAACACCACATATGTCACTATTTGTAATAATGCTATTAACAATCTTTAACTAAAACTAAAACAAGTATTTTATTTTTGGAAGTGTGTTCTAATATTAGTCTATTATAGCTAGATAACATCATTATCCATTGTCTTCATTATAGAACATGTAATGAGTGATTTTTTATAATTGAAAACAAGCTACAGTATATTGAAAGATGAAACCCTAACCCTAATCTAAAATGATATTTAAAAAGGTGTTTACATGGATATGAATGCATAACAAGTCAGCTATGAGGTGGAGGGTATTTTAAGTTAAATCACGGGTCAAATTTGACCCACTAACACCAAAATTGTCAGCAGGTTTCTAACGTAATGCAAAGGTTAATGTTTTTCAGTGGTTCAATATTTATAAAACCCATACAAAATTAAAAACCAGTGGAGATAGCCGATGTATCACAACGTGTGATCTTGTAGAATCGGGGCATTAATAATAAAACACAAAAACATCAAAAGTTTATGGAGATACAAGGTGTGTGCCTGACAGCAACGAGATGGTAGTGTTGTCACATCCACACGCTGACAGCAAAGAGGCTTTGACCAAAGAAAAAAAAACTCCTATCCCGTTTTATCTAATGAATGGTGAAATGGAGAAACATTTCTAAAAGTTTATAGTCTCTGCCGGGTGGGAAACTTGTCCAAAATTGTTCCTTTTTTATTATTATTTTAAAAAAGTGTGTCATATCACGATCGAAACAATCAGCTATTTTCACTACTTTTCTGTGACACACTTTTATGATGAAGCAATCAATCAATTTACGACAAAAACATAAAAATTTGAAATTTGGAGATTGGCTACAAGGTTTCAGCCCGACAGCAACAGTGTCGAAGAAAATAAAATCCAAATATTATTCGGTGTTCAACGCTACTGAACGTTTTACCAGAGAAAGAAAGGCAGGGGTTAAAGGTATATTTCACTTTAAAAAAAAATTGGGTCATTTTATCGTCTACTCAGGCTTTTGTGAGCACCCCAGACAGTTTTTAAGATGCTTGATTCAGTATTTAGATATTTGATATTCATTTTATCAGACACGTCCCCTTCCTATACAAACCGGGCCGTGTTTTTTCAATTACTTTTGTCATTTATTTTAAAAGAAAAGTTTTTATTTTTTATTTTTTTTCCAAAAGAAATATTACAAACAATTGAAAAAAGTATTTGAAAAAACACAGTCTCCTCACATATTAGAAGGACAATATCATTCACCAGAACCAAGGACGGGCGTTTCTGATGAATCTAACATGGTTAAAATGGAGTTTGAAGTTACAATGGGTGTCTGATAAATATATCTCCCTGCTCCCAAAAGCCTGAGTAGACGATAAAATGACCCAAATTGAAATATCCCTTTAAGTAGGATTCATTTGGCCAATATGAAGGTTGTTCAGTAGGCAATACAGAAGGGTATAGAGACCATAAATCATTGGGGAGCAACTTCTTGAAGCAGGTCGTTATTGGCGGAGGCATATTATGGATCAGATTGGCAAGACCCCAAGAATTAGTTGAATCAGACAAAATATACTCTTTGGAAAGAAGTAACAGACTAACTTGGAAAAGAGAATCCCTCCCTACTGAGAGTTTGTCAAGTTCTTTGGATCCTTTGAAGGATCTCGTCTTTGAGCTTTTCGTAGTTTTTTGTAGACGTTCTTCCAGTCAGTAATGATGGGTGTCAGTGCTGCTTCTCAACATTAAGCCATTAAGTCCAGGAAAGCATCTGTGTCATTTAAGATGTCTTTGGCTGTACAACAATAGCAGATACACAAGCTTCTACGAGCTTGTAGATCTGCCTTTTTTTGAGTAGTGCCAACCACTCCTATATCTGACTTTGTCCGTCCGTATGTATGTATGTATGTATGTAGTATGTATGTATGTCCAATAAACAAACATTGATGACAACATCAATACGGGGCTCATCAAAGGCACCACTCTCTTCACACAGGGTGTGATTTTTTTTAAATCGTGAGAATGTGTGCAAATCTTTGAATATATCATTAGTTTTTAAAGCGAACATTCTTAACTCAAATCTTAGCGTCCTAAATATTTTGAGATGGGGGTCCGTGGCCAAATACATATCATGTTGGGGAAATCCTTGACATGAAAATGTTTTGGGATCCACTGATTATAGCAACATAGGTTTAAAAAAAAAAAAAGGATTTATAACACATTTTGTAGAATCCCCAGAAGCAAAAATTTGAGTTACAAATGTTCGCTTTTAAAAAGAATATAATGTATTCAAAGATTTGCACACATGTTCATGATTTCTCTAAAAAATGTAGCAAATCTACAAGCTCATATGAGCTTGTAGATTTGCTATTTTTTGAATAGCCCAAAAAAAAAAAGATCCCGGTCTTAATGGGTTAAAGCTAGTAGAGAATCAATTCAACAATGAACGGCTGACAAACAGCTTAGAGAGAGTGATGTGCAAAAGCACTGGACGGGGATCAATTTGTTCCTTTCTAGACCAATGGTTTTAAAACTTTTCTGAACCAGGGCCCATTTTAAAATGCTGAGAACTTTCACGCCCCATCCATCTGTTAAAGGTTCTATGACATTCATTTTCACTTTTTTCTATTTTTTATGGTTTTTTTTGGGGCGTTTTATGACCTCAATTACACCCAAAAGAGGCGGTGATTGACAAAATCATCGAAAGATTTATTTTTTCATTGCAGTTGAAAAGGCTTTAGAAATATGAGAGAAAAACACCTGCCATGGATCAATGGAGTGGATTTTTTTGTTAAAACGTTTTATACGCGTTTGAAGGACCATGACAAAGACTTTTAATGTGTGGTAAAACTGAACGTCATGAAACCTTTAAGTGGACTGATGGTGTGGGACGTGTGCGTCCAGCTTTGATCAGCGGCGCTAACATACAGTAGCATACGTTACGTTCCTATTCATTGATATCACAGTGAATAAATTGAATGAAAAATTAATTGTTGTTTTATATTAATGTTATATTATCAATCAAATCTTACGGTTTTGCTAGTTGTTTGGGGGCCCGGTTGTAATATCCTCACATGCCCACTAGTGGGTCCCGGACCCACAGGTTGAGAATCACTGTACTAGAAAATCCCTTGAACAAGGAACGACAGAGACGGTGTGCAAAAAGCACTGGACTGGGATCCATCTGTTAAATGCTCTCTAGACAACATAACAAAATAAGGTAGACACGTTTGGGCTCTAAACTCAAGAATTACCAAAGTTAACCCATTAAACTGTGTAACCACTTTAACCATTATTTTATACTTTAGCCATTCAAAAATAGCAGATCTACAAGCTCATAGCGCGGCACTCGGTGCCGCGCTATGAGCTTGTATATCTGCTATTTTCTGAATAGCCAAAGTATAAGATAATGGTTAAAATCTAAAATGACTGCTTTCCCGGTCTTAATGGGTTGAAGCAAGGAACGAGAGGCCAGCATTAAAGTTCACAAATCACTGACGGAAGGACGGCGAGGCCCTATGGATGCTTTTTCACTTAAAACTCAAATACTTTTCACTCAAATTAAACCGTTAGTGTGCGAGCCTTTTCTGTTATTTGTAGACAATATAACAACCGTCGCCTTAAAGGGATAGTTCACCCCCAAAGCGACTTTTTCTGTAATCGATTAGTCGACCCATGGAGACTTGAATTCATGGATATTTCTTTTGTTTTTGTCGCATTCCTAAGCCAATAATTTGATAACCGGTATCGGTTCCGGTAGGAGACACAAAGGAGTCTCCTTTGTGTCTCCTACCGGAAAAGCTGCCTACCGGTCCGCTGGTCATCAAATTATTGGCTTAGGAATGTGACAAAAAAAATAATCCATGAATTCAAGTCTCCATGGGGTAACTAATCGATAGAAAAAAAACATAATTTTTTGGGTGAACTCTGAGAGAGTACAAATGGAACCAAATGGACCCGTATGGGTCCATTTGGTTCCATTTTGTACACTCTCAGAGTTATGGGGGTCGTGGAAACCACTGTGCTACACTAAATGGAACAGAGCCTTCATTAGTATCATTGGTAACACCTGGGAAGGAAGTGATAATATGGCTGCTGTGCATAGAGCCTATTGACAGCTGCAGTCAAATCTGAATTAGCACTTTGCTAATTCTCTTTCTTTCTCTCTTTCACCTTTCTACCTCTCCGTCCATCTCTTTCGCTCCTCGCAGTTTATTTTCTGCACTTTCTGCAGGTCTGTGTGTGTCAGAGCAGAGGTGAGTCCAGGAGAAAGGGCTTCATGCTGACTGAAGCTATTCCTTTACAACCAGAGGGCTGATCCGGCTGAAAATCGCCCCTGTCAGGCAGAGACCTTGTATCTGTGTATTTTTGGTATTTGTATTAATGTCCTACTTCCCCACACGTGAGTGCAGTGGTGCAAAAAGTACTCAAATTATCTACTTCATTAAAAGTACCAATACTGCAATATAGAAATACTCTGTTACAAGTGAAAGTCCAGAATTCAAAATTTACTTGAGTACAAGTATAAAAGTGTTGGCATCAAAATGTACTCAAAGTGAAAGTAAAAGTACTCATTATGCAGAATGTCCCATTTCAAGTTTTCAGATGTATAACAATCTTTTGAAAATAGATGCGAACAATGCGTCGCAATGCGACGCATTGTGAGCTTGTAGATCAATCGGCTATTTTCATATGCCCCGAAATGAATATAGGGCTGAAGTGGTTAATGTATGTTTCGTAACAATAATCAAAATCTTGTAGTTGGAGTAAAAGTACAATTTTCGGATCCGAGATGTAGTGGAGTAGAAGTAAAAGTATTGGAAATTGGAAACACTCCATTAAAGTAAAAGTACCTCAAAACTGTACTTAAGTACAGTACTTGAGTAAATGTACTTGGTTATACTTTACTTTACACCAATGCCCTCCTCTCCCCTCGTGGCCTCTCCTCACCTCCCCTTTTCACCCACGGCACGCTGTTCCCCTCTCTCCCCATCCCCTCTGGTCTTGTCTCCGGCGCACCCCGCCCTGCCCTCTCCTCACCCCTGCTCTCCTTTCCTCACCCCTCCTCTCCTCTCCTCTCCTCTCTTCCCCCTCCCCCTCACCTCCCGCTCTCCTCTCGGGGAGATCATATGACTTCAGCTAACTCCATTAAAAGAGGAGTTCACCCAAAAAATGACTTATTTTCCATCAATTGCACACCCTATGAAGCCTTTGAATCCATGGATTATTTTTTTGTTTTTGTCGCATTCCTAAGCTAATAATTTGATTCCCGTCTCCTACCGGCTAATGTATCCGGTAGGAGACACAAAGTAGATTATTTGTGTCTCCTACCGGAAATACACACGGTCATCAAATTATTGTTTTAGGAATGCCACAAAAACAAAAATAAATCCATGAAATCAAGGCTTCATGGGGTGTGTAATTGATAGAAAATAAGTCATTTTTGGGGTGAACTCCTCCTTTAAGACCTGGAACGCATCGGTGTCACTTCTTCATTTGAGCTAAAAAGCATTATTTTACACTTTGGCTATTCAAAAATAGCAGATCTACAAGCTCGTACGAGCTTGTAGATCTGCTATTTTTGAAAAATTATGAAAAGTTGTGCAAATATTTGAATATATATATATATTTTTAAAGCAAACATTTTTAACAGAAATCTTTGCATCTGGGGGGGGGTCCCCGGAACAAAATATTTTGAGATGGGGGTCCGCGTCCAAATACATATCATTTTGGTAGGTCCTTGACATGAAAAAGTTTGAAAACCACTGACATAGAAACATACGTTTTTTTCAGAAAACCGCTAGGATTTAGAAGACATTTTTGCAGAATCGGAACCTCAGGCCTCAATGGGTTAACCCAGCAGCATTCATTTCATCATTTCGTCATTCATTCATTCACCCCCCCCCCCTCCCTCCCCCTCCCTCTCTCTCTCTCTCCCTGGCATCATCATGCCTCTCTCTCTCATTCTCCCGGCTCCATGTATCTGTGTGAATGGGCCCCATCCGTCTTCCTGCTCCCCCTCATCAGCAAACTGTTCACCTTAACTCACCTTCCACGCTGTGCTCACAGACACGTGCTTTATCCACAGCGCTCCCCCCTGCCCCCACTGTGCTGCTGATTAAAGTGCTTAGAAGTGCTTCAAAGTTAACCACTTCAACCCCAGCATCCGTATATACGTTGGCAAAAAAAGAAATTGCAGATCGACAAACGCGCCGCGCTGTGAGCTTGTCGATCGGCTATTTTCAGCTAAAGCTTTCCCCCGCGATAACGGAAAAAAGGTTATAATAGTTTTGGATTTTTCACTTCGCTTTTAGTTTTAGTTTGTTAGATTTTTCTTTTTCTTTTATTCAGTTATTTTGTGTTAGTTTCCAGAGCAGATTTGCTAGTTTGTATCAGTTTAAATGTTTGATAATAGTTTTAGTTAATTTGGTAGTTTTCGTTATAACCTTGGTATAACAGTGGTTAAGAACCGATGTGCTAACCCACAAACAAATATTTTAGTTTAGCGGGGTGCTGCTGCTGGATCACATTCCAAGTCTAGATCAGTGATTATCAAACGCTTTATTGTTATTTCAAAGACCCTCAGTTTGATATGCATTAGCCTAACCCCAATCCTAACCCCCATTTGACATGATTTGTATCGCTCGGGATACCACTCTACACTGTGAAATCCTCAGTGTTCATTTAACTCTGAGTGTTCAAATGTTATACTGACCTGTAAGGTTCCATTTGGCACAGTATTTTACAATTGTATGTCTATGGGAAATCTTCACATGTCAGTCGCGCCCCAAACATGGATGTGCCAGATCAGTTGTGCCCAAATATCAAATATGGAGGTCAGCCCAAGATCCTTTTTAACGGCTACAGTAGTTTAATATCAGTACGTTACTAGCAAAGACACCATGTGAACTTTAGTTTACTTGTTCTGTGCAACTCATAGGCTCTATGCACAGCAGCCATATTATCACTTCCTTCACAGGTGTTACCAATGATACTAATGAAGGCTCTGTTCCATTTAGTGTAGCACAGTGGTTTCCACGAGCCCCATAACTCTGAGAGTGTACAAATGGAACCAAATGGACCCTTACGTCAACATGCACAATATCAGCAACCCTGACTCTGTTTGACCAGAATGGAACAGAGCCTTCATTAGTATCATTGGTAAAACCTGTGAATGTCTTCATAATATGGCTGCTGTGAATAGAGCCTATGATGTTTAAACTGATAGTGTTGCTGGTTTGCATGTGGGTCCTATCAACAGTCATTTAATCTGGGGACCCCCCTGGAACCCGCACAAGGACTTCTGGGGGTCCCCGGACCTCACAGTGAGAACCAACGGTCTAGATTTGTATAGATTTTGATTATCCTACTATCCTACTATCCTACTATAATTCTAGTAACCTCTGTAGTGGTGGTGAAGCTACCCGGTTCTCCCCACTGGCTGGACCAATTGCTCTGATTTTGCACACAGCCATTGACCATTACCATCTGAACTTAACTGTGAAGCCCCTTTTTCAATTTCATCAAATCTCAGCTTCTTATTAGCGTTTTTGTGTAAAACACTGTCGCCATGGTTACGGGGCTGCCCAGCTATGGGACGAACTGCCTCCCGGGTTGCCAGATCATGTGCGCATATCCCCCCACGGATGCGTCGACCGGGTATGGTCTAGTTATTATAAAACATACAATAACCTATACATTTTGACCATTTGAAATGGCAGATCTACAAGCTCACAATTGTGTCGTGATGTGACACATTGTGAGCTTGTAGATCTGCTATTTTCAAAATATTTGTATACATTTGAAAACGTGTAAAATGGGACATTCTGCATAATCAGTACTTTCTACTTTTGGTAATTTAAGCACATTTTGGTACCAATACTTTTGTACTTTTACTCAAGTACATTTTTAATTCTGGACTTTTACTTGTAACAATTTCTACATTGCAGAATTGATAGTTTTACTTGAGTAAAAGATGTGAGTACTTTTTCCACCCCTGACAGTAGGTACATGAGATTAGACATGAGGTGCAAAGAGCATGCATAGCAGCAGGTATGTACATGAGGTTAGACACGAGGTGCAAAAAAAGTATAGCAGCACAACGGCAGGTCCACATAAGAAGGTAGTCTGCAAAAGGCAAAAACTTCACAGGTTACAATCCACATGGTAGATTCACAAAGGGAAAGTAATTCTCATAAGGGAACTCGAAGGAGGTAATCCAACCTAGGAATAAACACGTAGTACGTCAACTGAAAGTGTTCCAGTGTGATAGATAGATAGATAGATAGATAGATAGATAGATAGATAGATAGATAGATAGATAGATAGATACTGTAGATAAATAGCTTTATTGTCAATCAACAGTACATTAAATGCATAATTGAACAAAATTCCTTCCACTGAATTCTAAAACTACTCCTAGTAAAAAAAAAACACTATAAGAATATATCTCTGCTGTCCAGCCCGAAACTGTTAACTCCAAAACGCTCATTGTTCAGGAAACGAAAAAACAAGATATACGTTTTTCAGAAAATGAAGAAAACCTTATATTTTTTAAAACAAAGCAATAGCCTACTACCTTGTCAAAGTTGGTATAGTGACTGTATATATTGTGAGATACTTGCATGTGTCATTATATTATCAACACTTTACCCAAATCGCGGGTAAATCAACACTTTACCCAGCGCGAGTGGAGTTAGAAGTTTCAGACGAGCAGAAATCAAGCTGAAATGGAGTTAGGTGTCCAAACAACAGTAGCTCCACTCGCTGCTGAGAGAGGTTTCAAAAGGGTACAGATTCCCAAAAGCTAACAATGGATCTCCAAGCTCACAATGCATCACAACAACGTGTGAATTAATAGACCAATTAATTGTTTACTAACATTGAGACTGGATGCGCAGGTGATTGTTCCACGCAATCAATTTCCAACCTGTTGTTTCGGGGTGCGCTAGTTTCAGCACACCCCAACCCCCTCTTGTGTGTTGGCTAGTGTGGCACGTCCTGGCGAGACCTGATAGAATGGGTTTCATTTAGCGCATACTGGTTGCACGCATACTGGTTCTTATCAGTGTGACGTCGTCTGTTAAGGGGTCTATGCCCTGATGCTTCATGACACTTATTATATAGGCCTACAACAATAAACAGGACTTTAAATATTACAATAACTTCTGCTAAGAGGTAGTAGAACACTAGCGCGACAGAAATGCTATGAACGTCTTTCTTCTTATCACAATGCTCTCCTCATTAAACACTTCATAGATTTTAGAAATATAATTACTTGATTTTATAACATTAGCGTCAGTGCTGTTTGATAAACAGGTACACTGCATAGTTTTAACATACTACGGGGAGTCTGTTTACGTGTTGTTCCTCCTCGTTCACTGCGCACCGCGCACTGCTAATGCTGTGCTGTAGCACTGTGTAGAGGAGAGGGGGGAGTTGTTTGTTTTTGACGGACAGTTTGAGGATCCAATGGAGTTGGGAGTTTTCGTCTGAGGCGCTTTTTAATACTTTTCATTGGTTCAAATGTTTAGATTTTTTACACAGATGTGAAGGGTGTTCAATAGCGTCGATTTATGAAAAAAAAAAAAAAAAACTGAAAATGGAGTTAGCTGGTCCCGGCTGGACACCGACGATATATTATATAGAATACATATAGAATACTATAAATATAAAGACACCTATTATAAAATCACAGACAGTTCACAATGATACAAGATCCACCCAACTAAATATTGCACAGCAAGGAGTCCTCAGCAGCAGCATACAGTATAGTATACAGCCCAAGGACCCCCTAGCTGAGAGAGAGATGAAGCAGGGACCCCCACTACTGCACATTGCATACAATTGTGTTGCAGATAGAACATAGATAGCTTCATTGACTATCACCAGTGTTGTGAAAATTCTGTTTTTTTGTTCATTTCAGACATTTAACCACGCATGCACTTAAACCTTCAATACTTAGTACTTGATATATCTCCTACACCAAACCTCTTTGCCGAAAATAGCCGATCTACAAGTGCACAACGTCTCGCAGTGCGGGGCGTTGTGAGCTTGTAGATCGGCTATTTTCGGCCCCACACGGAAAGAAAATATATGAACCTATATATCTTTTATATATATTACACATATATGTTTAACATATATGCCACACAAACGAAATTGAACCCCTACATATATGTCTTTCAACATAATATGTACATATACTATATATCCATATATGCACATATATGTGCATATATCTGAAACATATATGTTAATATATTAGTGCACAGTATTTTACAATTGTATGTCATCACCACTAACTGTAATGTGATTGGCTGACTTTGCAAATTCAGGACTGTGATTGGCTAGCGAAACACATGACACATGTGCAGCCCTATGAATAGCAGTATGGACTTTAAAAAAAGTAATTTATCCTTTTTTTAAAGTGAGTCATGTTGTGATGACCACACACCGCCCACTTCACACTGGGTGTGATTTTTTTACTTACATTTTTATCCCACGTTTTGCAACCCAGTGCCAATTGTCCTTTAAGCACATTTTGATACCAATACTTTTGTACTTTTACTCAAATTTTGATTTCTGGACCTTTACTTTAACAGAGAATTTCTACATTGCAGTATTGATAGTTTTACTTGAGTAAAACATTTGAGTACTTTTGACAGTAGGTACAGTACATGACATTAGACATGAGGTGCAAAGAGCACGCACTGGTAGGTAGGTCCACATAGCAGCAGGTACTGTACAGTATGTGTACATGAGGTTAGACACAAGGTGCAAAAAAAATATAGCAGCACAACGGCAGGTCCACATAAGAAGGTATAGTCTGCAAAACATAAAAAACTTCACTGGTAGCAATCCACATGGTAGATTCACAAAGGGAAAGTAATTCTCATAAGAGAACTATCCACACGAAGGAGGTAATCCAACCTAGGAATAAAAATGTGGGTCCCGGTAGGATGTGAGACGCAGATGTGTGTGGCCACACACATCTGCGTGTGTGGCGTATAAAGTTTAGCCTCGGTGGGGCAGGTCGAGGCTAAACTTTATATTTAAAAAGTCCACCTGATGAACCTACTTGAAACACTCATGGCTAAATAAGTCAGCAAGACTTATTTATTTATTTTTGTAACAAAGTGGTTCTGATTTTTGATCCTGAACAGTGACTTGGTTTTCTGGAGAAGACGCTAACTGATTGACTGCAGCTGGCCACCAGCTTAACGAGCCTAAAAAGTCTCCAGAGATATTATATAAAAGGTTATTAAAACATTGTGCGCATCATGGATATCAAACAAGACATGCAATAGAAGGAAGCTTTAATTTTCCCAAAGTGAAATCTGTTATACAGGAAACTGTTATGTATAGAGCTATAAGGTGGAATTCATTGCCAGGTTATATTATTCAAGCCAATGCAAGTCAAAATGATGGTAAAACAGTATCTTCCATTATTTCATGAACTTTACTGATTTGTGTTTAACCATTATCATTTTATTGACTTGTTTATTTATTTTTTAATATGAAATGTATGATTTGTTGCAAAAACCTGTTATGTTTCCCCTCATTGGATCACTCCAATGTGGGTATCACTCCGCAGCGGAGGGATACATTCGAGGTAAGGATTAACTGATTCACTACCGTGCGCACCTGTGCGTGCGTGGGGGTGTGGCCTCCCCTATATAGGCACACCACACCCACGCGCGCCTGCTTTTTCATTTCTCGGCGGAACATTCAGGTTCAAGGTCGGTAAGTGAGCAGAGAAGGTATGTAACCTCTACTATAGCTCAATTATTTCACATCCAAGTGTTCTCAGTGGCTAGGTTTAGCCTGGAGCTGCTAACTTTGTAGCCCTCCTCACGAGAACTCTTTATTATTGTGCCGTGTGTACCATTTATGCTGGTTGCTAAATGTTTGTAGCGCTGTTAGCGCTGGTTAGCAGCAGGCTGCACTAACCAAGCCTCAGCTTGTACTAGCTTTGCTAGCTGTTCTGAGGTCTTTTTGTGCTTTCTTTCCTTGCTTTGCAGGAATCCCAATTAAAGGAAATTCTGCTTTATATTCCAAGGTTTGTATTTACAGTCAGTTTCACCATAACCTGGTGCTGACTGTTATTCCCCCTTAGCTGACAGGCGTCTCCTTAACCTGGAAGCCTGGTCAGTTTGTTGTGCTTTATAGTTCAAGTTTTGTGTTTCAGTCAGTTTTACCATAACCTGGTGCTGACTGTTATTCCCCCTTAGCTGACAGGCATCTCCATAACCTGGAAGCCTGGTCAGTCGGTGCTTTATATTTCAAGTTTTGTGTTTTCAGTCAGTTTTCCCATAACCTGGTGCTGACTGTTATTCTCCCTTAGCTGACAGGCATCTCCATAACCTGGACGCCTGGTCAGTCTGTTGTTTGCTGACTACTTTTATTACTGTTTAAGAAATAAGTGTATTGTTTTCAGTTACAAGTGTGACCCAGGTGTAAGACCCTTACGGGGCGGCCATTGTCATTGGGCCTCTCCCCTGGTAATTCCCTTACCGGGTTCAGTGCATAGGGAGAGGTGACCCTGCCACGGCGTGCCAGGTGCACGGGTCCACTACAAGATGTCAGCCCTTTGTGTCAAGTGCAGAGAGGACATCCCACCTGGGGATGCGCATGCATCTTGCATGCACTGCCTGGGGCTGGCCCATGCAGAGGAGGCGGTGAGGCGCCCTAATGGCTGCCTGTACTGCGCAGTCTTCTCTGAGCACCTGAGAGTGGCCCGACTGGGGGCCATGCGGGCCTGGGTGGCTCAGGCCTTGGCTCCAGCCGAGGACCGCAGATCTCTGCCTCCCTCTGGTGTGGTGAGCCGTCATCACAGTAGTCCTGCCCGCAGTGCAGGCGGGCATGGAGAGCAGGCCTGGCATCAGCGGGTGGACGCTGACCAGGGAGATGACATTCTCTCAGTGGAGGCCAGCGAGGGCCTTTGGCTGGGAGATGACGCCGGCACTGTTAACCGCAGGTCCGAGCAGTCAGCGGGGCCCTCTGAGGGGGGCAGTGACCGTCCTGATGTGGCCCCTGCCATGCAGGAAGGGGTCCAGGACCTTGTAGAGAGGATCAGAGTTACCCTGGACATTGCCCAGGAGGATCCTCCGGGCAGCCCGCCAGTGGTGCCCATATCCAGTGCCTTCAAGGAGGCCATGATGGAAGGCTGGGCTGAAAAAAGAGGCCGCTTCCACTTTACCTCTGATTCGGGGCCATGGGCTTTCATGGCAGAGCCTGATTCCCTTGGCCTCCGGGAGTACCCAACCATGGACTCCATGATTGCAGCCATGGTCCTGCCAGATAAGGACATCATTGGCAAAACCCCCCGTCTTAAGCCTGGTCCTCCCAGGACGTTTGACGATGACCTCAAGACGGTCTATGGTTCACTGACAGCGGTGGGACGCCTGTCTAATGCAGTGATGCTCCTCCATGCCTACCTGCAGAGCTTGCTGCCCCAGGTCACAGGGGATGGAGGACCTCTCACTCAAGAGGTGAAACTGGTTTCTGACCTGATCGGCCAGATCCAGAGAGACATGGCCCGGGCTAATGGGAAAGCCTTGGGCCAGATCGTGACTGCTAGGCGCCACCTTTGGCTGGCACAGACCAAGCTGCCTTCCTCTATGCAGAGCACGTTTGCTGACCTCCCCCTGACCCCCGGTGTTACCTTTGGGCCCGGGGTCGATGATATCTTGCGGCAGACGGACAGGGTCCGGAAAGATCGGGAGACACTGAAACATTTCATGCCTCCACCTCGGGTCCGTGCCCCTCCTTTCAGGCCAGGCCGACAAGACCGAGGTGGCCCTCCACCATCCAGGAGGACGGCAGAGTCCTTGCCTACTCGGCAGCCCCAGGCTGCGCCACCTAACCCGGCTCAGAGGCGAGTCGACAGGCGCAGAGAGGAGGACCGTCGTCGGGGACGCAACGAGACTGGAAGGCCCAGACGCCCCACTCCTAGGGGGGGCGGGCCACAGCAGTCAACCTGACGGTGTTACCGGCCTCGGCCGCTTCTCCCAGGCCCAAAGGGCAATCTGGGAGGAGCGGGTGGAGTCCCCATGGGTTCTTTCTACCATGCTCCAAGGGTACAGACTCCAATTCCGAGGCCGGCAGCCTCCATTCACGGGTATCCATCCTACGACAGTGGCCGACCCCCTGAAGAGGGAAGTGCTGCGGAAGGAGATATCCGTGCTGCTGGACAAGAACGCCATCAGGATACTACGGCCGCTAGAACGGCTAGGTGGGTTCTACTCGACCTATTTTGTCATTCCCAAAAAGGGCGGGGGGCTTCGCCCTATTCTCGATCTGCGAGGGGTGAATCGCTGGCTAAAACGGTTAAAGTTCCGTATGCTTTCCCCAGCTCGTGTTCTTCAGGCCATGTCGAAGGGCCTATGGTTCACGACGATCGACTTGAAGGATGCGTATTTCCAGATTCCCATCCATCCATCCTGTTGGAAGTACCTCCGGTTCGCCTTCGAAGGGACGGCTTACGAATTCATGGTCCTTCCCTTCGGGCTTGCGCTGGCGCCACGGACATTTACCAAATGCATGGTGGCAGTCCTCGCGCCCCTGGCAGCCAGAGGTCTGACTATATTAAACTATCTGGACGACTGGCTAATTTGCGCTCACTCCGAGGAGGAAGCGAATTTAGCCACACACAAGGTTGTGCTCCACATACAGCAGTTGGGGTTGGTGTTGAACCACGAGAAGAGTCACTTGACTCCATCCCAGGCTGTGACATTCATAGGGATGTCTTTGGATGCACAGACAATGAGGGCGTCTCTACCGCAGGTAAGGGTAGAGACGATCCTCTCATTCCTGAGCCGCTTTCAGCGGGGTCAGAAGGTGACAGTGTGGGAGTGCCAGCGTCTGTTAGGCTTGCTAACAGCGGCCTCACTGCTGGTTCCTCTAGGCCTGCTCCATCTCAGGCCTCTACAACTGTGGTTCAACTCCCACAGATTTCACCCGAAACGACACAGACATCGTCGCCTTGTGGTGACAGCACAGTGCCTGAGGGCGCTGTCGAGGTGGCGCTCACGCTCCTTTCTATGTCAAGGAGTGGAGCTGCACAGGGTGTGTCGCAGGGAGCTAGTGTGCACGGACGCATCCCTGGCAGGTTGGGGAGCAGTGCACAATGGCAGGTCAGCGAGTGGCCAGTGGAAGGCCCCGTGGCTGGGCAGACATATCAATGTCTTAGAGCTCAGGGCAGTGCACCTGGCTCTTCAGAGTTTCCTCCCGTCCCTAAGGGACAGACATGTGTTGGTGAGGACAGACAATGCCTCAGTGGTGGCCTACATCAACCACCAGGGGGGGGTGAGATCTCCCCGTCTGCACAGAGTGGCAGAGAGGTTGCTCTTGTGGGCTCATGCGCATCTAGCTTCTCTACATGCAGCGTTCATTCCTGGGGCTCACAACACAGCAGCGGACATGCTCTCGAGGGCAGGGCCGCAAGAGGGGGACTGGCGTCTGCTCCCCCAGGTGGTGCAGCAGCTGTGGATGAGGTTTGGCCAGGCCCAGGTGGACCTCTTTGCCGCCTCAGGGAACTCTCAGTGCCCCCTCTGGTTCTCAGTGACGGGGCCTCCGGGACCCCTGGGACTGGATGCTCTGGCCCACGACTGGCCAGAGGAACTGCTGTATGCTTTTCCTCCAATTCCCTTGATCCATGCAGTGCTGGACAGGACCAAGCAGGCAGGTCACAGGTTGATACTAATTGCCCCGTTTTGGCCGAGGCGCCCATGGTTCAGTCTCCTGTCGTCTCTTCTTGCAGGGACTCCATGGCAGTTGCCCCTAATGCCCAACCTGCTCTCGCAGGCCGGGGGGACCCTGTGGCACCCCGAACCACGGCGGCTCAATCTGTGGGCCTGGCCCCTGAGCGGCGCCAGTGGTCAGAGCTAGGCCTCCAAGAGGGGGTGATAGCTACTTTGCAGGGAGCCAGGGCTCCCTCTACTAATGCAGCATATCACTTGCGCTGGCGAATCTTTAGTTCTTGGTGTGCAGCGCGCAGCCTGGACCCAGAATCCTGCAATGTGCAGGCCATATTGCAGTTCTTGCAATCCTGTCTGGATAAGGGATTGTCTGCCTCCACTGTGAGGGTGTACTTGGCAGCCATCTCTGCTGGTCATGTCCAGCTTCCAGAGGGTTCGGTGGGGAGACACCCCTTGGTCTCAAGGTTCATGAAGGGGGCCAGACGTCTGCGTCCAGCCAGAGCTAAGGCGGCTGTACGCTGGGATCTGGACATTGTTTTGTCAGCTCTTACTAGGCCTCCATTCGAACCCCTCGAGGCTGCTTCGTTGAAGCACCTTTCTTTGAAGGTGGCCTTTCTACTAGCAATCACTTCCACCAAGAGGGTTGGTGAGTTGCATGCTCTTTCAGTAAGCCCTGAGTGCTTCCAGATGGGGCCTGACCGGAGGAGTGTGGTTCTTCGACCAAATCCTTCCTTCTTGACGAAGGTCCTGTCTGAGGGGTACGTCAACAGTCCCTGGTCTCTATCTGCTTTCTCCCCATCTGCAGACGGGGAGGGGCACGGCTCTGCTCCCAGTGTGCTTTGCCCTGTAAGGGCTCTGCAAGCATATGTGAGTCGCACACAGTCGCTGCGCAGGACAGACCAGCTCTTTGTGTGCTATGCAGAGCGGGTCCTGGGGTCAAGTCTGTCTAAGCAGAGGCTGTCCCATTGGATTGTGGACACAATCCAGTTGGCATATGGTCTGGCTGGTAGGCCTGGGCCAGTTGGTGTGGTGGCTCATTCCACCAGGGGAATGGCCTCATCTAGAGCCCTCCTGCGGGGGGTTCCACTCTCTGAGGTGTGTGCCGCAGCCAGTTGGGCCTCATCTGCCACCTTTGCCAGATTTTATAATGTCAACGTGGCGACACCTAATGCAGTGGTGTCGGCAGTTCTGGGCAGCTCCTCCTGACCTCACAGACGAGGCGGCCAGTTCGGGCTAGGTTCTATGCTTTCAGCCTTCTTGTTGGCCTGACTGTTCCTACCTCAACCACCAGGTGAATCGGGTAATTCTATACCCACATTGGAGTGATCCAATGAGGGGAAACATAACGAAGGTTACGAAGGTAACCACGGTTATGTGACCCTATTGGATCACTCCAATCCTGTCGTGGTGCTTGAGGCGCCTCGAAATGTTCTTCAAGCAGGCGCGCGTGGGTGTGGTGTGCCTATATAGGGGAGGCCACACCCCCACGCACGCACAGGTGCGCACGGTAGTGAATCAGTTAATCCTTACCTCGAATGTATCCCTCCGCTGCGGAGTGATACCCACATTGGAGTGATCCAATAGGGTCACATAACCGTGGTTACCTTCGTAACCTTCGTTTCCTAGGCTGTGTGTTTTCCACTTCCTGTCGATTTCATTGGATATCGTTGGTCATCTGACCATTTTTATTGGATTTCATTGGATCAAATTGACAGGAAGTGGAAAACACACAGCCTAGGAAACAGGTGAATAAGAGGTATGGGTAACCCTTTTCTCCCTTTGATCATGAAATGTACAATATTGTAAAATGGCTGAAAAGTATTTCTTAACATTTGTAGGTGAACTATAATGGTCTGTGTTTGCATCTGTAGTATGTTGTTGTGTATGATGTGTGTTTGGGTGTGACGGACCCCAGGCAGAATAGCCATGCTTAGGCAAGTGCTAAAGGGGATCCATAATAAAACAAAGTAAAGTGAAGTAAAAGCGTTCCAGTGTGAGTGATAGATAGATAGATAGATAGATAGATAGATAGATAGATAGATGGAATAGAACATTCCATTCCACTGAATTACTGACATCTAAAACTACCTAGTTCAAATATATATATACTTATATAAAAACTAAACACCTATTATAAAATCACAGTCAGTTCATAATGAGACAAAATCCACCCAACTAAATATTGCACAGCAAGGAGTCCTCAGCAGCGTATAGTATAAAGGATAGAGGATATTGGGCTGATCAGTGGTGGAAAAAGTACTCAAATGTTTTAAAAGTATCAATACTGCAATGTAGAAGTACTCTGTTACAAGTAAAAGTCCAGAATTCTAAATTTACTTGAGTAAAAGTACAATGTATTGGTATCAAAATGTACTTAAAGTACCAAAGTAAAAGTACTAAAATATACAAAAGTGTATTTTTTGTAATGCTCGTTAATTCATTGTAATTGAGGAAAAGGTTTGAAATAATGAAGTCATACTGTATTGCCCAGCCTTGTGATAAATCTAATCTAGCAATACACAGTTTAACAACAGTGATAAACCAACACAATAGCCTGAAAACATCAGAATCAGCCATAGGCATTTTACAAGCTGCAAGTAATTCGAGCTGAAATCATTTATATTAAACCCATATTGCTCCAAATCATTTGCTCTACAACACAGATTACAAAATGTACGGCACCGTCTTACAACTACGAATAATTTGGTCTAACGAGTGGCCAGCATAACATTAAGTCATGTTACTGATTACTAATATAGCAGCTCTTATCCTTGAGAGTGATGGAGTGGGATGAAGAAATTGTCCTGCGTAAAACTATTGCTGATCGGTTCTCTCTCTCTCTCTCTCTCTCTCTCTCTCGCACGCACGCACGCACGCACGCACGCACGCACGCACGCACTTGCGCGCGCACACACACACACACACACACACACACACACACACACACACAGGGGTGAAAATATAATCTCTGCCTCCGGGCGTCGATTGGGTATAGCAAGGTATGGCAGCTGCCATACCTTGGCTCCAGGGGAAGAAAAGAAAAAAAAAAGTACTTTATAAAATTAATTCATGAATGTCTCTATGTCACAGCATTGATTATTATGTTATTAAATTACTGTAAAATAACTACAAATGCAAATTAGAACAAAATGATCGCTTTCATAAGGTATTATATTCTCCACAACACTTGTAATCCCCCTATCTTGACAAAATGGTACATTCCCCGGTTCAGTAGGTCAGCACAGGTGCAATGCATTATCGTTAATTAGCAGCAGTAGCGTGTTTGTTTCAAGTTGTAATACTACTATAATACTATCCACTGTTGGACTAATAATCATGCCTGTTTTCATTAAGTTCATCTTAAGGTAAGACAACACTTGTCTGTCTCATGTTTTTGCTTCCTTGTTGTGTATATGTCTATGGCCATCAAATGTGTACATGCTCACTTGCTCAGGCATAGGCTTAGGCTACTGCTGGCTTATTCTCTTCAATTTGTATTTGCTGTGTTTGGAGTGAAACTGGTCTGTCACTGGTCTGTTCATGTGATACTGTTTTGTTGTTGCATAGTAGGCTAATGAATAGATTCAGTCAAATTGATTGCTTATCACGACAGGCAGGCTATTTCTTTGTTCTGCTCTCTAACCGTGCCACTCTGAAACGGAATTGCGCATGTCAATGAAAATGACAGTTGATAATAGCACATTGTGTTGGCCAGAAGCATTAGCCACCATAGAGGCAAGGCAGACAGCTGCCTGCCCAAGTGAGCTCTTGCCTGCCCTGGCCTGAAAGACTGGGGGGCAAAAAACAAAAATGCTTTGCCCCCTCCCCGACGTCTCTGCTTAATGATAGATGGACGGACGGGGAGCAAATCACCTCCCCCCGACAACTATCCAACTGTCCATACTGTTGGATCGTCGCAAACTGCGCTGTGGCTGTGATTAGGCGACTGATATTGCTTAACAAAAGACTGGGCGAGTGGGCCGGCAGGGCAGCAATTCACGCCCTCGACCTTCACTGAAAGGAGTCTCCCATGTCTCTCCAGCTCTTTATTAAACAGAAAATGAATTTTCAGTACTCTCTCCTGATTGGCTTAGATGTTGTCACCTACCTGAAAATGTACTAGATATTCTGTTTACTAAAGAGCTGGAGAGACCCCTGTGACCGAATAAACGGTCTGTTTGGTGGCCTTTGACATTAATGCTGTCATATCATGACCTGCCATACCTTAGCTTTTGCTGAACTGACACCACTGCCTGGCCTTCCGGTCTGGCGGAGATAATCATACGCCAGCTCTACCAAAGCACAGTGATGTAAAGTAACTAAGTACATTTACTCAAGTATTGTACTTAAGTACAATGTTGAGGTACTTTTACTTTACTGGAGTATTTACAATTGTCTATACTTTTACTTCTATTCCACTATACGTCTTAGAGGCAAATATTGTACTTTTACTCCACTACAATTATTTGAAAACTTTAGTTACTTTGCAGATATAAATTATTACATTATAAAACCTACATTAATCACTTCAGCCCTATTTTATACATAGGCTATTTTCAAACATTTTAGGACTTTTACTTTTGGTACTTTAAGTACATTTTGATACCAATACTTTTGTACTTATACTCAAGTAAATTTTGAATTCCAATTTTGAATTCCATTACTATAAAATACTTCTACATTGCAGTATTGATACTTTTACTTAAGTAAAACATTTGAGTACTTTTTCCACCACTGCCAAAGCATGAAAAGAGCAATGCGTCGCCACAGTGCATCGTATCACTGCCGTGTTTCTTCTCAAGCTCATTTAGCCTCTGATGTATGTCCCTCCAATCGCTACATCCGTCAATTTATCTCAGTCGATTTGTCTCAGTCTTCTCTTTCTCTAGAAAAGGCCCAGGCACAGAATAAAGAATGACTCTGATAGCTGACCCATTTACGTTGTGATCCATCTTTGTGGCAAAAAAAAATGCCTTCTTGACTGGTTTCCTCAACCCGACCGATGTGGGTGAAACCGGAATAAAACAATTGTGTTGGAATGTGGGTGCCTGAAAAATGTTTATTGTCTTCCTCTGAAAAGCCACAATTACTGCACCTGCTGCTGTAGCTGCTTCGCTGTCTCCTCTTGCTTCATTTACCTCCAGCGGAGACGCTAATCCACTTTCCAAGGAATTGTTTTTCGTCAGTTTGGGTCCAAGTCTGATTCTTTGGCCTCTACCTCTTCTTTGCCTCCCTGGTCTGACCAGTGGTGTAAAGTAACTAAGTACATTTACTCAAGTACTGTACTTAAAGGAGTAGTTCACCCAAAAAATGACTTATTTTCTATCAATTGCACACCCCATGAAGCCTTGAATCCATGGATTTATTTTTGTTTTTGTGGCATTCCTAAACCAATAATTTGATGACCGGGTGTGTATCCGGTATAGGAGACTCAAATAATCTACTTTGTGTCTCCTACCGGATACATTAGCCGGTAGGAGACGGGAATCAAATTATTGGCTTAGGAATGCCACAAAAACAAAAATAAATCCATGGATTCAAGGCTTCATGGGGTGTGCAATTGATAGAAAATAAGTCATTTTTTGGGTGAACTCCTCCTTTAAGTACAGTTTTGAGATATTTGTACCTTACTGGAGTATTTCCAATTTTCAGTACTTTTACTTCTACTCCACTACATCTCAGAGGCAAATATTTGTAATTGGAAATGCTCAAGTAAAGTACAAATACCTAAAAATTGTACTTAAGTAAAGTACTTGAGTACATGTACTTAGTTACTTTCCACCATTGCTCTCCACGACCTTGTCCTTGACCCGTGGTAGGTCCACGTAGAGGGTCCACATTACTGATGTGGTCCGCCAATGTGGCATCAAGTTTGCATTCTTGTGTTGAAGCTGTCCAGGGCCTTTTCCTAAGTACTGTCAGCGTCCATGTCTCGACCCCATTGAGCAGAACCGATTCCACTGTAGCCACGAAAAGCCGCCTTTTGTCAGACTTCCACACTCTCCTCTTCCCATGCAGTGCATTCCATGCAAGTGCCCTCTGTCGAAGGCAGTCCAGACACTAGTGTTGATTTTGACAGCAAATTTTGTTTCAGTTTTAGTCATAGTCCTTTGAATCAAATTCCATTTACTTTTAGTCATATTTTAGTCATCTGAAATGTTTTACTTTTAGTCTAGTTTAGTCGACTAAATATCATAAGATTATAGTCAACTAAATATGCAGTTGATTTAGTCAACTAAAATGTTTTTTTGGCGGTGCCTTGATGGGCGTCGTAATGGCTGATTTTGCACTTGGTTGCATGCTGAAAATAGCCGATTTACAAGCTCACAACGCGTCACGTTGTGAGCTTGTAGATCTGCTATTTTCAGAGTTTAATTAGTCTTTATTTAGTTTTCGTCAGTGGAAAAAAGGTACAGTAGTTGACAATCATTTTTCGTCAGTTTTAGTCGACGAAATCAACACTGCCAGACACCAGAAAACGTTTGTCCTCCGTGTTAAAATGCCATTACTTTTGTTTTCTTAACGTTAGCTACACCTGCGGAGGCATCAGCGATGGTATTTTTCGAGAATAAATTATGTTGCTTTTCTCACATTTTTCACCCTCAGTCAACAGAGCTTTCTTTGTTTTTGTTCTCTCTTTTTCTCCGGGCATTTGCCCAGTTGCCAGATGGCCAATCTGTCACTGAACAGCAAACAAGTGTAAATACTGTATTACCCCTGACCATCTGATGATTCATTACGACAGGCCTTTATAGTGGCATATTAGTGAAAAGCCAGGGCAGCAACCTAGAAGAGAGGCATGCTTGTGACTGGAAGGTTGCAGGTTCAAATCCTCAAGCCAGAAGTGGAGATAATCTGGTCAGGGAGGGCGAATGGAAGACTTTACTTTACAAATACTGTCAAGCCATTGAGGCCTGTGAGCAAGGCACACAACCTCCACATGAGCAGATGGAGCTGCTCAGTGGCCAACAGTAATGGCCCTTTAACTCTGACCGCTGCAAGGTTATTATAGTTGACTAAAACTACCGAAATAACTAAAACTATTATTGGGGGGAGAAAACAAAACAAAAAACATTTTTAGTTAAATGACAACCCATTTTCAACCTAAAAAAAACCCTGCCTACCAGTGACTTAGTTGGTAGGCAGGTTTGGTCATTTCAAACAACAATGGCTTCTATCTATTATGTAGCATGCTGACTTTGCAGAAACAGAAAGTCAGCAGTTTCTATTAGCTTCGATGCCCCATGGATGATGTCATTGGAAGGCGGTAAAATGGTCAATTATATGAAGATTGAAAGGTTGAAAATGGGTGAAAAGGTCCTTCAACAAAAAAAACAATACAAAATATAATATACAAAAAAAAAAAACTAACTGAAACTGTACTGTGTTTTTCCAAACTAACTAAAACAAACTAAAATCATCCAATATTTCAATTGCCTAGAGGGACGACCGTGGACGTCACAAACCTAACATCCGAGGCACACAGTTGCTCGGATCCGCAACAAATATGGCACGAACACTAGAGGTCTGCCATTAGAATAGTCAGTGGTGTAAAGTAACTAAGTACATTTACTCAAGTACTGTACATAGAGTACAATTTTGAAGTACTTTTGCTTTACTGGAGTATTTCCAATTGTCTATACTTTTACTTCTACTCCACTACATCTCAGAGGCAAATATTGTACTTTTACTAGTAACTTTAGTTACTAGTTGTAAATGATTACATTATAGAACATACATTAACCACTTCAGCCCTATTTCATACCTAGGCTATTTGAAAATAGCAGATCTACAAGCTCCCAACGCGTCGCGACGCGTTGTGACCTTGTAGATCTGCTATTTTCAAACATTTTAGTACTTTTACTTTTGGTACCTTAAGTACATTTTGCAACCAATACTTTTGTACTTTTACTCAAGCACATTTTTTTATTCCGGACTTTGACTTGTAACTGAGTAACTTCTACATTGCAGTATTGATACTTTTACTTAAGTAAAACATTTGAGTACTTTTAACACCACTGAGAATGGCCCCCTAGAGGGAGGGGCCCCACGGTCGTACTGGCTGGTCAGCATTCAGCGGGAAAGAGCCGTCAGCCTAATGGTTGTAACTGGTCAGACTGTGGTTGTACTGGTCAGCGTGTCAGAGCGGGACACAGTTGGTCAGCTGGGCGTACAAAAGCTAGAGCATGAATTTCCCCCGAACGACTGAAACGTTTAAAATTCACAAACCAACATGCATAATTCATGTCCCAGTGGGGACTGGGGAAGGAACTTAATGAGCTATCAATGTCAACTTCTCTGAAATAGAAGTGTAATAAAGGGGAACATATAAAGTGGGCTCACAGTGGGGAGGAGCGGGGGATTGAAGCACACCCATGGGAGACGAGCCTTTATCTGCCCCCTGCCCCCCCTTTAACTGAGACATTAGACCACATCCCGGGAAAAGTGCCTTTTCAGAAGCAATTTTAAATATTTTGTATCTTTTGTTGCGACTTTTGAGTTGAATTGCCAATATGGCCAATGGAATACAACCACCCTAAGGGCTACTAACCATTGAGTGTCCCGAGTAGACCTCTAGACCTACTGCACATGTACACAGAGATGCTACCTTGAAACGCATTACAAATCTGAGGCTTTTTTTGGTATATTATTTAAATAGTTTTGAGGAAAAATGCTGCTATTTGTCCGAAAGTGACTGCAAAAGATTGCTATTTGTCTCAAAAAGCTTTAGAATATCTGTATCACATGTATATATAACGATGCAATGTGACATAGCTCTGTTTAACACAACGCTGTACCCCCTCCAACTGTACACACTTTCCCCATTTTCAACTGTTTTTATTAGATTTTGACACATTGCTTTGGCAATGTAAACGTATATGTTTCCTCATGCCAATAAAGCTCCATTGAATTGAGTCTTCAATGATGCGTAGCCTGCAAGCTATTTCAGACAGATACATTCAGGCTTAATATGCATGTGCAGCACTATGTGGGCGATGAATTGTATGTCAGTGGTTCTCAAAGTGGGGTCCATCACAATCATTTTAAGCTTTTATACTTTGTCCATTCAAAAATAGCAGATATACAAGCTCATAGCGCGGCAGTTGTAGTTATAGATAGCTAACCCAACTTCACTGAATCCATTGGAAAAATGTTGTCCTTTTCCTGAAAAATGATGATTTTGGACAAGGTTTCCGCCCCGACAGTGAGGATATAATTATTAGATGAGAAGTGTCTCTAACGTTAGGCGGGGTTAGGGGCCAAAGGAGCAATAAAGGTCTTTTCACCGTGACCAATAGAGGATTTAATGATCCCAGGGATCCCATGATTTCGGCGCCGTCGGGTGGACACCTCGTATGTCCAACACCGTTCAGCAAACGGAGAAAAAAGAAGTACCATGTGTTCCAATGGATGCAGTGTAGTTATCATTTAGTCACAAGCTCTTGTTTATACTTTGCATTGGTTCAAAATTAGTAAAACCCGCAGACACACAAAACGTTCTCAAAGATAGTCAAAATAGCAGATTTGTTGCATCGCAACTCGTTTCAGCATAATCTTTGACTGCACTTCCTGTAGAAATGATAATCGCGTTAGTAAAGTATTCAATCAAGCAAACAAAACAATCAAACACTCTTCTGTGAAAAAATAATGCCTTAAATTACAGGGGGGAGGGGGGATATGGAGATGCAAGGTTTCTGCCCGACGGCGTTCACAGTTAACGATCCCAGGGCAAACGCTGGAACGGCTCGACAGAGCGCGCCAAATCAGACATAACTCTGACAAGTAATTTGGTCTACTACACCTCGAGCAATCACCGGACGCCTATATCTGACCACTTGAGATTTATCCCTGTTTGTAGCCTTTCCTGGCCTAATGGAGATTATATAAACGCCATCAGCCAGGTGAATCATTATGGACCATTATGGGACCCCACCAACCCGACATACATTTTTAACCCCCGGCATCCCATTATATTCTATAACATATCAAGTTCACACTGGGGGCATGTGCACTGCAGGGTTATGTCCAGTGGTGGGGAAAGAGTGTCTCGCCGATCGGTCCAAAGTGTTTTTGATTGATCGAATACTTTTATTAACACGATTATTAACAGTACAGGAAGTACTTTAAGAAATGCTAAAAGGATAACACAAAACGCCCCAGGGGCGTGTTACCATGGTAGTCCATATAATACACACAATACATATTGGAATAAACCTCAGTAGAATCATTACAGAGAAAGGTGGGGAGGGAGCGGGGGGTAGAGTATTCTACTATGAAGGTGTTCAAGGAGTTAAACTATGTTCACTTGAATTTTGGCTCAACAGTGCCAGAGATTAGCTGTTCACAGACACTGTGAACAACTAATCTCCAACACTGTTGCACGCACACTCCTGGGAAGGCCAAGCAAGAACCTCTGCCCCAAATGTGTAGTAATGTGTAGAAACCTGTTCTATAGAAACTACATACAATAATCATATTGTCGTATGTATCATTCAAGAAGAGTGTTGCTCAAAAGGTGTGAAACTAGCAGATCTACGAGCTCACAATGCGTTATAATTATAATAACTAGTCCATACCTGTCATTTACACCAACCATCCATCCGGGCTATGGGACTGCATCCACTACTATATATATCCCATAGTCTGCGAGGACCGTTAACAAAAACGCTAATAAAAAGCTTAAGTTTGGGAAGAAATTGGTCAACCCACTGAGGAGAAAGCGTGGTTACAGACAGAGGTTTCTTCATTTATAGTAAGACTAGTCCATACCCGGGGATGTGATACTCAAAGTATTTGCAGACTTTGGCTTATGCGCTGTGTACACAATAATAATAATAATAATAATGAATTGCATTTTTATGGCGCTTTTCTAAGTACTCAAACTCACTCAAAGCGCTCTTACAATGGTTCATTCATTCATTCAGGGAGGGGACATTGGGAGGTACAATGTATGCTTAGTTAAACTTTTGGAGAGGAGGCTGCTCATTTGATCACAGCTGTGTGTAACAACCCGATCATTTACTTGCCGTTGAGTCGTAAGTCGTTGGCACAACCATGAGAAGTTAATGCGTACATTGTTTTTGCTAAGGCAAGCTATTTGTTAAATAACACAACATTCGAACATTACACTTGTGAATAAATGTTCTGAGCGCGTGCTATGGATTTGATATCCAAAGCCCTCTCCTGCTCATAAAACTAATTGTGTGGACACGGCTCAAAAATCTAAGTCCTTTCTAACTGTAGCACTGTCTGTACTGCTGCCGTTCTTCTCTGCGTGCCGTAGTGTGTGTTTACTGTAGCCCCGTTAGCCACCGACTGGGACCGTAACCGTGACAACAGAGCAGATCCCATAGCCGCCGGGACCGTAACCGTGACAACATAAGCTAGCCGCGCATGCGCAGAAACTCCGAATATCCGCTGAATTCACAAAAGCCCTAATAAAGAGGCTACATTTCGGGAAACTCACTGTTTTCTTATGATAAAGGTCAATGCCCGTGTGCAAGTTCAGATCAATTACTCAACCCACTGAGGAGAAAAATGCGGGTCAGACGGACTGACACCCCGAGGTTCCTTGAATTAATAGTAGGAAGGTACAGTAGGATAAAAAAAGGAATGGTTTCGACATACAAGGTTTCCACCCGGACAGAGATGATATCATATACTGTACAACTGTGGGTTGAACACAAATTGTTTTTTGACCCAGATAGCGTCTTTGGGAAGAGAGAACATTGTCTCCGGTTAAAAATAAAACGCCCAGCGCTCACAGCGTTTTGTAAAAAGGAAAAGGTCAACAACTCCTCCCGGACTCACAGAGGGCCCAGAGTGACGCAGAGGACATTTGACACAATGGTTAAGTAGAATTTACAGCTTTCTGGGCAACCGGAGCACATTATTTCACACTGCTAGTTGGAGCTGGGCTACTATCTACAGCCCTGGGCTTTCACACAGTGAGTGGTGGAAGAGGTACTAAAGAATCTTGACTTAAAAGAGCACTTCACCCATTTTCCACCTTATCTTCACATAATCGATCCTCACTAAGGCTTAATGCAATTTCTGTCTACTCACCCCGCATCTTA
This sequence comes from Gymnoscopelus microlampas, assembly GCF_963454915.1. Lineage (NCBI taxonomy): Eukaryota > Metazoa > Chordata > Actinopteri > Myctophiformes > Myctophidae > Gymnoscopelus > Gymnoscopelus microlampas. Next base: position 8,699,338 of record NC_139941.1, on the reverse strand, counting down.
TTGGTGGGCTATGGACAGCCTACCAGTGACATCATCGATGGGGATTCTAATCAAAGTAGAAGCTGTCACATGATTACAATGGAGTAAAAAGTACAGTGTTTGCCTCTCAGATGCAATTGAGTAGAATTATATAAATAGAAAAATGGGAACACGCAAGTCAAGTAAAAGTACCTCAAAATTCTACTTAAAATACAGTACTTGAGTAAATGCACCTAGTTACTTTTGCTGTCGGGTGGAAACCGCATATGTCCCAAACAAAAAACTGTTGCATTCAAATTCAAAAATAGACCTGTAGACCTGCTTTTTTTTGGGCTATTTTTTAGCTTAAACCTGCTATTTTTGATGCCTTTGTGTGACACTGTAGTATGATCAAATAAGGGCATTAATTTACAGAAAATAATATGGAGATAGGAGGTTTCAACATGATTCCATGCTATCTCCAAGCCCTGGGCGATCAGCCTTCTTTCTGTCTTTCCTCTGGTGGCGGCAGCAGCAGCAGCAGCAGCAGCAGCAGCAGCAGTATTGCTGGCACACGGTCCACAGTTCTTTCATAACAGCAGCCCTCTTGGGGATACAAAAGCCTCTTGAATTATGAAACAAAAGATATGTTAAGTGCTTCGTGCAGACCCACTCGTCTATGAAGTCGTTCTGAATGTGCTGTTGCTGTTAATTAATCATAGGAGCGTCTTAAATCCGGGCTCGTTCCAAAATGAAAAAAGAGGGGACGGAAGAGGAAAACTCACGGCTGTCCGTTTTATATACTGTACCAGTGGTTCTCAAAGTGGGGTCCAGGGACCCCCCCCAGGGGTCTTTGAAGGGGGTCCGTTACAGGTGGTACTCAGCTAAATTATTGACGTTGCATCAAAATCAGTTAAACCACTTTTCACCCTATATAGATAAAAAACGCTAACATTTCGCCAACATTTTTTTTTTTACATAAATCTTGTATTGGGGTTATGGGGGTTCACTTTTTTTTTTTCAGATGGGGGTCTGCGGTCAAATATATTAATTTGGGGGTCTTTGAAATTAAAAACAGTTTGAGAAACACTGACTTACACCTTATTAACAGAGTGAGAAGCCTGGATGATGGTTATTTGTCACAAAATTATATACATAGATTACACACGGCTGTGAGATTTTTACTACTACTTACGCACACTACAGAAAAAGGCTCCTTAACCCTAAACCTAACCCCTAAATGCCTAATCCTAACCCTGAGTCTAAGCCTGAATCTTTTCCTAATTGTAACCTTGGCTGTGAAAATCTGTCTTAGCCATGAAAATAACCATATTCCTCAAGGGGACGTTTGTCTGGTTTTACTAACCTTGAGAGGACATCTGGTCCCCACGTGGATAGCAATTCTAGTGAGCACGCACACACAGACGCGCGCACACACACGCACACGCACACACGCACACGCACATACTCGCACTCACCAGTGTAAAGTAACTAAGTACATTTAGTCAAGTAGTGTATTTGAGTACAATTTTGAGGTCATTTTACTTTACTGGAGTATTTCCAATTTTCAGTACTTTTACTTCTACTCCACTACATCTCAGAGGCAAATATTGTACTTTTACTCCACTACAATTATTTTTAAAACTTGAGTTACTAGTTACTTTGCAATTATCAATTATTATATCATAAAACATACATTAACCACCTTAGTCCAATTTTATACATAGGCTATTTGAAAATAGCCGATCTACAAGCTCACATGCGACGCGTTGTGAGCTTGTAGATCTGCTATTTTCAAACATTTTAGTACTTTTACTTTTGGTACTTTAAGTACTTTTTGATACCAATACTTTTGTACTTTTACCCAAGTAATTTTTTTATTCCGGACTTTTACTTGTTACGGAGTATTTCTATATTGCAGTATTGATACTTTTACTTAAGTAAAATTTCGGAGTACTTTTTCCACCACTGACACTCACACAGTGTTTCTCAGTTAAAAAATGACGTCAACATGATGTTACATGTGGCAGTTATATGAAATATGGAGATACGAGGGTTTCGAATCCCGTGGTGCATTTGCCGGGCGTCTATACAAACACAATTGGCCCGCGTTCAAGGGGAGGGAAGCCGGGGGCGGGGTGGGTGATAATTTGTTACTGCACGTAATCCTATGACCTGTCAGGCAGGGAGTGTTGGGCGGGGAGGAGCAGGGACGAAATCTCTACGTCCTCCCGGTGGGGGCTCCTCACTGGCAGCTGAGCCAGTAGGATACATCAGCATGACAACACACAGACGTGTGTGTGGGGAGGAATCATCAAATTGGGGAGAAAAAAGGGTTTAAAAAAAAGACAAAAGAGGGGCCATATTTGAAAATATGAAAATACCTTGCGGCCGACTGCACCTGCTGGACCACAACAAAGTCACATACAAATCAATCATATTCATATTACAGATTTTTTTATTGAACTACAGTTGCAATATCAATAGTCTTTTGCAGGCAGTGTGGCCAAATTGTGAGCCACTCATCTGTGCTGTGAACAAAATCAATCAATGAAGACTTTTCAGCATTTTGCACATGCATGCACATTGCTATTACGTATATTTACAACCGCATCGGTTGTCTGTTGTTCAAATGGCAGTGTAGCCAAACGTAAGCGGCTATGAAAAGCTCTCTACTTTCACACGGAACAAACAGTTAGTCCAAGCAGTCCTTAGAAATTCTACTGAGAAACAGCCTGCCTAGGATAATTTCAAAACGCTCAGAAACATCATTGTATTAATTCCACATAATTATCCTGGTGGGCCATAACTATTACATTTGATGAAGGAAGCCTCTGGCTATATCAAATCAGCCCTTGTGCCATTATTGGCTTCCGGGGCACTTTTCTGGTTCAGTGTGTTTTTTACAATACATGCAACAGGCTCTATTGAGAGCTGCAATATTGGAAATAAATTGGGCCTCTTCCTTACTTCCTTCACAGGTGTTGCCAATGATACCAATGAAGGCTCTGTTCCATTCTGGTCAATCAGAGTCAGGGTGCTGATGTTGTGCATGTTGTCTCACTGGAAACACTCTGCTACACCAGTGGGTCTCAAAGTGTGGTCCAGGGACCCTCATGGTTCCTTGACGGGGTTCCAAATGGCCCCTTACGGGTGTGTAACTCTGAGAGTTATGGGGGTCCTTGAAATCAAAAAGTTTGAGAACCACTGGGCTACACTACATTAGTCTTAATTAGTATAATTGGTAAGACCTGTGAAGGAAGTAAGGAAGAGGCCCAGTTTCTTTCCAATATGGCTGCTGTGCATAGACCCTATATCCTATCCTATGAATGCATATTTTATTTGACAGAGTTATCATTGATCTGTCTTTGTAACTCCATCAGTTCCGCTAGCAGTTGGACGTGTAGCCTACAAGAACATAATAGTGTCTCCAGAGAACAAGGGGTAAGAAGCAATATGCCAGTCTGTCAGCTGAGGGGTGATGGTGATCGGGCCAAGAAAATGAACCCTTTGTGTGGATAGAACTGAAACCACATGAACCCAAAAAATAGCCGATCTGCAAGCTCAAAATGCATTGCAACGCGACACTTTGTGAGCTCGTAGATCTGCTGTTTTTGGAGAAGAGATTTGGAGGACAATTCTACGATGAATTGTGATTATTGTGAGCATTCTTTTTTATTTTTGAACGATTATCGTCCGATTGTTGCCTGTTTAGCTGGCATTTTACCTGTTAACCCAACCACCAAATCCTCCTTTTCCTACAGTAATCAGTGGAGGACAAAGTACTCAACTCCGGTACTTGAGTCAAAGTGAGCTGTAGATACTCCTGGTGAAGTATTATTCAATTACTAAGTGAAAAAGAAGTTTACTTGAGTGGAAGTACTGGAGTACTTGCTTTTTTAAATCCTCACATATTCAGAAATGTCCAAATGCATTTTCTACCCCAAAAATCAACGATTTTCCAGAAATTCAATAATAGTGAAAATAGCAGATCTACACGCTCATAACGCATTCCATCAAAACGTGTTTTGAATAGCAGATCTACACACTCATAACACATTCTATCAAAACGTGTTTTGAACTTGTAGATCTGCATTAAATTTGAAATTGGTGGGCTTAATTCATAATACTAGAAGTTCGGGCCGCTGCGCGGCCCTCACATCTAGCGTCCGCGCGACGTCGCACTGTGTAGGTGTGTACATGTAGTGTGCAAGGAAGTAGTAGTGTTGAGTAATGTGATTGAGGCAAGAGAAGTATTGGGTATGAATGTAGGCGGGTTGTTGTTGATTGAAATGAGATTGCATTGTTTGTTAGATAGCATGGTTTATTGGCATGGTGTGATGTCGGACAGTGTTGGTGGCAACATGTAAATGTGAGAAAGGCAAAATAGCAGTGAAATGAAATGACATCCAGAATAACATTAACAGTGAAGCATTAATCAGGAGCAGGTGTACAGTATGTTGCATTGGGGGGAGAATACAAACAAAGGCAATGGCAATTATGTTGAAGAATGAAGGTCATTTGTCACTATGCAATCAGGGAGTAGCAGCACATGCAAAGTGTTTGAATGAGCATGTTTGGATTAATAAAAGAGTTCGGGATAAACAACGTTGTCAGTAATTCCCTCATCATTGTTCACAATGAAAACTTTGACGGCGCTGGCTCTCTTTCCCCTGGAGAAGGCTGTGTAGAGTTGGCCATGAGCGAACACAGGTTGAGGCAAGTAGATGCCAACTCGTTCGTTCTCTTGCCCCTGCCCCTTATTGATGGTAACAGAGAAAGCTAAGCGGATAGGGAACTGTCGTCTGATGAAGGTGAAGGGAAGCTCCTCATCTCTGTCATAGTGAGGTATCCTTGGGAGGAAGATTTTTTCACCCCTGTTTGTGCCAGCTGCAATCTCACACTCAATGATTTTGTCCATCATCTGCAGTACCACCATTCTGGTGCCATTCTTGAGAGTGCGGTCGGGACCTGCTTGCAGGTTTCTCAGCAGCATGACTGGGGCTCCTACTTTCAACTTGAGGTTATGATCAGGCATTCCAGAGGGTGTCAGTGAATTGAGGAATTCCACAGGCATGGAGTCCTTGTGGTCGTCCTCCAGAATTGTGTCGGCTGAAAAGTAGACTCTCTGTTCTGTAGGGAAGTCTGCCAGGCATATGTTGTTGATTTCTCTAATGTCATTATTCAGAGGAGTGTATACAGTGCCATTGAGAAGGTTGTCTTTGTTGACACATCCAGTTTGCAAGTCAGGAAAGGTGAATGAAATGAGAGTTTGGAGATCGTGAACCAAGTGGTGGGGTTGAATGCGGACCTGCCATTCTGTGTCCTCCTCGTGTGGGAGTGTTCCTTCCCCTAATGCAAGGAGATAGTGGGAGAAGTCCTTCTCTGCTGCGTGTGTTCTCATGTTGAGGTTTAGCTTGTGGTGTTTCATGTGAGGATAGAGTGTTGACATCTGGATGCATGCTGAAACTATCTGGGGCCTGCCTGCTCTTTTGATAACGGGGAGGGTTTGCCTTGGGTCTCCACCCAGGAGGACAGTTTTGCCACCCCAAGGCTGCTGTGAGTGCATGAGATCCCTCAGTGTTCTTTCCACACACTCGACGTTAAAGCGGTCAACACTGAAAATCTCGTCCCAGATGATTAAGTTGCTGTCTTTAATGAGCTTGGCCAGATTGGACTCTGCGTTGATGGCACAGACAGAGTCTTGGAAAATGGGGATTGGGATCTTAAATCGTGAATGAGCGGTCCTACCACCCTCCAGGTTCTGTGCTGCCAAGCCTGTGCTGCCCACATAGTTGGATTGTTCCGTAATGGCAACAGGCACTGAAGGTTTTGAGTGGGACAGGATCTTTTGAAAGTTTTGATGTTTCCCAGGGGAACATGACGGCCTTGCATGAAGTGCAGATACAATCCATTGCAGGTGTGGGAAAGGCAACTATTTCTGTGAGTTGTTGTGGCTGTGTCCACGCTCTTCTGAAGTGTTTATCCTTTGGTTTTGTCCTTTGTGATGGATGAGAGTGTGTTGTGTATTGATGGTCCTCATAGCGGCGTTCTGCGAAGAGAGAGATGGACAGCATGCATGATTAGGCAGTTGTGAAATGTGTGCGTAACATAGTAATTGTAATATTCTGTGTAGATGTAAGGAAAAGGAATGTGAGAGATTGGGTGATAGAATGCATTGGAGGGATTATGGGGTAAATCAAAGCACTTACTTTTGGCGGGGGGCGTCTGTAAGGAGCGAGTTGTCCTTCTGCTGGCGCGGTTGCTGTCACTGCGGTTAGCTGAGAAGTGGAGACAGTTGTGTGTGGGCAAAAAGGAATTAGCCGGGATGTTGTGGTATGCAGTTTGTGGTTGAGAGTATTTGTGACATTGAAGAGCGTTTGCGGCTGCATTTGCGCGAGCCACACGCTGGCGAGTGGCATTGCGTGTGCGTTTGCCCAGCATAGCTTTTTTGCGTGGTCCCATGGCTGCGTGCGAAGTTGTGGGTACTGTGTAGTAAAGTTTCCTGTTGTCTCTGTGTCGTTCTGTGTACTGCGTAGTAAAGTTTCCTGTTGTCTCTGTGTCGTTCTGTGTGCTCTGCGGGGGTAGGGGCTACGTGCAGTAGAGGGGGTAGGGGCTACGTGCAGTAGAGTTGCAAGGCAACAACACGTGGACGTGTGTGGCATTGGTAGCGTCGCTGAGGACACTGGCATTGGCCAGGGCATCCAGGTCCTTTATAGTGATGGCTGTGCCCCTGTCATTATGGTGATGTCAGATAGTGTCAGACATCTCCATATATGGAGCTGCCTATATCAGTTATGCCCAAATATGGGACCGTGATGGCTGTGCCCCTGTCATTATGGTGATGTCAGATAGTGTCAGACATCTCCATATATGGAGCTGCCTATATCAGTTATGCCCAAATATGTGGGTTCTCTGATGTCAGACCAAAATAAGCACCCGTAAGTGAATTTCGCGCTGGGGAAGAGATTTGCATAGTATTGGGGCATAATGCGTTTCATATTTATTGTACATCATGGAAGTAGAGTAACGGTATGGGAAGCAGCCGGTTCAGAGGCAGAATATTGAGGAATTTTGGGGTAAAATGTGGAGTTAGTTGGGCCATGTGTGTGCGTGGAGACCGCGCACACACACATGTGTAGCCCCATGAGTTTGGCCGTCAATTATAGGTGCAAGATACCCCCCCCCCCCCCCCCCCACAAAAAAAAAAAAAAAACTACAAACATTATTTTTGTTTAGTTTTTTTTCAGTCAGTACTCAAGTAAATGTACTTAGGTACTGTCCACCACTGTACACTGTGTACAACAACAACACTCATTATACACAGCATGCATTATGTACATCACTATAAACATTCATACACGTTGCTACATTGTTTGTTGCTTTTGTTTGTTAGAGCTCAAACTGCCATTAATGCCTTTCTTCTACCGTCTCTATAAAGGCCTCCATTGTGTTTGTTACACCCACATCATTAACTGTGCTGTCTGACGCAGCCGTCGTCAAGTTTAACGGCCCAATAGCGTTTTTTTAGTGACACCTCACCGTGCCAGGTTCACTTTCAAATTGAATTTAATTAGCGAGTGGTATCTAAAGTGGGAAGAATAAAAAAGGAAGAATAAAATAGCGCGTTGTTTTTCCAAGGTTTTAAGAGAACCGAACAGTAACTGTCTCTCACACACACACACACACACACACACACACACACACACACACACACACACACACACACACACACACACACACACACACACACACACAGCCGAGAAAAGAAAAGTAAAGAAAAGAAGGCGTCAGAATGCCGTCTTCAGAAGTCTGTCGCAGCTCGACCTCAGCTCCCAGACGCGGCATGCCTTTTTCACTCCCGTATTATCCTTTCTGTCAGGCAGACACCTCGTATCTCCATATTTCAACTTTCGTATGTATTTTTTTCCCCCCTTCCTTCATCGTACACAAGTTTCACGCAAAAGCAGCGAAAATAGCCGATCTACGTGCGCTGTGAGCTTGTAGATCGGTTATTTTTCACTACTTTTGACAACGTTTGGAAAGTGAAAGCGGTGGTGGAAAAAGTACTTAAGTAAAAGTATCGATACTGCAATGTAGAAGTACTCTGTTACAAGTAAAAGTCCGTAATTAAAAATTTACTTGAGTAAAAGTGCAAAAGTATTGGTATCAAAGTGTTCTTAATGTACCAAAAGTAAAAGTACTAACATGTTTGAAAATAGCAGATCTACAAGCTCAGAACGCGTCACAATGCGACGCGTTGTGAGCTTGTAGATCGGCTATTTTCAAATAGCCTATATAAAATAGGGCTAAAGTGGTTAATGTATGTATTTGTAGTGTAATAATGTATATCTGCAAAGTAACTAGTAACTAAAATGTTCAAATAATTGTAGTGGAGTAAAAGTACAATATTTGCCTCTGAGATGTAGTGGAATAGAAGTAACTGTATGGACAATTGGAAATCCAGTAAAGTAAAAGTACCTCAAAATTGTACTTAAGTACAGTACTTGAGTAAATGTACTTAGTTACTTTACACCACTGAGTGAAAGTGGTTAAGAGTGTCTGTGTTTTTTTAATGAATATGGAACCAATGAAAAGTATCAACAAGAGGCTTGTGACTAAATATTAACTACAGTATTTTTTTCCCCATTTCCTGAAAAGTAACACTTTTGGACATACAAGGTTTCGGCCCGACAGCGGCGATATATTCAACGCATCAACGCATCTCTCTCCTCATTTGCACTTCAATGTGTGTTTGATCTCCATCAGCCAGGCGGCTTAAAAGCGGCAGCAGCCGCAGCCATGGCCGTTTGTGGCTGTTTTTAATGCGCATACAACTGTACCTCGTTATACTCCCCCCCACCCCCCTGTTTGTAATTAGTTAATTGCAAAGACATGTGTGTAACATCCACTTCATTAGCATCAGTGGTGGAAGAATATACGGTACTCAGATATGTTTTTTTTTTACTTAAAGGGATAGTTCACCCATCGATTCTATCGATTAGTCACCCCATGGAGACTTGAATTCATGGATATTTTTTTTGTTTTTCACATTCCTGAGCCAATAATTTGATGACCAGCCGGTCATCAAATTATTGGCTTTGGAATGCGACAAAAACAAAAAGATATCCATGAATTCAAGTCTCTATGGGGTGACTAATTGATAGAAAAAAAGGAAATTTGGGGGTGAACTATCCCTTTAAGTAAAAGGGCCTGTATTCAAAATTGTACTTGAGTAAAAGTACAAAAGTATTGGTATCAAAATACACTTGCAGTCCCAAAATAAAAAAGTTAAAAAAATGTTTTTATCTACAAGCTCACAACGTGTCGCAATGTGACGCGTTGTGAGCTTGTAGATCGGCTATTTTCGAGTAGCCAAAGTAGCCTATTAAACAGGGCTCAAGTGGTTAATGTGTGTTTTGTATTAATAATCTAAATCTACACAGTAGCGCGCAACTAAAGATGTCACATAATTGTAGAGGAGAACGAATATTTAAAATGCAATATTGTCCTCTGAGACGTACGTAGTGAAGTAGAAGTACGAAGTCATATTGCAAAATTGACATACTCTAGTAAAGTAAAAGTACCTGAACATTGTACTGAAGTACAGTTTTTAGTTACTTTCCTCCACTGACTAGCATTGTCCCTGTGCCTGACACATTGGTAGCCTACGGATGCCACTTCGGTGCCACTGGGGCTGTTTGTGTGGATCTAGTCATGATGAAACCTGTGTTTTCAATGCAACGATGGGACGACAACAATGCAACCTGTCCTCAGCTCAACTGCTGTTTGATTGGCTGTTTGTGTTGTGTTGTTTTCCTCCTGCATAATACAGCAACCGTGCCCACGCCAATGTCTTTAAAACACTGAGGATGCCCGGGTGAGCTGAAAGCAGCTAGATCCAGACGGCAGTACCTACTGTACCATTTGAATCCAGTTGTTCTCAAACATTTTCATGTCAAGGCCCCCCCAAATTGATATGTATTTGCATCAGCAATTTTATTTTTTTCAAAATGATTCCATAGTTTTCCATAAAACGAATTCTAGAAAATAGCAGATCTACAAGCCCTATACCACGTGTCCCGCGATGTGACACACTGTGAGCTTGTATATCGGCTACTTTTGAATAAGCCAAAGCATAAAATATAGCATTTAAAGGAGAATTCGGGACTAGCCTTATTCTTACCTTTATCTGATGTTGTTATAATCCTAAGAACTAGCGGTACAGCAGAACATTTTCGTAACTCCATCCCAAGTCCACCGCAGCTAAAAAAAACGTGAGCGGATGGTCCTTGCTCTAAATTTGCATTTATTTATCGCTCGAACATTAATTAATTCATTATGTGACGTTCATAATGACATAGACCTCGCCACAGTGTTTTTGTCCCAAATGATCCACCGTAGTGTTTGCAAGCGGACTTGGATTAAATCACCGCGTGAAATCTCGTCTTGCGCCCCATTCCGGAGGGGCGCATCTAACACAAACACTGTGGAGAGTTTTCTGTCAATAGGAATGTCAGATATCTACAAAAAAAGAAAATGTTTCGAGCGATAAAAATACGCGATTTAGCGCAAGGACCATTTTTCGCGTTTTCAGCTGCAGTGGACTCGGGATGGAGTTAGGAAAATGCTCTACTGTTCCACTCGTTCTAGGATATAAAAACACAGGGGAGGGCAACTTTGATGATGCTAGATTGGCTATTTTTGAAATTTTTTAATTGAAATCCTGTTTTTTTATATATATTTTTGAATTGGAATCCTAAAAAGTATTTATTTTTTGTTTTACATTTTATTTAATTTGTTATACTTATGTCAACATTATGAACTTAAATACAAATATATTGGACATAAAAAAGACAATAGAATTTTAATAGTAGTCATTAAGCTACTAACATAGACATGTTTGGAATTGTAACAGCTGAAATCAATAATAAAGTAATCCGAAATTAACCTGCGGGCCGCATTAAGTGAAGGTGGGGGCCGCATTGTGCCCCCCGGGCCGCCAGTTGCCCATGTATGTAATAACATCAGATAGAGGTAAGAAAAGGGCCGGAATTCTCCTTTAACTGTTAGGCCACTTGGTTACTTTCCATCACAGTTTTAATCACAGAGGGAATGCAGCCAGGCTGAAAGCGGCCGTATCCAAACAGCAAGTACCTACGCCGGGTCATTTAATCTCCTCCACACACACACACTCTCCTCCTTTTAATTCCTCAAAGTATTTCATATAGATTTAGTCATAAGCCCCGATCGATACTGCCCTGTGAGATTTGTGTATAGGCCGTTTAAAGCCCGGTTTATACTTCGTCGCACAACAGTGCACCCTAAAAGTAGCCGATCTACAAGGTCTTGTAGGTCGGCTGTTTTTAGGCGCGCGACACCGTCGTGTTACAGAGCATAAATTGTAGGGCTTAAAGGAGCACTTCACCTGTTTTCAACCTCATCTTCATATAATTGGTCCTCACTAATGCTCATTATAAGATGGCACGAATTCGGTCCACTCACTCTGTGTCTCGATGGGGATTCCAAGCTAATAGAAACTACAGCCTTTCTTTTCCTGGTAAGTTAAAGGGATAGTTCACCCACAAAATGTATTTTTTTTATCGATTAGTCACCCCATGGAAATTTGAATTCATGGATATTTTTTGCGTTTCTGTCACATTCCTAAGGCAATAATTTGATGACCAGCAAACCGGGCCGGTAGGCAGCGGTTCCGGTAGGAGATACAAAAGAGACTCTGTCTCCTACCGGAACCGCTGCCGGTCATCAAATTATTGGCTTAGGAATGTGACAAGAACAAAAAAATGTATCCATGAATTCAAGTCTCCATGGGTTGACTAATCGATAGAAAAAAAGTCATTTTGGGGGTGAAATATCTCTTTAACATGCTGAAATAGAAGGCATTGTTCTTCAATAATAATAATAATAAAATAATAATAGCAATAATAATAGTAATACTTTTAATTACTTTAATATACACAAAATTAAATACTTTTAATAAACACATTTTTCTCTCCATATCTCTCTGTCTCCATATCTGTCTCCATATCTCTCTGTCTCCATATCTCTCTCCATATCTCCCTGTCTCCATATTTCTCTCTCTCTCTCTCTCTCTCTCTCTCTCTCTCTCTCTCTCTCTCTCTCTCTCTCTCTCTCTCTCTCTCTCTCTCTCCCTCTCCCTCCCCCACCCTCTCTCTCCATCTCTTACATTGAGGTTGTCACATTAGCCCCGGCGGTGGCTGTAGTATACTGAGGGGAGGGGGAAATGACAGGCAGTGGAAATGCATTGTGGGTCGACACTGACACTACTATCACCCTGCCTGGCGGTGGCAGGGAGGACAGTGTCTGGCGCGGTGTCCTTGGGGTTGTGACATTTTCCCTTTCAGCTCCCCCCACTCAGATTTACTGGAATGAGTGGGGGTGGCGAGCCGCGACGCTCTTTATAAATCGCCACTGTGTTGAGTGGAAGGAAGACCTTGTATGTCCAAGAACGGTTACTTTTCAGAAAATGGGTTGGGGGGAGGAGGAGGGGCGACCTGTGTTCCTATGGATGGCAATGTAGTTGTTATTTAGACACAAGCTCTTGTTGACATTTTTCATTGGTTTAACCCATTAAGACCGGGAACGCAGCTGTGTGTCATTTTTAGATTTCTTTGGGCTATTCAAAAATAGCAGATCTATGAGCTTGTAGATCTGCTATTTAAAAAAAAAAAAAAGAAAATTCGTGGCAAAATCTTGTATTATATAAGTTTTAGAAGCGAACATTTGTAAAATATTTAGTTCCAGGAACCCCCAGAAGCAAAGGTTTGAGTTACAAATGTCCGCCAAAAAAATAAAAAAATAAATCTAATATTTGCACAACTTTTCATGATTTTTCAAAGATATACAGATATACAAGCTCATAGCGTGGCACCGAGTGCAAATGTTCGCTTTAAAAAAGATATAATCCAAGATTTTGCCATGAATTTTCACGATTTTTCAAAAATAGTAGATCTACAAGCTCATAGCGCGGCACTCGGTGCCGCGCTATGAGCTTGTAGATCTGCTATTTTTGAATAGCCCAAAAAAATATCCCAAAAATGGATGCGTTCCCGGTCTAACGGGTTAAAAACCTTAGAGGACTGGTCTTGAGATACAACCGCACTTTGAACCCTTTTTTTCCCCCGACACCAAATCTCTTCACCAAACGAAAAGCAGACCGACGAGCTCACAATGCGTCGCGTTGATATAGATTATTCTTTTTGACAGCATATTGGTCAGACGCGTCGTGCTAGGTTTGCAGGTTCACCTGCAATCACATAGCTTACTGAGGCACTGAAAAGGTCTCCTTTTTCCAATATTTTACAAAATAACACAAGTTGAAATGCGTAGATACGAGGTTTCCGCCCCTCCTCCCCCCCCTCCCCCGACAGCGACGAAAAAAAGCATCGCCTCTCAATTAAGTGTTCACGCCGGGCGACCCTGGGCGGCTGAGTGGAGCAGAGATGGCTCCATCCCCCTGAGAGGGGCTGACATAGATCAGCTTCTCAAATGGCCGCCGTTAACACCGCTATCAATCTCTGTTATGGCCCGCCCACACGTTGGACACACACACACACGCACGCACGCACGCACGCACGCACGCACGCACGCACGCACGCACGCACGCACGCACGCACGCACGCACGCACACACGCACACGCACACACACACACACCGCCGTCTAATCAGCAGTCACTGGGAGGTAAACAATGTCTTTGTTGTGTGTCCCTGGACAACACAGGCTCAGGGGGCAGTGTTGCCAGATTTTGGCAAGAGAAACAAGCCACCGGGGTCTATGAAAATGACAAGCCCAATACAATAAAGTAAGGGACTATAGGGAACGCTCTGTCAAAATGTATTGTTTAATGTCGTTTGAGAGCAGTGGTTCTCAAACGTTTTCATGTCAAGGATCCCCAAATTGACCATGTATTTGGCCACGGACCCCCTTCAGAAAATGTTTTGTGTCAGGGTTAAAGTTGTTAAGCGCAAGCTCAAAAAAGCAACTACACTTGGAAACAAGCCCAAAAAAAACGCAACCCGCAACCAATAATTACAGCGACCAACGACTTTACAGGAAAACAAGCCCAACGTTGCTTATCATGAGCAGACTTGGCAACACTGCTCGGGGGTCCTCAGGAAAACAAGGGGAGGCGGAGTTACATTTTTGGCTTCAGGAATATCCAGTGGAGGACACAGTAATCAGCTGAACAGCAGTACATTACTCAACTACAAGTGAACGTTGCTCTGTCAAATGTGCACTTGAGTGAAAGTACTGAAGTAGTCACTTTTCAAAATACTTAAAAAATACTTAAAAGTCCATGCTTTAAAAAGAAAGTATTCAAAAGTAGAAAATACGATGATTTTTTTTTTGTATTGAAATTTAGACATTAACAACAAACAAAGATATCAATAACTAAGTTCGGGCCGCTACGGGGCCCTAACCTTTATGCCACTGGGGCCCCTTCTGTTTTGTCTGACATCGGTGCATGTTGAAAATCTCCAACACACACACACACACACACACACACACACACACACACACACCGTATACCCCCAGCACTCGGTGGTGATAAGCAGCTCAGGTTGCAGGGGTGTAGCTGTTGCCTGTGAGGTGATTACTCTTGTAAACACCACGTTTTTTTGTTGTTGCTCCTTCTGTGCCAATGCATTATTTACCCAGCTAACTCCCTGCATTAGCATGTGTGTAACAGCAGCCCACGGCTTATTTACGTTTGGGGGGGGGGGGGGGGGTAAGGGAAAGGTGCGATCTGTCAGCGTGCTGCTGGTGTATTTCTCCGGGAAAAAAAGATGAAAGGAGTGAAGTCTGCATAATACCGTGCACTTTGAAGGCAACAACTGTGAAGAAACTGTAATTAAAGGCTATACGGTTTATTTGCAACACACACACACACACACACACACACACACACACACACACACACACACACACACACACACACACACACACACACACACACACACACACACACACACACACACACACACACACACGCCAACATACAATCACAAAAAAAATACACACTCAAAACACCACGTATATTACACAGGTCTTCAACAGGGGGTCCGGGATCCCTGGGGTGGGTCGTCTGAGTTCCTACAGGGAGGCCGCCACATCTTTGAGTGATACACACACACCAGGTCACTGCATGTTGCATCTTTTGACGACGTCGCCCCTCTAACTCGCTCTGATTGGAAAATAAACTAGAAAAAGTGCTCCTCGGAGCACAGGTCTCCGCCAGGTCAGGTAGGTTGTTGTAGGCCAGCAATGTTCGGTATTGGCCAATCAGGATGGAATAGGAAAAATAGGACGGAACCATCTTGATCACTTGACTACAGAGATAATGTGTACCGATTTGCATGATGTTTGGAAAAAAGTTGTAGGAGTAATATAAAAAAGAAAAGTGTTACATAAGTCGGCCTCCTGGTGGCGCTATAAATGGCAGATGTGAAAAATGCAGGGCAAAGGTTTTTCCTTGGCTTTTAGGGAGTGCACATACAAAGTTTTACACAGATCGGTGCAGTTATAGGTAAAAACATGAATCGGGCTGTTATAGCGCCACCATGAGGCTGATTTTAAAATTTTCAAGTGGCATTTCTTCCTCGGCCTAGTGGGAATTTGCGTGCAAAATGTCACGGAAATTGCATGCTGTGTTCATGATTTGAGGCATTTTGTTCAAAACTGAGTACTCCTGCAAACTTTGGAAGCCAATTTTAGCCAATCAGGATGGAATATGAAAAATCTGAAAGTCTCGTTTTGTTTAATGACTATAGAGATACTGTGTATCGATTTGCAGGATTTTTGGACAAAATATGTAGGAGTACTGTCCAAAAATGTCTTTTGCACAAATCGGCCTCCTGGTGGCGCTATAAAAGGCCCATGTGAAAACTTTGGGCAGAGGTTCTGCTCTGGCATCCAGGGAGTGTGTGTGCACAGTTTCGCTGCGATCAAGCCAACGGTGCCAGAGATTAGCTGTTCACAGACACACGGACGGACACACACACGGACACACGGACGGACGGACAGGGTGCAAAACATACTCTCTCGCCATGCCTTTCGGCCTGGCGGAGACAATAAAAATTGAAAAAGTGATCTAACACATTGAGTGCCATAAACGGTCCGGACCATTTTTGGCCCATTTATTTTTTTATATATTTAATCCCACGTGGGGCGCTCTAACGAAACTTTGGGATCATCCAAGGAGTCTCTAAGAAGGAGAGGCCGGATGTGGATCCATGTCAAAAATGCTTCCGGTCGGCCACTCCAATGTTACCTCCTTGACTAAAAGCTTAATATCTCCATTTCTTTTTAACGTGGTGGAAGCGAGCCGTTTTCGACCGGCGATCACTCTGCAATGGAGGATCGCGTTAGAAATATTATTGTTCCAGGCGTTAGTCGGGACCCTCCGCCGTCTCGCACGCACGCTTTGTTTACATGCACTTCCGCTTCGGGGCTTCTACAGCACGAAACGTATCAATGTAAGTGGATGGAAGATATGCTGGCACTAGATGTACCCTATTTTAATAAACCTCTGGCACACAATGTGTTAATGACTTAATTGTGTTTTTGGCATTGAACGTTGGAATTTATAAATACACATTACATTTATATTTGGCTTTTTGGCCTGCTCGGCGTTATCTACCCGGAAACGATTTAATACACAGTGCAATTCCAGAGCCATTGAGATAGAAGAGTTGCGTCAGCGAGGGGTCAAAAACGCTATACGACTTTGTGGGGGCGGAACGGAGCAGCTAGTAGTCTAGTTAGCGCCACGCGGCCGGCCCACCTCGCCCGGCACTATAACTAGCTATCATTCTGATACGGTCATGAATAAGGCATTGGGGAAGAAGACAATGTAAACAGAGGTGTTATTACTGAAACTCTGTGTGGGAGGAGGAGGTTAGGACAGCAGGCCATCTGTCATCTGTGGGAGGACAGACACAACTATACCGCACAAAATGCACTTACAACAACAACACACTATCACCCCCCCCCAACAAAAAAAAACCCACCAGTTCGATGTCGTCACTGTCGGACGGAAATCTCGTATGTTCAATCAAAACTGTTGCTTTTCAGAAAGGGGGGGTGGAGAACATGTGTTCCAATTGATCCATTGTAGTCATTATTTGCAGATACTTTTGATTTGTTGTAATTATTTATAAAACCCACAGACAGACGTAACCATTTTGAGTTACAGTTTAACAAATATATATTTTATATAATATATATATTCAACCTGTCGTCAACCTGAAGTTGTGAGCTTGTAGATTGTCTGTTTTTGCTATTTGTCATACAAAAACGTATACAGGGCTTAAGTGGTTAAACTCGCCTTTCTTTTTTCTCTTGTCCCCAACTCCATATATATGTGTTTCTCTTGTTCCTAACTCCAATACACATTTTTTTCTCTTGTCCCTAACTCCAATACACATTTTTTCTCTTGTCCCTAACTCCAATACACATTTTTTTCTCTTGTCCCTAACTCCAATACACATTTTTTTCTCTTGTCCCTAACTCCAATACACATTTATTTCTCTTGTCCCTAACTCCAATACACATTTTGTCCTCTTGTTCCTAACTCCAATACACATTTTTTTTCTCTTGTCCCTAACTCCAATACACATTTTCTCTCTTGTCCATAACTCCAATATACATTACTTTCTCCTGTCCCTAGCTCCAATATACATTCCTTTCCCCTGTCCCTAACTCCAGTATACATCCTCACAATTTATGTGTCTTTCCATCAAAGTGTGCTGCGGTGTTGCTGTAACTGATTCCCACTCTGTGTGTTTGAAAGGTATATTGTTCCTTAGCTCTTGGCACGGCGGAAACTCATTTTTAACGGAGGGAATCTGTCTCTTTGAGCCCGTACTGCTGATGTTTCTGTTGCCCTGGGGATGAGCGATGGCGTATATTTTAAGTCCTCCAGCCGTATACGTGCGCGTGTGGATCTTTTCTTATCATTTGTCTGAGTGACAGAGAGGCTGTGGAAATACCCCGGCATATAAGCTTCAACATGGACACCCAAAACCCCCTTCCGCCAACAACCCTGCAATGGAAACTTTGATTGAAGCCAAGATGTTACAGAATGCATTGTTTGTCAGATCTTACGGATGCATTGTCTGATAGCGCTGGCTGTGTCATCGATTCTTGTCAGCAAATGTTTTCCATAAAAATGTGTCTCTTTGTTGTATTTTAGGCATGCAACTATCGGTAATTTTCTCATTCTATTGATCACTTTTAAGAGGTATTTATTTCCCACATAGATTTGGTGAGGACGGAAAGAAGCAGTCCAAGTACAGAGCCAACTCATATCCAGTGTATAACGGACAATAGGCCATATTGGAAAGAAATTGGGCCTTCACAGCTGTTACCAATGATACTAATTAAGATTGTGGTCCATTCTGGTCAAACAGAGTCAGGGTGCTGATGTTGTGTTACACCAGTGGGTCTTACACCAAATGGCCCCTTACGGGTGTGTAAATCTGAGAGTGTACCGGGGGTCCTTGAAATTAAGACGAAATTAAGACGTTTGAGATTGCACTGCACTGCACTAAATGGAATAGAGCCTTCATTAGAATCATTGGTAAAGGAAGTAAAGAAGCGGCCAAATATCTATTCAATATGGCTTCTGTGCATACGTTTTTCACGATAAATTTAAATTTCTGCGATATGCTTATTGTGTGCGTTTTCTATCGTATGTTTTAGTTTTTATTGTTTATTGTCTCCGCCAGGCCGTATTCAGAACAATTCAGAACCTCTGCCCCAAATGTTTCACATAGCCCTGTTATAGCGCCACCAGGAGGCCGATTTGTGCAAAATCCATTTACTCCTACAGATTTTATCCAAACGTCATGCAAATCGGTACACATTATCTCTATAGTCATGTGATCAACACGGATCTGTCCGATTTTCCATATTCCATCCTCATTGGCTAAGGTTGGCCAAAGTTTGCAGGATTGGTCCGTTTTTAACAAAATGTCCCAAATCATGAACACAGTGTGTGATTTCCGTGAAATTTCACACGCACATTCCCATTAGGCAGAGGAAGAAATGCCACCCTTTTCACATTGGCCTGTTATAGCGCCACCAGCAGGTCTAATCTTAGCAAAACACATTTTTGGAACAAAAGCCTCAAATCATGAATGCAGTGTCTGAATGCCGTGAAAAGCCTAAGAAGAAATGTTGTAACAGTGGTTGGGGGCAATTGTAACACTGTAAAAATAAGTCATATTAACACACTTTATCTCAAATAAACTAAGTAATATGTATTTTTTATAATTTAACATTTTTACTTCGACTACGAATGTTTTATATACATAATTACAATTATTTTGTATTTATATTCAAATTATTTTATTTTTCAATTTTGTTTTTTCAAATGTATGTCTATTTTTTATTAAAATGTATTTTTACTTTGAAATGTAGTGACATTTAGTGAAATATGTTCGTTTACTAACATAAAAGTATGTAATCCCAGACAAAAATCTGCTTGCATTGAAAACACATAGTTACAATTGACCCCGGTCACTTTGTTACAATTGCCCCGGATGGGGCAACCATGATCAAATCCCATATTCTAGCTAGAAACACCTATACATAGGCTGCTGATGTTAATTTGTGACCAATAACATAGAGATACTATTAATCTAAGTTTTAATCAGCTGACATCTTATCTTTATTCAGCAGAAGGAAAATACCGTACACTAAAAAAATTATGTTTACACCTCAAAATCAGTTTTTTGTTGATAACTTCTGCTGAGATGAAATTATCATTCTATCCTTCCATAGGCAGAGAGAGGACCCTACTGAGCATGTGCACAAGAAGTCTCACCCCTCTAGCTTGTTTCTAATTAGAATTATTGAGTGTCTTACTTTTGCCCCCTGTTACTTTTGTCCCCGGTCTCCCTACTGTATCGTGACATTTATAACCCCCCTTCAAAAAACATAACAAAGTAAAAGAGGGAGCGAAAAGAGAGAAAATCTCTGAAAATAAATGTACAGTAGAGGAAACGGAGTGACTGTTACTGTATATAAACAAGTGAGCCTGAATTCATCCAATAACCCAAACAGGAATGCTTCCCGGTGTTTGTCTTCTTCAGTGAGAATCTGTTCAAGAGAAGCTGTTCAAGGGTTAGGTGAGCTATGTTATTTTTTCACTTTTCTGTTGTTGGTTCTCATCATGGCTGCCAGTTCCCACCTGATGTCATGTGGGAGAGCCGACTGTTCCAGACCGCACTGAATAACTGCTAGCTGGCATAACATCTTCAGACTAGGACTTAAGTCTAAGATGTACAGCTCTTCGGTCGCGTCTCCTCCAAATATCACGCTATGATCTCCCACCATGCAACACCACATCTTTGACATCCAACATGGGCCATTCCCCTTGGCCTCAATCCTTTTCCAGGAGAAAGTCTCTGGATTGAATTTCCACAGCTCTTTGAATTTTATGTTATTCAAAAAATGGCTGCCGCCAACTATGTACAGCTCTCCATTGTAGGCAAAGGCTGAATGATGCACACACCCTCCTGGAGAAAGCTGTGCAAAAGGGGTGCTCAGCCAACAGCTGGTCTCCGTGTCAAACACTGTCATGCAGTTGTAGTAGGTCGAAAAGCCTGGGGGGGGGCGCTCGACCCCCAAATACAAACATCTTTGTCCCCATGATTGTGGCAGAGTGACATCCTGAAGCAGGTGCTGGCGTGCCTCTGGTGTTAATTAAAGACCAGACCATTGCGGTGGTGTCCAACTTGTAGAGGTCATTATTAGTGTATCTGGTCGCGTATCCTCCAAAGATATACATAACCGTCCCCAAGACACAGGCTGAGTGCGCCCGCCTCGCCGCGGGAACAGTCCCAGAGACATTAGGCTTGAACCATCTGTGGGTGCTGACATCAAATGCAAAAAGCACGTCGCTTAACCGAAACCTATCGTACCTACACCCCCCCAGATGTAGATGATATGTTCTATCAACACGGCCGTGTGGCCGTGCTGCTCGTGGGGAACCTCAGAGGGACGTTCTCCTCCTCTAGCTGTCACTGGGGGCAACTGAATCCATCGTAAAGACACTGCGTCGAAGATATCCACAGCCATCTGATCGGTGTAGTCGCGCTCGCGTCCTCCAAAGGCATACACCTTTTGGCCAACAACCACAGCAGCAAGAATACCGAAGTGGGCGGAAGAATCTTGTTTTCCTTTCTGATGCACGGCCCAGCGTAACATTTCCTAACACCAGCACCACCGAGGAAAAGAGTATATGTTATCTGATGTCAGAGCTGGGTACGCCAGGTATCTCCATGTATAGCCGTCTAGGAGATTCTATGATGTCAGACTAGGCCTAGTTGAGTTCACTGTTAAATATTAAACCTATTGCACCTGCTACCACTTATAATGGTATGGCAACACACACTGTAAGTTAGATGGTGTCCAGTACCAATATAGGTAAGCCAGTAATTATAGGTAAGCCAGTAATTACTCCAGAGTGTTGGATTAGAACATAGTTTCTTGATGTTCAGAGTGCTCGTGAGGGAAGGTGATGCAGTCAGGTATTCTCTAGATGGTTGCTCTGGTAGGCCGTTAGTAGTGATGGAGGAGGATTCGGTATTTGGTTGATTTACTCTCATTTTCACTCTGCGGGTTCTGCTTTTAAGCTGATCGCCTTGGCACGTGCGTCATGATGTCACTATGATGTCAGCAATGCCCAAATATATGCCCAATATATCAGATTGGCCTCCAGATGATCGTCAGTATTGAGTAACCTTAACAACTTGATATCCACAAACACTGTGGAAAAAAAAAACCTTTTTAAAGCACAAGGGCACTTTGGTAAAGGTTTGGGTTGTGTAGTCACAGTACCTTGTCATGGTGTAACTAGTCCAATACTTCGCTAAGTGCGATTGTCCCCCCGATAGAGATTCAGTGCTAGCTTAGCGACCATTGCTATCCGCTATATGGCCCGTCCTGCTCCCATCACATATCATAGGAGTCAATGTGAAATAGCCCGGGCCTTACTCGGATTAAATCCAACCTTTTCAACCGGAAAAGTGTACTCTTCAGAGTGCAGGTCAACGCCAGGCCGGGATGCCCATCCAGAGCTCTAAAACTTTGGAAGGCAGTCGTAACCAATTGGAAAAGACTCTGAAAACTCTGACTGATGCATCTTGATCGCATGGCTCCACTGATTTACGTGAGTTTTGGACAAAGTTCGTAGGAGTAGTAGCAACATGTGTGTTTTGCCAACCACACAAAATGGCAGAAAATCTAGTCTGGCACAAATGCCCGGGCCTATATTGGGAGTTGCGTCATGATCCAAAGAATGTCCAACAGTGCCGGAGATAGGCTCTATGCACAGCAGCCATATTATCACTTCCTTCACAGGTGTTACCAATGTGATACTAATGAAGGCTCTGTTCCATTTAGTGTAGCACAGTGGTTTTCACGACCCCCATAACTCTGAGAGTGTACAAATGGCCCTCATGGGGGTCCATTTGGAAGCCCATGAGGGTCCCTGGACCCCAACTGTAGACCCACTGGTGTAGCAGAGTGTTTCCAGTGGGAGGCATGCGTTAATCCGACAGACCTTTTCTCCGACTATGTGGCATCCGCGTGCGGTTAGGGTTAGGGTGCGGGTTAACATCAGCACCCTGACTCTGTTTGACCAGAATGGAACAGAGCCTTCATTAGTATCATTGGTAACACATGAATGTCTTCATAATATGGCTGCTGTGAATAGAGATTAGCATTAGCACAGACACGCGGGCGGACAGGAGAGATAACATAGTCTCCAGCCTTCGGCCGTCCATTCTGGCGGGAGACAAAAGCCGGGAAAGGCCAGTGGTGGAAAAAGTACTCAAATGTTTTACTTAAGTAAAAGTATCAATACTGCAACGTAGAAATACTCTGTTACAAGTAAAAGGTCGGAATTCAAAATGTACTTGAGTAAAAGTACAAAAGTATTGGTATCAAAATGCACTTGAAGTACCAAAAGTAGAAAGTACTCATTATGCACAAGGTTTTCAAATATAAAAATCTTTTGAAAAAAGCAGCTCTACAAGCTCACTATGTGATGCATTGTGAGCTTGTAGATCGTCTATTTTCAAATAGCCGAAGTTTAAATAGGGCTGAAGGGATAATGTATTGGATCCGAGATGTAGTAGAGTAGAAGTAAAAGTATTGGAAATTGGAAATACTCAAGTAAAGTACAAATACCTCAAAATTGTATATAAGTACAGTACTTAAGTAAATGTACTTAGTTACTTTACACCACTAGGAAAGGCTAATCAATGGAGTGGATCTAGGGGCTGTTATCTTATATGGCAAGACATTCAGCTATTTAATTTGGGCAGAGGCTACTGAGTCCCAGAAAGGTGCTGTTTAAAGGCTGTTTGTTGAGTTTATAGAACATCACAGGGTTCCGGGAACCGCTGTAGCAGTCATTACTTTAAGGATTCAATATCGCAAAGACATTGGATCTCAGCACCTTAAGGTTTTTATGGAGCAGTTTACTGAATTGAGTGCTATGAACACCGGAAGGTCATTGTCACGATCCGTAACTAGTCCTGTTCTACTGCTGTGTTTTCTTATGTTCCTTGTGTCTTAGCATGGTTTTGTGTACTCATATTTTGTAGTTTGTTCTGAGCCTTCCTGTCTGCCAATGTAGTTCTGTACCTGCCTTGTCTAAACCGGTCTTGTGATTGCCAGTGTTTCCACCTGTGTCCTCTTAGTCCCCCAGCCTATCCCAGTGTTGATTGTCCAGTTGTGTTCACCTGTGTCTAGAAAGCCCTCGTGTTTGGTTGCTAGTTCATAGTGAAATGTTATGTGTCATGAGTGCTGTTCCTTTAGTTGGCATTCCCAGTTCTTGAGTTAATAAACACTTTGAATCGACTCGTTCGAGCCTCTGCCTCATCCTGCACTTGGGTTCGTACATTCTGCTCTGCCTCGCACCGTGACAGTCATGAGTTTCAGTCCCGGGACCATTGGTGGAATGTTTGGATGGTGTAATGCAGTGGATCTCAAAGTGAGATCCTTGAGGGGATTCCAGGGGGTTCCCAGTAAAATGTGAGTAAAACTCATTCAGTGCCAAGTAAATAAATAAATGATTGCCAATAGTGCCAGCGATTTTTCATTTGTCTTACCTCTTCAAGTAGTCACATAATATGTAGAGTATATCCATGATCGATCCCCCAAAAGTTGCAAAACACGGAGGCTTTCACTGTGCTTCCGCAAAAGAAAAGACATTTTTCACCGCGACCCTTCATTCACTTGCTATGGGCCGTTGAAAACAACATGTCTCATAAAAAATGCAGGGCAAAAAAAGGAACTCAAGATACAGCCGATTCCCCACAGACGCTAACCTCGGTCCCAGCCTCACTTATCTGCGAAAAGAAGAGCCTGGTCACGACCTAAAGCAGCGAGTGTCTAGGAAGTCGAGTGGACAGGATTTCCGTTTCCCCCGGAAATGATATTTTTTCACCAATCACAACACTCGTTTCATTGACGGAGAATGTTAACAGATTTGTAAAGCATCAACGTCATTTCCTTGGGCTGTACTTCCGCCAAATGCAACCATTTCCGGTTGTCAACTTCCTAGACAACCAACATCCCAGGTCTTGCCCAGGGTGCACAGACGCTAACCAGGAAGCGGATGGAGCAGTAGATCTTGCCTACTTGTTGTCAATTATTTGTACGAGCTCTTGTTTTATTGGATCTTGTTTATTTGATACAGTTTTTGAGTGGTGCCAACCACTCCTATATCTGACTTTGTCTGTGTGTCCGTGTGTCCGGGTGTATGTCCAATAAACAAACATTGATGACAACATCAATATGGGGCTCATCAAAGGCACCACTCTCTTCACACAGGGTGTGATTTTTATTAGTTTTAGATCATTTGATTTTCCTATTTGTCTCATCTGCTTAAGAAAGTAGGTAGCTGATATATTGCACTTTTACCTTAGTGCTAGGTATACTCTTAAGGCGTCTTTCCATATGCATGGACTTACCTAGCAAAAAGAAAACATATTAGTTACTAGTTACTAGTTACTTTTCAGATATAAATGATTACATTATAAAACATACATTAACCACTTAAACCCTATTTTATACATAGGCTATTTGAAAATAGCCGATCTATGCGACGCATTGTGAGCTTGTAGATCTGCTATTTTCAAACATTTTAGTACTTTTACTTTTGGTACTTTAAGTACATTTTGATACCAATACTTTTGTACTTTTACTCAAGTAAATGTTTAATTCCGGACTTTTACTTGTAACTGATACTTCTACATTGCAGTATTGATACTTATCCTTAAGTGAAACATTTGAGTACTTTTCCCACCACTGCGTGTGTCTGGTTAACGACTTATCTTTACGGCTAGCTGTCCCGTCCTGGAGTTCAACGTGTCCATCCTGGACGCCCGCTTCAAATGCCACCTCGCTAAACTACGATTTATACACCACTGTTTGGTTCTTCCTCTATAGTGCAATCAAGCTCCTCCATAAAACTAACAGGTTGCTTTATGGAACCGGGTGTTACGTTGTTAAGCTATGTCACTGTTTTTCACTGTTAACACACTTGAATTCAAAGCACAAACACAATGAGCAGACGGCGACAAATGGCGTAAATGGTAAACCGACAAGCTCACAAAGTGCTGAACCGCCATGTGCCATGAGCTTGCTGATCTGCTACAATCTGTATTTTCAAAATGTTTACATTTTGATTTTAATTTCTTTTGGGAAACTTTTAAACCTAACAACATGCCCAAAATAGGGACACCAGGTTGAGAGTTATTAAAAGAGTAGTTCACCCTAAGAAATGACTTAATTTCTATCAATTACACACCTGATGAAGCCTTGAATTCATGGAGATTTTAGTTTTAGCTGCATTCCCAGGCCGATAATTGATGACCGGAGACGCAAAGAGTGATGACGATGACCCGGTCATCAAATTATTGGCTTAGGAATGCGACAAAAACAAAAAAAAATCTCCATGAATTCAAGCCTTCATGGGGTGTGTAATTGACTGAAAATAATATTTTTTTTGGGGTGAACTACTCCTTTTAAAGGCAAAATACGTAATTCACTGGGATACTGGAATTGCAATATTTTCAAGAGAGAGTATTCTATCATGCCGAGACCCATGACAACATAACCCTCTATTCTTAGTAAACGGATTAGCCTTGGCTATTAAAAAATAGCAGACATACAAGCTCATAGCGCGGCACTCGGTGCCGCGCTATGAGCTTGTAGATCTGCTATTTTTGAAAAATCTTGAACATGTGTGCATATCTTTGAATATATATATATAATTTAAAAGCTTTTTTTTTAACTCAAATCTTTCCTTCTGGGGGTCCCTGGCACAAAACATTTTCAGATGGGGGTCCGTGAGCAAATCTATATCAATTTAGGGGTCCTTGGCATGAAAAAGGTTGAAAACCACTGGGTTAAACCAATCCTGCTGTCCATGCACACACGTGTGCAAACACGCGCGCAACGCATGCACGCTCAAGGCAAAAGGCAAAGGGAAAAGGTGTAATTGAAACGTTCAAGAGGTCGTTCATTTCAGCAAACGTTGGCTGTGAGACCTTCATCTGTGCTTACCGAGTACACATCCCATTCAGCCACAGCAACTTCCTCTCCATGTAAAGAACTTTGCACTTCAATCGCTGCCAGGCGGAAACCTTGTATGTCCAAAACCGGTGCTGTTCAGGAAATGGAGGGACAAAAAAAATGTTTTCCAATGGATCCAATGTAGTTATTATTTAGTCACAAACTCTTGTTAATACTTTTCTTTGGTTCAATATTTAAAAAACACCAGACACACCAAACCGTTTTCACTTTCACTTTCAAATAAAAACGAATAAACAGCGAACAAAGTTTGCTATTTATGAATTAGTTCATAATGTGTTCCAGGAGGGGCGAGATGCATTGTGAGCTTGTAGAGTAAAAATAGAGTGAAGATGGATAAATCACTGTAGCTGCCACAGGTTCAACGAATGTCCACGCATTATACAGAGGTCTTTTCTGGGATCCATTTCCATAAACCTTCTCCAAACTCCTCCAAACAGACACGATGAAAACTATAAAATAAATAAGACATACATGAGTCCATAATCATTATGAAGCAGAGTCCTCTGATTATTAAGTCCACCCAGCCAGGTGCATCCAATTATTGACATGCGGTTACACTGAAGTCTCTCAAACAAATGATGCATTTGCACATTTTGACACACACAACAATGAACACATCAATCCATGAAAGGCGCAATAATACAATAAGCATTTACCGTGTGCGCCTCTTTTTTTTTGATTGACAGCTTCACTCTGACCACGTGACTCTCTGCCCAATTACCATAAACCCTCTAAGCAACGGGCACAGCATTTTTACCTCAAATCTCGTACTATATAACACGTTTTTATATATATATATATATATATATATATATATATATATATATATATATATATATATATATATATATATATATTTATTGTCACTTTTAGCACTATTTATTCATAATGAAATGAACCTTTTAAACCCAGAATGTACATGAATTTCACATGAACAAAAACATTTGTATTCATAATAACTGAAACCGCTGTCTCTCCTTTAGGGACAGTTACAATCGCCATCCCAACATGTTGATGTACTCCCAAGCAGGGGCGTCAATTGGGTATGGCAAGGTATGGGTGCCATACCATGGCTCCAAAAAAAGGGGGGGAAACAAATCATGAATAGTAGCCTAATGCAGGTGTAAGACCATTGTGTTTGTAGTGTGTTATAGGTATAATGCAGTGGTTCTCAACCACTGGTCCGGGGACCACCAGTGGTCCTTGAGGGGGTACCAGGGGGTCCCCAGCAAAATTAGTTAACATAGCATCACAATCACTTTAACCCCTTAGCTTTGGCTATTACAAAATAGCAGATCTACAAGCTCATAGATCATGCTTGTAGATCTGCTATTTTTGAAACATCTTGAAAAATGTTTGCACGTCTTTGAATAATATTATTTTTGAAAGCAGACATTTTTAACTCAAATCTTTGCTTCTGGGGGTCCCTGGCAGGTTTTCAGATGGGGGCCCGCGGCAAAATGTATATCAATTTGGGGGTCCTTGGCATGAAAAGGGTTGAAAACCACTGGTATATGCATAGTTTTCTATGCATTTCGGGGATTTTGACCCCCAAACCATTTTTTTGTCCCCACGCCCAGGATAAGGTGTCCCTTCATCTCTGGAAGTTGACAACCCTAACCTTGCCATACCTTAGCTTAAATTGCTGAACTGACACCACTGCTCCCAAGTATAGTCATTCAAACATGCATATGTGCGTGCGTGCGTGTGTGTGTGTGTGTGTGTGTGTGTGTGTGTGTGTGTGCGTGTGTGCGTGTGTGCGTGTGTGTGTGTGTGTGTGGGCGCTAAAAGTACATTGTGTCAAAAGAAGACGACGTGATTCCCCCAAAATATCAGATGGACCCCTGCCTCAACTTGCACACTGACATTCTAATGAGGACAGGGGATGTCTGGATATGAGCGAGGAGCCAATTTGGGAATCACACCCGCGATCCACCATCTCGCTGACTGGCTGCGCCGCATCAATTTGCTGCCTCACATATTTTGCATCCCCGGGGCAAGAGATTAAATGTGAAATTATTGGACATCTGTCATATTAAAGGAAGTTGAGAATGTCCCTGGGTATCTTGGGAGACCTTGGGAGATCAAATTACAGAGACATGACAGGCTGAAAGCCAGGTGACGGGCCAGGCGAGGTTTCTGTCCGCGGCTGCACTATCTGGCATCATGTCTTAAATCTCATGTTTAACACTGGAAATATCTCTCTGCCTCTCTCGCCCCGTCCATCTCTCGCACTCTCTGTAACTCTCTCGCTCTCTCTATAACTCTCTCTCTCTCTCTCTCTTTCTCTCGTTGTCTTTCTCTATAACTCTCTCTCTCTCTGTCTCTCTGTGTCTCTTTCTCTCTTTCTCTCTCTCTTTCTCTTTCTCTATCTGTCCTCCTCTCTGTCTTTCTCTCCGTGTGTGTGTGTGTGTGTGTGTGTGTGTGTGTGTGTGTGTGTGTGTGTGTGTGTGTGTGTGTGTGTGTGTGTGTGTGTGTGTGTGTGTGTGTGTGTGTGTGTGTGTGTGTGTGTACATCTCTCTCTCTCTCTCTCTCTGTCTCTCTCTCTCACTCACACGCACACGCACACTGTATATAACTCTTGTGTTGCTCTTGTCGTCCTGTGCCCTGCTCTTCTTCTGTCTTGTTAATTCTGTCATAAATCATCCGTTGACACTGACAAAATTGCCTTTGATTGTGATCTGGGGGTTGCATCATTGTGTGATAGAAGCCACTTCCTGCTCCCCTCGTCCTCCCCGACTAAATGCTGAACACACACTTCTGGACAGTGATGGAAAAAAACACTCTGATGTTTTACTTTTAAAGCGGCAATACTTTCAATTAATAAAATGTAATTTTGTCCAATCTGTATGGTAGAGCAGTGGTTCTCAAACTTTGTTTGTGTCCATGCAGGACCCCTGCATTGATATATATATTTGGCCACGGACCCCCAAAATGTTTTGTACCAGGGACCCCCAGAAGAGAAGATTTGTGTTAACTCATTGACTGCCTTGGAGTAAATAAATGAATACATCAGCCCTTGCCAGCGTTTTTGAGCGTTTTTAGAAGCATTGTTTGAGAAGCACTGGTTTAACCACTGAAACCCCTCGTTGGTTGACCGGAGACCCTCAGGGCCCAATACTAGTTACTTTTCTGCTTCCGCTCTACATTGAATATTTTCGCTGAAAATAGCCGATCTACAATGTGTCGCATTGTGAGCTTGTAGATCGGCCATATTCTGCAAAAGTCTTATTCCTCTTCTTTTGGCTAGTTCCCATGCTACAAACCTTCTAACCTGGGCTGATCCTCTAATGCACTGTTTCTCAAAACAGTGGTCCGGGGACCACCAGTGGTCCTTGGGGGGGGGGGGTTACCAAGGGGTCCCCAGCTAAATTAGTTAACATAGCGGCACAATCATTTCAACCACTTGGTTTTGGCTATTCAAAAATAGCAGATCTACAAGCTCATAGTGCGGCACCGAGTGCCACACTATGAGCTTGTAGATCTGCTATTTTTTTTTTAATCTTGGAAATGTGAGCATATCTTTGAATATATATATTCTTTTTATTTATTTTTTAATTTTTTAAAGCAAACATTTTTAGATGGTGGTCCGCGGTCAAATGTATATAAATTTAGGGGTCCTTGAAAAAGATTGAAAACCACTGCTCTAATGTAGTCATCTTGTCCCTCCTTGTCACTCCTGATGAGAATCATAGCATCCTCAAACCTGCTCCCGTCTTTTCGTCAGTGTCAACGTTTACAAGCCGTACAGCATGGCCGGTCTCACCACCATCTTATATATTACATATATATATATCTTCCCTCTCAATCTTGCTGGTACCCTACTTTCACAAATAACTGACACTTTCCTGTTCCACACTGCCTATGCACTCTCCTCTTCGGTACTTGTACTTGTACTTGTACTTGTAAAGGTACTTAACCCATTCAATCCGGGAACGCATCTGTGTCATTTATTTTAGGGCGGATTCAGACTGGGTCCGATTGATTTGAACCGTTCCCGAGTACGATTGGCTTCTCCCAGCTGGCCAGCATTCACATTGGCCAAAATTCTTCCGTACTCGAGTACATGTCATTTAGCAGTAATGGTAAATATGTGCCTAATGGGGGCGCTGTTGACTATGGGGCTTTGGGAGATAGATAATGTCATTCACAGAAGAAGAGTCACTTGCCAGAGTTTAGAGTGAATAATAAAGTTTGACTGTGTTCCTGACGTTGTCTTGAGTTATAATAATAACAGAACAACAATACACAACCAAAGCGGTGTGTGCGTTGGTCTTTGAAACCTCAAAATGTAACGTCGTCTCTCGTGTCTCTGTTATTATCAATATGATCGTGGAGTCGCGACCGAGCGCCTCCAGGCGCGAGTGCCCGCGACGAACGGCCGATGGTCTGCTAGTCGACTAAGCGCCGTCCGAGTTATGTACCGATAGGCACAGAATCGTAAATGATGTTGTGGGGACTGCGTTTGCCCCAACGCTCTCTCCGCACCCGCACCCCCGCCCCCTTGCGCTTAAACTACATGCAAAAAGGCTGTTCGCGTTCCCGAGTCCGCAGCAATCGGACCCGAGACTACCTCCCCAGGTGGTTTCGGGTACGGTATGGCGATGTGCTATGGGGAACGGTTCGCTAGGTTCACACTACCACAACATCTGCCACGTGGTCCGGGGTGCGCACCCGGGACCATAGTCTGAATCCGCCCTAAGATTTCTTTGGCTATTCAAGAATAGCGGATCTACAATCTCATAGCACGGCACCGAGTGCAGCGCTATGAGCTTGTAGATCTGCTATTTTTTTGAAAAATCTTGAAAATGTGTGCACATTTTTTAATATATATATACATATATTTTAAAGTCCCTGGAACAAAACATTTTGAGATGGGGGTCCGCGGCCAAATACATATCTAAAAATATTTTGTAAATCCTAACAGTATGTTGCTATATCATGGTGCTCCAAGAGAAGATTTGTGTTAACTCATTGACCGCCTTGGAGTAAATAAATGAATACATCAGCCCTTGCCAGCGTTTTTGAGCGTTTTTAGAAGCACTGTTTGAGAAGCACTGGTTTAACCACTGAAACCCCTCGTTGGTTGACCGGAGACCCTCAGGGCCCAATACTAGTTACTTTTCTGCTTCCGCTCTACATTGAATATCTTCGCTGAAAATAGCGTATCTACAATGTGTCGCATTGTGAGCTGTTGTTCCAGGGACCCCCAAAAGCACAGATTGGAGTTAAAATGTTAACTTAAAAAAAATAAAAAATAAATAAATATATATATATATATATATATATATATATATATATATATATATATTGATAAGAATAGCTAAATGGACCTCCACGCTCACAATGAGGTTGGAGGTCAAAAGGGGGTGGAGTCTGGAGTCTAGCTAAACCAGCTAACTCCACCCCCCTTTGGTGGACTTAGCTGGTTTAGCAGAAAGTTTGAGGATCCAATGGAGTTAGCTGGTTTTGTCAGAAGCGCTTTTTAATACTTTTCATTGGTTCAATATTTGTTTTACCAACACACAAACGTAAAGGGTGTTCAATAGCGCTGATTTATGGAAAAAATTCAAAGGCGTCAAAATGGAGTTATCTGTTTTCTGCCGGAGAGCAACGAGATTGACTAGCCAAAGAAATCACAGATGAGTTCCCGGTCTTAATGGATTAAGTTACTTTCCACCATTGCTTCTTCTTTTGGTTTAGCACCCTCCCTCCCCTCCCCAACACCCCCTCCTGCTCGCACACAGAAGCGTCCGTCTTGGAGCAAAGTGCTGAGGCGCGCACTTTTGGACGGACATCAGGATCAAGTTCCCTCCCGGTGAAAGACCTGAAGCTTTATGGCTCACAACACGCTTTTCATCCTGGCCTCCTTCCCTTCCTCTCTGTCTCTCTGTCACTCTCTCTTTTCTTTACTTTGTTTTACGTTTTTTACGCCACCCGGGGGGAACCGTTAGAAGTTCGCCTCGCGCTGTACATGTCAGAGATTCCGCGAAGCCATTAATTACATTCATAACCAACCGCCGCGTGTGTGTGTGTGTGTGTGTGTGTGTGTGTGTGTGTGTGTGTGTGTGTGTGTGTGTGTGTGTGTGTGTGTGTGTGTGTGTGTGTGTGTGTGTGTGTGTGTGTGTGTGTGTGTGTGTGTGTGTGTGTGTGTGTGTGTGAGAAATGGCAGTTTCACGGTGAAATGGGATGTGTTAAAGTTAGGCTTATACAGTTAGGAAAAGATTCAGGTTAGGGTTAGGCATTTAGAAGTTGGGTTTAGTGGTTGAACCAACTCAGTATTCTTGTGGTTAGAGTGTCCACCCTGAGATTGAGAGGTCGAGGCCGGGTCATACCAAAGACTTTGTTGGATTGGAGGGTAAGAGCATGGTATTCTCTTCGCTTTTGAGTAAAATGGTGACGCCCCCCCCCCCCCCCCCTTGGCTTAGAACGCAGTAGCGTGTGGTGTAAATTGTTTTCCGTATAAAAACGTATGTTGCTATACCACTGGTTCTCAAACCCCACCCCGAGTAAGGACCCCCCCCGACTAAGGACCCCCCCC
Source organism: Gymnoscopelus microlampas (assembly GCF_963454915.1). Classification (NCBI taxonomy): domain Eukaryota; kingdom Metazoa; phylum Chordata; class Actinopteri; order Myctophiformes; family Myctophidae; genus Gymnoscopelus; species Gymnoscopelus microlampas. Next base: position 8,666,180 of record NC_139941.1, on the reverse strand, counting down.
GACTAAGGACCCCCCCCCGAGTAAGGACCCCCCCCCGAGTAATGACCCCCCCCCCAACTAAGGACCGCCCCCCCCGCCCCCCCGAGTAAGGACCCCCCCCCAGTAAGGACCCCCCCCCGAGTAAGGACCCCCCCCCCCCGACATTGGGTGCGTTCGAAAATTACGCACCGGAGCACACTCGCCTATTAGTTTGTATTGGCCAGTGCGCTCAGTGCTGTATTTTCGAACGCACCCTAAGGAGCCCCCCCGCGAGTAAGGACCCCCCCCGACTAAGGACCCCCCCCCCCCCCGAGTAAGGACCCCCCCCGAGTAAGGACCCCCCTCCGACTAAGGACCCCCCCGAGTAAGGACCCCCCCCCCCCCGACTAAGGACCGCCCCCCCGACTAAGGACCTCCGCCCCCGAGTAAGGACTACCCTGGCATAGTAGTTGCAGACATACTGGTGGGGGAGCAATGTTAAGTCAACCTGTTTATGCCCCACAAAGATGTCCGCCGCTACCAAATGATACTTGTTGACGCCCCCTTCAGGACTTTTGGCACGCATTATAGGGTAAGGGTTTAAAGGAGTAGTTCACCCCAAAAAATACTCTTTTTCTATCAATTACACACCCCAGTTTTTTTGTTGTTGTTTTGGTCGCATTCCTAAGCCAATCAAATTATTGGACTGCATGGGCTGGCCCCTACCTATATCTTTGATATGCTGTCCTCTCCAAAGTCTGAGCGCACTCTTAGCTCCTCAGATAAGGCCTTCTCGGAGGTACCATACACTAACCTAGTAACCCGGGGTGATCGGGCCTTCGCTGCCCGGACACCTACGCTGTGGAGCGCACTGCCGGTGCAGCTGAGGTTAGCACCATCAGGGTTGCCACATCTGCTTATTATAATTTCCCCCGCAAGATTGTATTTGGAAATAGCCGATCTACAAGCTCACAACGCGTCGCATCGCGACGCGTTGTGAGCTTGTAGATCTGCTATTTTCAAATAGCGGATGTATATGTTAAAGTGCTCATGTGGCCCATAGGCGCTTCTTTTGGGCTGGTTTTCCTTGACCCGGTAGCTTGTTTCTCTCACATTATCTGGCAACACTGAGCACCAAACGTGCCTCTGTTTAAGTCAATACTGAAAACCTACAGTACCTCTACACTAAGTGTTTTTCTTAATTGTTTTTATATGACTGTACACATTCTAATGTTGTTATGTGTGTAGTCAAACTGTTTTTCTATTTTTTGCTTTGCTTTGTTGTTGTTTTTAAACGTGCTCTGTTCAGCACACTTTGTTTGGAAAGGTGTGCCATACAAATAAAATGCATTATTGGTGTGTAATTGATAGAGAATAAGTCATTATCTGGGTGGGCAGGCCTAAAATCGCTGTCCTAAAACGCTGATGTCCTCACAAGTGTTGTAATACAAACGTGTGTGTGTGTGTGTGTGTGTGTGTGTGTGTGTGTGTGTGTGTGTGTGTGTGTGTGTGTGTGTGTGTGTGTGTGTGTGTGTGTGCGCAGTGGTGGACTCACATTTCGTACTTAAGTAAAAGTATCAATACTGCAATGTAGCAATACATTGTTACAAGTAAAAGTAAAAAAGAAAAAAAAAACTATTGGAACAAAAAAAAACTATTGGTGCCAAGTATTGGTAAAAAGAATTACTTAAAGTTCCAAAAGTAGAAGTACTCATTATGCAGAATGTCTTGTTTCATAAGTTATCATATTCATATGTCTAAAATGGATACAAATCTTTTTAAAATAGCAGATCTACAAGCTCACAATGAGTCGCATCGCAGAACATTGTGAGCTTGTAGATCTGCTATTTTCAAATGGCCGGAATGTATATACTGTAGGGCTGAAGTGGTTAATGTATGTTTTGCAATAAAAATCAAAATCTACAAAGTAACTAGTAACTAAAGTTGTCAAATAATAGTAGTGGAGTAAAAGTACAATATTTGTCTCTGGGATGTTCTGGGATGTAGTGGAGTAGAAGTAAAAGTACTGAAAATTGTAAAGTAAAAATACCTCAAAATTGTACTTAAGTGCAGTACTTGAGTAAACGTACTTAGTTACTTTACACCTCTGTGTGCGTGCGTGCGCGCGCGCGTGTGTGTGTGCAGGGAAGACAGTACTGCAATGGTGTGCAGAGGACAGGGTTGATTTAAAGCCCTCGTAACATTTTAGCCGGGGTGCCAAGGGGGCGAGAGAGGCTGAATTGCAGGGAGCGAGTTAACTCTGTGTGATGGATGCATCCGGGCCGCCTCACACAGACACCATCAGCGCTCTGGCACACACCTAGCACGACAAAATGGGTAAAAATACACACGGCGGAGTCAGGAAGACATTCATCAAAATACTCAACTTCAAACTTCTCATCTGCCAGTGAGAAGTATTAAAGTGGAATTCCTGGACCGAGCCAGTATGTATACCCATAGTGGGCTGCAGTGAGGATTCACAGGTTTCGGTTATACTCTTGACTTAATACTCTTATGTAACCAAAGTATGCGGTAGATACTTAATGGTATAGTCAGTGGTGGAAAAAAGTACTCAAATGTTTTACTTAACCCCCCAAAACATAACCATCAGGTATTATGGTTATACTAGGAGGAAGATTTTTTTTCACAAAAGTGTACAGAAATTGTTAAAATTATGTAGGGTTGTCCGATATTGGCTTTTTTACCGATATACCGATATTGTCCAACTCTTAATTACCGATACCGATATCAACCGATACCGATATATGCGGGGATTATTGTGATTAGGGTAAGCTCAAATTTCATATCACACACACCATATACAGTAAGAACTCCTGTAACTTATTTATAAAGCAAAAAAGAAAAATATATATATATATATTTTTTTTTTCAAAAACCGATACCGATATTTTCCCGATATCAATTTTTATGCTAATATCGGCCGATAATATCGGGAGGCCGATAATATCGGACATCCCTAAAATTATGTTTTCATGTGGACATGCCTCCAATTCATTAAGTATACCTGGTTCTCACCTTAGCACCTCCTCCACCACCTTAGCACCACCCACCTGCCCTAGTCCCTCCTTCTCCTCATGCCCACACCTGTTGTGTTATGATAATGAGGGGGAGGGTATGTTTTTACTATGTCACTAAAGCACTGTTTCTCTATTGGCACGTTTGACCCTCAAGGTTTCAGCCTCCAGGTAGAAACTCAAAATAGTCAGAGAAGACATAAAACACCATAAAAACACCACCAGGGGGCTTAATGAAGTTCTATCAACCTCATAGACACATGAAAAACAGAAAAAGTGCAAAACCATGGCACCACCTCTTTAAGTAAAAGTATCAATACTGCAATGTAGAAATAGTCTGTTTACAAGTAAAAGTCCGGAATTCAAAATGTACTTGAGTAAAAGTATACAAGTATTGGCCTCAAAATGCACTTAAAGTACCAAAAGTAAAAGTACTCATTATGCAAAAATGTTTGAATGTCCCATTCTAATGGATACGAATCTTTTGAAAATAGCAGATCTACAAGCTTCGCAACGCATTGTGAGCTTGTAGATCAGCTATTTTCAAATGGCCGAAATGTATTATATAGGGGCTGAAGTGGTTACTGTATGTTTTGACGATATGGGCCCACTTGAAAACCTTTTAAGGGTCCGCGGCCCACCCATCTGACCACTTCACGGCAGCCTGTCGGCCAGTGTTAAGTGGACATGAAAGCACCATGAGATGAACGGGCTACAGGAGGTGCAGCTCTTTGCGTTTTTTTTTGTACCTAGCAGAAAGCTGCTACTATATATTCTCCTAGTGGACTCATAATATCGGTGTCACAGAGGCAATCCCTCAGCTTGATTCTTAATCATATTTTATTTAAATGCAAATTTACTGTCAATCTTGTGGCATCGAAAATGACGCACGCTGTAGCATTCTCTGGTGGTCTTCTGATTGGGTACCAGTGATGGACTTGAATACCGCCGCTGTCAGAACTTCAGAACTTTTTGTGTTTTCTTTTCATAAATGAATGCCCTACCTCATCACACTATACAGCGTCACACAAAGAGCAGCAGATCCACACACTCGAAACGCCACGTTCTGAGCTTCACGTCGATCTGCTACTTTTGCTATTGTTGCATTTGAATCCTTAAAAGTAACAGACGGTATCCAAGATACTTAATAAATTACACCGTTTTGTGCCAGGCACGTTATATTTATTTTATTTTCATACTGTAGTTATTTTGTGGGAGTGTATTTCACATTGACAGGAAATAATAATAATAATAATAATAATAATATAATAATAATAATAATGATAAAATAAACAAAAACATCACGTGGATGCAACTGGGACGTATCATCAGTGTTGTAGCCTGGGGTCGACGGGTGTTTCGGGTCTCGCAACAACATACACCCTCGCCCAGGTGGGTAACCGTCTTCCACGCCGACATCTCGCCACTCCGACTAGTGGCTTCCGCGTGCGGTTAGGGTTAGGGTGAGGTTTAGGTATAGGGTTCGTTAACGTCGGAAAGGCGACATGTCGGAAAGCCGCCATGTAACCGCCCAGGTGACCCAGCCGGGGTTGATCAAGCCCCGACTTACGTCCCAGTAGCTACCCACGGTCAGTCCTCTTAGGGAAAGACAGGGCCCCTCAGTCCGCTTCTCCGGAACTACTCTGCCGGGACTGGGGGGAGGCTCTGGCACGTGGAGGGACTAGGCTCTGTGGATGGCCTCCTGGCCGGGCTCCTCCTTCGTCTCACCTGGTCCAGGACCTGAGCGTTGCACCAGACTCCCCCCGTTCCAAACATTTCACTCCGGCGTGATGGTGTCAATAATAATAACTAGAAGCTTCGCGGCCCTCACATCTACAGTAGGCCCGATCCGAGGTTGGTCCAGACAGAGTCCAAAACTCATCAGATGTCAGGGCGCTTCAAACTCTCCAAACCTTTCCTCTGTCATCCCTTCTAAATAGTCAATTTCCTCCTCGTGCTTTAGTGGTGTGTGTTGTTTCTGATATTTCTGAACCATGACGGCGACCTGGCCTAATTATAGCTCTGCACTCAAGTCATGCGAAGTCCGGCCTCTCTGGCCTCTCCTCTCCTCTTGGCTCCTCCCTCCCCGCTTTGCTTTGCGGCCATAGCCTCTAGTCACATCCTCCCAACCTCCCAACCTCGGTCATGTGATAAAGAGGTCAGACTTCCTGTATCTGGTTGCTATGACAACCTGCCAGATCAAGGCTGAGGGTCTGATAGGCGAATCAGAGAATCAATCAAACCGAGAGTCTGATCACTGATGGAGGTGGGGTAAGATGCCTAAAACATAGCCATAGCTCTGATCAACAGTCTGTGACGGGTCTTGGAGGCATGTGGAGTGATGTGCTTGCGAATCGCTGCCCGAACTTCGGAGCTTTTGTCAATTATATAGTAGTAAGATACAATTTATGTAGCGCTTTTCTAGGTACTCAAAGTCGCTTTACAGAAACAAGATAAAAACAAACTTTATGAGGAAGAACTAGTTAAAAAAGGTTAACAAACTATAAAAGAAATGTAAACAAAAGGGGGGTTGGGATTTTATGGCGAGAGTAGGGCAATGACACACAGCCAATGTGAAATTATTATTACATTATTATTATATTTAAATAAAACATATATCTTTTGGCAATTATTTGGGGGCCCACTTGGCATATCTTCACGGCCCACAAGTGGGCCCCTACCCGCAGGTTGGGAATGGCTGATCTAAATACTTAACACGCATCTACTGTACGTGTGTGTGGATGCTTCTAAGTTCTAAGCTTCAAAATTCTCATTTCAATATTTCTCTCTCTCTCTCTCTCTTTTTATAAAGGCAATGGTCGGGGGTGCCTGGCTGTTTGATAGAAGAGCCTTTGAGGCGCTATCACGGCGCACACAGGAATACATATTGATAAGAAATGATTTATTTGAATGCATACTTAACCCATTATAACCGGGAACACATCTGTGTAACCACTTTAACCATTATTTTTACACTTTGGATATTCAGAAAATAGCAGATCTACAATCTCATAGCGCGGCACTAGATCTGTTATTTTTGAAAAATCGTGTTTTTTTTTGCTAATCTTTAAATATATATATATATATATATATATATATATATATATATATATATATATATATATATTTTTTTTTTTAAGCAAATATTTTAAACTCAAATAAGCGGTCCCTGGAACAACATATTTTGAGATTGGGGTCCGCAGCCAAATACATATCAGGTTGGGGGCCCTTGACATGAAAAAGTTTGCGAACCACTGATTACCAAAGTCCCCCCCCTGTATGAATGAATGATCCATTGGAAAGCGCTTTGAGTACGTTTGAGTACTTGGCAAAGCGCCATAAAAATGCAATTTATCATTATTATTATTATAGAAACACAATTTTCTTTTTTTAAACTGTTAGGATTTAGAAGACATTTGTAGAATCCCCAGAAGCAAAGATTTGAGTCACAAATGTTGGCTTTAAATAAATATGTATTCACAGATCTACACGCTCATAGCTCGGCACTCGGTGCCGTGCTATGAGCTTGTATATCTGCTATTTTTGAATATCCAAAGTATAACATAATGGTTTAAAATGGTTCAAATCTAAAATGACAGATGCTTTCCCCCTGTGTTAGTGGGTTAACCTACAAGGTTCAAATAGCTGGTGAGGAGATAAGATAGCAGAGAGTTTACACCTTGCCGAGGCTATGGTCGGTGCATGGATAATCCATCACCACTCTGACACACACCCAGTCCAACCAAGAACACAAGGAGGAGAAGGCAGGGCCAGATGCAAAGTTAATGCAACACTATAATAACTTTGCTGTTCCACCCCGGATTTGAACCGGGGTCTCCGGCGCTAAGTGCTGACATTTCTAACCACTGAGCCCAATAGAGTAAAGAAGTCCTGATGTCACTCGTTTGGGTTCGTTAATCCCCTGGGCCGTAAAGTAATTTCTCTATGGAGAATAACATTGGGTCATCTTAGAATCGTCTCATGTAAGAATCGTGGTCCAAAAATAAACAAACTGTCTCAGCGATATTGTCAGGGAGGTGGCTCTGTATCGTTTATGATAGTCAGTCACTCATATTTGCTCAAATGTAACTAATTCGGCTGAAGTAACATCAGCATTTTCTCACCGTCAGTTGATGCTTCGTATCCATAAGAGTCAAACCGCCGGGATCATTTGTTTATTTTTGGAACACAGTTCTTATTTGACGCGATATTAAACCTGTCTATGGGAATTTAGAACGGAGGGGAAAAAAACGTGACCCAAATGCGTAAATTACGTCAGACTTCCGTGCTCAATAGAGCCTGCCTGCTTGTTCAGGGGAGAAATTGAAGTAGCATTTTGACCATCAGGATCTACAGTGTATAGACCATTGGTTCTCAAAGTGGGGCCCGGGGCCCCCCAGGGGTACTTGAGGGGGTTCCAGGGGGTCCCCAGCTAAATGATGGATAGGAACCAAATGGACCCTTATCGGTCTGTAACTCTGAGAGTGTACAAATGGAACCAAAACGACCCTAGGTCCATTTGGTTCCATTTGTACACTCTCAGAGTTACATTAACATTGATTTTACAATATGAATTGGAGTCCCAGAGATAGAAATGCCATTAAATGGGGGTCTGTAGCCCTAATGCATGTCAAACTGGGGGTCCTTGAAATTAAAATGGTTGAGAATCACTGCTAGAGCCGTAAAAATCTTCTCTTACGGGGGTCCCTGGCTTATCTTTTCAACTGGGGGTCCGCGGGGCTAATAAGTGTCAATTTTGGGGTCCTTGACATGAAAAAGTTTGAGAAGCACTGGTATAGACACATGATATAAATGCCTCAATGAAACATACGCGCGCGCGCACATATGTGATGCATTATCAGGCTTGATGAGGAATTGACTGCAATGGACCACAATGGAAACAACATAACATACACATATTTAAACATAATACTTCACGCACATGCTATAACTTGAGTTTTTTGTTGTTGTTGTTGTTGTTGTTACATTCACGTTTTCCTCTCCAGGCTGACACTTAAAAAAACGAACAGCTGCGCTCTCCCTTTTCTTAGAGTCAGAACCCTTATCTGAGAATCCATTGCATTTGAATACTTGAGCTCAAGGTTGTTGTTCTGGTTGTTGTTGTTGTTTTTATCCGGGGAAGCAGCCCGTGAGGTCTGGCCGTATGACAAAGGCACACATTGTTAAGATTTATATTTCTCCCTAGAAAAGTCAAAGGGGAGAATTTCCCTCACATTGTATCCATATTGCGTCACTTGACAACTTTTACTGCGCCGGCACAGGCTGCATTATGGTTGCTGGGCGGAAACCGTGTATCTCTGTGTTTCAACTTTTCGAGGGTTGTTTTTGTCGTAGATTAATGCCCTATTTGTCATGCTCAGGGCCGTGCAGAGGGCACTGAAGGGGCAGGTGCTCAAAGTTTAGAAAAGGGCAAATCTGCCCGCGCGCCAATTTTTGGGGTGGTCTTTTTGTGGGGTCATTTAAATTATAATTATAAATAATGCACGTGCCTGGTCATGCTACAATGTCACACAAAAGGAGCAAAAATAGCCGCCTCAAAGGACGCCTGGGGGGTCCCCGGACCCTACTTTGAGAACCTCTGTGACGTAGTAAAATAAAAAAGAAACAAAGAGTTGGAAATACAAATAAATAAATAACCTTTTTGAGTGGAAAATGAATTCCACTATTACCTGCTGATTGCATCAGCAGCGACTGTTTTTTTTTTTTAGTCTACTGAATCCTTCCAGAAGTTTAATGCGAAATTCTCCAATACAATTGTATTGCTGCTATAAACAACAACAACACACGTTTCTGCCTGACTGAGGATAAGCAGATTGAGTGAATATCATCTTCATGCAGCTTTGATTAAAGAGAGAGAGAGAGAGAGAGAGAGAGAGAGAGAGAGAGAGAGAGAGAGAGAGAGAGAGAGAGAGAGAGAGAGAGAGAGAGAGAGAGTAAACTACATTCTGAGTTTGATTGAGTGTTTGTGTGTTGCTCTGCCATAATAATAGAGTAACTTACAGTATCACATACTTTGTACTTGTCCAATGGCAGGGGTCTTCAACGTTTTTCAGACCAAGGACCCCTTAGCTGAGAGAGAGATGAAGCAGGGACCCCCACTACATATTGTATAAAATTGTGTTGCAGATTCAACTTTTTCCATAGATTTCATAAAATCTATAGCATCAAAACCATTTTAACCACCTCTAGTCTTAGTGTAATGGACTTGAGTTACAACAGTTTTCTCTCCGTCTACACCAAATCTCTTCGCGCCTATATACATCAGCTGTTTGAAAATAGCCGATCTACAAGCTCGCAGAGCTGCTATTTTACAACTGCAACAGAAACATCCGATTGTGTTTCGGGGGGTTCCTCACACAATATGTTTCCAGATGGGGGTCTGCTGCCAAATGCATATTAATTTGGGCATCCTTGATATGAAAAAGTTTGAGAATCACTGCTTTAAGGTTTCGGGGTCAAAAAAGTGAATCTGAGAAGACCTCGTTTCATCTTTCAAACAGACGACAGACAGAATATGGCCTATTTCTCCGCCACCCGTTCTTTTCTTCCTTTTTCTCCCTCTTCATTATGGAGCAGATAGTGAATAATAAATCGGCAGAATGGACGGGAAAATGAAATCCGTATTAGTCTCTAATTACTTCTCCCATTTATCCTTGGGAATGACAAGAAGATTGATGAAGCTCTCCACTATTTTAAGCAAGGTTATTTCAATGAGTGATTTTCGCTCTCCTCGTATCACTGCATTAATCTTAACAGGAGACAGCGATGTTTCGCTTCTTTTTTTCTCCGTCTTGATCAATTTTGTCTATTTTTAATTCGAGGCTCCGTCGGTATTGTATAGCTTGCCTCTACAACGGAGGCCGCGAGGAAGAGTCGTTCTCGACAGAATATTATCCGGCAGAAGCCTTCCATTTTTCATCTTTTTTTCATGGTTGATCATAAACGAATGCCCTGTTTTAGACGTAGTCGTATATGATAGGGTTCGCGTAAAGATGCAATGGGTTGTGAGCTCTGCTATGTAATAAAACAAATCACGCCCGGTGTGAAGTGAGTGGTGCCTTTGATGAGTTAAGTTCCTAGAAAGTTCCGGAAGTTTACCATGCTGGGAAAGTGGTTTTATGACTGTTTAAAGCTCAGCCAATAGGAACACAGAGGGGCGGGGCTTAAGGCAATTTCAGCCTGTCCCTATGAGCTTGTAGATCTGCTATCTTTGAAAAATCTTGAAAATTCGTGCAGCTCTTTGAATATACTTTTTCTAACGATTTTGTAACGCCTATTTTTCACCCAGTGCCAATGCCTAAGCGGGTAATCCTGGGCGCTACTCTCCCTCTGCCAGCCTGAGGCGAGCCCTGAACTCAGCTCATGCTTCCTTCAACGCATGAGGAGTTAGCAGCCCGCTCCTTACCACCTGACGGGTGGGAGTTTCCCCGGTAGGACGTAGCGCGTGGTAGGAACGCGTTATTCCAACCAGTTCCTTTCCCCTCCATCAGGCGCCCCGGCTGACCAGGGGGAGGCAGTATAGAGCCAGGACTACTGCACGTTTTTGTTGTGAGGGTACCTACCCTAGGGGACACGGAAAGAACATCCAAACTCCACACAGAGAATTATACATGTTTTTAAAGAAAACATTTGTAACTCAAATCTTTCCATCTGGGGGTCCCGGGAACTAAATATTTTGAGACGAGGGTCCGCGGCCAAATACATCGGCCATAATTTTGGGGCTGCTTGACTTAAGAAAGTTCAGTTTTTCAGAAAACATTAGAATCGGTAAGTAGTAACAGTATACTTCGTTACTGTCTACCACCGCCCTCTATACTTTTTAGCGTGCGTGCGTGAAATGCACGATGCGGTGCATTTCCAGAGAGCAGCATCACGGCGTGGTGATAATGGCTGAGCGATGCGTTGGCGGGCACTAGGGGGCATCGGGGGGGGGGGGGCAGCGCTCCGGTGCCCTCCTACGTGATATAACGGCTGTGTCGTGTTTGATTACCCATCAGCCCCTGTTGGCTGCCGGCTCCCATCTCCTTGAACCTGCAACCCCCGGTGAAGAGCAGCCAACTGCTAATGGTGTTTTCCCACCACACTGATGCTGTCTATGGCTTTACCGCCTGCAATCATAACACAATCATATCACCATCCATTAGATTAGACAACCCGTTGTTTTGTTCAAGTGCGCTTGCTGATGGACATTATCTCACTCCATGTGCGGTGGGGGACAGTAACTAAGTACATTTACTCGAGTGCTACTGTAAACTTTAGTTTGGTACATTGAGCGTCTTATGGAGATAGATACGATGCAACATTTTAGAGCAAATAGATTTGATTTGAGCACTCAGTCTTACGCAACCTTTACAAGGAAGGACAAGGAAGTACATTAATTGTAGTTGGGTAACATTTGACCAGGCGTATCTATACTTTGACTCAAGTACTGGAGTTGAGTACTTTGTCTGACAGACAGACAGACAGACAGACAGACAGACAGACAGACAGACAGACAGACAGACAGACAGACAGACAGACAGTCGCCCCAGGTAATTTCGATTAACAATTGAATTGTGTCTCTGTCGTTGAACACTGGAACATTATGAATAAAGATCATATATTATTTCTGTCTGGCTTTTAGGCTTCGAAACAAGAGGTGGCCACAGGGCATTCATGACAAATAACTTACATTTGATAACTTCATACTTTATATGACTAGTGGAAATAGTCAATCTACAAGCTCAAGACTGCAAACTCAAGCCACGATCTAACACCATTTGAGCTTGTAGATCTGCTATGGCAGGCAGGCAGGCAGGCAGGCAGACAGACAGACAGACAGACAGATTACGGAGGGATTGGCTATTTAACTGTAATCGGCCCATAATGCATCTCATTTCCCTTCTCTGTTCCCCACATCCGTAATCCCCATGCAAGCCCCCATTTAATTTCATTGGCCTGAGGATTACTCTGTCTTTAGCTACATGTCATTGTCAAGCTGGAACACAATAGCATGGATGTCTTTATTAGCACCAGCCTGGTGTACAGTGGTGTGAAAGTAACTAAGTACTTCATGTATTGTACTTGAATGCAATGTTGAGGTGCTTTTTACTTTACTTGAGTATGTTTTTGGTACTTTATAAACTCTCTCTTTTCTTTTTTTTGTACTCCACCACAATTATTCGAAAACTTTAGTTACAAGTTACTTCGCAGATTTAGATTATTATTACAAAACACGCATTATGCTCTGTTTTAGACGAGCTTCGGCTAGTTCCGAAGCTTGTGAGCTTGTAGATCTGCTATTTTCACTATATTTCAAATAGGGCATGAAGTGGTTAATTCCTAATGTGCTATTTGCCTTTTTAGAAATGCAGTGTAGTCAAAAGTTCAATATCTGTCTTTCAAATGTAGTCGAGTGAAAGTATCCAAAACACACAAATACTCAAGTAAAGTACAGATACTGTACATCCATAACATGGACTTCAGTTCTGCTCTCAAATAAATGCACTTTGTTGCCTTCCACCACTGGCTAAACTTAAGCTTAATTTATACTCCATTGCGTTATCACTCGACAACAAGTGACACCATCATACAACGTATAAATTAGGTTTAATACAGCATAATCGTTGTTGTCGGGCAGAATTCTCTTATCTCGTAGTTTTTTTAAATCGTTTTTTTTTGTATATTAATGCCCTACTTGATCATATACTACAGCGTCAAAAAAATCGTCAAAAGTAGCAGATCTACAAGCTTGAAAGAGCTTGTAGATCTGCTACTTTAACTTTTTGTGAATTTAATTCCTGAAAAGCAACCATTCTGGACATAAATGAGATTTCCACCTGACAGAGCAGACATATAAAACGCTGAAATGTCGGCAGGAGTCTGAAATTCACAGTAAAAAAATGAACAGTTCAGAATCCATTGATCACTGGTCCAACTCCATTTGATGGTCAAAGGAGAACTTTTTTTTTTTTTTTACATTCGTATTCAGACAGACATGACGAATCTGAATGGATTAAACTGTATAATTCAATTTCATCAGGCAAACTTTCCAGACAAAGTCATTAGCGATGGCAGAATGGACTTGACAATGAATAGACGTTCTCCTCTCTTTCACTGTCCAGCCCTTTCCCCCCCCCACAAAAGTGACGGAGCCATTGTCATTTTCCCATTTATGCCTAATATACGCTCTTCAAATCTTTCCATTTATTTCTATTAATGCACTTTCATACTGCCGCATCGGCCGACGCAATTAAATAAGACAAGCTTTTTTAATGGAAAGCGAGAGGAGTCACCTAATCGCATCTGGAACTCGTGAGAACTCGCGCTTGAAAGAGTGAAATTATATAAGTCTTGGACAAGAATGAATTAAATGGTGGATTTGATAAACTTCTTCATGACTTTGCTTTGCTTAACTCTTTATGCCGCTGTAAAACTTAAAGGTGAAGAGGACGGTGATAACAGCAGGTTGAAACTGAAAGGCAAAAAGCGTTGTAGTATAGTAGCGCTCTCTGTGTCGCCTACGTTTGTTTACACAAACGCCCTGAGGTTATGTTCTCTGCAGGCTGTTATTGTCTGTCTCTCTCTCTCTCTCTCTCTCTCTCTCTCTCTCTCTCTCTCTCTCTCTCTCTCTCTCTCTCTCTCTCGCTCTCTCTCTCTGTGGGACTGAATTACAAACAGAATTCATATTCCATTTTTCATTCTGTATTTTCTGCTTTGTGTTTTTTGTTTCTCCCCAAGATGAGAGCTAGAAAATGGGTCACAACGAGACGCGTTCGATAAAACTCGCCGAAGGCTCTGAATCGACGCCGATAAAAGTCAAATGGGGTGGCAGTGCTCTAATGTCCTGGTTCCCAACTTTTTATCATTAGCTCTTCACACTCCCTGTACCCCAACCTGAACCTTTTAGCTTTAGCACTTATTCCGTACCCCTTCTTACAGTTATAAAGAAAGTAACTCAAGTACTTTCCTTAAGTTCATGCAATTTTGAGGTATTTGTACTTTACTTGAGCATTTCGAATTTCCAATACTTTTACTTCTACTCCACTACAGTACATCTCAGAGGAAAATTCTGTACTTTTTCTCGGCTACAATTATGTGAAAACGTCAGTTACTAGTTACTTTGTAGATTTAGATTATTAGTACAAAACATACATTAACCACTTCAGCCCTATATACATTTCGGCCATTTGAAAATAGCCAATCTACAAGCTCACAATGCGTCGCATGAGCTTGTAGATCGGCTATTTTCAAAAGATGTGTATACATTTGAAAACTTGAAATGGAACATGTTGCATACTGAGTACTTTTACTTTTGGTACTTTAAGTGCATTTTGAATTTCGGACTTTTACTTGTAACAGAGTATTTCTACATTGCAGTATTGATATTTTTACTTAAGTTTCAGGTTTCTTAAGATTTTTTTTTTTAGGGGGCATGGTGGCGCAGTCGGTAGCTGTGGGCACTGGGGGGCGTGTCTTCTCCTCCGCGTCATCAGTGCCCATACTCTAGGTGGGGTTGGCGAAAGGGCCTACTCTGTGTGGAGTTTGCATGTTCTCCCCGTGTCTCCGGACCTAGGGTAGTTAATACCCTCACAAAAACATGTAGTAATCCTGGTCACTATACCGCCTCCTGGCAGGGGGGAGTGTAGCGCCCAGGATCACTTAGACAATTGGCACCGGGTGAAAAAGGGTTGCAAAATCGTGGGATATAAAAACATTAAAAAAAAAGATGCATTTGAATGCATGTAGATGCCAGGTTCATTGTTTACCTGGTACCCTATAGTTTCACTGTACAGAATGTCTCTCTTACAGTTCAGATACCATGTTGTTTAGACAGACGCTAGGTACAATAAAGAAAAATAAAAGTACCTCAATATTATATTTAAGTACTTCAGTAAAATGTCCACCACTTGCACATGAACATCAATACTTTCAACCTGCCATGATCTGCTATCATATGTAGGCCTAAATCACGTCTATGAGATCAATGGCTCGCTACGCATAGGCTGTGTGTCAGCGTGCTACAGAGCCGGCTAAACAAAGTGTGACACTCCGTCATTAATCAGACGGCGGAGCCATATGTGACAATTAAAAGAGCGAGGAGAAGGTAATGATGCCCAAGTTGTTCCTGACCTTATTTTGAGTCCATTAAACGCCGGGGGCTATTTATCAATGGCACATTATGTCATTACGGGGCTAAAGTGGATCTCTGAAATGTCACCGTCCCATCCGTTCATTTTCTCAGGTAGGAGGGTGATTCATATCCCATTAAGCATACATTGTCAGCTGTCGGGTGGAAACCTCGTATGTCCAAAACCGTGACTTGTCAGGAAATGGTAAAACAAAGAAAAACAAGAAAAAAATAACCATGTGTTCCCAACGGATGTAATGCAGTTTTGGTTTAGTCTCAATAACTTATAACTTAATATTTATAAAACCCAAAGACACACTTTACCACTGTCACTTTTACTTCAAACTAAATCTAAAATAGATCTACAAGCCCACAATGTGTTGCGTTGTGGGCTTGTAGATCTGCTATTTTTGCTACTTATGCATACGTGACACTGTAGAATGACGAAGTATGGCATTAAAAAAAAAAACATGAATAAATAAAAACATAAAAAAGTTGAAATCTGGAGATACGAGGTATCAGTCCGACAGCGGCGATATACATAAATGAGTGTCTATCTCTGAAATAAATGTTCCTGACCTTCATAAAAATGAGATTTTAAATGCAAATCACCTCAGGAGTGGGGGGAAGGTGTCATCAACAGCAGGGGCAGGAATACCAATGATGAATTGCGTCTGCCTTGAAATCAATAGGTCCCCGAGGATGGCCCTATACGGACAGGGAAGAAAGGGGGGGGGGGGTCTGAACCTATAAATTCAATATTAAATGATTTACTTTCAAAATAAATTCCAACACCTTCCACATCAGCAGAGAAAATGAATAGCTTAGGAGCTAATTGATTTGAATAGAGCATACTAGGTTGAGTGAGTGAGTGAGTGAGTTCCGTTGGGTCGTAAATACACCATTTTGTAGCTCAAGGAGTGATGATTTATTTGACTCATAAAGTGAGCAAATGGACCCCGGTCCATTTTGGTCACTTTAAGGGGAAGTTAAAGGGGAGTTACCTTTTCCCATGGAAGGCTTGAATTCATGGAGAATAATAGGTAAATAGTAGCCTGGTAAACCCCCCTCCCTCCGGAAATCTCATTTGCATTTGATTTCAGGAAGGAGTCTGGTCTACAGGCCTGTACGGGCAATTTGGGAGCTGGGCTGGATTAGTACAGTTGACTGATGACAACCCCTTTCAGCCAATCAGCAGTTCGTTCCCCTTCAGCCAATCAGCAGCTCATTTTCCAAACCACCAGCCAATATGACGCAAGGGGACTTTTGAAGGGGCTATGCCGAAAATAGGTTGCTTTATTTGGATACATACGTGTCACTGCCCGCCCCTGCCGGTTCTCTGAATTTGTATTGTTAAATAGGCTCTGTCATGATTAATTGACCACATATATGAAGTTAAACAACTAAATTCTATCCAAACGATATCTTAAAAGTAAATTCCGTGCCTCAAAAAATAAGTTTGAGAGCGTTTTCAAGTTTTAAAACCGAAACAAAAAACACCGCAGAGAAACAATGGCCGCCCGTTTTTGTCGGCTGCACTCGGTTCCATTCGGTTTCACTCGAACTCGCCACCTGATTGGCCAACCTTCACTGTCAATCACAGAACATTGAGCAAAGTTTTTTCAGAAAACTGTCGGGCAGAAATCTCTTATCTCCAGATTCTAACTTTTTGTGTTATTTTTTTTATAAATGAAGGCCCTACTTGATCATACTACAACGTCACAAAAAAGCATCAAAAGTAGCAGATCTACAAGCTCGAAACGCGGCGCGTTTCGAGCTTGTAGATCTGCTACTTTTGATGCTTTTGAATTTGAATCCTGAAAAGTAACAGTTTTGGACATAATGAGGTTTTTTTGATGATTTGTAGAATCGGCCTCAGGTCTTAATGGGTTAAATATAGTATTGCACTTGTTAAGCTTGGCCTCCTGTTTACTTCAATTCATCAGATATTGGAATATTGGCTCAGGAATGTGAGAAAAACAACAAAGCAAAAAAATTCAAGGATTCAGGGGTTGGGTAATAGAAGAAAAGTGATATGCTTTGATGTGTCAGTGCTGTACTAAGATGAACAGATTTATTGACAATCTCGCCCCACAGCCATCCATACTTTTTTTTTTCTCCATTACTCCTATATCGTTGCTGTCGAGCAGAAACCTTGTATCTCCATATGTCAACTTGTTCTATAAATTAATGCCCTAAGTGTTGCATTAAAGTAGCAAATAAAAAAAATGTTCTGAGCTTGTAGATCAGCAATTTTCACTACTGTATATGTTTTTTGTATTTCTATTAAATGAATGCGCTAAATAGACCATGCATTGGATTCATTGGAACACGGGTTCCAGTAACACGTTATGGACATACAAGGTTTCAACCCGACAGCCTGCACGACGATGACGGCTGAGGATCAATCAATGCTCGGGATGGCATTTCTAAGACCTGCGGCTGTGTGTGTGTGCGCGCGCGCGCGCGCGTGTGTGTCTGTCTGTGTGTGCGTGTGTGCGTGTGCGTGTGCGTGCTTGACAGCCTATCAACCAGACAGGTCATGTGATGTGAGTGACTGGAGGCTGCTGGGAAATGAATGCCGGGCAATCCGTCAATCTTTGCATCATCTGCTCTATAACACACACACACACGCACGCACGCACGCACGCACGCGCACGCACACACACACACACACACACACACACACACACGCGCACACGCGCACACACGCACACACGCACATACGCACACACACACACACGCGGAAAAAGAAAAGATGGCTTGTACATGCTGAATGAGCGTAAAGTAAAGTTTCACTGTCCTCAAATTGAATAGATATACTTAAAAAAAAGAAGAATGCATGCTTGAGAATCATTAAACAAATCTGGGATTCTAATAATCTAACCATGAATATGAAATAAAAAAGTTGACTATGCCACCTACTGCAGTGTGAAGTCATTGATATAAATTTCCAATGGTGAAAGAGTAATAGAACCCAAACACTCACGTGCCAATTGATGAATAAATAAATACATCAATCATATTGCAGATTATTATTATTACCCTTATTACTATTATTATTGTTGAGAGGTTATTGTCAGATACTCCCTACAAAGTAGACACTCTGCTGTGAATGCATGTTAATGGCACACACTCCCTTATTAGGCTTGAGGCTGGCTCTTTAAGAAGGTGGACTCTTTCCCCGCCCCCCTCCCCTGCTGCAAACAGACAGACAGACAGACAGACACAAGCTCCATTATGTTTGGAGGTAAAACTGTGAAATAAACAACTTATAATGTAATGTTACACCACATGGGAAGTAGAGTTGTCAGTGTTGTCAGGGAGTGAAAACTGCCACTTCTGTGACAGTTGAAAGAGACGTTAATTAGGCCTATCTTTCCAACTGAGTTTATTCTCCAGGTGAGTTGGCTACCTACAGTTAGCGGCTTAGCGTTAGCATTGTGTGCAATGTCACTTTTATAAGGTTACTTTGTAAAACAACAGCTAGCCAGGATGAAGCATAATAGGCTCTATGCACAGCAGCCACATTGGAAAGAAATTGGGCCTCTTCTTACTTCCTTCACAGCTGTTACCAATGATACTAATGAAGGCTCTGTTCCATTCTGGTCAAACAGAGTCAGGGTGCTTATATTGTGCATGTTGGCTCACTGGAAACACTCTGCTACACCAGTGGGTTTCAAAGTGTGGTCCAGGGACCCCAAATGGACCCTTTACAGGTGTGTAACTCTGAGAGTGTACAAATGGAACCAAACGGACCCTAATGGGTCCATTTGGTTCCATTTGTACACTCTCAGAGTTATGGGGGTCCTTGAAATTAAAAGGTTTCAGAACCACTGTGTTATGCTAAATGGAACAGAGCCTTCATTAGAATCATTGGTAACACCTGAAGGAAGTAAGTAAGGAAGAGGCCTTATTTCTTTCCAATATGGCTGCTGTGCATAGAGCCTATTGTGTTGCTGTTGGGCAGAAACCAGCTAACTCCATTTTGACGCTTTTGTTAGCCCCCCCCCCCCCCCCCCCCCCCATAGATCAGTGCTATTGAACACCTTTTACGTCTGTGTGTTGGTAAAAAAATAAATATTGAATGGTTCACAACGTGGGTCTGTGGTAAATATAGCATCAAGATCAGTTCAACCACTTTTACTCTATAAACTTCAGCTATTTGAAAATTTTCAGATGGGTTTGTGTGGCTAAATGCATAATGATGGGGGGGTCCTTGATATGAAAAAGTTTGAGAACCACTGGTTCAAACCAGTGGTTCTCAACCTGTAGGTTTAGTCGACGAAATCAACATTGTTGGTGACTGCCTTTGACACCAGGAGCTCGCAGAAGGGGAGGAAGGGACTGGCGAACCAGCCAGATGGATGGAGATGACTGGAGACACCACTGGAGGGCTCATCCAAGGATGAACTAGAGAGGGGGGGCTCTATCTCTCTATCCATGGGTTCCAAAGTTGGACCCTGGCCATCACTGACACAACCGATGAATTCAAGAAGACGGCTCAAGGTAGGAACCTTGTTTTAATGTTTTTGTTTCTTTTCGTATTTGCTGCTGCTTGTGTAATAAGGAAGCGATGTGATTCAAGCTGTTGGCTGTGGCTGTATTGTTCATGACTGGTTTGGTGGCAACACACCTGTCTGCCTATTCCTCATGGCCATTGTTTGTTCTCTCTCTCTCTCGCTATCTCTAATTGAAAGGATGAGAAAACATACGTTTACATTTCCAAAGCAAGTGTCAAAATATAATAAAAACGGTTGAAAATGGGGAACGTGTATACAGTTGGTGGGGGTACAGCATTGTGTAAACAGAGCTATGTCACATTGCGTCGTTAAATACATGTTATATATACAGGGTTTAAAGCTTTTTGAGACAAATAGCAGCAATCTTTTGCAGTCACTTTAGGACAAATAGCAGCATTTTGTTTCCAAAACTTTAAATAGTATTAAAAAAAAGCCTCAGATTTAAAATGTGTTTAAAGGTAGCATCTCTGTGTACATGTGCAGTAGGTCTAGAGGTCTACTCGGGACACTCAATGGTTAGTAGTCCTGAGGGTGGTTGTATTCCATTGGCTAACCTTCTTTTATTGCAACAGTTCACAACTCTTGCTGCTGCGTTCGCACATTGTTGTGTTTCTCCCAGTAGGTACCAACGTCGTTGGTCATGTTTTCAAACAGCTCTCTCAGAATATGGATAGGAACCTTGTTTTTTATGTATTTGCTGGGCTGACAACAATAGAGCAATAGCTTGAATTGCATTTGTATGCTGTGTGCATACAAATGCAATTCAAGCTATTGCTCTATTGTTGTCAGATGTTCCCAAAACAGAATTATTAAAAAAAGGGAGAAAAACATAAGAAAAGAAAGCCAATCTACTAGCTCGCAATGCGTCGTCATGGAGCATTGCGAGCTTGTAGATCGGCTATTTGCACCATACTAGATTCTTTAATCCAGTCCTTGGGCTGAACAGAGCAATGGTCACGAGTTAGGGCCATATAGGCCATTTGTCCAAGTGTTAAACGCTGCAGTAACACTGCACTGCCTCATACGTGTGCAATTTAGTTTCTGTGACTATACTTAAGTTAGCATGCTATAATAGAAGCTATTCTTGTGTTCATAAAAATAAAACATTTGACTTTAAACAAGAAAGAAAATGACTTGAAGTCATATTCTACCAGGTGCTGTGTGTGTGTGTGTGTGTGTGTGTGTGTGTGTGTGTGTGTGTGTGTGTGTGTGTGTGTGTGTGTGTGTGTGTGTGTGTGTGTGTGTGTGTGTGTGTGTGTGTGTGTGTGTGTGTTTTCATAGACCTGATTAGCCTACTTGTTTTTCGGATTGCTTGTTTCTCTCGCCAAACCTGGCAACAATTTGCGACGCTAAACGCTAATAATGTTTTTTATATAAGTGTTGGCAACATTTGTAGACACCACACAGGTCTTCCCAACAATAGCAAAGATTGAAGTCCGTGTGAACATGGCCAAATAATAACTTAATAGCCAAACTAGGTCTAATGAAGCACGCTAGCATTTAGGCTAACTGTCCTGCCTGAGGCTGCAATACAACTTGCACTGTCTGCAACTGTTGCAGTGTGAATGAGGGGAGCGGACAGTGGAGCGCTGTTACTGTGGGGGGCGGGCCGTCTCCCCATTCGTGTGGCCATTGGCTTAAAGGAGTGAAGGACAGCCAGGACAGCCAATGACAAATAGTTGTCGCTTACCCATAGCTTGGGAGGACAAGGCCGCCCGTGCAGATATGGGAAAATATCCCCATTGGCTTAAAGGACAGCCAATGACGTAAATGTGTCGAATGCAAATCTGTAATCTGTCGACTAGTACTCTGCCTCTTCTTAGACTCAGGCGCTCTTCGAGCACCTGGTAAAAATAATAAAAACCCTGCCTAATGATGTCACTGGTAGGGTCTGAAGTGTCCACAGCCCTCCTATGAGGACCATTGTATCATGAGCATTAGTGAGGACCTGTTATATGAAGATGAAAATGGGTGAAGTCATCCTTTAAGCACCGTATTCAAGTAATGTACTTTGTCACTGTCCACCGGCTTGACTCAGTTATCACCTCGGTCGGAGCCGAACTTGAACTTGCAGCAACTCATCAATTAACCTCGACGTCTAATAGTTCTTAACAGAAAAGAATAAAAAAAAACTCCCTGTCTTCCGCTGAGCGGTTTGGTTGTTAGGCTGCGCTTGAACCCTCGCCAACCAATTACAGCATCACCTCAGTGAGTTGGGCACGAGGTGACAACCTGTAATTATCATTCTAAAGTATTTTTCCGAAGAAGACATTTTATTCTCTTCTGTGCCGGTGGGCTTCTGATCAAGATGGATACACCTGCGCTGACCAATCGGCGTGAAGGGGAAGAGGAAAGGAAAAAGAATTGAAGGGATTTGAGCACAAGCCAATAACACACCCACCTCCCCCCCCACAGATGTTCATTTAAGGGTCTTCTATTCTGCAGTTCAGAGCCCTCCTGTTCTCTCCACGTTCTAACCCCTCCTCCCTCCATGTGTCTGGAGGTAATTTAGTACCACATCCACTGGTAGAACAGTGGTTCTCAAAGTGGGGTCCGGGGGTCCCCTAGAGGTCTTCCAGGGGAGGTCCCCGGCAAAACAATGTAACCAATTTAATCTTAACTTATGCTTCGGCTGTTTGAAAAATTGCCGATGTACGAGCCCCCAACGTGTCAGGATGTGACGCAGAAGTATGGACATTTGACGTGTTTTTAGTGTCAATTTGAACGTCGGGCTACAACTATTGATTATTTTCGTATTGATTGATACTATTCTATCCATTAATTGAATAATCAAGAAGTATCTTTGATAAAGACTTACATATATTTAAAATATATATATATATATATATATATATATTTTGTTTGTACTGTTTAGTTCAAACATAGTGCAAATGACAGATATGCAAGCTCAAACAGATCAATGGATCCAATCAATATATCATTACCAATCGATTATTTTATAAAATGACAAATTATTGATTATATATTTTTTTATAATGGATGAAATTGATTTGTTTGATTAACGGTTGCACCCCTGGAGCCCTTCAAACGGCTTGTGTTTGATTTCAAATGGGAAACGAGTCCTTCCATTCTCATCCCTTGTGGTGTGGGATTAGTCATCCACGCTTTAATCTCCTCCCCACTAATTACTGTCGTTCTATTCTCTGCACTGCCCTGCTTCTGTCTCACGCACAAGTCTCTCTCTGAAAATTCAAATTCTAAATTCAAAACTACTCTATTAATCCCACCAGGGGCAATTAGTAACAAGAAACACAGTAAGATACTACAAACAAACAAATCCACCCAGGAAATAAAATGTGTAATAAAATATATAAATTAATTATTGATAAATAACCTTGATAAAGACCAACAACAACAACATTCCCAACAATAACAATGGTAGAAAAGAAAAGGAAAAGAAAGCTATGGCGGATTTAAACGTGGGATTGCAGAGGGGATTAACAGTTTAGAATAAAGATTAATTTGACAAGCAGTTTAAAACTAAAAGACTACCGTACACTTTCTCAACCATCAAATAAACGGGTCCATTCAGATTCAGGATCACGCGTCAAAGTAGATTTAACCATGTATTGCTACAAATGGAACCCTGTTAAACTTGGGATGTTCTTGGGATCTTGCTCTTGGGATGTTCTCTACATGTTGGCAAGTAGCATGCTATGCTAGGGTGACCAGACGTCCCGCTTTGTGTGGGACAGTCCCTCATTTCCGTGACTTTTCGCGTGTCCCACATTGTGGCCGACGACTCCAGTGTTCAAATCATCGTTTTAAAATGTAGCTTTTATCAAACGGCTGTGTGGAGACGCTCTGACTAGGGTGCCCTCTTTGAGAGAGAAATAAAGCATCAGTCATGAATCAATGCACAGGTGTCGAGAAGTGCGCTGATTGCTACTGAAGCTCTCATGAGCACACAGCAAACTATAGGCCTACTGGGCCGTGTTCGGTTGCCGCAATCTCAACTCCCGTCTGTCACAAGTTGGCACTGGACACAGCGCTGCTCAGGCAGCATGTGAATAAATTATAGGCTATGCTTTTATTAAACATTGCGGTCACAAACGCATTCATTTTGTCGAGACAATGATCAAAAGAACTGCTGCATAATTGTTGATTTAATCAAAAGGGAAATAGGAGTAGACTAGATGTAGGCTACACCTCTGTAGAATATAGTCCGGTGAATTGGTACGAAAATCTTTCACTTTTTCATAAAAGCATGAAACTTGTACACTTCTATAGTTTGGGGCCCTGAATATTTTTCAGATATGGAGCCATCGTAAAAACGCCCCCTGGTGCCCACATTTTACTTTCCACCATAACCAAATAATGTATTTTGTTTCATAACTCCTGAATCAAACATGATAATACAGAAAATGTGATGTCTACACCTATGTTTTGATGGTCAATTATTACAATAGTATCATGTACAACATCCTAAACTGTTCAGGTCAGTGACATTGTGAGGATTACAATGAAATCGCAGTATGAGATTATGCAGAATTTCCTGCATTTTTCCTGTAAGATTTAATTCATAACCCCTAACTGAGGCTCAAATTGCCTACTGTGTTAGTGTATGGTATACAATAAATACGTATTTTGGTTGATACTTCTCAATTAGTCCAGAGATTATGTAATTACGTTTTAGGTGATTTGTTCACTATTTCATAAAAACATGAAACATAGTATCCTGAACATTTGAACCATATAGAACCATCGCAAAAAAACACTGTCACAGCGTTCGGGTGGCGCAGTGGTAAATTCCCTGTCCACCCCGGAGGTTGTGGATTCGACTCCACCGTGGTGCATCCGGCTTTGTTGGGTGTCTATGCGAACGCGGTAGGGAAGCTGGACGGGGGAGGGTGATATTGGTCATTGCACATACTCTTAAGATCTGGGGCGGCACCAGTCAGTGGGGAGTGTTGGGCGGGAGGAGTGGGACGAAAGCCCTACGTCCTTCCGGAGGGGGCTCCTCACTGGCAAGTGGAGTCAGTGGAATACAACAGCAGTAAGTGTTGCACTCCATCTCAGCAACCCAGGGGTCTAGCACATTGAATGACGTTGAGTAGAGGAAATCACAATGTCTGAGAAAGGTCATTCCTATTTTCCCAGAGTTCTACTGTATGTTCCACAGCTACATTATTCTGTTAACACACATAAACATAGACTTTTTAAAAGGTTCTTGGGTACTCTTTCTCCAAGGGCCCTGTGTTCCACTGCAAGCTATGTTCCTGGAACATTCCCAAACATACAAACACCCTTTCTTGTTTTCTGATATTAAAGGTTGATTATCTACAATTATGTTTGGACAGAATTTGGTTCAAATTACCTTAACTAGAAGTTCGGGCCGCTGCGCGGCCCTCACATCTAGCGTCCGCGCGACGTCGCACTGTGTAGGTGTGTACATGTAGTGTGCAAGGAAGTAGTAGTGTTGAGTAATGTGATTGAGGCAAGAGAAGTATTGGGTATGAATGTAGGCGGGTTGTTGTTGATTGAAATGAGATTGCATTGTTTGTTAGATAGCATGGTTTATTGGCATGGTGTGATGTCGGACAGTGTTGGTGGCAACATGTAAATGTGAGAAAGGCAAAATAGCAGTGAAATGAAATGACATCCAGAATAACATTAACAGTGAAGCATTAATCAGGAGCAGGTGTACAGTATGTTGCATTGGGGGGAGAATACAAACAAAGGCAATGGCAATTATGTTGAAGAATGAAGGTCATTTGTCACTATGCAATCAGGGAGTAGCAGCACATGCAAAGTGTTTGAATGAGCATGTTTGGATTAATAAAAGAGTTCGGGATAAACAACGTTGTCAGTAATTCCCTCATCATTGTTCACAATGAAAACTTTGACGGCGCTGGCTCTCTTTCCCCTGGAGAAGGCTGTGTAGAGTTGGCCATGAGCGAACACAGGTTGAGGCAAGTAGATGCCAACTCGTTCGTTCTCTTGCCCCTGCCCCTTATTGATGGTAACAGAGAAAGCTAAGCGGATAGGGAACTGTCGTCTGATGAAGGTGAAGGGAAGCTCCTCATCTCTGTCATAGTGAGGTATCCTTGGGAGGAAGATTTTTTCACCCCTGTTTGTGCCAGCTGCAATCTCACACTCAATGATTTTGTCCATCATCTGCAGTACCACCATTCTGGTGCCATTCTTGAGAGTGCGGTCGGGACCTGCTTGCAGGTTTCTCAGCAGCATGACTGGGGCTCCTACTTTCAACTTGAGGTTATGATCAGGCATTCCAGAGGGTGTCAGTGAATTGAGGAATTCCACAGGCATGGAGTCCTTGTGGTCGTCCTCCAGAATTGTGTCGGCTGAAAAGTAGACTCTCTGTTCTGTAGGGAAGTCTGCCAGGCATATGTTGTTGATTTCTCTAATGTCATTATTCAGAGGAGTGTATACAGTGCCATTGAGAAGGTTGTCTTTGTTGACACATCCAGTTTGCAAGTCAGGAAAGGTGAATGAAATGAGAGTTTGGAGATCGTGAACCAAGTGGTGGGGTTGAATGCGGACCTGCCATTCTGTGTCCTCCTCGTGTGGGAGTGTTCCTTCCCCTAATGCAAGGAGATAGTGGGAGAAGTCCTTCTCTGCTGCGTGTGTTCTCATGTTGAGGTTTAGCTTGTGGTGTTTCATGTGAGGATAGAGTGTTGACATCTGGATGCATGCTGAAACTATCTGGGGCCTGCCTGCTCTTTTGATAACGGGGAGGGTTTGCCTTGGGTCTCCACCCAGGAGGACAGTTTTGCCACCCCAAGGCTGCTGTGAGTGCATGAGATCCCTCAGTGTTCTTTCCACACACTCGACGTTAAAGCGGTCAACACTGAAAATCTCGTCCCAGATGATTAAGTTGCTGTCTTTAATGAGCTTGGCCAGATTGGACTCTGCGTTGATGGCACAGACAGAGTCTTGGAAAATGGGGATTGGGATCTTAAATCGTGAATGAGCGGTCCTACCACCCTCCAGGTTCTGTGCTGCCAAGCCTGTGCTGCCCACACACAGCACAATGCCATGCTCTGCGCGTATCGTAGCAGCAATGACCTTAAAGGTAAAGGTTTTGCCATATCCTGCAGGGGAGTTGAGAATGAACTGGCGTGTGATGGTTTCTTCTTGTGGGGCATGCACTGCCTGATAGACGGATTCGCAGAGTGCCATTTGTTCCGCAGTGAGCTTAGGAGCAAGCGACTGTACAATTTGTTGTTGCTGTGTTATGTTGAATTTTTCAGATCTGAAGATTTGTGTCAGCCTTTCCTGCGCAGTTAGTGGTCTTGGCTGTGGCATGTCATTGTAGTTGGATAGACCGCTGCCCATTTGTGAGAGTTCATCATCAATTGCAAGCAGTAGCTGATTTTGTATGAATGTTGTGTCTACTGCGTCTGTGGGGCACCTTTGTGCAGTGGCCTCCGCATGGAGAAAGCCTTCACTGAGCTCTGCAAAGAATCTGTCATACAGATGTTTGGGCTCTGATGGGTGACAGTAGTGGAGGATGATGGCAAAGGTTTCGCGGACTTTCCTTGGAGATGCGTAGCGTGACACCTCATGCATGGCGGTAATCCATTCTAGATCGTCCTGAAGCAAGCCCATGGCTAGAGCTGTGTCTTTGAAAGTGTCATAGTGGTTGCCATCATGTACCTTAAGGTCCTCATAGGTCTGTGGTCCTCTGATATGTGCTAGGAGCAGTTTCAAGTAGAATCTTTCTCCTTGGAGCACGGATACATTGGACATTCTTCCTATTGTACGTGGAATTTCCCTGTCCTTGGGTGCGTGGACTCTTTTATTCCACATGTGGGCCTTCCATGTGTAGTGTTCGGGAATCTGCATGTATAGATATTGCCTTGCTTCAGGGTCCTGGCTGTTTAGTTCGAAGAAGGCAAGCAATGTAGTGGGTTTGGCTGCTGCTATGGCCTCCTGTGCATGGCCTTCTCTGAAGACTATGCTCTGCTGGCCGTCTGTGTGGATGGCGAGATTGGTGACAGCAGGGAGTCTGTCCTGGATCTTGTACTCCATAGTCCTCCAGTGTGCATCATGAGCATCAATGGTTCTGGCATTGATGAATTTGGAGATCTCATCCCTGTCTTCAATGTCGAGGGTGCCAACATCAGCTCCCTTATGTACGTATTTGTACAGGTACTTGATGGTCTGGAAGGAGCCTACAAATTCAACGTTGATGTGGCATTTGTATTTGAGAAGGACCCAGGGGTTGTAAGGAACGACCCACCTGCTGTCAAACAGAAAGCCTTTCTTGTTGAAGGTGTGGCCGTCAATGGGCCGCCTGTACTCCGGGTAGCCATGACCATGATGAGGCAGTCGAGTGGTGGCACAGAAGTTTTTGGGGAATTTCTTAGAACAGAGGCCATTGACCATGCAGGGGCTGTTGGGGTAGCCTGGACCACAGGGTCCATGGAGCATGGATTGACACACCAGCTGATGCAACTCTGGCTCCTTGTCCAGGTCAGGTATGTCTGCTCTAATGATGTGATCAATGTCATCTACAGTCAAAATCTCGTGTAGGAGTAGCAGTATGTGGGCATGTTTCAGTCCTCTCATCTGTCCCTCAACAGTGTGTATTCTAGCCTTCATTTTGCCAAAAACTCCCAGCTTCATGTCGCGGAGGAGCTCATCCAGACTCCGTTTGAAGACTTTATTGACAATGTCTGGTCTGTCAGTGGGCTGCTGGTGTTCAAAAATGTTATTGAGGACACCTTCACTCCGTGAGTTTGCCGTAATGGTAATGAAGAGGTCAAACTTTTTGTATCTGGCTGCTATGGCAAGGGCATCTAGATAGTGCTTGTAGAGGTATCTGGGGCTACCAGTGTGTGAGCCTGGAAGAATTATCTGTTGACCAATGTTGGTGGCCTCAGTCTGTCCTGGCTGTGTTTGCTGAGTAGCCAGGGAATCAATCAGACCAGAATACTGGTGGGCCCTGTACTTGTCCTGTAGTTCCCTACTCCTGTAGTAGTTCATCCGGCAATTTTCTATTTTGGAGTATTGATCACAGAAGTATTCTTGAGCAAGTCGGGCCGACTTCAGAAGGGTGTTGAAGGAGTGGGTTCTCTGTTGTAGATGGAATCTGAAGAACTCCTGAAGAGTGACTTTGGCTGTGGGTGACTGTGCATGAACCTTTGTGATGGGGTTGTCGATGCTGAAGCCAGCATCCCCATGTGGCAAGATCAAGGGATAAGCGGCTGGGTCATACATAGGGTGTAGTGAATTGATGTGTGTAGTCTGGCTGTGATTAGGTACATCAACTGGAGTTCTGTACAGAACAATGTCTCTGGGCTCTGTCTGGCATCCTGGTGCAAAAACAACAACGTCAGGGACAGCAGGGTTGAGGTGACTTTTGTTTGCCCCCTGTGAGCTTTTTGACTTGAACACCATTTTCAGTGCCTGAGTTGGGTTGGCATTGAGTAATTCTGCGCCGGTTTTAAAGATTTTTACTAAAGGGTTAACTGTCTTTAACTCATTTTGAATGAGGGTTAAAGTGGGCTCCTTAATAAGGTCCTCTCCCTTAGCCTGATGAAGGCGGTTCTTAATTTCATTGTCCTGATCAAATACAAAGATTTGTGAGAATTTGGGTCGGTTATTGGTGTCAGGAAAGAATGCAGAGGGAGTGAGGTGGTACATTTGGCCACTCATCTTGAACGGTCGTGGCCCTAGTCCTTTGAATGCAATGATTTTACCGGTGACATTCTTAGAAGCCATAGACACTAAGCCATTGTACTGTCGGATGTTGGCCATGAATTGTTGGGATTCTGGAGAGGTCCTGTCAAACAGAGCTTGAAGTGCAGGAGGGGGGTCCTTGAATGGCTGTAGTTGGATTGTTCCGTAATGGCAACAGGCACTGAAGGTTTTGAGTGGGACAGGATCTTTTTACTGCGTAGTAAAGTTTCCTGTTGTCTCTGTGTCGTTCTGTGTGCTCTGCGGGGGTAGGGGCTACGTGCAGTAGAGGGGGTAGGGGCTACGTGCAGTAGAGTTGCAAGGCAACAACACGTGGACGTGTGTGGCATTGGTAGCGTCGCTGAGGACACTGGCATTGGCCGGGGCATCCAGGTCCTTTATAGTGATGGCTGTGCCCCTGTCATTATGGTGATGTCAGATAGTGTCAGACATCTCCATATATGGAGCTGCCTATATCAGTTATGCCCAAATATGGGACCGTGATGGCTGTGCCCCTGTCATTATGGTGATGTCAGATAGTGTCAGACATCTCCATATATGGAGCTGCCTATATCAGTTATGCCCAAATATGTGGGTTCTCTGATGTCAGACCAAAATAAGCACCCGGAAGTGAATTTCGCGCTGGGGAAGAGATTTGCATAGTATTGGGGCATAATGCGTTTCATATTTATTGTACATCATGGAAGTAGAGTAACGGTATGGGAAGCAGCCGGTTCAGAGGCAGAATATTGAGGAATTTTGGGGTAAAATGTGGAGTTAGTTGGGCCATGTGTGTGCGTGGAGACCGCGCACACACACATGTGTAGCCCCATGAGTTTGGCCGTCAATTATAGGTGCAAGATTTGCTAACATTATCTGGCGTGCGATCATAGAGGGGTGGATCTGACAGGGTCATCCCTGTGTTCCCCGGGTTCTATGTTCCCCCAGAAAGGTTAGGGTTAGGGTTAGGTTTAGGGTTAGGTAAGCGGGGAACATAGAACCCGGGGAACATAGAACCCGGGGAACATAGAACCCGGGGAACATAGCGTGTCTCTCTCTTTTCCTGCATGTGTTTATAAGCCTGTTAAAATAACATGAGAAATATCCCCTACAGCAGGTTAATACAAAATGTGACATGGTTGGCCTATGGTTGAATATGACATCAAGGCATTTGTTAGTTATCAGTATTGCACTTGCAAGGGGCTACACATGAAAACCAGCAAACCCTGTCTAACTTTTGCACTTGACATCGTAATTAATGTTAATTAATGTGCAAAACAACTTTAGATTGTATGGACGTCAAAGATTGTTTCTCTTTGATGATGCATGTTTGAAGCATTACAATATTTTTTTTTTTTGACAAAGCCTCTTGTTTAATGATGCGATCAATTGTGTGTCTTGCATGAGGTTAGACAAATAATAATTGGAAAAACTAAAAAAAGTTTCTGAGAGTCGTGTTAATATTCCGACCAATTTAATTCAAGGCAATATTTTTTGTTTCATTTTCGGTTGCGAGATAATATGATTTATCTTCCTAATTAATTTCCTAACTCTAATAGAATTCAGCGGCGGCTCGAGGTGAATTGATTTCGTTTGCCAGCTTGTGAGAATATGTTTTCCTTTGTGTAATGGGAAATGTGTATATACTTTCTTTTTTTTTGTGTGCTGTGCTTTAATATGTAGCCAGAAGCCCTTTTGTCTAGTTAGTCTTTTATCTGGTCTGGCACGCTGTGGAAGAAGAGCATTACGTTTTATGGAGGCTACTGTGGGCAGCCAAGGTCAAGATTATAACAAGCTGTATGTTGTTTTATGATTATACCGACGAGCTGTATATGCGTGGTGTGAGTTTATGCCGGTGGAAATGAGGTGTTTGTGGAGGCGAGATAACGGCCCCGCCCCCCTCGTCTAATAACCGCTGTAACTTTTCTAATGTACGGAGAGACACCGAGACATGCACTCAGTGGTGCAAAGTAAATTTGACGGTACTTTTACTTTAATTGAGTACATGTATGTCCACTAGTCGAGTGGTTCTCAAACCTTTTTTCAAGATTAAGATTAAGATTAAAAAATATATATTGTCTTAGGAATGCGACAAAAACTGAAAATTATCCATGAATTCAAGTCTCCATGGGGTGACTAATCGATAGAGGAAAAAAAAATGGGTGAACTATTCCTTTAAGTGTTTTTTAGTCAGGATGATCTAAATGGCGTGCTGCTGAAAGATGTGACTTCATCAGCAGAGTGAGGGGTGCTGCTGACGCATGTCGCCACAGATTTAGCGCTATTCCAGCAGCTCCCCCCAGACAGTGTTTCCGTGCCGTTACTTGATATCGTCGCCGTCGGGCGTGAAACCTCTTAACTAAAAAAAAACAGAGCTTGTAGATCTGCTACTTTTTTTTATTTTTTTTTATTTGAACTCCTGAAAAGTAACGGTTTTGGACCACCCGACAGACGATACAGTCTGCTCTTTTTTTCTCCCTAAAGTCCTATCTATGCATTAACCCATTAAGACCTGGAACGCATCCGTGTCACTTTAGATTTCTTTGTCTATTCAAAAATAGCAGATCTACAAGCTCATAGCGCGGCACCGAGTGCCGCGCTATGAGCTTGTAGATCTGCTATTTTTGAAAAATCTTGAAAATATCTTTTTTTTCAAAAATTTAGAACAAAAAAAAAAGAATCGGGGCCTGATTGCGGTACTCAGACCATGAAGGTCATAGGTCACCGTGGCTCCTCAGTTTGACCTTCTGCCCCCCTCCTCTGCAAAAAAAAAGATAATGTCCTGTGCCCTGAGGCCACAGTCAGTGGTGTGAAGTAACTAAGTACATTTACTCAAGTACTCAAACACCAAAGGCCAAATGGCCTTGCCTTCAAAAGAAAAATGACAAAATTCCAAGGCTTGGTGATACAGCGGTATACTTTTACCGAAGTAATACATCTCGAGTAACTCTTCCAAGCAGCGGAGATAACTTAGCATTTTGAATCATCAGCGGGAGTGACA
Source organism: Gymnoscopelus microlampas (assembly GCF_963454915.1). Taxonomy (NCBI): domain Eukaryota; kingdom Metazoa; phylum Chordata; class Actinopteri; order Myctophiformes; family Myctophidae; genus Gymnoscopelus; species Gymnoscopelus microlampas. The sequence continues at coordinate 8,633,867 of NC_139941.1, read as the reverse complement.
AAGGTTAATTCAGGTTAGTCGCGGCGGCGGCGGCGCCGACCTGGCAGAGGCGGTGAATATTTCATCTCTTTTTCCCTTTCCTTATTATTATTATTTTTTTAGAGAATTTCACTCTGCCCTCACCTTCAATTCATTTCGGTTTAATTATTCATGCGCGGTGCATAATTTATTACAGACTTGTTTATGCATGGGGGTAGCCGCCTGAGGAGTCAGATGTTTTGTTTTTTAGGTTTCGAGAGCCTGTAAGGCTTCGAACCCTATTACATTCCTTGGCTTTCATTATTATTATTATTCTTCCGCCGTTTTTGCCAGTTCTAGCCTAACCGCCTGGTCACTTCTTATGAAATTCGGCAATATGGTAGAGGGCTATGCCAAACGGCGAAAACCCGAAACTCACAACCATTGGCCAAAGGGTGGCGCTGTAGCACTCAATTGAACATGCCAACTTTGAACAGGTACAGCTCATGCCCTGTTCGACCTACAGCCATGAAACTTCGATACACACATGCGTCTCCTCATGCCTAACAACTTTCGCTGTTTGACTTTTGACCTCTGACCTTTAGATCTCCCACCATTTCGAATTCTATGAAAAGCAGTAAAAAGCAGTAAAAAGCCTACTCCTCCTGGGATTTATGAGCAATCTGTACGAAACTGTATACACATGAACTTTGGACCAATGCCGACAAACGTAACTTAGCGGATTTTCCATAAGTGAAAACGTTAAGCTTTTATAAGCCAATGAAAATTGCAGCTTTTTTTAAATTATTCATCTGCCCCTAACACATACATGCAGACTCACATTTGTTTGACACTTTGCAATATTGTAGAGGGTCCTTCCAAGTATCACTGAAACCAATCTTACTCCAATTGGTCAAAGGGGGGCGCTATAGCAATTTTTTGAAAATGCAAACTTTAAACAGGCAAAAGTCATGCCTCGTTTGGCCGACAGCCGTTAAACCTGCTTACACATGTGCCTTGACTCATGAGGAACACATGTATCACTTTGACCAGTAAGCTCTGCCCTTAGATTGTCTGCAATTTTGAGCAGTTTGAAAAACATTTAAATCCAGGATTTCTGAGCAATTTGCATGAAACTGTGTCAAATACATGTTTGAGGCCCTTTTTCACAGGTTCAGGTGTGTTGGTTCAATAGCTTGATCGCTTAATCATCTGCCTTGAAACCATAGGGTAGCCGGTTCGAATCCCACCTCAGGTAGACTTAATTATAATTGCATTGCACACAACATGACTATATCAATGAATACATGTGCAATTGTTAAAGATGACGAAAAATGAATACTTGAAAGTAGTTATTTTCAATGTATGACGTACTTCATTCGCGCTTTTGTTTTGTTTTGTTGGATTCTCCCTTTTCACTGTCTAAGGCTGTGTATTGGATAGCTCCACCAGTATGTGTGAGTCTCATGTGCCAAAGGTCCCTGGTTCGAATCCCACTTATTACAGTTCACATTTAAATTGCATTGTACAAAACATGACCCTGTTAATTCAGACATGTGCAATGTTTAGACAATAACACGAAATGCTTTTGAGAGTAGTTGTTTTTTATGTATGACATACTTTCTTGTGAAAATAGACGATCTACAATCTCACACCTTTTTAGATAGCAACGCGTTGTGAGCTTGTAGATCGACTATTTTCCACTAGTTTCCATTCCGAAATATATTGAGCAGTTTGAAAAACATTTAAACCAAGGATTTCTGAGCAATTTGCGTGAAAGTGTGTCATGTGTGTAAACTCCCTTTTCACTAGTACAGGTCTGTTGGCCCAATGGCTTAATCATCTGCCTTGAAACCACAGGGTTCCTGGTTCGAATCCCACGTCATGTAGAATTCATTATAATTGCATTGCACACAACATGACTGTATCAATGAATACATGTGCAATTGTTAACCAGTAAACTCCGCCCTTAGATTGTCTGCAATTTTGAGCAGTTTGAAAAACATTTAAATCCACTATTTCTGAGCAATTTGCGTGAAAGTGTGTCATGTGTGTGAACTCCCTTTTCATCAGTTCGGGTCTGTTGGCCCAATGGCTTAATCATCTGCCTTGATACCAGAGGGTCGCCGGTTCAAATCTCACCTCATGCAGACCTCAACTCAATTGCATTGCACACAACATGACTGTATCAATGAATGACCAATGCCGACAGACGTGAGCAAGCAGATTTTCCATAAGTGAAAACGTTAAGCTTTTTATAAGCCAATGAAAATTGCAGTTTTATGACAATTATTCATCTGCCCCTAAAACATACATGCAGACTCGCATTTGTTTGACACTTTGCAATATTGTAGAAGGTCATTCCAAGTATCACTGAAACCAATCTTACTCCAATTGGTCAAAGGGGGGCGCTATAGCAATTTTTTGAAAATGCAAACTTTAAACAGGCAAAAGTCATGCCTCGTTTGGCCGACAGCCGTTAAACCTGCTTACACATGTGCCTTGACTCATGAGGAACACATGTATCACTTTGACCAGTAAGCTCTGCCCTTAGATTGTCTGCAATTTTGAGCAGTTTGAAAAACATTTAAATCCAGGATTTCTGAGCAATTTGCGTGAAAGTGTGTCATGTGTTTGAACTCCCTTTTCACTAGTTCAGGTGTGTAGGTTCAATAGCTTGATAGCTTAATCATCTGCCTTGAAACCACAGGGTTGCTGGTTCAAATCCCACCTCAGGTAGACTTCATTATAATTGCATTGCACACAACATGACTGTATCAATGAGGAACATATCTATCACTTTGACCAGTAAGCTCCGCCCTTAGATTGTCTGCAATTTTGAGCAGTTTGAAAAACATTTAAATCCAGCATTTCTGAGCAATTTGCGTGAAAGTGTGTCATGTGTGTGAACTCCTTTTTCATCAGTTCGGGTCTGTTGGCCCAATGGCTTAATCATCTGCCTTGATACCACAGGGTCGCTGGTTCAAATCTCACCTCATGCAGACCTCAACTCAATTGCATTGCACACAACATGACTGTATCAATGCATGTGCAATTGTTAAAGATAACGAGAAATGCATACTTGAAAGTAGTTATTTTCAATGTATGACGTAATTCATTTGCCCTTTTGTTTTGTGTTGTTGGATTCTCCTTTCTCACTATCTGATGCTGTCGATTCAATAGCTCCACCAGTATAGTGTGAGAGTGTCGACAGACACCATCAGGGAGGCCATATCTCTAGCTCAATGAGAAGAGAGGCAGCCTGTGAATCCATAGGTCGCTGGTTCGATCCCTGTCCCCAACAATGCGTTGAGGTGATCATCATTTGGAATTCCCCCTATTCCCATGGATTGGATCCACCCCTCTCACTCATCACCAATCACACCTGCCACATGCACAGTACAATTTTTAGGTACTTTTACTTTACTACTCTACTCTACTGCAATTACAGCAGATGACAGCTTTAGTTACTTGTTACTTTGCAGATGTAATTATTAATACAACACCTACAGTAACCACATACAGCCGATCTACAATGTGACGCGTTATGAGCTTGTATGTATATAATAAGCAACCCATGCTGTATGATAACTTACCACATATGAAATCCAATTCTGTCTATCCAATGGCTCAGTCTGTACTGTGGCCATAGCTGAGTGGTTAGTGAGCCCACCTAGGGAGCCAGAGGCCCTGGTTGCCCCAGGTACGATTCCAGGCCAGGCCAGCAAATGTGTCGATGAAATGAAATTTGTCCCTGAGCAAGACTCTTAACCCCTAATTGCTCACAGGCCCTCATTGGAAACAAGACCGCAAGGACTTTCATGAACGGACCTGGAATTATCCTTATCCTTTACACTGTCTACCCACAAGTCTATAGGTCCCTGGTTCAAACCTCAATTTAACCGGTCCAAATATAATTTACTGAACAAAAATCATGACTTTGTTAATTAATGCATGTTCACTTCTTCTCTCTCGCTCTCTCTCTTACTGCCTCTCTTTCTCACTGCCTCTCTCTCTCTCTCCCTCTCTCTCTCTCTCTCTCTCTCTTTCTTTTCTCTCTCTCTCTCTCTCTCTCTCTCTCTCTCTCTCTCTCTCTCTCTCTCTCTCTCTCTCTCTCTCCCCTTCTCTCTCTCTCTCCCTCTCCCTCTCCCTCTCCCTCTCTCTCTCTGTCACTGTCTGTCTGTCTGCCAGTCTGCCACTCTGTCACTGTCTGTCTGTATGCCAGTCTGCCACTCTGTCACTGTCTGTCTGTCTGTCTGTCTGCCAGTCTGCCAGTCTGCCACTCTGTCACTCTGTCACAGTCTGTCTGTCTGCCAGTCTGCCACTCTGTCACTGTCTGTCTGTCTGCCAGTCTGCCACTCTGTCACTGTCTGTCTGTCTGCCAGTCTGCCACTCTGTCACTGTCTGTCTGTCTGCCAGTCTGCCACTCTGTCACTGTCTGTCTGTCTGTCTGCCAGTCTGCCAGTCTGCCACAGTCTGTCTGTCTGCCAGTCTGCCACTCTGTCACTGTCTGTCTGTCTGCCACTCTGCCACTCTGTCACAGTCTGTCTGTTTGTCTGTCTGCCACTCTGTCACAGTCTGCCAGTCTGCCAGTCTGTCACAGTCTGCCAGTCTGCCACTCTGTCACTGTCTGTCTGTCTGTCTGCCAGTCTGCCAGTCTGCCACAGTCTGTCTGTCTGCCAGTCTGCCAGTCTGCCACAGTCTGTCACAGTCTGCCAGTCTGCCAGTCTGCCACTCTGTCACAGTCTGCCAGTCTGCCACTCTGTCAAAGTCTGCCAGTCTGCCAGTCTGCCACTCTGTCACAGTCTGCCAGTCTGCCATTATTCTCGAAACCGCTCATTGCTGCTTGCAGCTATATTTTTCTGTTCTTTTGCTGATTTTCTGTTTTTTGGAGCGGAGCCTGGCCTGCTTCGTAGACTGCTGATCGGCTGACGCTCTCAGGTTAATATTTACATGTTCATTTTGACCGAAAATTTAGATTTATGATTAAAACCTCAGTCTTTTGGAAAAAATCCATCTGAAATGTTTTAGTCTAGTTTTCTGCAGTTGATTTTGTCGACTACAATGTATTTTGGCAGGCCTTGATGGCGTCATAATGCTTGTTTTTTACATAGTGTGGCGAAAATAGCCGATCTACAAGCTCACAACGCGTCGTAGACACGTCGTGAGCTTGTAGATTGGCTATTTTCGGAGTGTGAAACCCAAGTGCAGCCAAGCTTAAATCACATTTTCTGGATCTCATTTTCGTCTATTTTTTTCCCCCCACTAAATGGATATATATTTATTCCGTTTTCATATGCATAGCTTAGTTTAAAAAATAAAAAATAAAAACTTAGTTTTTCGTCAGTGAGAAAAGGACATTTTTGTCATAGTTTTAAAATGAACACTGCCTGTCCGTGGAAACCATGTATGTCCAAAAAACTGTTTCAGGAAAGGAAAACATTTAATTCAATGGAAAGTGTGTTCCAATGGAACCAATGTAGTTATTATTTAGTTACTTTAATTGGTTATTTTTGGGGCGTTGAGTTTTGGACACCGACCCAAAAATGTGTGTACCCCCTAACCCTTCCATTGTTAATGCAAATCGATACTTTTTTCATATCAGCCAATCACATTACAGCTAGTGTCATCACCACTAACTGTAATGTGATTGGCTGACTTTGCAAATTCAGGACTGATTGGCTAGCGAAACACATGACACATGTGAAGCCCTATGAATAGCAGTATGGACTTAAAAAAAAGTCATTTATCCTTTTTTTAAAGTGAGTCATGTTGTGATGACCACACACCGCCCACTTCACACTGGGTGTGATTTTTTTATAAACAATCAGCCATAACCACTTTCACTATAAAATTTGTTCCAAAAATTGCAACAATAGCAGATGTACAACTCAAAATGCGACACGGAGGTCATAGATCGGCTAACTTGTGCTACTTTTGGACACTCAAAGTAGGGCATTAATTTACGGGGAAAAACTTTAAAAGTTGAAATATGGAGATACAAGGTTTCTGCCCAACACCGACAATATCTACATAATAGACATCAGACTTTTAAAAGCACAGTCTCCTCTGTCTCCCTCCACTCACACCACAAAAAAACAAAACACGATTAACATAGAAATAACTTTCACAACATCCATGGCTAAATATTTACATACGCACATTCCCTGAAAAATACAATAGATATAGAGATACAATGTTGTCGTCCTCATTACAATGCCCTCTATGCTCAGCAGCCATTTTGGAGAGATAGTGGGCCTCTTCCTTACTTCCTTCACAGATGTTACCAATGATACTAATGAAGGCTCTGTTCCATTCTGGTCAAACAGAGTCAGGGTGTTGACTCACGGGAAACACTCTGCTACACCAGTGGGTCTCAAAGTGTGGTTCAGGGACCCTCATGGTTCCTTGAGGGGGTTCCAAAGGGCCTCTTAAAAGGTGTGTAACTCTGAGAGTGTACAAATGGAACCAAATGGACCCGTAAGGGTCCATTTGGTTCCATTTGTACACTCTCAGAGTTATGGGTGTCCTTGAAAGGTAAAAGTTTGAGAACCACTGTGCTACACTAAACGGAACAAAGCCTTCATTAGTGTCATTGGTAACACCTGTGAAGGAAGAAACAAATATGGCTGCTGTATGGCTGCTGTGCATAGAGCCCATTAGCCCGACATAGATTAGTTCATCATAGAACCCAAACGACCCAAAACAATAACTCAGAAAAAAGTTAAATGTAGAGGTGCTCCACCTCTACATTTCCGCCATGGAGTCTGGGGGTTCGAATCCACCGCTTTGTCGATCGTCTATACGACCGCCAGGGAAGCCAGGCGTGGACGGAGGCGGAGGGTGATATTTGTCACTGAATGTACAGCTGGGGCGGAGTGTTGGGCGGGAGGAGTAGGACGGAGGCTCTACGTCCCCCCGGTAGGCGCTCCTCACCAGCAGGTGATCCTATACAACAGCAGTGACAACACACAGGAATGTGTGCGCGGAGAAAATGTATTGGCATAATGACTACATTGGGGGGAAATGGGATGAAAAGAACAAAAGTGAAATTTAATGAACAGGGGGTGTTCCCCCTCTTTTTTTGTTTTAGTCGCATTCCGAAGCCAAAACTTTGATGACCAGCAGGGTCTCCGGTAGGAGACTCGCGGAGTTTCCATCGAGTCTCCTTTGATGGTCATCAAAATATTGGCTTAGGAATGTGCCAAATAATCTCCATGAATTCCAGGCTTCATGGGGTGTGTAATTGATAGAAAATAAGTCTGTTTATTGGGTGAACTACTCCTTTTAAGCTAAAAGAAAAAAATATCTGAGTGCTTCTTGCACCCCTGGGTTGCAGGTCCCATGCCTACAGCCACAGCAGTGATCAACAGGGCTGGATGTACGATTATGGTTGTTAGCGCTGCAGTGCATTCTAGCTGTCTGTCAGCTCAGTGGGATGTAGGGAGTGGTTTAACCCATTAAGATCTGAAACATGTTTTGTGCCAGGGACCGCCCCTGGAGGAGACGATTTGTGCTACTTTGAAGATTTATAGCACATGTACAAGCCCCCAGCACCACACGAAGTGACGCGCTTGTGAGCTTGTATATCTGCTTTTTTTTTTTAACAGCCAACGCAAAACATCTGAAATGACACGGACGACTTTCTCGGTTTTAGTGGTTTAATAGCTGGCCTGCAGCTAGAGGCTTGGAAATGGTCGGCTTGTAATTGGATTTGGCGAGGTTATATTTCTATTTTTTTCCCTTCTTTTTTTCTGTGTGTCCAGTCCACCGATAACGAAACACAGATACTAGCTTAGCAGAAAGCATAACATATATGAATGCACACACATGCACACACACACACGCACGCACGCACGCACGCACGCACGCACACACACACACACACACACACACACACACACACACACACACACACACACACACACACACACACACACACACACACACACACACACACACACACACACACACACACGCAGAGATTTAAGAAAACCAGTTGTAAACTTACTGTGTACATTCATTTTAGTCTATTTGTGGGGACATCTCTCTTATCAATAAAATCAAATAAGTAAGTACATTAATCAAGTAAAAATACTTTGTTACTTTTGGTTGAGGTATAGTGGGGGAACAACGGAGAATTGTTGAATCTCGCATAGCCAGACAACTATTCCACAATCTCCGGATGCTATATAGAGTCATGGGACTTACACCTCCTGAAAGCCGAGAAAGGAGGCTGTCATCCGTTCGTAATTTCCGTTCACGAAAACATGTTTTAAAATAATCTTTAAAATATATCTCTGCTGCTGGGCAGAAACCAGCTATCTCCAAAATGTAATTGTAAATGTAAACAGACTACGGGGGAAAACCCTGCCTCGTTAAAGTGTGTTTATCTTCCGCTCTGAGTCTGCAGCAGCTCTGTCTGCGTGCCACGCAGGGGAGAGGGGGTGGAGTTAGCTGCTTTGGCCGACAGTTTGACGAACGAATGGAGTTAGCTGGTTTTGTCAGAAGCGTTTTTGTAATACTTTTCATTGGTTCAATATTTTTTTTAACCCACACACAGACATATAGGCTGTTCAATAACGTTGATTTATGGAAAACACATTAAAAAAGCTGAAAAAATGTAGTTGGCTGGTTTCTACGGAGCCCTGGAGTGGCCGTTGAGGTGTTTTTTTTTTAATGCGTCGAATTACTAATGCGTGGCCACGCATTAGTAATTCGAGGGAACACATTACATGTTTTTCCCCTCAATGGCCACTGGAGGGCTCCGTAGGTTTCTGGCCGAAAGCGACGATATATTAAAATGTTAATTTCTGCTAAGCAGCAAGCTATTATGTGCTTTGGATATTTTGAATTACAGTAGGACAAATGTACCGACTGACAAGACGAGACAAAAGTGCTTTACACCCGCATCGTTTTCAGCGCTTCCTTTGCACAGACCGTATTGACAGAAGCATTTTGAAAATTGTGGGAGTTCAACAGTCTGGCTCGAGAAACTAAGCCAATGTTGAACGTTGGCACATTCAGTTGTACCTCCACAAGTTCACTAATAAGGGAAAGTGTGGGGATAAGCTGCTAAGGCATACTGAATATTTCATAAGTGGTTTAAAGAGGTGCTTAACAGGTACGTATAGCACTGCACTTTTTTTTTTTCTCTGCAAAAATGTTTTACATTTTTTGCCAATCATACTGTAAGTCCCTTTGGCAAATAATATCTTCAAATGGGCAAAGTTGGCTCACCCTCAGAGAGAGAGAGAGAGTGAGAGGGAGGGAGAGAGATATCGGATTGCCTCATTGCCGCGGGTCATCCACCACTTTAGCTGGAGGGAACAAAAAAGTAGAACGACTCTAACGGATTAAGTTTCTGTGTATTTTTGGTGTATTCCGAAAGGGACAGCGTATAGAAGGAGGTGCATTTCCCAAGTTCATATTTCATACAAAGACACCTTTGCAAGGCATGCATAATACATGAGTATTATGCATTTAACCCATTCAGTCCGGGAACGCATCGACAAACGTCTTCTAAATCCTAACTGGTTTCTGAAAAACTTATGTTGCTATAATTTCAGTGGTGCTCAAACTTCATGTCAAGGTTACCCCCAACATTATTTGGCCGTGGTCCCCATCTCAAAATATTGTGTTCCAGGGACCCCCAGAAGCAAAGATTTGAGTTACAAATGTTCGCTTTAAAAAAAATGTTATATTCAAAGATTTGCACACATTTTCGAGATTTTTCAAAAAATAGCAGATCTACAAGCTCATAGCACTCGGTGCCGCGCTATGAGCTTGTAGATCTGATCTTTTTGAATAGCCAAAGTATAAAATATGGCTAAAATGACACAGATGCTTTCCTGGTCTTTAATGGTTTAATGTATGCATGTCTGACTCGGTGAAAGCACAGGGCTAACTCAGTGGCTCTCAAACTTGTTTTTGTTTATTTCAAGGACCCCCAAACAGTTACCGACCTGTATAAGGGTCTATTTGGAACCCCCTGAATCAATGGTTCCCAAACTGAGGGTCCCCAAATGATTGTTTTCTCACTCAACAGTAAACAGACCAACATACAGCATATTAAGTGTATACAGGGTATCTGCACACTTCTAAAGTGACAATTGAAGGACTTTTAAGACCCTTTTAACACCTCTAAATGGCTCTCTAGTGGCTATCATCGCTGTTGGGTGGAAACCATAATGTCCAAAACAGTTACTTTTCAGGAAATGTACAAAAAAAAAATGTTCCAATGTAGTTATTATTTAGTCACAAGCGTTAATATTTTTCATGAATGAACAATGGAGATACAAAGGTTTCTGCCTAAGAGCGGCAATATGTTCCCTTGTGCGGACTCAACTTTCCCGTGGACCTACCATGTGGATGAAAACAAATGCACATGTGAAGTTTCTGCCGTGCGTGTGTGTGTGTGTGTGTGTGTGTGTGTGTGTTTGTGCGTGTGCGCACGCCCGTTCCATGCGAGGTAGATTGATTGATTGATTGAAATTTTTATTAGGCAAAAGAATGTAAAACAACACAGTTACATTTATAATGCTTTTGTCTAAAAGGTCCGGCCAAAAAAGTCCTTGCGGGCTTGTTTCCGTTGGGGTCCTTGATTTAATTTCATAGACATATAGTAGCAACCAAACAGTTCAAAAATCAACATAAGAATACAGAGGGAGAAAAAAAATACCATTATGTACAAGAAAGGCATGAGAAAATAAAAAAATATATACAAAAAAAGCATTAGAAAATAAAATAAAAAGTATGTACAAAAAAAAGGGGGGAGGGGGGGGGGGTCGTCTGTCTACAGGGAAACTGGTGCTAGCTCCTCTTTAGGCCTCCAGAAAGATGAGTTTTTAGGGCTGTTTTGAATGAGCCCAGCGAACTGCATTTTTTGAGGGATGGGGTTAGACTATTCCATTCCTTGGTGGCTGTGCTATAGAAGGAGAATTTGCCCATGTTTGTTTTATGGGTGGGTGTTACCAGATTGTTGTTTACGCTCTCTCTAGCTTTATGACTGTGGGTGTCACTAACTCCACACATAGGCTGTGGAGATGATCACTCTAGAGGGCTGTGACTCAGTCATCGCTGTGGTCAGAAAACACCAGTTCCGCTCGAAGGAGGTCAAAAAAAGGCTCCCGAGAGCTGACTAAGCCACTGAACGTAAACCCTGCCGAAAGACCCCCGGACTGGGATGGTGAACTTGTGTGAGAAGGGATCCCTCTACTTTGCCATTAAAAGACCTCATACAAGAGTGAGGGAACCATGCCGGGCGGTAAGGTTAGCCCAGAGTACCGCCGTGGACATTGACTGGCCTGTAGCCGAACAGAAGGTTATTTTTGGGGGCGAGACAAGCCTGAGGCGGTGGGACTGTTGTGATGTAGCATTCTGCTTGAACCTTCAAGAGACTTCAAAAATGAAAAAGCTAAAACGGATACACCACAGAAATGTCAGTGTCTGGAAGAATGTTTTGTGCTGGGAAAGCAGGCGGCCGACCTGGCTTAAAAAACTAACAAACACACTTAAAAAAAAGAAAAATCTTTCGGTTGTACAGATGTGCCATTTCAAAACTTCAAATGCCCTGCCATCGCCAAGACAGTAAATTTTCAGGGGATTCCCAGGGCAATAAGAGGGACAAAGAAGGGCATTTAAAATGCTGAATTATTTTGATGATCACTGCTTTTATGATGCTAATTAATTTGAGCAACTGGTCAAGGACCTCTTCAAATCACCTTTCGCCTCATAATGAGTCTGACACCTTCTTCAACACACATTCTTTTGTTCTCATGTATATGGACGTCTGTTGAAGGGAAAAACGGGGGTGTGTAGTGACAACTTCTTTTCAGGGGCAAAACAGTGAATTTTTAAGGGCAGAACAGGGAGGAAAAAAATGCATTTTCAGGGCACTTTCAGGGAAAGAACAGTAACGTGTGAAGTTTTGAAGTGGCACATCTGTAGATCGAGCTTGTAGATAAGCTATTATTTTCTGATATCCAAAGGCTTAACACCTTGACTTCCTGAGATTAAAAGGACGTATGCTTACGTCCTTCGCGGGCAACACGTTAAGTGGCTAATGTATGTTTTTGTAATGATAATCTAAATCTACGGAGTATCTAGGAATTACCCCAAAAAATTACCTACGAATTTTACCCAAGTACAGAACTTAAAGTAAATGTACTTGGCTACATTGTCTGGCAAATGCAGCTGAAGCACAAATGAAGGTCAAGCGGTCAAAGCGGCCAGACAAAAAAAGCAATTTCAAGTTTCATGATGACGGACTTCCTCCATAGTTTTGGCTCACTTTGTCGGCCCGCTTTGCACTCACCAAAGAGAATTGTCCCGTTGACGTTCCGCCGCTCTGTTGTTTTAAGTCTCCTGTGGTCAATGGATTCTCACCTCTGAACACTCCCAAATAGAGAGAGAAGAGAGCGAGAGGGAGCGAGAGAGATTATAACGTGCGCATTCATCATTTCACAAGGTTATCTAATGCAGGGCCAGCATAGTCGCTGTCTGGCAGAAACCTCATATATCCATATTTCAACTTTTTATGTGTTTCGTCACTTAAAGGTAGGGTAAGTGATATATATATATTTTTTGTTGTTGTTAAAAGGTTAAAGTATTATATTCTGATAGTAATCATTGCTACAGAGTGTTTGTTCGGTCACAGGGGTCTCTCCAGCTCTTTAGTAAACAGAGTACATTTTCAGGTTTAAGCCAATCAGGAGAGAGCACTGAAAATGCATTTTCTGTTTAATAAAGAGCTGGAGAGACATGGAGACTCCTTTTACTGAACAAACATACAATAGCAATGAGTAGTATCAGAATATAGAGCTATTTAACACTTATTTTAACAAAAGTAAGTCACTTACCCTACATTTAATGCCCAACTTCTGTTAAAGACAAGTAGTAAAAATATCAGCAACTGTTTTTAGACATATGAGTTTTCCACACGACAGGCAACGATATATGATGCAGCCGTGTCTGTGGTGGTTGGATAAGGAGGCCAGCGGAGAACGCCACATATGTATTTGTGAACATACTCCCAAATATAAGTTTGGGACAATTTCTTTTTTTGGGAGGCTATTTTTTTGCCCTTTTTTTGTGACAGCCATTCCCTTGGGAGTGTGCGGTGTGGGTGCCTTGATGTCGGTGTAAAGTGGGGCGTGTTGATGATCACAGTCGTGCAGAGCGCTGCATTTCAAGTGCCTGCGAGTCCGACGCGTGGTTATGGGAACGGGGTTGGACGGAATACAAAAAAAAAAAAGTAGAAAAAAAAATGCATCAGCATAATGCTGACCGAGCTAAAAACAACCCCATCAACTATGAAACTGTCGGGAATGACGCGCACGCACGCACGCACGCACGCACGCACGCACGCACACACACACACACACACACACACACACACACACACACACACACACACACACACACACACACGCACACACACGTGTCCTATAAACACAAACACACATAGAAACCTAGACTCTTGTACTGTATACTGACAGAAGTGCAAGACAGGCGTTGCACACATATAAATGCTGGTATACAGTATATGCATGCATTGAACTACACCCACCCACGCACGCACGCGCACAGAGACAGACACATTTGCTATCAGTACTTCATGATATTCAGAATGTTCAGAATGTTGTCCTCCTCTCAAATAACTGCCTGTAGCAGCTCATACATAAGATAGATAGATAAATAAATAGATAGATAGATTTGTATGTACACCTGAGTATACAGTATAAGGTCTCTTCATCTCTCTCTCTCTCTCTCTCTCTCTCTCTCTCTCTCTCTTTCTTCCTGCCCTACCCTCTCTCTCAGTGGTGGAAAAATACTCAGATATTTTACTGAAGTAAAAGTATCAATACTGCAATATAGAAATACTCCGTTAATACAAGTAAAAGTCTGGAATAAAAAAATTACTTGAGTAAAAGTGCAAAAGTGTTGGCATCAAAATGTATTTAAAGTACCAAAAGTAAAAGTGCACAAATGTTTGAAAATAGCAGTTTGAAAATAGCCGATCTACAAGCTCACAGCGTGTCGCATTGCGACGCGTTGTGAGCTTGTAGATCGGCTATTTTCAAATGTATGAAATAGACATCTGAGATGTAATGGAAGTAAAAGTACAGAAAATTGGAAATACTCCAGTAAAGTAAAAAAAAAACTCAAAATTGTGCCTAAGTACAGTACTTGAGTAAATGTACTTAGTTACTTTCCACCACTGTGCTCTCTCTCTCCCCCTCTCTCTCTCTCATATCATTACTCATGGTTCTCAGGTACAGAACAGATGTTCCGGACCACCCGGTCTCTGGAACGCCTCATGATCCTTCAACACTCTGAAAAAAACACAACGTGTAGAAAAAAAGAAAAAAAGAAATAAACAGAAGAAGGAAAAACGATTCCACAACGGGATGAATGATCATCACAGCGTCGCTATATGACGAATTGTTGTGCTTACACTAGGTATGCATTGGTAAGAGGCCCCTCCATTTGTATCCGTATGTCTCATTCCTGTACAGTTACGTGCTCGCAGCGTCTGTCTCTTCTACTAACCAACCTCCAGTGGAGGAAGAAGTACTAGGATTTTACTTAACCCATTGCAACCGGGAACGCACTTTAACCATTCATATTTTATAAAATAGCAGATCTACAAGCTCACAGCGCTGCACCAATGAGCTTGTAGATCTGCTATTTTTTTTTATTGAAAAATTGTGGGCAAATCTTTGAATATATATATTTTTAAAGAGAACATTTTTAACTCAAATCTTTGCTTTCTACAAATGTCTTCTAAATCCTAACACTTAAATACAAAAAAAAAGTATGATGCTATATATGTATCAGTGGTTCGCAACCTTTTTCATGTCAAGGACCCCCAAAACATTTTTCAAAACATTTTGTTCCAGGGACCCCCAGAAGCAGAGATTTGAGTTGAAAGCGCATAAAGATTTGCTCACATTTTCACGATTTATTTCCTTCCTTAAGAATAGCAGATCTGCAAATTCATAGCGCGGCACTCGGTGCCGCACTATGAGCTTGTATATCTGCTATTTTTGAATAGCCAAAGACATCTTAACATTACATAGTATGCGTTCCTGGATTTAATGGGTTAAGTAAAAGTAGCAATACCACAAAGAAATACTCAGTTTACAAGTAAAAGGCCTTGTATTCAACATTGTATGTACGTATTGGCATCCAACTATACGTTTTTCTACAAGCTCACAACCTGTCACATCAGGATGCGTTGTGAGCTTGTAGATCGGCTATTTTCAAATAGCTGAAGTATTGAGCTTAAATATATATTTTTTTTAAATATGTACAGGAAAAAGCATAGGTAATCCACCCGTTCACCGCCATTGACGGAGATATCCGTTATTTCAACGTCTTTTTTTTTGTTGAAAATTCCACAAGAGGGCGCTCTAACACAACTTAGGAATGATCCTGGTCTGGTAGGTTATTGTAGGCCTGCAATGTTGATGGGATAGGAAAAATCGGACAGATCCGTATTGATCACATGATAATAGAGATAATGTGTACCGATTTGCGTGATGTTTGGACAAAATCTGTAGGAGCATTATTAACACATCGGGTGCCAGCATTTTTTCATAACAACTTACCATGGGTGCCAGCATTCTCCCCATTGACTGCGCTTTGCTGTTTAACGTTTCCGCGTGCGTTACAAGCAAATCCACGCAAAAAAAAGCATCGATTCATGTTCTGCCATGAGCCTGGCTACTGCCTGAACCATAACATTCCCCTCGCGGGTTACAACGGGGGGGGGGGGGGGATCGCGCATCGCGCATGACCGTTTTTCCCCACAGGAAACAGATTCGGAGATATCGGCGTTTCAAAGTAGGAAATAGACAGGAAGCGGATGGGGGGAAAAAAAGTGTTTCCGGTGAGCGATCTGGCACTTCCTTCGCAGGATTACAATGGGTGCTCCCAGAGCTGCTCTAGCCCCGCCCGCGCGGAGAAAAACGAAAAAAACAAAAAGACTGAAATCACGGTTCAGACCGTGTTCGGCACCGAAGCTTCGGAACCGCCACTATGTAAACACACGGTTCAGACCGTGTTTGGCACCCGATGTGTTAAAAGAATGGTTTAGCAAAAATCGACCAGCTGGTGGCGCTATAATAGGCCAATGTGAAAAGGGTGGCATTTCATCCTCGGCCTAGTGGGAATGTGTGTGCAAAGTTGCATGGCAATCGGAGGCTGCGTTCATGATTTTGAGGCATTTTGTTCAAAACGAGCCACTTCTGCAAACTTTAGACGCCAATCTTAGCCAAGCAAGATGGAATATTAAAAATGGGACAGAGCCGTCTTGATCACATGACTATAGCGATAATGTGTACCGATTTGTATCTGTTTTGCAAAAATTGGTCTCCTGATGACGCTATAACAGGCCAATCTGGGGCAGAGGTCCTGCTCTGTGTGTACAGTTTCACGGCAATCGGGCCAACAGTGCCGGAGATTAGCTGTGCACGTACTCACACACACACACACACACACACACACACACACACACACACACACACACACACACACACACACACACACACACACACACACACACACACACACACACACTCTCTCTCTCTCTTACTCACATTGCAAAACAGGCCTTCGGCCTGGCGGAGACAATAACATGGCTCTATGCAACCTGTTGCATATACCCAATTATGGTTATAATTAGGTCCAGCTGCTATTCAGCCAACTCTTTATGGAAGACTTGAAGCCGACACAAACAAAGCGAATGGTGCATTGATATAGAGCCTTTATCCAATGTGCATTACATTAGGGATGTCCGATTTTATCGGCCTCCCGATATTATCGGCCGATATTAGCATAAAAATTGATATCGGGAAAATATCGGTATCGGTTTTTGAAAAAAAAAAAAAAAATTTTTTTTTTTTTTTTTTTTTTTTGCTTTTTAAATAAGTTACAGGAGTTCTTACTGTATATGGTGTGTGTGATATGAAATTTGAGCTTACCCTAATCACAATAATCCCCGCATATATCGGTATCGGTTGATATCGGTATCGGTAATTAAGAGTTGGACAATATCGGTATATCGGTTATCGGTAAAAAAGCCAATATCGGACAACCCTACATTACATTCACCCATTCACACACAGACTGCAGAGGAAACCATGCAAGGCACCAAGCTGCTCATTAGGAGAAGCTAGGGGTTCAGTGTTTTGCTCATATATACAGTAGGCTGCTCTACTGCCTGAGCCACTGCCGCCTCCAAGTTGACAATAGAGCTAATGGAATTAGGTAACCCATTCCACATGAGCAAGCAATTCAAACAGTTTAGTCACTTTCTTGAAATAATTGGTGCAACTCAAATGTTGACAACAAGTACACAGTATATGGCAAATAATCTTTCACATTAGACTGAATGCTTCTGAAACGTTGGCAATACCAGTGAGGAAAAAAAAACATAAAAGAAAAAGAAACCCACCAAAGTTCAAAACTCTATTTAAAACATCCAACAAGCCGATCTCGGAGAGCTTGTTAAATCTCCTTTTTATTGTGCAGTTTGTACGGGCCGAGTTCTTCACTCCAAACAAGTGTTTTTTTTTCTTCCCCGCACCAATTATGGGAGTTCTGAAATAACTCACTCAGGTTCTGCGCTGACATTAACTGAACCCAAGACATACTGCACCACGCTATCTCCTAATTACATAGAGAGGAGTTCATACATACATATTTCTGTCTTGTGGGGTTAATTATTTAATTTTTATCCCACGATTTTTGTAACCCATTTTTTTCACCCGGTGCCAATTTCCTAAGTGATCCTGGGCGCTACACCAGCCCTACACCAGCGCTACACCAGTCCCCCACAGCCAGGGAGGCCAGGGCCGAGCTCATGCTTCCTTCAGTGCATGAGAGCCAACTGACCTTCTTGTCACCTGACAGGGGGGAGTTTCCCTGGTTGGACGTAGCGCGTGGAAGGAACACGTTATTCCAACCAGTTCCCTTCCCCTCCATCAGGCGCCCCGGCTGTCATGGGGGAGGCGGTATAGCGACCAGGATTACTACATGTTTTTGTGAGGGTATTAACTACCCTAGGAGACACGGGGAGAACATGCAAACTCCACACAGAGTAGGCCCTTTCACCAACCCCACCCTGGGTATGGGCGCTGATGACGCGGAGGAGAAGACACGCCCCCAGCGCCCACAGCGTCCCTGGCGGGAATCGAACCCAGGACCTTCTAGCTGTGAGGCGACAGCGCTACCGACTGCGCCACCGTGCCCCGCTTGTGGGGTTAATTAAGCGAGTTTTTTTGTGTTCGTATGCGCAGGGGGAACTTTTGCATACGAGCTAAAGGTGAGAGGGATTTGTCATCATAGCTCTGTCACCATAATGAGGCTGCTGAGACGCTAGGAATAATGTTACGGAACTCTGCGACTCACAAACAACCTCCAGGAGTTGTAAATATTAGCGCCAGTCATGTGATGACACTGGGCCTCATTCACAAAGCGGGGGTATGCGCAGTGTTTCCGCGTACATCAATGCACGTGATTTATTTTGCGCAAGCTACACTGAAACTCGCGTCTGTCCTGGACGTTGTTGGGTAGCGGTACTGTAGAACATCCCCTCCCGCCCAGTATAGGTGGGAGGAGCTCCGGACTGTTAATTTACCT
Source organism: Gymnoscopelus microlampas (assembly GCF_963454915.1). Taxonomy (NCBI): domain Eukaryota; kingdom Metazoa; phylum Chordata; class Actinopteri; order Myctophiformes; family Myctophidae; genus Gymnoscopelus; species Gymnoscopelus microlampas. The sequence continues at coordinate 8,615,261 of NC_139941.1, read as the reverse complement.
TACACACCTGCATCTTGTAATTAGCACCACCTGCACCTGATTGGAGTAGGCCCTTTATAAGGCAGCCACTTCTCTGCATGTGTCCTGTGAGAGGCCTGCTGTTTAGTTTTGTTTGGTTTCCTGCGTTCCATTTTCCTGTGTTCCCATTTTGATGCCATATTTGAGTACATTTTGGTTGATTGCTGTTTCCTTTGTTTTCATAGCTTAAAATCATCACCATCAACTGTTTCATCGTTCCCATCACCTCCATCATGCCATTTACTTGTAACATTTTGCCATAATAAATATCTAAAGACTTTTATCTCTCCATCTGGTCCATTGGTCATACTTTGACAGGTATCCTGATGCCTGCGTATATTCATCTTTACAGTTACTTTTAAAAGTAACTTACAGAACGTTAACAGGATTACTGCCATTAAAAAAGTATTCCGTTACCGATTACCTTCTGAGAAAAGTAACTTGTTAGATTCCTTTTCCGTTACCGACGATGAAAAACCCTTCGCGAGGAATGACATATACGCAATATCCCCTTTACAGCTCAACTCTCCTTGACAGAGACGAGTACTTCGATTGCAAAACAAATGTGTTAGATTACTCCGTTACTCGAAAAAGTAATCTGATTACAGTAACGGCGCCAGTTTGCCACTGGTCCTGGGGCACTCGTACTGTATGTTACTAGAATGCCTTATTCTTCGTGCCGAACCTCAAAGAACATCTGTGACGAACATAAAACCATAAGCGTTTCGCCAATTATTCGGGAGCCCACTCGCGATATCCCCGCGGCCCTTGAGAACCGCTGTATTAGAGTATATTCTAATTCTACTAGTAGAATGTTTACATGATGTAAGCCAGTGGTTCTCAAACGTTTTCATGTCACGGACCCCCGAAATGATATGTATTTGGCCGCGGACCCCCATCTCAAAATATTCTGTTCCAGGGACCCCTATTGCAAAGATTTGAGTTACTGTTTGCTTTATAAAATATATATATTCAAAAGGTTGGCACAAATTTTCAAGATTTTTCAAAAAATAGCAGATCTACAAGCTCATAGCGCGGCACTCGGTGCCGCGCTATGAGCTTGTAGATCTGCTATTTTTGAATAGCCAAAGTATAAAAGGTTAAAATGATTGTGTTGCTAATATTAACACATTTAGCTGGGGACCCCCTGGACATCCCCCCACGGACCCCTGGGGGTCCCCGGACCCCACTTTGAGCAGGGGGGTCTCTGGAGAGGAGGAGGAGGAGGAGGAGGAGGAGGAGGTGGAGGAGGAGGAGGGTGGAACGGAAAGGATTCTATATAAGCTTATAAACACGGAGACCATCTCTCACGCCGCGTTTTGGAAATCACGTCCTCTCCCTGACACATGGACTCCCACAGCGGCACACTAGCGGTTCGGGCTGTAAGGGGGACGGGGGGAGTGCTCTCCCTCGGACCATCCATCACCACCCCGGGCCAGGATATATGATGATTTATACGGCTCTCCATGGGACCCCCCCCCAGGAACAACAACCCCCCCCTATAGCAGTGATGTATAAAGTGGGAACACATCATTCCTCCCACCCCCACCCCCCCCTCCCCACACACAAATACCCAAAGGGAATCCACACTTAATACCCCAGCACCGCGGGGGGTCTTCAATTATTTCCGTAGTATCGCTCTATTACGACGCCGCTGTCATCGGGCAGGAAACCCTGTATCTCCTGTATTTCAACTTCTGCACTCGGTGCCGCGCTACGAGCTTGTATATCAGCAAATTTTGAGTAGCCAAAGTATGTAATAATGGTTTAAGTGGTTACACGGATGCATTCCCAGTTTTAATGGGTTAATGTATTAGTCCTACTTCTTTGTATGATAGTGTTGATGTTGTAAAGTCAAAGTGCAAATGGTCTGTATAATAACTGTATTGGATCCATCGACACGTTCACTGCCAGGTATTATTTAATTAATTACATTTTCAACTTCAGGACGAAATGCATGGCGAGAGAGTATGTTTCGCTCTCCGTCCGTGTGTCCGTCCGTCCGCGTGTCCGTTCTGTCTGCGACCAGCTAATCTCCGCCACCGATGGCCTGGTCGCTGTGAAACATGCGCACACACACTCCCTGGATGCCACAGCAGAAACTCTGCCCCACATTCTTCAGATCAGCCTGTCATAGCGCCACCATGAGGCCGACTTTTGCGAAACACTTTTTTTTTATATTACTCCGACAGATTTTTTTCCAAAAATCGGTACACAGTATCTCTCTAGTCATATGATCAAGATGGTTGTGTCCGGAATTTCATATTCCATCCTAATTGGCTAACATTGTCCCCCAAAGTTTGCAGGATAGGTGCGTTTTGAACGAAATGCCTCAAATCATGAACGCAGTGTGCGATTTCCGTGACATTTTGCACGCACATTCCCATTAGGCCGAGGAAGAAGTGCCACCCTTTTCACTTTGCCCTGTTATAGCGCCACTGGCAGGTCTAATGTAGCAAAACACATTGTTGGAACAAAATGCCTCAAATCATGAATGCAGTGTCCGATTGCCGTGAAAGGCCTGAGAAGAAATGGCACCCTTTTCACATTGGCCTATTATAGCGCCACCAGGAGGCCACAATAATCTAACTGACCTGGCGGAGACTAGTTGTGCTCCGAGGAGCACTTTTTCTAGTTTATAATAATTCTCTCTCTGCTGCCAGGCCAAACGTACGTGTGTGTGTGCGTGTGTTCCTATCCCTCGGTGTCATCGCGTCAACATGGGAACCCAGCGTTGTCGTTAGCAAGGCGTTCTGCTGCTGCTGCACTGCGGCTGCCGACGATCAGCCTGCCAGACATCAGATCAAAAGACAGACCGTCCCGCGAGGTCCATGATTTATTGTCAAAGTGTGATTTGATGTCACTCTTTAAAAATGCACGCCTGACTGCTCTATCATCGCCTCCTTTCTATCTAATGTACTGTCTATATAGGATCATATAGAATCTAGCCTTTTTCACGTGCTTATTATCGGCGTCAAAACTGCAATAAGTTCTAAAATGCGACAGAAACGACATGTGTTGCTTCCAGTTAATTCCGGCGTGGCAGTGGCTCAGGATTCAGGAGGTTTCCGGTTCGATCCCGAGCTCCCCCTCTGTTACTGTCAAAGTGTCCTTGAGCAAGACACTGAACCCCTAATTGCTCCCGATGAGCACGTTGGTGCCTTGCACGGTTAACTCTGCCATCGGTGTGTGAATGCTTTGGATATAGGCGCTATATACATGCACTATTTACCATTTTATTTTACTATCCTATAGCAGTGTTTCTCAGACTTTGTCATGTCAAGGACCCCCAAAATTATATGCATTTGGCCACGGACCCCCATCTCAAAATATGTAGTTCCAGGGACCCTCAGAAGCAAAGATTTGAGTTAAGAATTTTGGCCAAGGACCCCTGGGGGTCCCCGGGACCCCACTTTGAGAACCAATTGTCCTATAGTATATATGCGGTGTCTTTCGGCGGTGGCCTAATTTGAAAATCATGCTTATTCCCCGAACACCGCAGGAGTTCCAGGCAAAATGAAGGTGAAACACAGAAGTGCAGACAGCAATCGATTCATACAAGATTACTGAGAGCCGAGAGGTTGGCGTCAGCACCGATCCCCTCGCTCTGCATTCAGACACTGTTGGGTGGAAACCTTGTATGTCTAAAACGGTTACTGTTCAAGAAATAACCTGTGTACCCAATGGATCCAATGTAGTTATAATTTAACTTAAAATTGGTTCAGTATGTATTTATAAAACCCACAGACACACTTAACCACTGGACCTGAGGCCGATTCTAAAATTGCCTTCTAAATCAGTAGTTCTCACACTTTCAATATTGGTCAAAAATAGCAGATGTGGAAGTTCGCAGCGCGGCACGAAGTGACGCGCTGTGAGCTTGTATATCTGCTGTTTTTGAACAGCCAACGCGAAACTCTAAAAAAGACGCAGATGCTTTCCTGGTTGTAATGGGTTACCTTTCAGAATCTTTCCAAAACAGCGAAAATAGCCGATCTACGCGCTCACAACCGATCACTGTGAAGCATTGTGAGCTTGTAGATCGACATTTACTTACGAAAGCAACGATAAAAGTAGAATTATGGAGATACAAGGTTTCTGTGAGTGCGTGCCACCATTCCCTTCTCTCTGCCCTGGAGCCAAAAGAGATATATGCACAGTGGAGGTCAGGGGTCAAATGGAAATGGACGAGCTGGACTATATACACTCACTATTCCAAATGTCAGGGACCCAGGTGCACTCTGGGAACGAAAATCAGCCCGAGAATTTAAATTAGTGATTCTCGACCTTTTTCGCGTCTCAAGGACCCCTCTGATACTCTCTTTTTTTTATAATCTCTGGGCCCCCAATCTACTCTGTAAAATGTTATTTAACGGTCAGCGTGTACTGTTTAATGGAACCAAATGGACCCTTAAGGTGTCCATTTGGTTCCATTTGTAACACTCCCACTGTGACGGACCTTTAAAAGATTAGTTCACACAAAAAAAATGACTTATTTTTTATCAATTTCACACCTCATGAAACCTTCAATTCAAAAAGTTTTTTTGAGGGGATTTTGTCGCATTCCTAAGCCAATAATTTGATGACCGGCAGGGTCTCCGCCGGTATAGGAGACTCAAAGAGGCTTTATGGGCTGTGTAATTGATACCACACTTTTTTTGAGTGAACTACTCATTTAGGGGTCCATTTGGACCTCCTGGTGGTCCGTCCCATGACCAGAAGTTGAGAAACAGCGATTTAAAATCGCCGTGGCCCTTATATCTGTCCAAATAGGCCAGGGGTGGGGCAACTTTGATGATGGTGGAGAGCGCCACTATACTTCCACACTCACTCCAGAGGGCCACATTGCATATACTGTCTCTCCGTATTTTAACATTTTTCGCTAGTCTATGTCGCACAAAAGTAGCAAAAATAGCCGATCGATAAGCTCAAAACGTGTCGCAGCGCGACGCGTTTTGAGCTTATCGATCGGCTATTTTTGAATTGGACTCCAGATTTTTTTGTGCTATTTTTGCCAGACCCAAGGGGTCGGCCTACATGACGCTTTGTCCCTCTTTCGTCCATACATGGGCATAAAAGGGACCTTGGTTATTCTGGGTCTGGCAGAACCAGGTCTCCTGGTCTTGTTTAATTGAAATCCTGAAAAGTAACATTTTTTATTTAATTTCAAATGCATTTAGTTATGCTTATTTTAACTTTATGAACTTACTGAAATACAAATACATTGAACATAAAAAAGACAATCGAATTTTAATACTAGTCATTAAGCTACTAAAATAGACTAAAGTAATTCAAGCGGGTCATGTTTGCATGTTTGGAATTGTAACAGCTGAAATCAATAATATATCAGTATTCCGATATTAACCTGCGGGCCGTATTAAGTGAAGGTGGGGGCCGCATGTGGCCCCCGGGCCGCCAGTTGCCCATGTATGAAATAGACATTCAAATAATCAAGTACGTTGGAGCATGCAGCCAAAGCACATCGACCAGTTGATCAAGTTATACGCAGTGGTCTCTCAAACCGTTTTCATGTCAAGGACCCCCAAACTGATATGTATTCGGACCACGGACCCCCGTTTTGAAAATATTTTGTGCCAGGGACCCCCAGAAGAGAACCATTGGGGGGTCCCCGGACCCCACTTTGAGAACCACAGAGTTATTCTATGAAAACAATCCAATGTAAAGGGAGCAGAGTGATAAAAACCAGCGTTCTGCGTGTGTTTTGCAATACAGTAGTGTATACTGGAGTGATTTTAAAACCTTTTAATTTCAAGGATATTAAAAGCTATGACATGCATTAGATATCTTATTTAGTTTTTCATCTCGGGGACCGCAATCCAATTTGGTTCCATTTGTACACTCCAGTGGTGGAAAAAGTACTCAAATGTAAAGTAAAAGTCAAAATTGACTTGAGTAAATGTACAAAAATATTGGTATCAAAATGTACTTAAAGTACCAAAAGTAGAAAGTACTCATGACCTATTTGCAGAATGTCCCATTTCACATTTTTGGAAGTTTTCAAATGTATAAAATATCTAGAAGTATTTTGAAAATAGCAGATCTACAAGCTCACAATGCGTTGTGATCTTGTAAATCGGCTATTTTCGAATGGACGAAATGTATACAGAGCTGAAGTGGTTAACGTATGTTTTGTGATTACAATCAAAATCTACAATGTAACTAACTAAAGTTTGCAAATAAATGTAGTGGAGTAAAAGTACAATATTTGCCTCTGAGATGTTGTGGAGTAGAAAAAAGTGAAAGTACTGACAATTGGAAATACTCCAGTAAAGTAAAAAAAAAATACACAATTGAGTAGAGTAAATGCACTTAGTTACTTTACACCATTGGTACACTCCCAGAGTTAACAACACGTGAGAGCGTCAATTTGGACGCCTCGCGGTCCCCGGACCAGACTTTGACAACCATTGGTGTACTGCACAGCCTTACTTGAGGTACAACTGTAGCTTACTGGCTTTTTTTCCCATCTACACCGTGACCAAATCTCTTCACCAACTATAGCCGCTCTACAAGCTCAAAACGCGTCACAACCAAAGACCGTAAGAATATGGATGAAGGAACTTTCCAGGAATAGAAAGCCTGCCGTTTCCATTAGCTTGGATTCCCCATCGATGATGTCACTGGTAGGCGGGTTCCTGGACTGTCCACAGCCCTCCCTCCTGAGACACAGACCAAGCAGACATGTTTTTTTTATTTACCATATTATCATGAGCATTAGTGGGGACCAATTATATGAAAGCAGGTTGAAAATGGGTGAAGTGCTCCTTTAACCCCTACAATTTATGCTCTGTAACACAACGTCATTGTCCTCGCATCCAACCTCGGCCAGAGCTGCCTCAGCAGCACATTTCATAATATGCGGGGCCTTGGTTGGACATGCTCTGGTAACCACGGATGCCCAGATTATAATCTATATAATAACCGCCTTACAATAACAGCAGAATTTAACCCTTTAAGACCTGAGGCCGATTCTACAAAATGGCTTCTAAATCCTAACAGTTTTTTTTAAACCTATGTTGCTATATCACTGCCAGTGGTTCTCAATTTTTGGTCAAGGACCCCCGACATTATATGTATTTGGCCGCGTTCCAGGGACCCCCAGAAGCAAAGACTTAAGTTACAAAATGTTCGTTTTAAAAATATATATATTCAAAGATTTGCACAAAAGTTCACGATTTTTCAAAAAAAATAGCAGATCTACAAGCTCGTAGCGCGGCACTCGGTGCCGCGCTACGAGCTTGTAGATCTGCTGTTTTTGAATAGCCAAAGAAATCTAAAAATGACACAGATGCGTTCGCGGTCTTAATGGGATAAATGGATACTCTGAATCCATTGCAAATCCAATGCCAAATGTCTGAATTAGAAAGAATAAGAGCACAACTACAAATACCAATGCACTGGAATTTGAAAGGGTTGACGGTGGCTGTGATTTTTTTTTTAATCATTTTGACAAAATCATTGTCAAACGTGTGATTTGATGTCTCTATCATCGCATCCTTTCTATCTACTGTATTATCTGTGGGACTGTCAGAATCTAGCTTTTTTCATACGCTTATTGACCTATTCAATCCGAGAACGCATCTACAAATGTCTTCCATATATCCTAACAGTTTTCTGAAAAGGGTATGTTGCTGACTGTTTAGACGAGTTGCACAGCTCTCAGAGCGGTAAGAGGCGTGTCCGCTCACATTCTGAGCGTAAGTTACATCCCGCCCACAAATACCAGGGCTCTGGCCCAGAAGTTTCCTCGCCCCTCCCGTTTGTATGCGAGAGCTGGCGAACACTTCTGGGAACGATTACTATAGCAGTGGTTCTCAAACGTTTTTCATGTCAAGGACCCCCAAAATAATGTATTTGGCCGCCAACCCCATCTCAAAATATTTAGTTCCAGGGTCCCCCAGAAGCAAAGATTTGAGTGACAAATGTTCGCTTTAAAAAATAAATATTATTATTAAATAAGTATTAAAAAATGAAACAGATTTATTTTTTTTAAATAGCAGAGCTACAGTACAAGCTCATAGCGTGACACTCATGCCGCGCTATGAGCTTGTAGATCTGCTATTTTTGACAAGCCAAAGTATAGAATAATGCCTATAGCTAAAATCTAAAATGACACGGAATGCGTTACCGGTGTTGAATGGGTTAAAGGAATACTTAACCCAAAAGATTACTTATTTTCTATCAATCACTTGGATTGTTGGATCAGGAATGTGACAAAAACTAAAATAAATCTCCATGAATTCAAAGAAATTCAGGGGGTCTCCAGCAAAACGTGTCAACACAGCATCACAAACATTCTAACCACTAAATCCATTTATACGTTGGCTATTCATTTATTTATTTTTGAAAAATCTGAAATGTTTGGAAGATTTCAAACAAACCTTCTCTTCTGGAGGTCCCTAGCATAAAACATTTTCAGAGGTCCATGGCCAAATACATATCAATTTGGACATGAAAAGGTTTGAGAACTACAGTACTGCTTTAACAGCTTCAAAGCTGAAATATGCATGTGTCTTTCTAAAAAGGCATTTGAGATAACAAGACCGAAACGACATGTATTTGCTTGTATGACTGAACGTGTTTTGCCAATTATTTGGTTCCTTAAGCGGTTTCCAAATGGCCCCTTACGGGTGTGTAACTCTGAGAGTGTACAAATGGAACCAAATGGACCCGTAAGGGTCCATTTGGTTCCATTTGTACACTCTCAGAGTTATGGTGGCCGTGGAAATTAAAAAGTCTGAGAACCACTGTGCTACACTAAATGGAACAGAGCCTTCATTAGTGTCATTGGTAACACCTGTGAAGGAAGTGATACTATGGCTGCTGTGCATAGAGCCTATTACCCGAGCGTATAGGCGCTCCCTCTGGTGTTGTGGCTGTCGGTGTCACTCACTTTGGAGAGAGGGATTATTATTCACGTTGCTTATCGTCTCTGTCGGTTGCAAACCAAACTGTTACCTTTCAGGATTCAAATTCAAAAGTAGCAGATCTACAAGCTCGAAACGCGTCGCTTGTGGATCTGCTACTTGATGCTTTTGTGCGAAGCTGTGGTATGATCAAGTACGGTGTTAATCTATGAAAAAAATACACAAGAAGTTAGAATTTTCTGCCCGACAGCAATGTTATATTCAGAGGAACGCCGTGTTTTGAAATGACAGCAGCCAATGTTAGTGTTAGGCGAAAGAAAAAAAGTTCATTAGCGTGGCTGATAGCACCGCTTCATCAGAGACACAGTATCATTGTGGAGAACAATGTCATTAAGATCTTATCTGGGATTTAAGTCTCTTTTGTCTGGAGCCGTGGGTTCAACCCACACCGGTCCGGGGGGGGGGGGGGGGGGTGGAGGGGGAGAGGGAGGACAGAGAAGAGTGAAAGAGAGATAGAGAGGAGGGAAAGAGAGGGAGAGAGAGAGAAGTTGGCGTATCAGAGAAAGAAATTGAGCAAGAGACTGCAAACCCATATAAACATCACACACACACACACACACACACACACACACACACACACACACACACACACACACACACACACACACACACACACACACACACACACACACACTGACTTATAATACAATGAATGGGTTTTTATCGTTCTCAGTCAAGGTTTTTTGGTTTCTTGAAGTGCGTAGTTGAATGCAGACTGGCTGAGTTTGTTTACCTCAGATTATCTTTTCCATACAGGAGCCACAGACGTGCGTGTGGGTGTTGGCGTTGTGAGGCCTTTGTCTGTTTGGAGGTATAGTGCAAAGTTTTAAACGTGTTGCACAGAATCAATACTTGCTTTCATCCCCTTTCAACCTGGCATCCCTATTGTGGGCATTACATTTATTTATTTATTTTTCAAAACTCTGCAAAGGGTTTTACAAGAATTGTCAATCTACAAGCTCAAAATGCATTGAGATGCAACACGTTGTGAGCTTGTAGATCGGCTAATTCCTCAAAAGTACACTTTTGAGGAATTTCTTGGAGGAATTTACTGGAGTATTTACCATTTTCAATACTTTTACTTCTACTCCACTACATCTCAGAGGCAAATATTGTACTTTTACTCCACTACAAGACAGCTTTAGTTATTAGTTACTTTGCAAATTTAGATTATTAAACACACATTAACCACTTCCGCCCTATATATATATATATATATATATATATATATATATATTTCGACCATTTGAAAATAGCAGATCTACAAGCTCACAATGCGTCGCGATGCGACGCATTGTGAGCTTGTAGATCGGCTATTTTCAAAATATTTGTATACATTTCGAACTTGGACATTCTGCATAAAGAGTACTTTCTACTTTTGGTACTTTAAGTACATTTTGTACTTTTACTCAAGTAGATTTAGAATTTCTGACTTTAACTTGTAGTATTTCTACATTGCAGTGTTGATATTTTTACTTCAATAAAACATGTCAGTACTTTTTCCACCACTGGAAGGGGGTGAAGGTCATGCTACAGTGTTTGAGAAAGTCATCCCTTACCAGGCCAGCAGAGGTGGGTTTTTATTCGCTTCAAAAGCCTTTCTCTTTTACCGTTTTTTTTGGGACATTAGAGAAGATGGATTGTGAGTGCTTGGCTGGGTTGAGTGGCCGGTCAATGTCAGCCATGCCGTAGCCTCTGTGCCTGAGACGTGCTTACTTCATCTCTGTAGACTTTGACATGAATTCCTCAGACTGAGGAATTGGCCCACCCAAAAAAAAAATAGCGTTGGAGTCGTTCAGGATGAATGCTGTCTGAACGCATGCAGTTCAGAGGCTGAGGATGATAAACAGTGGCCGTTAGCGCTATTTTGGGGATATTGATCAATCCTGAAAAGACATGCTCTTGGGACTATGTTCCTTCGTGAAGGTATAGGGCTGCTAGGCTATCTGTGTCATTAACATACTGAATGATACAAGCAAGTTCATCTCCAGAACCATTCCAGATGATCTGGCCCGGCGCCAGCAGATAATTGGTGAGGGGGCATTTGAAAAAAAAAGAACAGAGGGGGCGACGCAAAAACATAAATAAACTAGAAAACGTGCTCCTAGGAGCACAGGTCTCCGCCAGGTCAGGCACGTTATTGTGGCCTCCTGGTGGCGCTATGACAGGCCAGTGTGAAAAGGGTGCCATTTCTTCCTCGGCCTAGTGGGAATGTGCGTGTGAAATGTCACGTAAATCGCAAGCTACGTTCATGATTTGAGGCATTTTGTTGAAAACGGACAAATCCTGCAAACTTTGGAAGCCAACCTTAGCCAATGAGGATGGAATACGGAAAATCGGACAAATCCGTGTTGATCACATGACTATAGAGATACTATGTACCAGTTTGCATGAGGTATGGATAACATTTTGCACAAATCGGCCTCCTGGTGGTGCTATAACAGGCCCATGTGAAATATTTGGGGCAGAGGTTCTGAATTGGCATCCAGGAAGTGAGTGTGCACAGTTTCGGAGGGACCGGGCCAACGGTGCCGGAGATTAGCTGCTAACAGACAGACGGACACACACACGGACGGACGGACGGAAAAACATCCTCTCCCTATCAGGACATATCTCGAACGGCACTGATTCAGCTGAAGCGTACAGTACTTAGCAACTTTCGGCACGGCAACTTGCTCGCCTGAACTCACTCTGCGGTGCCTCTCGTGTATCAACTCCGCTTCAGGCGTAGGAAGTAGTTTTTGCCTAACTACTTCCTAACTTAATATCAGGGGCTGTAGTCTGTTCTCACCATGCGGGCCAAGTGGTCCGCCTCGCTGGGGGCGAGCGGTCCACAGAACGAAATGAGGGCGAGTGTGTTTTTGGGGCGAGCGTTCCGGTTACCAGCCGCCTTGCCCGTAGCCTATAGCACTAGAATGGCAATGTATTCCATACATTGCATTTCTTCCCATACACAGCCACAGAAAGCACGCGATGCATTGTCATGGAGGGATTGAGTGTTGCGTCTTCTGTGTGTACGCTCCTCACCCAGCAATTAACCGCGTGACTTTGGGTTCAGCTCTTGTCACTAAAACGTTGCGGCAGAGAACGTGCGCTCAGTCGAATAGCTCCACTTTTCCGCTCCACTTTTCCCATGACATTCACACCGACAACGTCCTCTGAATCTCGGTACGTGACGGCACGACATAATAGCGGCACTAAACACATGTGAACGTCCTTCAGTGAATGAGCCCTTGTGTAGAACACACAACAAATTAACCTAACAGGTGTGTTGTGGTTGATGTGGGATCACACACTAACATTTTGGAACGCTGCCAAGATGACGAATCCCTCCAGTGTTCCATGGCTGTGTATTCTGTGGCTTTGTAAAACATGCAGTACTATCCTGCTGTATTGTAGCCTAATATTAAAACCGTGAATTGCATCTATTTGTTTTTTTTAAATATCCTTTTTCCAAGTACATCTTGACTGAGGGGGCGGGACAGTAGATGATCACATTATCGTCTACAGCAGTGGTTCCCAAACTGGGGGTCGGGACCCCCAAGGGGGTCCTCAGATTATGTTGGGGGGATCCCCAGATTCTTAGCTTATAATGTGCAACATTGTTTTCTCACTCTATAGTAAACAAAGCAACATACAGTATAAGTGTTCGTTGCTGTCCGGCAGAAACCAGCTAACTCCATCTTTCCGTTTTTGCATTTTCAATCAGTGCTATTGAACACCCTTTACGTCTGTGTTGATAAAATAAATATTGAACCAATGAAAAGTATTAAAAAGTGCTTCTGACAAAACCAGCTAACTCCATTGGATCCTCAAACTTTCTGCTAAACCAGCTAACTCCACCAAAGGGGGATTGAGTTAGCTGGTTTAGCTGACTCCAGGCTCCACCCCCATTTGACCTCCAACCTCATTGTGAGCTTGGAGGTCCATTCAGCTGTTCTTATCAATGATGAACACTTTTTGTTTTGTTTTTGTCATTTCCTGAAAAAAATTACATTTTGGAGTTAGCCGGTTTCTGCCGGACAGCAGAGATATACAGGGTATCTGCACATTTCCAAAGTTACAATTGGATGACTTTTAAGACCTTTTTAAAAAACAAATTGGCCAAAATGTCCAATATTTCGTAAGAAAGAGGCAAATATTGTGAAAATAGGCGAACTACAAGCTCACAACGCCTCGCAGTGCGAGGCGTTGTGAGCTTGTAGTTCGCCTATTTTCACAATATTTATCTGAGGAACCGAGTCGAACTAAATGCAATGCCTACAATTCCAAGTGCTTGTCAGGGCGGGTTGGTCCTCAGTTCAAATGTGATTATGTTTTGGGGGGTCACGGCCTGAAAAGTTTGGGAACCCTTGATCTACAGTATGCATGGTACAGGTAGATGTTGGAAGAAAATGTCTTATCATGGCGTTATCGATAGATTTTAGAACATGTTAGCATTTGGTTTGTGATTCTCCACAATGACTGAAAATTCCCCGCATACCGCACTAGTCTGTAATTATGATTTTTGCTGAAATAGGAAGTGAATAAGGCGTGGCGACCTTTGCCAGGTGTGATGTTCATATAAAGCTTATGCATGTATATAGAGAACAGATTGTTCACGAGAGCCTCGGGGGGATTTGAATGCAAATGAACGCAAGAGGTAAAAACGTTGTCTCGTTCCCTGGAAGTCAAGTTCCCCAGGCATGTATGTTGTTACTCTCATTATTTAGATTGTTGTCACAATTCGCTATCGTTGTTTACATTCTGTACGCTGATTCTGAAGGGGGATTCAGCCAAAATACTGCACCCCAAAATAACAGCATCAACATCGCAGGGCTTATGATGGACAAAGGGCCGTGACCAGTGGTGGAAGAAGTACTCAGATATTTTACTTAAGTAAAAGTATCAATACCACATTATAAAAACACTCTGTTACAAGTGAAAGGCCTGTGTTCAAAATGTTACCTGAGTAAAAGTACAAAAGTATTGGCATCAAAATATACCTTAAGTACCAAAAGTAAAAGTACTAAAATATTTGAAAATAGCAGATCTACAAGCTCACAACGCGTCGTGATGCGACGCGTTGTGAGCTTGTAGATCAGCTATTTTCACATTTGTGAAATAACCCTAATGTATATTTCTAAGTTTAATGTATAGTTTATAATATAATCATTTATATCTGCAAAGTAACTAGTAACTGAAGTTTTCAAATAATTGTAGTTGAGTAAAAATACAATAATTGTCTCTGAGACGTAGTGGAGTAGAAGTAAAAGTATTGGAAATTGGAAATACTCCAGTAAAGTAAAAATACCTTACAATTTGTACAGTACTTGAGTAAATGTACTTAGTTACTTTACACCACTGATGGAGACCCATACTTTAACTCAAGTACAAATGACAGAGAGACCTTCACTTGACACAATAAAGTTTGAGAAACACTGACTTATACACTGTGAAGCCACCACACCTTTAGTGTTGCCAATGATCCAACATAGCCAGTGTTTACCCGGTAATGCTGATTACACTTTTCGGTGCGCGTCTGATTGAAAATGTGATGAAAGTGCAAAGTGTCAGGTACTACACTTTTAATGAGCTGCCACTGCAGTGCTGACTAACGTGGCTTTCTATTTGAGAGTTGGAGTGAGTTATTTTAGTACTTAACTTGGTGCTTTTGTGCGTTTTGTACGGAAATGCGAACAAGTTTTGTTTGTCTGCAAATTGAGCAGTTTAAGGTTTACCTGTTTATGTGAAGTTTTTGCATAGTGGTGTATATTTGTGTCATTAAATGTTTCGATGAATTGAGTACAAAGGACCCCAATGGAAACGAGCTGTAGTGCTTTCTTGGGTTTAAAATCCTCTTTGCATTGAACTGTACTTCCCTGTGCTTGTCCTTGCAAACGGTTAATAAGGTATTCAATCAATCAACCAAAAGTACAGACCAAGTATTCTCAACCCCGGTACTTGAGTCAAATATTACTCGACTACCAATCTAGGAACCTGTTCGGTAAAAAGGAACGCAAACATATTTGTTTTTCTCCTTTGTTTTTGCATCTGTGGTTACCACCTCCTTTTTTGTGTAGAAACAGGAACTTGGTTTGGCTCCTCCCCTTTCTTAGACCACTTCCTGCATGGGAGGGTACTTCTGTGTTTATTCCCACTAACGACAACACTACATGTTGACATGTTGTAGTGCTGACAGAACGTTGCTCAGTCACATTTTGTCCTTGAGTTAAAGTACTGGAATTCTTGCTTTTAAAAATGTATTCAAAGGTACATGCTTTTAAAACCACTCAAGCTAAAATTACATTCTTCTTCATATCAATGCGTTGCTGTTTTGATATTTTGAACTTTAATTCCCCCAAAGTGCAAAAGAAATGTTCAGAAATGTTCAATGGCAACACACAACTGTCAGATTGCAGCTTTAAAGGGATAGCTCACCCCCAAAATGACTTTTTCTATCGATTAGTCACCCCAGAGTCGAATTAGCCGAGACTTGAATTCATTCAGCGGTTCCGGTTGGAGACAAAAAGTCTACTTTGTGTCTCCTACCGGAACCACTGCCTACCGGTCCGCTGGTCATCAAAAAAAAACGTACTAGTTACTTTATAGATTTTGATTATTATCACAAAACCACTTCAGCCGATCTACAAGCTCACAATGAGTCGCGATGTGACACATTGTGAACTTGTAGATCTGCTATTTTCAAAAGATTTCTATGCATTTCATTTGAAAACTTAGTGAAATGAGACATTCTGCATAATGAGTACTTTCTACTTTTGGCACTTTAAAGTACATTTTGATACCAATACTTTTGTACTTTTACTCAAGCACATTTTGAATTCCGGACTTTTACTTGCAACAGTATTTCTTCATTGAGACGTTGATACTTTTACGTAAGTAAAAAACAATGAGTACTTTTTCCTCCACTGGTGTGCAGGTCATTATTGTTTTGTAGAAATAAGAAGTGAATAAGGCAGCAACCTTTGCCAGGTGTGATTTTCATGAAGGCACTGCATGTAGAGAACAGATTGTTCGCGAGAGCCTCGGGGGGATTTGAATGCAAATGAACGCAAGAGCAAGTGAAGTTCCCAGGCATGGTTGTTCCACTCATTATGTAGATTGTTGTCACAATTCAGAATCCTGTTTACATTCCCAACACTAATCTGAAGGGGATTAAGCCAAAATACTGTCTGCACCCCGATACTAGACATACCAGCATCAATATTTCAGGGCTTATGACGGGCAAAGGGCTCTGATGGGGCGTGATCGTTTCCCGGGCAAATCTCAGCCGTTGAAAAGTAAAATGTCTGTGTCTCGTGAATGTGTTTAAAAGTAGGACAGTTCCAACACAACTAGAGACTCTGTGTGGCGTACATAAAAGTACAGGGGTAGGGCTGGGCAATTAACCGAAAAATAATGAAAACGAAAACGATTGTTTTATAATTGATTAGCCTTAAAGGGATAGTTCACCCCCCAAAAAAAAATCTACCGATTAGTCACCCCATGGAGACTTGAATTCATGGATATTTCTTTGTTTTTGTCGCATTCCTAAGCCAATAATTTGATGACCAGCAGTAGGCAGCGGTTCCGGTTGGAGATACAATTAAGGAGACTCTTTGTGTCTCCTACCGGAACCGCTGCCGGTCATCAAAATATTGGTTTAGAAATGTGACAAAAACTAAAAAATATCCATTAATTCAAGTCTCCATGCAGGTGACTAATCGATAGAAAAAAATACATTTTGGGGGTGAACTATCCCTTTAACCCTGTGTTATACTTCGTTGTACAACGGTGGCGTACAGAAATAGTGAAAATAGCCGATCTACAGGCTCACAAGGTATCACACCGCAACGCTATTGTATCTTTTCCTTTTTTTAATATAATCATTTATTGTAATCGAGGCCAAAGTCTGAAATCATGATATTGATTTGAAGGACACTCAATCTCTCCGTCTCCTCTGCAAACAGCTCCAGACTGCACCCCCCACCCCCACCCCCCCACCCCAGGGTGACCTGGGGCACAATTTGTCAAGCTATTTCATCCCATCACACACACACACAGCCTTTCCAAACGACTATAATTTTCCTGGACATACGAGTAGCTACGGTCTGGCAGGCTCGCTCTATCCAACGCGGACATATTTTGCAACGCGGCTTGAAATGCTCGGTGACCCGATACACTGCAGGGTGCACCGAGAAGTGGTGGAAAAAAGTACTCAAATGAGTAAAAGTACAAAAGTGTTGGTATCGAAATGTACTTAGAGTACGAAAAGTAAAAGTACTAAAATGTTTGAAAATAGCAGATCTATAAGATCACAACGCGTCGCGATGCGACGCGTTGTGAGCTTATAGATCTGCTATTTTCATATAGCTTAGGTATAAAATAGGGCTAAAGTGGCTAATGTATGTTTTATAATATAATAATTATCTGCAAAGTAATAGTAGCTAAACTAAAGTGCAGTAAAAGTACAATATTTGCCTCTGAAATGTAGAGGAGTAGAAGTAAAAGTATAGACAATTGGAAATACTCCAGTAAATTAAATGTACCTCAACATTGTACTTAAGTACAGTACTTGAGTAAATGTACTTAGTTACTTTAAACCACTGGCACCGAGAGGGACACACAGGCTACTGAGCCTTTTTTTGGCCGGCATAATTGGCCGGTAAATTCGACCCCGTCGCGCCGGAACATTAGGCTCCATTGTGTGTTTGTGAGAGTGCACGCCACGGTGCTAAAAATGGCTCACTAGCTCATGTGCATGGCTGCGTCATGTCATGATTTATACCTGGGTGTGCCGTCCCGTTCGCCGAAAATAGCCGACGTACAAGCTCACGACGCGTTGCACCGCACCTAACGTTAGATTATTGCATAAGGCACACTAACAGGCTTTACATAACAGACATGCGCACACACACACATGCAGTGGTGTGAGTAAAGTGGTGTAGTGGTGTAAAGTAAAAATATCAATACTGCAAGGTAGAAATACTCTGTTTTGCTGACTCCAGGCTCCACCCCATTTTGACCTCCAACCTCATTGTGAGCGTGGAGGTCCATTCAGCTGTTCTTATCAATGATGAACAAAACCTCCTAACAACCTCCAGTAAAGTAAAAATCACACCCAGTGTGAAGAGAGTGGTGCCTTTTGAAAGTGTAACTGGTTGCATCTGTGTGTTGCAATCAGCAACAATATGTTGTCACGTGACACGTGACAACATATTGTCACGTGAAGCTTGACCAATCAAACGAACGGACATACGGACGGACATACAGACGGACGGACGGACATACGGACGGACGGACATACGGACGGGGCGGACATACGGACGGACGGACATACGGACACACGGACAAAGTCAAATGTAGGAGTGGTTGGCACCACTCAAAAATTCCTCAAAAGTGTACTTAAGTACAGTAGAGTAAATGTACTTTACACCACTGCACGCACACACACACACACACACACACACACACACACACACACACACACACACACACACACACACACACACACACACACACACACACACACACTCATTTGAATAGAATAAAATGGAAGGGATACACAAAAACATATTTTTGTATGCAAATATGACACTCAAACTCAGATAGCTCCACACCAGCAGTACACAGGCTTCCGCAATAATGGAATAATGCAATATAAATTAAGTTCATTGATGTTATGAATTATCAATAAGCAAGCAATCAAGAAAGGATGCAGAAGTTGGCACCCAATGCTGGTGCTCACAGGCCTAATAATGAATGTTATGCATCACACACACAAATGTGTAGCATGTATTGAAATGAAAATAAGCATGAACCCTACCTCCACATTTCAGTTCTCACATGCATATTCATTCGCTGATGAATACGTTGCCACAAACCTTTCATCCTGTTAATCTGGTCACGAATGTCACTGTTTTTTGTAGCAAAGGGTGAACACATACTGAGCAATACAGACGATTTTGTTTCAATACTGCCGCACAACCACTTTGTACCATTCAGTCATTTGAAGTCATTTTGGTGGTAGTGTGCTTCGGTGATATCTAAAAAAGAATCCAACTCCATGTGAAGTAGTTAACTTTTTCACAGCCAGATTAAATACTTAAATGAATCGCCCACTGCCAGCGATTTTTGGCTTTCCTTACCTTCTTAACAAGTCACAGAATATTTATATCCAGTATGATCGATCCCCAGACGTCTGCTAAACACGGAGGGTTTCACTGTGCTTCCGCGAGAAAAAATAAGTCATCGCGACCCCCCCCGATTGCTTGTTTCTCAAAATGCAGGGAGAAAACGAGAAAAAAAGATACAGCCACTTCCCCGAATATGCTAAGCAGGAAGTCAATGGTGGTGTAGATCTTTCGATCACGTGATCTCCTGGATCTGTGTGACTTGGGGATGAAAATGGTCACTCGGCGCCAACTGGTGGAAAACACCTGAAAACTATTACGTTGTAAAAGTCGTCTTTGGCAGTCTGAGCCTTTGGAGAAAAAAAAGTTGTGAAAGTTGTCCTTGGCAGTGAAAGAGTTAAGAGCGAAAAAGAATAGAATTTGTATAGTCATTTTCTCCAATATAATTTATTTGACGACATGTCGAAACATTATTTCTAACCCAGCACCCCAAAAAGTGATTTCATTAGCTTCTGTGAGTAGTGAAGAGCCAGGTTGTGAGGCTATTGAAGAAGAGAGGCTGATGCAAGCGTTAACGATGGGGCTGAACAGGGTCAGTAACATTTGAATGATTGATTGAATACATTATTAACAAGATTGTTAACAGTACATGTAGTACATTCAAAAAGTCATGCTAAACGAATGACACAAAAAGCACCGGCGGGCTTGTTTCCATTGTGGTTCAGTTCATCAGTAAGACATACATACATACATACATACATACATACATTACATACGGTAAAAGCTCCAGTAGCAGAAAACGTATATCTTTACAGACAAAGTATAAGGAGGGAGAGGTCGTAGGAACACCAGTTGCAATGTGAGGTCAGCCATGAAGTCAGGTTAGTTTGAAGTGTGCAGAGTCAAGATCTTTGATGGCTGTTGGAACAGCTGTGGTGAAAGCCTGGATCTGGGCTGACGTGCTCCACCAGTACCACCAGTCACGGGTTGGCCAGGTAACCAGGTGATCACTGGCTTTAGTGGACACGGCAGGCAAAAAAACATAATATGTTTGCACGTTTAACTTCCCTCAAGACTTTTACATTTTGTTTTCTCTCTTAACACATTTCCTGCCACTGACATAGCTCTACGTCACCCCAATCCAACGCTTGACTACCATGGACGTCATCTGGTGCTTTCAGTGATTACGCTAGAGGGCGCTCTTCGCCAACCTATGCCTGCTGCTTTGACTTCCAGAGAAGAATAGACCCGGAAATGACGTCATAAAAAAAAAAAAAAAGCAATGTTTATCTCGGATTTCACTGGGTGAAAAAGGTGATATACCTGGATACGTGGGCAAGGCATACACCCACCAAACATAAATGATTGGTGGAAGTATTTCAATGAATGCGGGAGAGGACTGTTTACCTTAAAATGCCTTTAAGATACCTGGATATGCGTCTCTCTTTTCTCTGCTAGGGAATCTCCCTTACATATGTAAATTAGAGGTTTGTTCAAACAATGGGAGGTGTGGGGTTCAGAGTGGGGGGGGGGCTCAGAGAGAGAGAGAGAGAGAGAGAGAGAGAGAGAGAGAGAGAGAGAGAGAGAGAGAGAGAGAGAGAGAGAGAGAGAGAGAGAAACAGTGAACCAAAGTTGCATTGTGACATTCAAGGAAAAGCTAATACAAATATTTTTAAAAAAAAATGTGTTCTTAGGTCTTGCATAGGTGAGCAGTGTTAGTTTACAGAAAGGACATACTAATAAAGCATGACACACACACACACACACACACACACACACACACACACACACACACACACACACACACACACACACACACACACACACACACACACACACACACACACACACACACACACACAGAGATCACAGATATACTGTTTATTGTATTTACTTTGATCAGTTCTCTACAGTCTGTTTGATCAGTTGTAGGCTAGTGTTCCTTTACCTGTATGAGTTCAGATTGTTTTAAAACATGTGGCCTAGTCAAGTAGCTAGTCAATTCATATGCCATGATTTAATTTGTCAGCATAATGCAGTATAGTAAAATACACAGACTTTATACATTTTAGTAACTAAAGTTGGATTGCTTTGTAGTTTGTCTTTACTGTGGCTATATTGAATACAATGGCAAAGCATTGCTTCATCCCACTAACCCCTAAAATGATATTTGCAGGGAGAATTCCATTGATTTCCCCACTGTTGACGAGGAAGTTTTATAAGGTACTACACACCCACACTCTTCATTTAACTTTTTTTTGTGCACTCCTGTTTCAGTTGAAGTTTTCTGAGTTGTAATTGCTGTTATATTATTTTACAGTTGTTGGCACCCAGCGGTACATGTGTGAGGACCTTTCGGAGTTTTAACAGGTAATCTCCAGAATAAATTGCAATTTGCAGGACAATGGCTTGGTTTTCAGCAGAAGATTCAGCAGACAGTCAGCAGGCAATACACACACACACACACACACACACACACACACACACACACACACACACACACACACACACACACACACACACACACACACACACACACACACACACACACACACACACACACACACAGTAGTGTGGTAGAGTGTGGTAATTGTATTAACATTGTTGTGTTCCGGTTTCAGTGGTTTTGTGGTTTAATTGTAATTCTTTTTTTCTTCTTCTGTTTTTCTTCAAGGCTTCAAGGACTGCCATTTTGGATCTTCAGCCCTCCAGCAGTCCAAAGTTCAGGAGATCATCTCCAAAACCTCATACCAAACGCTGCATTCTCCAGGACCCAATGCTTGAGGACACAGAGCCACTCCAAAGATGGACTTCCATTTTGGATCTTCAGCCCTCCAGCAGGAAGAAGTTCACAAGATCATCTCCAGGACCTTGTACCAAACGCTGTGTTCTCCAGGACCCAATGCTTGACGACAAAGAGCTTGAGGACTATGTTTTTAGTGCAAACATTTTAACTCAAATCTTTGCTTCTGGGGTCCCTGGAACAAAATATATTTCTTTATTTTCTGTATTTCTTCCTGTGGATTATACCAGGGACACATGACTTGGATTTAGCTCTTCCTTGGTTCCCAGCCACCGTGGATTACATGAGTAGCCTACAAGTGACTTTGTTTTCCTTTTCCCGCTATTTTTCTTTGCTCTTCTTCATGTCACTACTTGCTGACTATATGTCAGTCTATGTGGATTATGCGGTCGACACACAGTGACATTTTGCACCGTAATCCTGTGTATAACACACTGACTTTTAACTTTTTTTTCCAAGCACCTTAACTAACTAAGTATATCATGCACAGTATACATTGCTGCTATGTTCATGCACATATCTTATCTCAGGTACTAGTGTGAGTATATAGACACAAATTTCACCCACTTTTTTTAATTAAACCTGTGATGTGACAATAAACCTGATTCTGATTCAGAATATTTGAATATATATTTTTTAGAGTGAACATTTTTAACTCAAATCTTTGCTTCTGGGTCCCTGGAACAAAATACTTTTCTTTGAAACAGTTTACCTTATCTGTGTGCTCCTGTTCCATTGTTTTGTATACATTTATTTTTCTTGATCAATAAACATAATTACATGAGTTCTGCCTATGTGTTTTTCTATATTGTTTGTGTGTGTGGATATATATATATATATATATATATATATATATATATATATATATATATATATATATATATATATATATATATATATATATATATATATATATATATATATAAATTAGTGCAGGTAGTGGGGGGGAACTATAAACCACCCCTTGGGGGTGGGGGGGGGGACAAGCCACAGCCCCTGGGGGGGGGGGGGGGGGGGGGGGACAAGCCACAGCCCCTGGGGGGGGGGGGGGGGGGGGGGGGGCTTTAAACCACCCTTCCCACTGAGGGGGGGGGGGGGGGGGGTATAAACTAGGGGGTTTATACAAGAATTAGCATGCAGAATGTGGGGTGGGTGGGTGGGGTTATAAGCCACAGCTTCCAATCAAATGTAGTTTTCTGCACATGCTCAGAAGTGGTTGGGGTGGAAGGGTGAGAGGGGTGGGAGGGGTGGGTGTGTGAGGTCCTTGCTGGCAGACATGCAAATGAAGGTCTCAGAAATGGTACATACACCTGAATATGTGGGAGGTATGTGGGAGGTGGTACATTAATGAATGAGGGCAGCATACACACACATACTCCCTTAAGTATCAGGGGTATGCCTGAGGGATACCCTCCCAAAATCATTGCTTTTCACCCAGTGTTTCTTTTCCCAGATTGTGTTTTTGGTGAAAACAAGTTATATACAACCACCGATAACGAAAAAATGGAAGATCGCGGTTAAAAAATCTTTCATCCAGTATATAGAAGAGACCCTCGCCCTCTCCCCCATACAGCTTTTGTTTACATCGTGTCCACATCGTGGGTTCCGTGGGTTGTCAAAATGAGGTAAAAACGCTGCCGGTGGCGGATGAATTAATTAATGAATACCTGGCAGTTGATGTGTTAATATTTTCAGAACCTCCTTTCCTTATAAAAAAAAAATGTATTGTATCCATTGTGAATGCACAGTACACTGTCAGATGTTTACTGCAGGTCTATACTAGAGACCTACTAGAGACCTGGGAGAATCCACTTTGGCAGTGGCCGCCTCAGGTGATGATGTGTGGAGCGCACCATGATAATTGGCTGGCGGCGGTGGCTGGGGGGGTTGGTACTGCAGGGTTGGGGGGGCATTAGACTGACGTTGTTTTTGATTTGAAGGTTTGAAATGCAACCCCCCACTCCTCAAATGAAACGGGGCCAAGTGGCCCGTGCCTGGGCTGGCCAATTAAAATCACACAGCAATTTATTTGATTTGATTTCCTTTGATTTGAATCCATTTCATTTTGTTTACTGTAGCCTGGCATCCGACTCAGCCCCAACCAGGCAAAGTCCCAGCTGTCCAGATGCCCAGTCCGCCCCCTGGGTGAGCTTGTAGATCAAGCTAATTTTGGTGCGTGTCACCGGCGCACAACCAAGTATTTATCGCCCAGGTTGCCAAAATAAAATACATAAATTGCCAAAAAAGAAACATAAAATGCCCTCTACTGCAGCGTTGTGGGATTTTGGCTACGGTTGAACCGATCGATATCTTTAGCCTAGAGGGCGTTGAGTCTGGCCAAAGCGAAGCGTGTCTCATCCATTGTGTTATGCCGCGTTTGACCTTTGTGCTGTAGCCACTTCCTCCTCATTCACACTGTAGAGAGTACACCTTCAGGACTTCAAATATCACAGGGTCTGGACTGCTTCAGTGGAACAGGAGCGGAAGGTTCCGGAGGGCCCGGAACGCCCTGCATGGGATGAGGAGAGTGTGTGGAAATTTGACATGGGAGAAGACCTCAAGAGGCGGCTGTTTTGTATCTACAATGGAGTCAGTGCTACTGTATGTACGCTCACAATTCATAGGTACTGCAGCCTGGGGCCACTGTACATGAACGAGCGAAAGCGGTTTCGACCAATGGGCTCGACTCGCGAGCTTGCGCACAGGGCTTCGCACCGAGGTGACGCAAAACGCGTCGCAGCCATCACATTTCCAACCCGGAAGAAGGGGTGATTTCGGCACATGCGCTGGGGTGAGCAACTCAATGGAAGTGGATGGGAGGGGATATCCGGTGCCCTGTCTATCATGTTTTAACTCTATGCTCACAACACGGCAGGAGAGGGCCCTGGATATCGTCTGCACAAGAATGCCACGAATGGCACCATTGGTGTCGCATATGGGCGGACCACATCAGAAACGTGGACCTCAATGGGGGACCTTACCACGGGTCACACAAGGTCAGAGAGAGAAGGATGAGGCTGGCTGGGAACTCTGTCAGGATTTCATCAACTAAAACCATGTTGGTCGACTACCTTTTTTCACTGACGAAAACAAAATAAAAACGAAATAAAAACTAAGCTACGGTGTTACTAAAACTAAGACTAAATATATTGACAATTTCGTCAACAAATTAAGACTAGACTAACATGCTAGTGCGGGACGAGTGGAGAAGAGATCCAGTAGAACTAAAAGACCAGTCATTTTATGTTTGGTTGCGCTGAAAATAGCCGATCTACCAGCTCACAACAGCTTGTAGATCGGTTATTTTCAGCATGCAACCAAGTATAAAATCAGCCATTACAACTCCACCAAGGCCCGCCAAAATGCATTTTTGTCAACTAAATCAACTGTAGATTTAGACTATAATATGACATTTAGTCGACCTAAACTAGACGTAAACAAAAAAACATTTCAGTTGACTAAAGACTATGACTAAAACGAAATCAAAATTCGGTGTCAGGCACCGGAGGACGGCTGGAGGCGAGCAAACTGACACTGTGCGAGCCAACCCATGGGCAAAGCCAGGAAACGACAGAGGCACACCACCTACGTAGACACACTGCTGCGGGGTGACAGCGGAGCCAACGCTGCAGAGCTGATGCCGGACAGGACGGGTGGGGAGGGCAGCGATTCGTGGGGTCTAATAAAGCTTGTGTGAGGTATACAAAAGGTCGGGAAACCAGTGTCTTCTAAGGATGTCTTCTGTTGATAAGTGTTATTGATTCTCTGTCAGGAGGCTGGATAGATAATATGCATCTCACCTACGAACACCTTGTTCATTTCAAGCCAGAATTGACTTTCTTTTGAGCGTTGCCGTACTACGGCCACAGGCAGCTGTGGTGTTGTTTTGTTGTGGTACGTGTGTGTGTGTGTGTGTGTGTGTGTCTCTTTTTTCCTGTATAGCCGAAGCCCCCCCACCCAAGGCCCTTTGAAATTCAACGTTGCGCTTATCGCGCTCTGTTTTTGTATTATTTTTTTTTACGGCGTTCCTGGGTGCCAGAGAACAATTACATTTAGTATCTGGGAGCGAGCGTACGTTTGAATTTGAATGCACCTTAAACGTGCCATTGACAGAATCTTGCTTTTTTTTTTTTTTTACAGTGTGTTACCGTATCACGCGGTGTGAATATGATTATGATAAGTTTCAAGCTGTCCAATACACTCCTCAAACGGTGCAGAGATAAAAAATAAATAAAGGCTCTGAATAGATAACGCCACGTCATCCCGCGCCTGGATCCCCGCTTTTTAATCCAGCACACATCTGCATATCGTTGCTGTCAGGCAGAAACCTTGTATCTCCATATTTCAACCCATTTCTTTGGTAAATTAATGCCCTTCTTTAACATACAGTGCTACGTAAAAGTAGCAAAATGTGTGTGTGTGTGTGTGTGTGTGTGTGTGTGTGTGTGTGTGTGTGTGTGTGTGTGTGTGTGTGTGTGTGTGTGTGTGTGTGTGTGTGTGTGTGTGTGTGTGTGTGTGTGTATATATATTTTGTGTGCGTGTTGTGTATCTATCTATCATTGCAGAGAGAGAGAGAATTTGTTTCAGAAGTAAGTTGCTCACCAGTTAAAAGGGGCCAATTTGCCAAAAGCGGCCTTCTGAGCAGTAAGTAGCAGAGAGCGTTGGCCTTGTGATCTGTGTTATGGATTATGAGCTCTGGCTTCTTATCAGCGAGATGGAAGCACCTGAAGCTGCATAATAATAATACTGGTGCATGCTGGGAGTTCAGCCGCATGGAGGCTGTGTCGTAGCTCAAGGCCCGCGCTGCTAGATAGATCTGTCAAGCTCTGTGTGTGTGTGTGTGTGTGTGTGTGTGTGTGTGTGTGTGTGTGTGTGTGTGTGTGTGTGTGTGTGTGTGTGTGTGTGTGTGTGTGTGTGTGTGTGTGTGTGTGTGTGTGTGTGTGTGTGTGTGTGTGTGTGTGTGTGAGGCATGTCAGTATTAGCAAGCAGCCTTATAAGCCGTGATTGGAGTCATTAACACATCAAGTGCTAGAGGTTTATTAAAACAGGGTACATCCAGTGCCACCGATCTGTGTACGCTGAGCTGTAGATGGCTCGACGAGGACCCGGATGTAAACAAAGGGTGTGTGCGTGATGGTCGTGGACTATCGACTGGAACAATAATATTGCTAACGCGATCCGCCATTGCAGAGCAATCGCCCGTCGAAAATGGCTCGTTTTCACCACGGTAAAAAGATATGGAGATAAGGACTTTTTTCTCAAGATCCTATCATTGGACGGGAGGTAGTTTTTTTGGACAGGATTCACATCCGTCCATTCCATTTTACAGGGTCCGTGGATCATTCCTAAGTTGCTTGTGGAAAAAATAAATAAATACAAAATTGCAAACACAAGAATTCTCGTTTATGGCACTCAGTGTTTTAACTTCATTCTGTATGATATTTCATCCTGAAAAATCATGTTCTAACTTATAGTCCCTCTATAAAGGGCTGGCTGAATGGCAGCTGGACCTTAACCACAACAGGATCCATTTTACATGGAGGAGAAGGGAACTGGTTGGAATAACGTGTTCCTTCCACGCGCTATGTCCAACCAGGGAAACCTCCCCCCTGTCGGGTGATAAGAAGCGGCCTGCTTGCTCCTCATGCATTGAAGGAGGCATGAGCTTCAGCTTGGGCTCTCCCTAGGCTGGCAGAGGGTAGGTAGTGCCCAGGATTACATAGGCAATTGGCACTGGGTGAAAAAATGTGGGTTACAAAATCGTGGGATAAAAATTATAGGAAAAAAAAAAAAAAAAAGGATCCATTTTACAGATCCATTTTTGAGTCTTTGATTAGGTAGTGAGTGGTCTGTTATTGAGTTCAGCTGCCAAACAAATACTGAATTCAGTTATTGACCAGTCAGAATCAAGCATTCCACCAAGCCTTGTAAATACTGTGTTCATATTTCATTTGCTTTTAAGCTTTGCCTTAATATGCCCTAGTATTCTTTTAGTGGCTGAGCATGATCGATAGCCTCAGGGCAAGGCTGTGATTCCTTTGTTTTGACTGAGTTGTACAGACATAGACGGCCCATGGGGTCTTCCTTTAATGGCAAAATGATGAAAACAAAAGGTGATAATGGTGGCGGCAGGAGAAGAAGAACACTCGAAGTTTGACCGGTTCAATAAGTCTGACGAACCAGACAAAGCAGAACACCCATGGCCACGTCTCAAGTCAATGTTTGAGATTTTGGGGAGGAGAGGTTTTCATTATGTTTACTGGTTTCCTTTAATTAATCCGCGAGAATGTTTTTATAGGTGTTTATGTACACGTTCTATAGCGTAGTTGTTCTACAAGCAAGTTGATAAGAAAAATAAAATGAACTTTTAATTATACATTTGAATACTGAGTAGTTTAAAAAAAAAAAAATGACACCGGTACTTTAACTCTAGTAAAACGTTGACTCTTGACTCACGTACAGGGGTATACCACACACACACACACACACACACACACACACACACACACACACACACACACACACACACACACACACACACACACACACACACACACACACACACACACACACACACACTGTATAATTCAAGGCAAACGGAAGGCCTTGCGTTTGCATGGAGAAGGACCATGAATGCTGAATCCATCTATAAAGTCAAATGGGATGGATACTTGTGATGATTTGTGAA
Source organism: Gymnoscopelus microlampas (assembly GCF_963454915.1). Classification (NCBI taxonomy): domain Eukaryota; kingdom Metazoa; phylum Chordata; class Actinopteri; order Myctophiformes; family Myctophidae; genus Gymnoscopelus; species Gymnoscopelus microlampas. The sequence continues at coordinate 8,586,692 of NC_139941.1, read as the reverse complement.
TCCTTCCTCAGCCTGAGGTTGTGTTATGAAAGATTGATGTTATGAGACTTTACAGTATGTGACTGTGAGGCCTAATACTTCACACCCAAAAACACTCTCTGCTTTCACAGGAAATGAAATGACTCCTGGATGGATGTAAAAAATAGTTTACAATGCAAAGGTTGAGAGGGATTTGCTCTTACTTTCTGTGGCAGTGGTTCCCAACCTCTTCTGGATCACAGGGCCCACTTGAAACGTCTCGAAAGTGTTTGCGGCTCACTCGTCTAACACTTAAGTAGTCAGACTTTTATACTCCTATTATAAGCCTTGAGTCAAGAGCGCAAACTTCAGTTTTTTTGTTGTTGATTGATACTCAGGCTGGTCAGGATTGGTTACCGATCCTCCAACATCAAGGTTATAATAGTTTGGGATTTTTCATTTTAGTTTAGTTGTCTCCGCCAGGCCGAAAGGCATGGCGAGAGAGTATGTTTTACCCTCCTTCCGTCCGTGTGTCCGTGTGTCCGTGTGTGTGTGTGTCCTGTCTGTTACCAGCTAATCTCCGGCACCGTTGGTCCGTTCGCTCCGAAACTGTGCACACACACTCCCTGGATGCCAATTCAGAACCTCTGCCCCAATTTTTTCACATGGGCCTGTTATAGCGCCACCAGGAGGCCGATTTGTGCAAAACACATTTTTTTACATTACTCCTACAGATTTTATCCAAATGTCATGCAAATCGGTACACAGTATCTCTATAGTCATGAGATCAACACGGATCTGTCCGATTTCCCATATTCCATCCTGATTGCCTATGGTTGGCTTCCAAAGTTTGTAGGATTGGTCCGTTTTGAACAAAATGCCTCAAACTATGCATGCAGCTTGCGATTTCCGTGAAATTTCACACACACATTCCCACTAGGCCGAGGAAGAAATGCAACCCTTTTCACATTGGCCTGTTATAGCGCCACCAGCAGGTCTAATTTAGCAAAACACATTTTTGGAACAAAATGCCTCAAATCATGAATGCAGTGTCTGATTGCCGTGAAAGACCTAAGAATAAATGGCACCCTTTTCACATTGGCCTATTATAGCGCCACCAGGAGGCCAGAATAACGTACCTGACCTGGCGGAGACCTGTGCTCCGAGGAGCACTTTTTCTAGTTTCAGTTCTTTTTGAATAGTTTTTTTTTTTAAATTCAGTTAGTTTTAATTCATTTCTAGAGCGGATTTGATAGTTTTTATATATATATTTTTAATAATGCTAATAGTTTGTTAGTTCTAGTTTCTATTATACTTTCGGCCCTTTTCAATCCTCCACCAAAAAAAAAAAATAAGGATTGAAAAGGGCCAGGGTAAGTATTGTGTAATAAAAACTCAAGAAAAAATAAGATTTTTCAAAAAAATATTCATTTACAGATTAAGCTTATAAATTGACACAAGTAAGACGCGCAAACGCTGGAAGCGAACGCAGCTCGAAAATAACAATAAGAAGAATAGAAAGGAATGAGCAATTACTTGCCATCCGGCCTGAAATATGCACAAATGACATGGAATTCTTAGATATCCCAATAGATGAACTCGTGTAGATGCTTGTAGATGTGTTATTTTTGACTGTCGCTGCTATATTTTTCTCAGAGGAGTGTAATGAGTCACCCAGGGGCACAGGCGAATTTCAGCCACACTGTAGTGCATGCAGGCAATGAGAGCGTGACTCACATAGGGGCAGCCAATGAGAGCGTGAGTGACATGGGGGCGCGGCTGCACACATACTGCACACAGACAGACACACAAGCCGAGCCGAGTGTCATAGTATGCTCCACTTGGTCGGAGGCGCCTCCTTCCGCGTTCGCAAAAAACAAAAACTAAGGGCATTTTCTCTATCATCTCAGTTCGTTTTTTAGTTTTTTTAGTTTTGGAAACACAATACATATTCAGTTAGTTATCTTTTTTTTGTTTTTATCTATTTCAGTTAATTACTGTAGTTTTCGGTATTTTGTTAGTTTTCTTTTAACTAACATAACCTTGTCCAACATCTGATCCACCTCTCCCAGCCGCTCCACCCCTGTCTGCCTGATACGTCAACGTTCTCTGGGCCACATTGTCAGACAGCACCTGGCTCATGGGGGTCCTCGCTGGAGGTCAACAGCACCACCTCCACTCCTTCTCTCAGCATGCCCATATGATGTCTCTGATGTTGATGGACACCAGACTCAGACACCATCATCTTGTCCATCTGTCGGACATCCAGACACATTACGTAACATCAGACCCACCGCCTCAGGCTTGTCTCGTCCCCCAACATAACCTTCTGTTCTGCTATACAGGCCAGTCACATGTCCACATCAATGTCCACACTGTACTCTGGCAGCATCTTTCATGTCAAGAACACCTAAATTGATATGTATTCGGCCGCAGACCCCCATCTGAAAACGTTTTGTGCCAGGGACCCCGAGAAAAAAAATGTTAAAAATGTCAAAATTATTCTACATTTTTTTTTACATTTCTTTCGAAAATGCTTGTATATCTGCTATTTTTAAATAGCCAACATATAAACGGATAAAGTGGTTAAAATGACTGTGAAGCTGTATTAACTAGGGGTGTAACGATACGTTTTATCAACGATTCGATACGTATCACAATACTTGGTTGTCGATACGATACACGAACGATACAGGTTAATTTAGAACGATACGATACGTTTCGATTCAGTGATTTAGTCGATACGATACATGAACGACACGAGGACAGGTTCATCTAGAACGATACGATTCGATTCAGTGATTTAAAATCGATATAGTAACTATTTATTTACTCAAAAATTCTGTGTGAAAAATTCATATACCTGGATACTGGATATAAACCCCTCTTTCTCTTTTTTTCTTCTTAAAAGTACTTAGTATTGTTATAATTGATTATTTGCATTGCAAAACGATTCGATACAATACAAAGTCAAAGTTCCCAGGGGGTCCCCAGCAAAATGTGTTAATACTATTAAGACATTTTGCTGGGGACCCCCTGGGAACCCCCTCCCCCCCCCCCCCCCCCCCCCCCCATATAGCAAGAATTCCTGGGGGTCCCCGGACTCCACTTTGAGAACCACTGGGTGACCTTACCGCCCAGCATGGTTCACAGACAGACAGACAAAAGTGGATTTTTCGGTTCTGGACAACCTCCGCTCCGACCAAATTCCCACTCTGTAGTTATGGCCTTACCATTGAGGACACAGAGGTCATGACCCCGGCATCTTTTCTGGACCAAAATGGACTTTATATTCGTGCAGCAACCTTCACTTTTCAACCCTTTTTCTCTTATACTGTACTGTACTATACCAGTTGTTTTTCCTCCTTTCTTTTAAGTGACCGTTGCCACTCAGCAGATTGGATTCAACACACTAATTAGCTGTACAAGCGCTTCATTTTGATGTGGGGAAGCCTTTGATGTGCCGAGGTTGACTGCTGAACTGCATTTACTCAAAAAGACGCACTGTTAATGTTTACTGTATCCCGTGGGATTCATTCAACATATGCATCATATGCCCCACGTATCTAATATCACAACAAGCGCCACGTTAAGAGGGAAATGATCAATCGCTTTGTAGCCTATTCTATAATTGCATTTCCGCTTATAAACAAAAGGCTCTGAAACCGTTGTTGATAAAGAAACCATGGCATTTACCGAAAGACTTGTTGACTGTTAAACAACATCCATTTTGTTCACTGGTAGGCATATCTTTCTGTAATATGAGACTGTTGCTGCTGGCTCCAATGCACACAAAGTAGCCTATAGACACCCTTTTCTGTTTGTAAATATATAATAATAATAATAATACATCAGACTTATATAGCGCTTATATACTGTAGTACCCAGGGTCGCTTTCAAAACAAATCAAAACAAACAACTTTATTAGGAGCGGAAAAGTTAAAAGGCTAAAAACATTCAGCTAAAACTAAGAAGCAGAAAGGGAGATTAGGTCTGAGTTAGGCGGGGAAAGCAAGTCTGAAAAGGTGGGTTTTGAGGGAGGCTTTGAACATGAGGCAAGTGTGGGGGGGCGGCTTTGATGTGAGGTGGGAGTGGGTTCCAAAGGGAGGGGTCTGCAACTGAAAAAGCCCCGTCACCCCAGGTGCGTTTTTAGCGGTGCCAACCGCTCTACGTTTGACTTTGTCCGTATGTCCGTCCGTCCGTCCGTATGAGCACGGGATGAGCACGGCAAAGAAGCAACACATACAAACACACACACACACACACACACACACACACACACACACACACACACACACACACACACACACACACACACACGGACTTGGAGATTGCCTATGCCATCTCTCCTCTCATTGGCCACACGTGCCACTGGTTATCAAAGAGGGGTCCAGGGACCCCCAGCGTATGTTATGTCCGTCCGTCCGTATGAGCACGGGATTTTAAACAGCTTTAACTCCAGTTTGCAGCATGCCACCAAGTCCACATTTGGTATCTGGACTTAGACCACCAATAGGGACGAGCATGAATTGCTGAAGCCCCGCCCGAGGGGTCCAGGGAACCCCAGCGTATGTTATGTCCGTCCGCCCGTATGAGCACGGGATGAGCACGGGATTGTAAACAGCTATAACTCCAGTTTGCAGCATGCCACCAAGTCCAAATTTGGTATGTGGACTTAGACCACCAATAGGGACGAGCATGAATTGCTGAAGCCCCGCCCCCTCTGTCTTCCCATTGGCTGGCCTTTAAACAGCCATAACTCAAGTGCGCAGCATACGGAGTACAAATTTTGTACATGGACTACAACCACCAATAGGGACGAACTGTAATTACTTAAGCCCCGCACCCTCTGTCTGCCCATTGGCTGGGCTTTAAACAGCCATTATTCCAGTTTGCAGCATGCTACCAAGTACAAATTTGGTAAGTGGACTCAGACCACCAATAGGGACGAACTGAAATGAGTTAAGCCCCGCCCCAAAGGCACCGCTTCCTTCACACAAGGTGTGCTTTTTCCCCCCCCCCAGGAGGTTGGCATCACCAGACCTAAGGGAGGGGGCGTGGCATTGGAGGAGGTCAGAGAAGTAGCGGGGAGCCTGGTTATAGGTTCTATGCACAGCAGCCATATTGTGAAGACATTCACAGGTGTCACCGATGATACTAATGAAGGCTCTGTTCTGCTGATATTGTGCATGTTGGCTCACTGGAAACACTCTACACCAGAGGGTCTAAAATGTGGGTTCAGGGACCCTCATGGTTCCTTAAGCGGTTTCCAAATGGCCCCTTACGGGTGTGTAACTCTGAGAGTGTACAAATGGAACCAAATGGACCCGTAAGGGTCTATTTGGTTCCATTTGTACACTCTCAGAGTTATGGTGGTCGTGGAAATTAAAAAGTGTGATAACCACTGTGCTACACTAAATGGAACAGAGCCTTCATTAGTATCATTGGTAACACCTGTGAAGGAAGTGATAATATGGCTGCTGTGCATAGAGCCTATTGAGCACATAGCCTCAGAATATCCAGTCAGGATGTTTACTTGCAGAACGGCAGGTTACAGGCTTACCGCACACACCGACGGTCGGCGGTAATAATAGGCGAGCGGAATGTATTACAGCACACATCCAACGCTGGCACAATAACAAAAGCAGTACAGTTAGGCTCTCTCAATAACTCACACTACTGTAAGACACTTTGAGGCTGTCAATCCGTGGTACCTGGCACATAGGCGGAGGATAATTCACTCTTCGACAATACACTCTGGAAACCAGAAGACAACTCTAAGCAGGCGGGATGAACAGATAAACACGGGACCTCGCTGTGTCTGTGAGCCAATAAGATCACATTACGTCCGGTAAACACACACACACACACACACACACACACACACAATAGGCCGATCGAAGTACTGTAGCTGGGAATAGCTAGGCTGACATTTGATTTGCTCCCGTGTTACAATATCATATTATATTAACTCTTTAACTGCCAGTATATACATTAATAAACTCACCCACTGCCAGCGATTTTGTGTGTTTTATAACCTTTTCAAGTAGTCACAGAATATTTATCTCCGGTATGATCGATCCCCTGATGGTTGCTAATCACTGAGGGTTTCACTGTGTGGTTTCACAAATGTCAGCGAGGTCGTCGCGACCTCGTTGACATTTGTTTTCCGCCTTTGAAAATAGCATGTCTCGACCAAAAATACGTGGTAAAAAAAAAAAACAGGAGCCGAGGTAGAGCCTTTTTAAGTAATAAGTTAACCAGGAAGTGAATGGAGCAGTAAATCTCCGGATCGCGTTATCTCTGGTTCTGTGTGAAAAAACATCCATAAGAAAACGAGGGCGGAAGCTGGCTTCTTGAACACCTGACTCGCATGCTGTCGTCTGTTGTTTCCTCCCTGGTTCTCCAATCTGTTTGTTATGAACGGGCATGGTAAACATTTAGACTCATATCCATACAGATAAATACTTTATTTAACCTTACCTGATTTGAAGTGTGCACAAGAAACATGATGATCTCCTCAGCTCAGTCCAATCCTTTGGTTTTATTAGTCGTCTTCATCGATTTCGTTTGACTGGCAGTGGCGTCTTATGTGTCTAGACTGGGATTCAATAGGCTCTATGCGCAGCAGTCATATCACATTATTGCTAACGCCTGTGAAGGAAGTAAGGAAGAGGTCCAATTTCTTTCCAATACGGCTGCTGTGCATAGAGCTGAAAAACTCCCTCACACTGTCTTCTTAATGCAAAAACAATTAAAGGAGTAGTTCACCCCAAACAAATTACTTATTTTCTATCAAGAAGGATATTTGGATATTTTTTATCGCATTTCTAAGCCAATAATTTGATGACCGGCGGAGTCTATCCGGTAGGAGAAAGCAGCCACCCGGTCAGCAAAGTATTGGCTTAGGAGCACGATAAAAACAACAAAAATCTCCATGAATTCAAGGCTTCATGGGGTGTGTAATTGATAGACAATTTATTTTTTGGGTGAACTACTCCTTTAATGGGAATACATCAACATTTCAGTCTGTTAGACCTTCATCAGGTTATTTTACCTGTGCATATAGAGCCCATTGGCTTTGCAGGTTGCTTATCTGGTCTGGCTGCATGGTTGCTTTAGATCAGACTGGTGTTGTGGTTTTCCAGTTCACTATCATTGGCTACAGTGCATGTACTCAAGTACAATCTTGAGGTTCCTTTCTTTTTTACTTCAGTATATACAATTTGCAATACTTCTACTCCACTACACCTCAGAGGAAACTATTGTACCTTTACTCCACTACAATTATCTGAACACTTTAGTTACTTATACTTTGTAGATCCAGATCCTTAAAGCGGCGGCCCGTTTCAAGAGATAATATGACGGTCAGCCGGAGGCCCCGACGGTCAGCCGTAGGCCCCCCTGAGGGTGGAGGCTCATTTCAACTGAAACAGGTGAAACATGGTAAAGGTCGCCCCTGGAACCAGTTAGAAGTGGTTGCCTCTCCTCACCCCACTGTTTGACACCGGTTTTCCTCAACATGGTCATTTGTCCACAAAGTGACAGCAAAACATTCCTAGTGATAAGAATATTTGCAGAGGCAGCAAAAACGGAAAGGAATTCCCTGGGGGGGTCAGTAAGCAAGGACATTCGTGCCAGATCTGCACGGTCGTATTGTATTTGCCAGTGTTGCCATGTCCACTTATTATAAGCGATGTTGAGCTTGTTTCCAAGTGTAGTTTAGTTCGGCTTATGTCCTAAATGTTGTTTAAACCAGTGGTTCTTAAACATTTTCATGTCAAGGACCCCCCCATCTGCAAAATATGTTGTGCCAGGGACCCCTGTACCAGATTTGTGTAGTTAAAATGTTTAAAAAAATATAATCCACATTTGTCACTTTTTTTCAAGATTCTTTTGAAAATAGCAGATCTACAAGCTCACAGTGTGGCACGGGCCATTGTGACCATTCACACTACGCAAACGAACCGCACTTTCCGACAATACGCTCCAGGGTTCGTTTTAATCCAACTAAAGCATCCAGGTGTGGAGGCACCCTTAGTCACCCTATTCTGGGGGCAAGCCTATACAATCTCAAAACAAGTCACAATGTGACCCGTTGTGAGCTTGTAGATCGGTTATTCCCGGCAAAGATATTTGGTGTGATAAAGGGGTACTACACAGTACAGACCCCCTGGGGTACCCATAGCTGGTCAAGTATATAGTGGTTAAAAATCATGGCTCTTAGCTGTGGAAAGCTTATATATATTTTTTTTTGTCCGTTAAATCTGTTCTCATTAACTAATATCAAAGCCAGAAATATAAATCCCAAGGACTTGGGTTTTTGCTTAAAGCGAAAGTGAAGAAATCCTCCTCTGATAGAACCCCCCTCCCCCAAGTATGTGGAGAGAGAGAGAGAGAGAGAGAGAGAGAGAGAGAGAGAGAGATAGAGAGTCCCTGAGAACATGCATGAATTACTGTATTGTACTGAAGAAGGAAAAAAAGATAAAATTCCCCCCATTTCTCTGGTATAACGTGACCTAATTCCTAATACCTGAGGGACACATATGAGGAGGCATCTATAAAGCTCCCCATGTCTGCTGTTCCAGCGCTCATGCAGGGCGGGGGAGAACGATGGCAACGGAGTACAACGCATATGGGCTCTTTTCTTTTTTTTTGTATACAAAGGGGGTAAAAACCCTGAACGTTCCATATAACCTGAAACTTTACAGCATTGGTTATCAAAGTGGGGTCCTTGGGGGGGGGGGGTTTCCAGGGGGTCCCCAGCAAAAGTAGGAAACATAGCATCAAAATCATGTTAACTACTTTATCCACGTATATGTTGGTTATCCAAAAATAGCAGGGCGGCACGACCGTATATCTGTTTTTTTCTTAAACTAATGGCCTAAGTCATTTTAGGAGGAAAATAATATTTTTGCCTAAGTCAGCTCCTCATGACACTGGCTACCTCTGGTAAAATGGCCTATCTCCTAATTGAAAAGCATCATGCTGTTCACTCCCCTTTTAGTATAATGGCCTATCTTCCTAGTGTGACTTAGGCCAAAATAGGCTTCTTTTTTTTGGCCACATGTTTTTTTGACTTAGGCTAAAACAGTTGCTGCCACATGTTTTTTTGACTTAGGCTAAAACAGTTGCTTTAGTCTGGAGTAAATCATTTGGCCTAAGTCAGGTTTAATCCTATTTAAACCTATTTAAATCTCTTATGTTACATAACTGACGTTATGTTAATAGTCATAATTTGTTATAAACGTTTTGGGTGAAATGATTAAGACATATCATCTGGTTTTGTTTTGGATCAGTTTAGATTTTTTTTCTGAAAAGCTTGAGCATATTACTTAGGCAATTAGTTTAACCCATTAAGGCCTGAGGCCGATTCTACAAAATGTCTTCTAAACAGTGTTTTGAAAAAAAATACGTATGTTGCTATTTCAGTGGTTCTCAAACCTTTTCATGTCAAGGACCCCCAAAGTGATATGTAGTTGGCCGCGTCCCCTCGTCTCAAAATATATTTTTTTCCAGGGACCCCCCAGAAGCAAAGACTTGAGTTACAAATGTTTGCTGTAAAATATATATTCAAAGATTTTGCAAATATACAAGCTCATAGCGCGGCACTCGGTGCCGCGCTATGAGCTTGTATATCTGCTATTTTTGAATAGCTAAAGTGTAACATAAAGCGTTTTAGCTCAAATCAAAAAATGACACAGATGCGTTCCAAGGTGACGTTATAGAAAAATATCAAGAATGTTTGGACATGTTTGAATACTTTTTAATTTTTTCCACATAAATCTTCTCTTCTCTGCAGGTCTGGCACAAAACATTTTGAGATGGGGGTCCGCGGCCTAATGCAATCCAATTTGGGGGGGTTGTGTGCAGAAGCACTGCTATAGCAGCCCTGTCCAAAGTCCGGCCCGAAGGCTAATCATCTCACAGGGGGCAGATTTTATAACATGGCCTGCTGAAGATAAGCTTTGCAGGGGTGGGGTGGGGGGGGGGGGGGGGGGGCGATAACCTGGCAAGCGATACCGGAGTATATCAAGAGCCATATAGAGACTGGCAGAGTTACCCTAGCAACTGTCAGCAGTGGTGGAAAAAGTACTCAATTTTGTTTTACCAAAGTAAAAGTATCAATACCGCATTGTAGAAATACTTTGTTACAAGTAAAAGTCAGTAATTCAAGATTTACTTGAGTAAAAGTACAAAAGTATTGGTATCAAAATGTACTTAAAGTACCAAAAGTAAAAGTACTCATTATGCAGAGAATCCTATTTCAAGTTTTCAAATATATAAACATTTTTTGAAAAGATCAGATCTACAAGCTTGTGAGCTTGTAGATCGGCTATATTCGAATGGCCAAAATGCATATAGGGCTGAAGTGGTTAATGTTTGTTTTGTGATAATAAGCAAGATCTACAAAGTAACTGATTCGTTTTCACATACATGTAGTGGAGTAAAAGTAAAAGTATTGAAAATTGGAAATACGCCACTAAAGCAAAAATACCCAAAAATTGTACTCAAGTACAGTACTTAGTTACTTTACACCACTGACTGTCAGACTGAACAAAACCAAAGTCTGTTGCCAGTGCTCATCGACTTATGCATATCGTCGCTGTCGGGCAGAAACCTATTTGAAATGTTTTAGTTTTTTACTTTTTTCATAAATTAACGCCATACTGGATCATATGTAGCGTCACACAAAAGTATCAAAAGGAGCAGATCTACAAGCTCGAAACGCGGCGCGAAGCGGGCCGTTTCGAGCTTGTAGATCTGCTACTTTTGCTGTTTTTTTAATTTATTTTAATCCTGAAAAGTAACATCGACAGAGAGAATATAATGTGACTTAGGATTTCACGTTGGACTTTCTAAGCAACATGATACTGACCTGCACTAGAGCACTACATGTGGTGCCAATCGCGTAGACCTACGCGAACCTATTTAAAGCCGCCACGTGCCAATCGCGTAGACCTACGCGAACCTATTTAAAGCCGCCACGTGCCAATCGCGTAGACCTACGCAAAGTGGTCTTTTTTTTTCTTCTTTTTTTTTAAAGTTCACATTGCATTGTAGGCCTCGTTCGACACGACACATTTCATTGTAGCACCACCGGAAACGGAATTATCCGGGATCCGGTTTTGCCGATCCCATCGGCCTCCATTCTAAAGCGGACACAAAAACGCCATTTTCTCTTTGTAGTTTTTCTCGTCGCTGATCACTGTTTAACATAAACCGGTTGTAACTACAACATGGCGGATCCTTTTTGCATGGGGTTTTCACTGGTCGACGCAGTCGGATCTCCGCTGTGTTTACAGACAGTTTAGAGCTCAATCTTAAGGATTTTAACGAGGTATATGGCGACGTGAAAAAAACAACAATAAAACGCTGGCACTGGTGAGTACATTATGAGATTAAACGCTGGCATGGAATGGGATAGTTCACCCAAAATGTAAAAAATGTTCTATCGATTAGTCACCCCATGGAGACTTGAATTCATGGATATCTTTTTGTATTGTTTTTTGTCGCATTCCTAAGCCAATAATTTGATGATCAGCGGACCGGCAGGCAGCGGTTCCGGTAGGAGACACAAAGGAGACTCTCCTACCGGAACCGCTGCCGGTCATCAAATGATTGGCTTAGGAATGCGACAAAAAAAATCTCCATGGGGTGACTAATCGATAGAGAAAAAGTCATTTTGGGGGTGAACTATCCCTTTAATTCACATTATACAGATTTGAACAATCTGCTTTTTCAGGATTTCATGCTTATCGTATTATTATCTTCCTTCCTAAAATGTATAATTTTATGGCCCGCCACTTTTAATAGTCATGCCATGTTCATACAATAAAGTTTCTTGAGTGTTTTGAAATGAACATGGGCATGGCCCTTTCTCAGTAGAATTAAAGATTCATAACTTGTTGTTTCTTGTGGTGTTTCATTCTCAAGATGTGAAAGAAAGGCTATTTGAATTATCATTTTTATTGAGACCTTTTCACACCTGGTTACATTTGGCCGCATTGCCATTTGAGCAGAAGACCGTTTATAGGAAAATAAATGTAAAAAATAAAATATAGCAATGCAGTGCATGCGTGTGAAGAAAAGCTTTTTTGATTGCTTTTGTTCCCCGCACTGATGAGTCTGCCAACAAAACACTATTGGTATTGCACTGTAGTTTAATATAAAATTGATGTAATGCGATGAATTTGCATGTGACTTTATGTTCCAAAGTTACAGTACGAAAGGAGATGCTTTTGTATTTTCAAACATGAAAAAAAGTTGGACACCCCTGCTCTATGAATACAAGAAAGTTTGCTCCAAAATACACTCAAATCCAGTGACCTCGGAATGGTCGGCAGGTATTCCTAAATGTAGTAACCTCCAGTGAAACTACGCCTAACCCTAACCTTATTCCTAAACGTAACCTCAGTAAAACTATGCCTAAACCTAACCTTATTCCTAAACGTAACCTCAGTAAAACCATGCCTAAACCTAACCTTATTCCGAAACGTAACCTCAGTAAAACTATGCCTAAACCTAACCTTATTCCTAAACGTAACCCAGTAAAACTATGCCTAACCATAACCTTATTGCTAAACGTAACCTCAGTAAAACTATGCCTAAACCTAACATTATTCCTAAACTTAACCTCAGTAAACTATGCCTAAACCTAACCTTATTCCTAAACGTAACCTCAGTAAAACTATGCCTAACCATAACCTTATTCCTAAACGTAAATTCAGTAAAAACATTCCTAAACCTAACCTTATTCCTAAACGTAACCTCAGTAAAACTATGCCTAACCATAACCTTATTCCTAAACTTAACCTCAGTAAAACTATGCCTATAACCCTAAACTTATTCCTGACCTTAACCTCAGTAAAAAAAATACAAGAAAACAAGAACCGTTGGGGGACGAGCGGTCCGTGGAAATAACGGGACCGAGTGTGTTTTAGGGCGAGCATTTCAACCCTCTATAGCAAAGAATATAGAGCTATTTAACACTTATTTTGAACAAAAACAAACATCGCTTGCTGCACCTTTTGAACAAACATGTCAGCATTTGTTGCCCCTTTTCCACGTTTATGACTTTATTGGTGTTAATTTGCGGGGTCATTATTAGAAAGGTTTGCACTCCTCTGTGGAGCAGAGCTAATGTGTGTTGTTGTCAGGTCCTCCGTACGGCTGGCAACTCGTTGTGCTCGTTATGAAGATGAATGCCCCGATCCTGGAACCATCACTCAGTGCATTATGGGATAGATAAACGTCCGGTTGCACTCCCATTAGGAGCCATTAGCACAAGGAATTGCACCGGCCACGCCCACCCTCTTCATTGTTGCACAAATATATATGCTCATTTCACACCATTAAATATCGAGGGCTGTGTATGGTCCCTGCCAGGAAGAAACCTCCTATCTCCATATTTCAGCGTTTTGTTTACTAGTTTTGACACTTATTGAAAGTGAATGTATTTAAGTCTGTGTGTTTTATAAATATTGAACCAATTCAAGTGATTGTAGTAGTGGTGTAAAGTAACTAAGTACATAAAATGTTGAGGTATTGGTACTGTACTTCTACTCCACTACATCTCAGAGGCAAACATTTTACTTTTACTCCACTACAATTATTTGAAAACTTTAGTTAGTTACTTTGTAGATTGTGATTATTATCACAAAACATACTTTAACCACTTCAGCCCAATATATATTTAGGCCATTTGAAAATAGCCGATCTACAAGCTTGTAGATCTGCTATTTTCAAAAGATTTGTATACATCTGAAAACTTGAAATGGGACATTCTGCACAATGAGTACTTTTACTTTTGGTACTTTTGGTACATTTTGATGCCAATACTTTTGTACTTTTACTCAAGTACATTTTGAATTCCAGACTTTGCACAGAGTATATCTATATTGCAGTATTGATCATTTTCCTTAAGTACAACATATGAGTACTTTTGCCACCACTGTTGTAGTTATGTCTGTGTGTTCTATAGATATTGAACCAAAGAAAAGTATTAAGAGCTTGTGACTCAATACATTGGATCCATTGGAACACGATTTCTTTTTCCCCCCATTTTCTAAAAAGCAACACTTTTGGACATACAAGATTTCCACCCGACAACACTTTTTTTTCCTGCATGAAAATATTCTGTCTGAGCCTTTTATGTGACAAAGGAATAAACCTCAACTCTCAATGAGCATTCGACACACTATTACTGTCATTTTTGTTTAAACACGGTGACATTTTCAGCAAACGGTAAAAATCCACTCTCAATTACCACGTTCCAAAATGGAAGAGGAGAAAATAAATACTTGAAGAGCAAAAAAGATTTTGGTTTGTTGTTGTTTTTTTCCGGGTGGGTGAAGGCCAAACGAATCAAGGACGTGGATTGCTTGTAATTAGGCCAAGAGATCAACAGTGGAACGCGAGGCCGAGTCAACGAGCGACAAACGAACCAAACAAATGCCTCTCTCTGAGCCGAGAGAAAGGCAACGTTCCGCTTAATGTGTTCATAACAATCACAGGACTTCAAAACGCAAACAGAACGGAGGGTCAGGCCGACTAACCTCGTATGTCCAAAACGATTGACTTCGTTTTAGGAAAGAAAAAAACTGATCCTGTGTTCCAATGGATCCAGTGCAGTTATTGTTCAGTCACACGCTCTTATGAATACTTAATTGGTTCAATATTTATAAAAAAAAACACAAACCACTTTGGTAACATATGCGGGTAACCTCAGGGCTCAACACTAGTGTCTTTTCTATTTGCTGTTATTGTGGGGAAAGCTTATGCGACGCAACCCGTTGCATTTTGAGCTTGTCAATCTATTAAAAAGCTTTTAAAGCTATTAAAGCTTTGCCCACAATACCGATGCTGGGGTTTAAGTGGTTAATTGCAAAACAATAGCAGATCTACAAGCTCGCAATTACAGATGGAGATACAAGGTTTCTTAAGGACACACGACAGTTGTCGGGTGGAAACCTCATACGCCCAAAACAGTCAACTTTTCAAGATTCACATAAAAAAATATCAACAGTAGCAGATCCACAAGCTCAAAACGCGTCGCTTCGCGCCGTGTTTTGAGCTTGTAGATCTGCTACTGTTGATGCTTGTGTGTGACGCTGTAGTATGATCAAGTAGGACGTTAATTTACAAAGAAACACAAAAACTTATGTAGAATATGGAGGTGAGAGGTTTCAGCCCGACGGCGGCGATATGCAAACAGGCACGGCAGGGCTACAGCAAGCAATAAACATGTTAATTTGAGTGAGTGTAACAGTCACTTTATCTGGAGCCAAAAAGAAAATTGGTCCCATCAGAAGCGGATTATAGCCCTAGATTTATACTTTGTCATGCGACAGTGTCACGCGCAGGGAATAGATGCGTGACCTGTGCGTGACCGCACGGGTCCTTGAGGGGTGTTTCGGGGCGTGCTTGTAGATCTGCTATGTTCACTGTTTATTCGTAATGTACTTTTTCCCTTCCTAGCATTGCAGTGGAGTCAAATGCACAATATTTGTATTTGACATGCAATGGAGTGTAAGTCATAAGTAGCCAAAATACTCGAGTACAAATAGTCAATCAACATTTTCCGCCGTAATCCTCAGACTCCATCTTAGACCGTAGCACTTACTTGACCTAGCTTTGACGACCATGCAAGCTATATGCAAAGGTTGATGAATTAATGTATAGGCTATAAGGATGGCACCAAAAGAAGGTACTGAGGACTCGTTTCCATTGTGGTCCTGAGTGTTTTACTATACCTCCGTGCTGTTTACATGTTTTACCAATAAAAATATCAATCAACAAAATGACCCCTCAAGGATCAAGAAAAAACTGTTGGAAAGGAAAAATCCACTTCACAATTCAGTAAAAAGAGAAATCTAAATGTGATCCTAACATTTTCAGCTTTTTTTTGTGCAGTTTTTGCCCCGAAGAGAGTCAACATGGGCTTGAATCTCAATAATAACAATTGTAATGAATTCTACTTGTATGGAAACATGTGTTAATTTGTCCCTGTAGGTTGTTTATTTCAATAGTTCAATAGTTTTTTTTTTTTTTTTTTTTTTTTTTCATTTTCGGATTTGGGTAGGATATGTGCAAGAAAGGGTTGAAAATGAACCCCATGGGACATTTTCTCAGCCTGTTACCTGGCCGAATCTTAAAATACACCCTTCAAGGATTAAGAAAGAACAGGTGGCGTCAAAAAATCCACCCTATGCGCGTGGACACCCCTTTCCATCTAGACTTATATTGTAAGCCGCTCTGCATAAGACCGTCTGCAAAATGCCTAAATTGTACTCAAAAAATATTCTGTAGGCTACTCAAGTAAATGTACTGGGTTACTTTCCACAACACCGGTAACAAACAGTGTTGGCAGCAGTGTTGGTAGTCACGGCAGGCCCTGATGGGGAGAGGGAGCAGTGTTGCCACATTCTGTGAGAAACAAGCAGCCGCAGGTCTACAAAAACAAGCCCAGAAGCTCAAAGCCGCTTATAATTAGCAGACCTGGCAACACTGGAGATAAGTGCGTCACTGTGCAGTGGTTGTGTTTTTTTTAGCCCTCCGCCCACAACTTATGAAATATTAAAGGGTTATTTTGATTGGAATAACATAATCATCACTCCTGGCATTTCCATATAAAGTGTAATGCTTTCACTGGAATAATGTCTGTGCTCAAGGACAGCATAATATTGTTAATGGAAAAATGTGTAGAGAGAGACCTTCTAGTTCCCCCAGGCTCTCAATATAGGCCGGTTAGTTAGTGTGTGTGTGTGTGTGTGTGTGTGTGTGTGTGTGTGTGTGTGTGTGTGTGTGTGTGTGTGTGTGTGTGTGTGTGTGTGTGTGTGTGAGAGCGCGTGCGCGCGTATATACTAGTGCTATACTACTGAGATATTCTCTATATATTTAATACTGTTGGTCGCTATACGTATGGTATTGTATTTATGCTAAGGTTGTGAACAATGGGTTGAAATTGCCCATGATGCAACAGTAAAGCAGGAAATGAGCATGTGCGTGCGGGTGGGACAAGCTCATTGAATTTGAAAATAAGCCGGGCGATTTTGACTGTCAGAATGCTGATGACTAATGGTCATTTTGTCGACTAAATATGATGAAAAATGCTCGTTGACTACCTTTTTTTACTGAGTTCTGCTCCAGGGCGCGTGCGTGCTATGTATTTTCATGTATTTTCAAAATACAAAATAGGAAAATACTTATTTGTAGCCTATCTCAAAGACATTTCTCAGACCAGTATTTATACTTCGTAAAAAATGTTTTGACCCAGTATTTGTGTGTTGTATCGAAATGCTTTTCTATGTATTTTTCGTCCTTCTCTGATAATTCGTACGACGTATATGATCAATGCACACATAGCACCAGAGGGAGGAGAGCAGGGTTGCCAGATCTGCTTATTATAATTTTCCCGCGAGATTTGATTTGAAAATAGCCGATCTACAAGCTCACAACGCGTCGCATCGCGACGCGTTGTGAGCTTGTAGATCTGCTATTTTTCAAATAGCTGATGTACATGTTAAAGTACTCATGTGGCCGATAGTCGCGTCTTTTGGGCTATAACTTCCTAGACCTGGTTGCTTGTTTCTCTCACAGAATCTGGCAACACCGGAGGTGAGTAGAAATATATGTACCGTTGACCATTTAGTTTCTGTCCTAACCTGATATTCTGCCTCACCGCAGCAAAAACAGCACTGTTATTGTACTGTACATAAAGTAGCCTATACACTGGGGAGGCGTGTTCGCCGGAGGACCTTTGACATGAGTACATGAAGTATTTATATGTTGTACACTAGGTTCCAGATGCAACATGAAGTATTTATATTTGCTACAACGCGTCCCAGACAGGGAGAATGTTCCGACCGTGTGTGTGGGTCTTGTTAGCCGCATGTGTTGCGCTCTGGCACACTGTTCAAACAGTGACCTTTGACACCGTGCACAGTACATACACACACACACACACACACACACACACACACACACACACACACACACACACACACACACAGACACACACACACACACACACACACCCCTTCGTTATTCCCAAGCGCCAAGCAGTGGTGTCATGGGGGCCGCGCGGTGTTCCAAGGCGTTCCAGCGGTCATTTTTTCACACGCAGCCAACAGCGTGTTGGGGGCGGGGGGCTAGAACCCCCTAGATTCCTTCACCAGCCAAGTAGAGGCTACCCAAATGGCTACTATGTGCATAATCTCTCAAGAACAGATTGTGCTCTGCGTTTGATTTACGTCTCTGCCGATCCTTCCCCACTAGAAACAAACCGAAACTCATTTAACAATAGCGTCCTCGGAGCAGACAAAACCACGGAAAGATATTCACATTTTAATTTGCTCTTTCATCATCGAAACAAGTGGGCTTATAACCAAAACGATCCATGTTCTCTGGGAGAAGTGGTGTTGGTGTTCCGTGTAGAAATATTGTTAGTGGGAATGAAAACATAGTCGCACCACCGGAAGTGAAAGGCTGAAGGCAGACCAAAACCCCGGTTTCCTTGCGCACGAGTGTTACAGTACGTTGACTTCCTCCCAGAGCCAACTGAGATAGTAAAAAACAGCAGAGGGCGCTGTTTTTCCTTTTCATTTGGCGATGGGTTCCCAGATTACTATATGCATAACAGCTGCATACATGGGCAACTGGCGGCCCCCATCTTCACTTTATGCGTCCCGCAGGTTCATATCGGAATACTGATATATTATTGATTTCAGCTGTTACAATTGCAAACATGCAAACATGATGCGCTTTAATTACTTCAGTCTATATTGGTAGCTTAATGACTAGTATTAAAATGTTATTGTCTTTTGTATGTCCAATGTATTTGTATTTAAATTCATAAAGTTAACATAAGTATAACTAAATGCATTTGAAATTAAATAGAAATATCACTTTTCAGGATTCCAATTCAAAAATAGCACCAAAAAAGGTTGTCAAAAAATGGAAAATAGCCGCTCGCGCTGCGACGTGTTTTGAGCTTGTAGATCGGCTATTTTTGCTCCTTTAGTGTGACATAAAATGGCGGAGTACGGAATTCATTTGCGAAAAAGTTAAAATACGGAGATAAGAGGCGTCCGCCCGACCCAGTATTATGCAATGTGACCCTCTGGAGTGAGGGCGGAAATATAGTGGCCCTCTCCATCATCAAAGTTGCATCACCCCTGTCCTACACGTTATAAAAGCAACACAGCATTATGGCTTCGAATCTGCTGTGGTGGTGTGTGTGTCCTGTCTACACCATAGACTGTATAGGTCTACACGAAACGAGAGTGCCTCCACCAAAGTGCATCCGCGTGCGCGCGACGTGCGCGTGCATGTGACGTCATTAAAATGCAGTTCCACTGGGGGAAAAAAAAAATCACCATTACACCTCTGGCGCCAAGGTTTCGCTATTGAGATTGAACAGCCAATGTGGAGATAATGTAAACAACTGCAGTTCTCAGTATAATGGCCCAGCAGGTGGCGGTAACTTGACCCGACTTTACACTTGGTTTTATTACCTTAGTAAACATTTTCCTAAAGACGTTACATTTTTCAATCGCTAGTTTCAAGGCTTCTGTCAGACAGCACGATATGCGTGTTTGTAAATTATGGTCCCGTTCATTTTAAAAATTGATGTTAAAGCAGGGTATGCCTTCGGGGCTCGTGATTGGCTTCTGAGGGAAAGACCCACCCCATCGCTCCCCTTCACACCAATAGCACACCATTTCCGGTTGCACTCATTTCTCGCGGCTTCAAAACGAGTCCGTAGAAACCAATGAGTGACGTCACAGTCTCTTCGTCCGTATAGTTTTAAAGTATGATTATACCATAGTTATGTTCCACTAGACAATAATAAACCTTACAATAACAGCAGGCCGTCATCAACATGCATGACTTGCCTATGTCAGTGGTTCTCAACCTTTTCAGGCGGTGACCCCCCAAAATAATCATATTTGAACTGGGGACCCCCCATTTTGTTTGACTTCGTCCCACAGATAAATATTTTTCTTATATTATTTGTCAATTTGGCCAATGTTTAACTTTTGATTACTTTTGATGCAGTCATGGTATTTTTTCTTGTCTTTCTTTCTTTTTTGTAGAGGTATTATAAAAGCCTTAAAAGTCCTTAAATTGTCACTTCACTGTCATGTGGGGGGCCCCCTGGGGGTCCCAACCCACAGGTTGAGAACCACTGGTCTATGTCATGCAGCCACACATCCACAATCTTTAATAATTTTGATGACTCATAAGGTGTCGGGCTGCGATGCTCATGAATATGTTGCAGTCACGACAAGACAGCGGTAATGTAATGTTTGCTAATAGCCGCCTTAAAGGGGAAATCCACCCATTTTCAATATTTAACTATGTCATTAATATAGCATAAAGGAGTTGTGTGGAAATAAGAAAAAAGTTCCCCCCTTTCTGTGTTGCCTTGAACTGGAGGATTGATTGTGGGTTTAACATTGCAAATTACAACATGATGAGTCATCACGTTGTAATTTGCAATGTTAAACTCACAATCAATCCTCCAGTTCAAGGCAAAAAGAAAAGGGGGGAACTTTTTTCTTATTTCCACACAACTCCTTTATGCTATATTAATGACATAGTTAAATATTGAAAATGGGTGGATTTCCCCTTTAAAGGTTTCATGACGTTCAGTTTTACCACACATTAAAAGTCTTTGTCATGGTCCTTCAAACGTGCATTGAAAGTTTTAACAAAAAGATCCAGTCCATTGATCCATGGCAGGTGTTTTTCTCTCACATTTCTAAAGCCTTTTCAACTGCAATGAAAAAAGAAATCTTTGCCTGCGGGTGTCGCTGGTGAGGGATTTTGCCTGTCAATCATCACCTCTGCTCCGCCCCCCCAAAGGAAAGGATAGGGGAGGGGAGGGGCGAGGAGGAGAGTGGGCGGGATTAATCGACAGTGACCTCACTGTCGAAGGGCCAAGCTCAGATTACTTTTCAGCCTAATTATTCAGAAAACCCCAGACCACAGAAAATCCACTGAATGTTGAAAGTTCAGATTTTTTGGGTGTAATTGAGGTCATAAAACCCCCAAAAAACATAAAAAATAAAAAAAAGTGAAAATTAATGTCATAGAACCTTTAATTACCTGAAAATGTCAAAACATGCGTAAATCCTTCGTGGGAGAAACACTTTTCTTTTCTAAGACAATGGATTAACCACTATATACCGTTAAACCCCAGCATCTTTATTGTGGGGAAAGCTTTCGCCGAAAATAGCCGATCAGAGGTTAGATCTGCTATTTTCCTGCGAAAGCCTTGCCCACAATAACAGAAAACAGCAAAGACACTGGTGTAGAGCCCTGCGAGACTCCGGTCAACCATATGCGGTCCATTAAGTTAATGGAGTGTATGAGGTGTGGTCAGACAGTGAAACAACAGTGCACGGTATGTGAGTGACCACAGTGAAAAATGGTGAGGGGAAAAGAGCAAAAACAAACTGGACTGGAGAAAGTGTTTCAAAGTGTCCAATAACAATAGCATCTATAATAACACTCCCACAATCATAATCAACGCTCTAATCCAAAGACTCGCAGTCAGACCTCCGAAAAAGTTTGCTCACCTCTGTCTTCGCATCAAACTATTGTGACACTGCATTCATTTAACCCATTAAGGCCTGAGGTTCCGATACTACTGTATAAATGTCTTCTAAATCCTAACAGTTTTTTGAAAAAATGTATGTTGCTATGTCAGCGGTTCTCGAACTTTTTCAGGTCAAGGACCGCAAAATGTATATGTATTTGGCCGCGAACCCCCATCTCAAAATATTTGGTTCCAGGGACCCCCAGAAACAAAGATTTGAGTTAAAAATGTGTGCTTTAAAAATATATATGCAAAGATTTCCACATGTTTTCAATTTTTCAAAAATAGCAGATCTACAAGCTCATAGCGCGGCACTCGGTGCCGCGCTATGAGCTTGTAGATCTTCTATTTTTGAATAGCCAAAGTGGTCTGGTCTGACTCAAGTTTATTTGTTGCATTCTTCCATTGGCATGCAACTCCATTAGTCTATCAACATCATCATAGAATACCTGTTCGCCTTAATGGAAACCACAACTATTGAAGCTACCTCGACAAACTGGTAGACGTTTGATCGCCTCCTGTCCTCAAGTGCATACTGTCCTCTGAAAAGCCAGCAATCTCTATAGCCTAATAGAGATTGCTGGCTCCTCTCCTCTCCTTTGGTCTCTGGCAAAAAAATATATATTTTCATATGGGCCTTGAGATGAAAATGTTTTGAGAACGAACTGTTCTACAGACTGAATTCACTGACCCTCACGTCACCACCCATTTCCACCTTCCCTTGATGTCTCTCTATTTATAGACAACAGTTGAGTGGGCTGCATTGATGCCTTTTTGCATTTGTTTGAACCTGTGTGGGAACAGATAGCGGTTTGGTCGACAGTGAAAGGAAGAGCGGCGAGAATGACGTACAGTGACCCAAACCCCAAAATATCTACTTTGAAAAGAGGAACAAACACGACACGTCTGGTTGATAATACTTTCTCTTTCTTTTAACGTTCCTCCCCCCTCTCTCTCTCTCTCGCGCTCTGTGTACGGTCTTATTATGCTAAGTATATCAGATGATTGTGTGTGATTTGTGTTGTGAGTGTGTTGTCGTGTGTGTGTGTGTGTGTGTGTGTGTGTGTGTGTGTGTGTGTGTGTGTGTGTGTGTGTGTGTGTGTGTGTGTGTGTGTGTGTGTGTGTGTGTGTGTGTGTGTGTGTGTGTGTGTGTGTGTGCGTGCGTGCGTGCGTGCGTGCGTGTGTGTCAGGCAGACGGGCAACTCTTTCCCCTTTCTCTCCTTCTTGTCGGTCTTGTTATTTCTTTGAGATTCTGTCTCGCGTAGCATCTTGCTGCGTGCGTGTGCGTGCGTGTGTGTGTGTGTGGGTTCTCTCATAGCATCAGTCTCTGGGTCTGTACAACCATCTGTCATTGCCTCTCACTCCCAGTGGTGGAAGGTAACATTTACTCAAGCACTGTACTTGAGTATAACGTTTTTTTTTTTATATAACGGAGTATTTTGTACATTGTGGGTGATTGCTACTTTTACTTCAGTAAAGCAGTAATCGGAGTACTTCCCCCCCTCCAGCCCCATCTGTCATGGTGTCCCGGTCCCAGCCAGGTTGCTTGGGCCCTGGGAACAGGGTGAGGTCGTCAACGACACCTCATTTCCGCACACAGCTGCCATTCCAGCCACGTCCATCGCTGTCAGGTGGAAACCTCATGTCCAAAAACCCTTCTTGAGAACCAATGGTCTATGAAGCATCCCAGAGTAGCCATAGATAAAAACATACAAACAATGAATGCGTTAAACCAACGCGTCGTGAGCTTGTCGATCTGCTATTTTCAGCGAACGCTTTCTCCCCACAGTAACAGGAAACAGAGAAGACACTAGTACAGAGCCCTGAGGAATTCCTCTCAACCATTATGTAGGGTTTTAAGTGGATATAGTCACAAGCTCTTGTTAATACATCGGTTAAAGGCGGACTGTGATTGCCGTCTTTGATGCATTCATTGATTAGAGAGAGCACTAACGAGTTTGACACTTTTATGGCCCAATCAATCAACTCAGTGCACAGCCCCTTTGAAGTTCAAAGGGACAGAGCAGAGCAGAGAGCAGAGAGCAGAGCAGAGAGCAGAGAGCAGAGAGCAGAGCAGAGCAGAGAGCAGAGCAGAGCAGAGAGCAGAGCAGAGCCACTCTGCAGTAGCTAGCAGCACCAGGCCACCTGGCCATCTGCAGGAGTAACAGCAGCTAGCAGCATCCAGGCCGAGCCACCAGCAGCAGCCGGCTCCACCAGGCAGAGCCACCAGCAGCAGCCGGCTCCACCAGGCCGAGCCACCAGCAGCAGCCGGCTCCACCAGGCCGAGCTACCAGCAGCAGCCGGCTCCACCAGGCCGAGCTACCAGCAGCAGCCGGCTCCACCAGGCCGAGCCACCAGCAGCAGCCGGCTCCACCAGGCCGAGCCACCAGCACCAGCAGCAGCAGCTAGCACCACCTGGGCCCTCCTCACCAGCAGCTAGCACCAACTGGACCCCAGCAGCAGCTAGCACCACCTGGACCCCAGCAGCAGCTAGCACCAACTGGACCCCAGCAGCAGCTAGCACCAACTGGACCCCAGCAGCAGCTAGCACCACCTGGACCCCCGCAGCAGCTAGCACCAACTGGACCCCAGCAGCAGCTAGCACCAACTGGACCCCAGCAGCAGCTAGCACCACCAGGACCCCCGCAGCAGCTAGCACCAACTGGACCCCAGCAGCAGCTAGCACCACCTGGACCCCAGCAGCAGCTAGCACCAACTGGACCATCAGTTCCTTGATGGTGGGAAAACCATCACAGACCCCCACGAAATAGCTCAAAAATTTAATAATTTCTTTATAAATGTTGGTCCCTCTCTCAGTAAAAAAATAGTAAGTACAGATGGAAGTCCCCTGGACTATATTGATGGTTGTTACCCTGTATTTAATAATTTTGAATGCCCTGCCCCACAGGAGATACTTGACATCATAGACAAGCTAAAAACAACAGCAGCTGGTCATGACGAAATTAGAACTTCACTCATTAAAGAGGTAAAATCAACTATCATAAATCCACTAACTTTCATATGTACAATCTCACTGTCAACTGGAGTGGTACCAAATGACCTAAAGATAGCTAAAGTCATCCCTATTTACAAATCAGAGGATCCAAAATACTTTACAAATTATCGCCCTATATCAATATTACCATCTTTTTCAAAAATTCTAGAAAAGCTTGTTTACAAAAGAATACTCCAGCATATAAACTCAAATAATATACTTTATAATCATCAATATGGTTTTCGTAAAAAACACTCAGCGTACATGGCCCTGCTTGACCTCACTGAAAAAATTACAGATGCACTAGATAACAAAGAATATGCACTGGGACTTTTCCTGGACCTTTCGAAAGCTTTTGATACTGTCAATTATAACATATTGCTTGCTAAAATGTTCAGATATGGGTTTCGTGGTACTGCTTACAACTGGCTTGAAAACTATATTACAAATAGACAACAATATGTCGCAGTGAAAAATACGGAATCACCTAGAGAAAGACTATCATGTGGAGTGGCGCAAGGTTCAATTCTTGGCCCACTGCTATTTTTAATTTTCATAAATGATCTACCTGCAGCATCAAATACCTTATTTTCAATCTTATTTGCAGACGACACAAGCGTCATCCTTTCCCACAAAAATTTCAATACACTTATCAACGAAGCGAATCAAGGTCTGCAAATACTCTCCAAATGGTTCCAACTTAATAAACTGTCATTAAACATAAAAAAAACTAAATTTATAATATTTCCTGGTAGGAAGAAATTCAACCCGGAGGAAGCGAAGCTGAGTATTGACGGTATCGAAATTAGCAGAGTACCCTCCACCCCTTTTTTGGGAATAATGATAGACGAAAAATACTGCTGGAAAGAACACATCGACCAGGTAACAAAAAAGGTCTCAAAATCAGTGGGGATTATTAGAAAAATCAGCCCATTCATAAACAGAGCCTGTCTAAAAACCCTTTACTACAGCCTAGTATATCCTTACCTAACCTACTGTAATATTGTATGGGCTAGTACCTATCCTTCTTGTCTCCATAAATTATTTATACTACAAAAAAGGTTTGTCAGATTAGCCACAAATTCTAGCCCACGGGAGCCTTCCTCACCCCTTTTTTCAACACTCAGTATACTAACAATCTTTAATATAAATGTACTCCAAACATGTCTATTTGTATATAAAACTAAATACCAATACACCCACCTCCGAAATCATTTTAAATTGTATTTCCAGCCAAATTCCAGCTTTCACCCATATCCCACTAGGCAAGCAAACCAACTGCATGTCCCACTATGTACCACCAATAGGGGGCAGTTCGCCATCAAGTACAAAGGAGTTTCATTATGGAACGCCCATTTCAGTTTGGTGGCTACCACATCCTCCCTACCTACCTATAAAAGAAGCCTAATAAGTAAGTTAAATACCCAAATGGAAAACTAGACCAGTTTCCAAATAATTTAATCCTTATTCACATGAATATGTAATAGCATAATTGTTTTGCTTTGTTCAATACTTTTTGTTGTTTTGTTTTTGTTCTGTCTCTTCTGCTCAGTCTTGTACTTTTACTTTTATTTTTATTTTTATCAATGTACTATACCCTTTATCATAGGTATATACTTTTATATTTTCTTTTTTTTCTTTTCTTTTTTTTTCTGTCTTTGTTTTTAATATTAAATAACTCTCATTATATGTAATGTAAACGGTGAGGTTCTTACATAAGCCCCCCAGGGTTTCTTACCTCACCGGCACAACAACTATCACGTATTGTTTCCCTCGGAAATAACTAACATGTCCTGTAAATGTATACAAAAATGTTGTGCAAATAAATCAAATCAAATCAAATCAAATCAATTAAGAGCTCCGGCCGAGCCCCCCCGTCCCCGTCCCCCGTCTCCCCCCACAGACTTCTCAGTCCCCGCAAAGGGATGAATGTTAACATAAACAGTGGAACAAAACCAAAATACAGCCAGAGGGAGGTGTCTTTCTGCAGGAAAACACACCAGCATAATTATATAGTGGCTGATAGAGGTGGGAAAATGCTATATATATATATATATGTTTTTTTCTTTAGGCTCAAAGTTACCTAGTCTGCCTATAAATATTTATAAAAACCAGAAGACAGACATATACCACTTTCACGTATGCATGCTTTTTTTTAATAGAAAAATCTACAACCTCACAACACGTCGCGTCGCGATGCTTTGTCGGCTTGTAGATCAGCAATCGTTTTTGCTACATTTCTGTGTCACTGTATTATGACAGTATAGGCTTTAATAAAAATAAAAATAATGAAAAGCTGATACGAGATTTCTGCCCCCCCGACAGCCGCGATTTGATAAACGCTTTGATTTCCAGCGAGGAGTCTTTCATCAGAAGATCTCCAGGGGAGTGAATTCAATATCCTTTCTGTGATATTTCAGCTGTTTGCTCTATAAACAGAGCTGGGCGTCTGGCAGTGTTGAGAGAGGCCACCTCTGTTCCACCGTGATTGTTCCCCACACTTTATGATGGCGTGTAATGTCAGGAATAGCTTGAAACATCTGAATGGTTCTTCATTGCAGTTAACCACTTTTCTTATGTTTTTTTTCCTTATTGGCTTTTGACCGTTTTTCTCCCCGATTTTGTCGTTATGCCAATGACTTCCTCCCCACCAGTGTTGCCAGATTGCAAGAGAAATAAGATGCCAGGTCTATGAAAACAAGTGACTAATAGGCCACATAGAAAACAAGCCCAAAGTCACTTATACTAAGCAGACATGGCTCCCCGCACACATTTCTGAGCATTGTCACCAGTGGTGGAAAAAGTACTTGCATGTTTTACTTATGTAAAAGTATCAATACTGCAATGTAGAAATGCTCTGTTACAAGTAAAAGTCCAGAATTCAAAATTGACTTGAGTAAAAGTACAAAGGTATTGGTATCGCAATGTACCTAAGGTACCAAAAGTAGAAAGTACTCATTATGCAGAATGTCCCATTTCACAAGATTGTAAGATGTATAGAAATATTTTGAAAATAGCAGATCTACAAGCGTACAATGTGCTTGTAGATCGGCTATTTCCAAAATAGCCGAAATATATACAGTATGAACCTTAAGTGGTTAATGTATGTTTAGTAATACAAATCTAAATCTAAAAAGTAACTACTAACTCAAGTTTTCAAATAATTGTAGTGGAGTAAAAGTGCAATATTTTCCTCAGTAAAAAAATAAATAAAAAAATCAACCTTTTAGAATTTTAAAAAGCTTGTAGAGTGGCTATTCTTTAGCCTGGTAAACCCTCCCTCCGGAAATCTCATTTCCATTTGATTTCAGGAGTAATCAAATGGAAATGAGATTTCCGGAGGGAGGGTTTACCAGGCTAGCTATTCTTTGGCTATTTAACAGTTATGAAAATCTTAAAAACATAAATCTTCTCTGATGGGGGTTCCTGGCACAAAATCTTTTCAATCTCTTCTTCAAATAGGGGTACACGGCCAAACACATAATCAAATTCGGTGTGAAAATGTTCGAGCACTAACTGCAGTACATGATGCCGCGCCGAAGTTGAGCATCTGCGACCTCGCGTCATGACACCATACTGCAATAACCTCAGATATTAACAGATATCCCAGACACATGACACACAACTGCAATATCTCCGATATTACAGACGTTTCCAGAGCTCTCTCTCCGGGCGCCGATATGGCTTTCTGTTCCGTTTCTCTCTCTCTGGCAACTGGAGACGTTGTGATGAAGCCGGAGTTCAGTTCCGTGACACATGATAAATGAGCTGCCAATGCGGGCGGAACATGAAATATTAATAGCACCTCAGTCCAGAAGGGAAGATTCCAGCTCGGGATAATGATTCATAATCACGTGATCGAGTGTCTCTCGGTACTTTTCCACCGAGTCCAAAGCGACGCCATCGGATTGTAATTATATTAACCCATGAAGACCGGGAACGCATCGGTGTCATTTTTTTTTAATTTGAGCTAAAAGCATTCCTTTTTTGCATTGAAGGGAGGCATGAGCTCGGCCCTGGGCTACCTAGGCTAGGCTGGTGGGGGGAGTGTAGCGCCCAGGATCACTTAGAAAATTGGCACCGGGTGAAAAAGGGTTACAAAATCGTGGGATAAAAAAGTATTTTGCACTTTGGCTATTCAAAAATAGCAGATCTACAAGCTCGAGCTTGTAGATCTGCTATTTTTGAAACGTTGTGAAAACGCGTGAAAATCTTTGAATATATATATATATACAGTATATATTATTTTAAAGCAAACATTTTTTTTTTTTTTTTCACTTAGGAAATTGGCACCGGGTAAAAAAAAATGAGTTACAAAAATCGCGGGCTAAAAATTTAAGAAAAAAAAAGCGAACATTTTTAACTAAAATCTTTGCTTCTGGGGGTCCCTGGAACTAAATATTTTGAGATGGGGGTGCATACATTTCGGGAGGTCCTTAACATGAAAAGGTTGGAGCACCGCTGATGAAGCAACAACACGTTTTTCAGAAGACTGTTAGGATTCCGAATCTCCCCGTCAGGTCTTAATGGGTTAATTGTTTTGTTTTTGTCTGCGAGGAGAATTGATTTCCATTGTGTTCTGTGTTCGTACGAGGCCCATAAGTCAGGTTGTTATTTGAACATGATGTGCTCATGATTACACTGTTGGCTGGGAGGGGGTCCAGGCTGTTAGTTATGATCCACAGTATGAGAGGCTGAACAGATCATGTGGACTTTGCATTGTGAGGATCTAACAGGCGGTCGAACCCGGTGGATCCCCGGTGGATCCCCTTTCCGCCGGGCGGCTTGTAAGCAGCGGTGGAAAAAGTAGGCTACTCTCACGTTTTACTTAAGTAAAAGTATCAATACACCAACGTAGAATTACTTGGTTACAAGTAAAAGTCCGGAATTCAAAATTTACTTGAGTAAAAGTACAAAAGTATTGGTATCAAAATGTACTTAAAGGACCAAAAGTAAAAGTAAAAATATCCATGAACTCAAGTCTCCATGAGGTGACTAATCGGTCGGAGAAAAAAAAAAGTCATTTTGGGGGTGAACTATCCCTTTAGTTGATCTATATTCCCATGGTAATCATTGCTATGGACTATAGAGAGTATTTTGTTCAGCAACATGGGTCTGAAAATGCCTTTTCTGTTTACTAAAGAGCTGGAGAGAGTAAACAGAAGTCAGGATACCGATTGCATCCAATCAGGAGAGAGAACTCATACAGGATCTCTTTTTTTTTTTTTTTACTCCAACACTATACAATTGAAGCTGAAGAATGTTTTATCTTTCCTGATTGGAAAATGTAAAAAAATTGATGTTTGCGACGTGTTGTGAGCTTGTAGATCAGCTATTTTCAAATATTTTAGTACTTTTACTTTTGGTACTTTTAAGTACATTTTGATACCAATACTTTTGTACTTTTACTCAACTAAATTTTGAATTCCAGACCTTTACTTGTAACAGAGTATTTCTATATTGCAGTATTGATACTTTTACTCAAGTAAAGAATGCGAGTGCTTTTTCCACCACTGGTACCGGTAAACAACCGACCGTGTCTTTTGGGTCTCTAGCTGAAAACGTTGGGAGACCCCTGATGTGTATCACTGGATCACAGACGGATCCCTTTTGAATTGGCACAGTCCAGAGCTAGCAGTCGATTGGTCCTGGCCTAATTGGAGGATAAAGGTCACATTTTAACGAGGCTAGTGAATGTAACCAACACTATCGATCCTAACAGCTCCGTTTGTCAGAGAACAACGACCCAAACAGACAGGGAACAAAACAAGTCACTCTGAACGAGCTCACTGAAATAGCGGGAACTTTGGAAGGAGAAACATGTTAACTGTAAGCAGTGGTGGGGAAAAAGTACTCACGTGTTTTACTAAGTATCAATACTGCAATGTAAAAATACTATAAGTAAAAGTCTGGCGTAAAAAATGTACTTGTGTACAAAAGTATTGGTATCAAAATGCACTTAAAGTACCAAAAGTAGAAAGCACTCATTGTGCAAAAAGTCCCATTTCACAAGTTTTCAAATGGACGTAATGTATAAAGGGCTGAAGTGGTTAATGCATGTTTTGTAATAATAATCCAAATCTACAAAGTAACTAGTGACTAAAGTATTCAAATAATTGTAGTGGAGTAAAAGTACAATATGTGCCTCTGAGATGTAGTGGAGTAGAAGTAAAAGTACAGCAAATTGAAATACTCCAGCAAAGTAAAAAAATACTTAAAAATTGTAAAAATGTACTTAGTTACTTTACACCACTGACTGTAAGTTCAATTCAGATGGAGCTAAATAGAATAATAATAAATAATGGAACATATTTTGAGCACTCGGTGCCGCGCTATGAGCTTGTATATCTGCTATTTTTGACTATAGCCCAAAGTATAAAATAATGGTTATGGCAAAAAAAACAATCTAAAATGACATGGTATGCGTTCCCGGATTGAATGGGTTAAAAGCGGTGAAGAAGAAGTGGAAAACGATGCTCAAACATCAGAGCGTTTTGCAGGTATTTGCTGAGACAATTCAATCATGTAGCGTTTGGTTCTCCGTCACTGCCCACGGATAGAGCTTCTGTACCACAAGCAAGCTACGGTCTAGTTTACCAGTGAACATCATCTGCTGCTGAGACTTAAACAGCACGGGCCTTTGAGCCATAAACACAGCCAGGCAACAGGGCACATTAGCATTGCAAAAGATGCTGAAAATCCAATCCTAAGTACTAGAAAAAAGTGCTCCTCGGAGCACTGGTCTCCGCCAGGTCAGGTATAGGTTAGTGTGGGCCAGCAATGTTTTGGAATTTACCAATCAGGCTGGAATGTGAAAAATCGAACGGATCGGATGGATCCGTCTTGATCCCTTGACTAAAGAGATAATATGATTATGTGCTGATTTGCGTGGTGTTTGGACAACATTTGTTGGAGTAATATTTAAAAAAATATGTTTTGCAAAAATTGGCCTCCTACTTAAAGGTACAGTAGGGTAAGTGATATTTTTTGGTTAAAACAAAAAGTATTTTGTTAAAAGGTTAAAGCACTATATTCTGATAGTAATCATTGCTATAGAGTGTTTTTTTCAGTAACAGATGTCTCCCCGTCTCTCCAGCTCTTTCATAAACAGAAAATACATTTTTCGGTAGGTGTCAAAATCTCAGCCAATCAGGAGAAAGTACCCATTTTTAAGCTTAATTTTTATAGTCTTCCAGTTCCAATTTTGTCTGCTCATTTCTTAGTGTCATCACTTCCAATTTAACTTTTTACTGTTTAATCTATATCCTGATTGAGTTCTCTGTCCTGGTTGGATAAAATTGGAAATGAAACTGAAACTGAAACGAAAATGCATTTTCTGTTTAATAAAGAGGTGGAGAGACAAGGAGACTCCTGTTACTGCACAAGCACTATATAGCAATGAGTACTATCAGAATATAGAGCTATTTAACAGTTATTTAACCAAAGCAAATCACTTACCCTACCTTAAGTACAGTACTTGAGTAAATGTACATAGTTACTTTACACCACTGATAACCGGGTGGTGCATGCATGTGTTAACAACTTACATCGCTTTCGACTTGCATCGTTCCCACTGGTGTAAAGTAACTAAGTACATTTACTCAAGTACTGTACTTAAGTACAATTTTGAGGTACTTTACTGGAGTATTTCCAATTGTCTAAACTTTCACTTCTACTCCACTACTATCTCAGAGGCAAATATTGTACTTTTACTCCACTACAATAATTTGTTACCTTTAGTTACTAGTTACTTTGCAGATATAAATTATTACATTATAAAACATACATTAACCACTTTAGCCCTGTTTTATACCTAGGCTATTTGAAAATAGCAGATCAACAAGCTCACAACGCGTTGCATCCCAACGCGTTGTGAGCTTGTAGATCTGCTATTTTCAAATATTTTAGTACCTGTACTTTTGGTACTTTAAGTACATTTTGATACCAATACTTTTGTACTTTTACTCAAGTAAATTTAGAATTACGGACTTTTACTTGTAACAGAGTACGTCTACGATAAGTATTGATACTTCTCCTTAAGTAAAAAATTTACTTTTTCCACCACTGATGGTTGATTACCTCCAGTAAGAGAGAATACGAGGGACGCTTACATCAGTAAGTACCAAGCATTTTCTGAAAATCAAGCGGCAGTCTGCGACAGAGACTGAACTTGTACCGCAAGCAGCTTTTAGCCCATTAAGACCGGGAACGCATCTGTGTCATTTTTAGATGTCTTTAGCTATTCAAAAATAGCAGATATACAAGCTCATAGCGTGGCACCGAGTGCCGCGCTATGAGCTTGTAGATCTGCTATTTTTTTTAAATCGTGATTTTTTTTTTTGCAGATATTTGAATATATATATTCTTTAAGGCGAACATTTTTTACTCAAATCTTTGCTTCTGGGGGGTCCCTGGAACAACATATTTTGGGATGGGGGTCCGAGGCCAAATACATATAATTTTTGGGGGTCCTTGACATGAAAAGGTTTTTTAAAAAAACTGGATTTGAAAGACATTTGTAGAATCCCCCAGAAGCAAAGATTTGAGTTACAAATGATGTTTTAAATATACATATCTTCAAAAATGGGCACACATTTTCACGATTTTTCAAAAAGGGTTAGGGTTAGCAGATCTACAAGACGAGCTATGAGCTTGTAGATCTGCTATTTTTGAATAGCCCAAAGAAAAAAAAAAGAAAAAAAATGACACACAGATGTGTTCCCGGGCTGAATGGGTTAGAAGGATGACATAACGTTTGCATTTCAGATGCAACGGTTGCCATTTCTGTGGGGTGCGTATAAGAAATGAATATTTCAAAAGTGAAACCTGTCAAAAAGAGCTAACAAAGATGCTGATTGTTGAGAACAAATGCACATCACTGCAGGTTTCCGGGGAAAGAGTCTGTGACGGCTTCGATGTTTTCTTAAGCATCTCAATGACAGTGCCATCTGCCGAACCTTCCTTTTTTTAAACTGAAGTTATCTGAGGAGCTTAGAATAATTAATCATCAGTGGTGGGACTGTGACTAAGTGCATTTACTCGAGTACTGTACTTAAGGGTATTATTTGAGTGTCTGTACTGATTTGTAATTTTGCATGCTTGCGACGTTCACTCCACTACATTACAAATAGCAGTGGTGGAAAAGGTACTCAAAATGTTTTACTTAAGTAAAAGTATCAATACTGCAATGTAGAAGTACTCTGTTACAACAACTCTGTTGTTAAGTAAAAGTCCGATTTTTTTTATACATTTGACAACGTGTGAAATGGTACAATCTGCATAATGAGTACTTTCCACTTTTGGTACTTTAAGCTCATTTTGATACCAATACTTTTGTACTTTTACTCAAGTGAATTTTGAATCCCGGACTTCTACTTGTAACAGAGTACTTCTTCATTGCAGTATTGACACTTAAGTAAAAAAAAATGTAGTACATTTTCCACCACTGGATACAAGGTTTCTACCCGACAGTGACGAAAAGAAAAGGAGAAAAAAAAGGCAACACAAAAAAATAAAAAATAAAGCATTGTGTAGCCAGGTAGACACAGCTCTAGCTGTGGTTATGGATTTGCACTTCACACAGTGGTGTGCTGTGTGAAGGGATATAGCCCTGAGCGGCGCTGACACAGTGCATTCACACAGAGAGGCCATGCTGCGTTGTCCCGCGGAGAGAAAAAAGAGGTCTTTTCCGTGGAAGAGTTCAGTAGGTGAGGCAGCTAGCGGTAAGACGTGCACACAATGGCCTGGCGCTCAGTCAGCTACTAGCTGCCTCGATGTGAGCAGTAAATGGGCTATGATGGAATACCCAGGAGTGTGGGCCGAGCGTGGGCTTTTCGCTCGCTGTGTGGAGAGAGAGATAGATCCCTCTGAACTCCAGCCTCCAGGGCCGGTGGAACAGAGAACGGTGGGAAGGGAGCTTTCTCCTGGGATTTGCAGCAACAAAACTTGGGCTTAAGCCGTTAAGACCTGAGGCGATTTTTTTTAAAACAATTTAAAAATATATATATTTAAAGATTTTTCAAAAAATAGCAGATCTACAAGCTCATAGCGCGGCACTCGGTGCCGCGCTGTGAGCTTGTATATCTGCTATTTTTGGATAGCCAAAGAAATCTGAAGTGACACAGATGCGTTCCAGGTCTTAATGGGTTAAGAAGAAAAAAGAAAAAGCTGTACATTCAGACGGTTTGTCGAGAATCGACAGCGGAAGCACTTGCTTATCACTTGCTTATGCAAGTGCAAGCCTCGGAATGTTGGTGGGTCTTGTTCCGCAGAATCGTGCTCGACGACAATTACAATCAAAACTAGAAAAAGTGCTCCTCGGAACACAGGTCGCCGCCAGGTCAGGTACGTTATTGTGGCCTCCTGGTGGCGCTATAATAGGCATAATGTGAAAAGAGTGGCATTTCTTCTTAGGTCTTTCACGGCAATCGGACACTGCATTCATAATTTGAGGTATTTTGTTCCAAAAAATTGTTTTGCTAAATTAGACCTGCTGGTGGCGCTATAACAGGCCAATGTGAAAAGGGTGGCATTTCTTCCTCGGCCTAGTGGGAATATGCGTGCAAAATGTCACTGAAATTGCATGCTGCGTTCATGATTTGAGGTATTTTGTTCAAAACAAACCAATCCTGCAAACTTTGGAAGCCAATCTTAGGCAATCAGGATGGAATATGGGAAATCGGACAGATCCGTGTTTTGAACAAAGTCTGTAGGAGTAGTATCAAAAAATGTGTTTTGCACAAATTGGCCTCCTGGTGGCGCTATACCAGGCCAATCTGAAAAAACAGAGGATCTGAATTGGCATCGAGGGAGTGTGTGTGTGCACAGTTTCGCAGCGACCGGGCCAACGGTGCCAGAGATTAGCTGCTCACAGACAGAAGGACACACACACGGACGGACGGACACACGGATGGACAGGGTGTTAAACATACTCTCTCGCCATGCCTTTCGGCCTGGCGGAGACAAAAAGTAATAAAAACAAGTACTGCAATGCATGTATATACACATCCCACTGGGCATTTTTCGGGCTATTAGATTAGACGTCTAAAATACATCTAAACGGCTAGGCTAAAACCGGTTTATAACTGGTCTAAAAGTGAACATTTTTTCAACGGCTAGGCTTAGCCTAGACGTTGAAACAACGTCATTTAAACAGCTATATATAGACGGTCTATATATAGACGGTCTATATGTAGACGCTTAAAAACAGCTAATCAACGTCTAAGCTAAGCCTAGCCGTTGAAAAAACTTTCAATTTTAGACGAGTTATAACCTGGTTTTGGACGGACGTCTAATAGACCAATTAATTGTTTACTAACATTGAGACTGGATGCGCAGGTGATTGTTTCACGCAATCAATTTCCAACCTGTTGTTTCGGGGTGCGCTAGTTTCAGCACACCCCAACCCCCTCTTGTGTGTTGGCTAGTGTGGCACGTCCTGGCGAGACCTGATAGAATGGGTTTCATTTAGCGCATACTGGTTGCACGCATACTGGTTCTTATCAGTGTGACGTCGTCTGTTAAGGGGTCTATAGCCGACTATGGCTCACTGGAATGCGCACAAATCGCACAAAAACTATGTAGGTAGGCAATTTAAGATTTAAAACAAATGGATGACTGTAATGTAGTGCTTGGTTCAGACCAGGTGATGTCAAAATGCTGATGCCAAAAAGGTTAGTTTGAGGTTTCCGCCACCGGACAGAGACGTTTTAATACTCTCCATGTCCCGTATAGTAACTCTAAAATGAAACCTTAACATCATCTCTTCCCCCCCCCCCACATATCACTGCACCTCTCAGCCACAGCAAACTGTGCTGTATAATCTAGCACATCATGCTAGAAGGGCCAAAGTGCTGAGTGCGGGAGAAACCTCCTTTTTTTTCTCTTTTTTTTTTTTGTGCAAACTGGGCTCAGCTTTCCTTCTCAGTTTTCTGCTTACCGTTACATTTTATCTGCATGCAATATTTACTCAGAGACGAAGGCCCTCGCTCGGATGAAAAGACACTGCCCTCTTTTTTTCTCCCCACCCCCCCCCCACCCCCACCCTCTCCGCACGTTTCTGATATCCC
Source organism: Gymnoscopelus microlampas (assembly GCF_963454915.1). Taxonomy (NCBI): domain Eukaryota; kingdom Metazoa; phylum Chordata; class Actinopteri; order Myctophiformes; family Myctophidae; genus Gymnoscopelus; species Gymnoscopelus microlampas. The sequence continues at coordinate 8,550,064 of NC_139941.1, read as the reverse complement.
GAGTTTCGTGTTTGATTTCTTGCTTGATGAATATTACTCAGCCGTTGTATGAGAAAGCCCATCCGTAACGTTGTCATGCCAGCAGTGATGAATGGAGGGGGACATGTAAACATGGAGATATGGGATATGTAAATGTCTTGTTCTTTGGCGTGTACTGTGCCGCTTTGCTCCGTCCCCCCAGTCAGCGCTCACATGGGATTCTCCAGGTCTTGGATCTAAGATACAGGGGGGGGGGTTGGATGAAAGAGACGCCTCGGGATGCTCTTCTCGTGCGAGCAGCTACGCTATACGGTGGGAATCAACTCCACGACTTGTTGGAGGTCGTTGCTGGAGCTGCAGTGGTGGAAAAAGTGCTCACATTGTTTTACTTTAGTGTAAGGATCAATACTGCAATGTAGAAAGTCCGGAATTCAAAATTGACTTGAGTAAAAGTGCAAAAGTATAGGTATTGAAATGTACCGAAAGTACTCATTATTCAGAATGTCACATTTCCCAAGTTTTCAAATGTATACAGATCTTTAGAAAAAATCTGATCAGATTTTTTTTTTCAAACGGCCAAAATTATAGGGCTGAAGTGGTTAATGTATGTTTTGCACTAATAATCTATACAAAGTAACTCAAATGTTCAAATAATTGTAAAAGGTACAATATTTGCCTTGGGATATACTGTAGTGGAGGAGAAGTAAAAGTACTGAAAATTGGAAATAATCCATTAAAGTAAAAAAAAAAATACCTCAAGTTTTCTTACAGTGAGTACAGTACTTGAGTAAATGTAAATGGTAAATGGTAAATGGTGCATTTATATAGCGCTTCTATCCGAAGCGCTTTACATTGATTGTGCCATTAACCCATTCACACACACATTCATACACCGATGGCGGAGGAAACCATGCAAGGCACCAACCTGCTCATCGGGAGCAATTAGGGGTTCAGCGTCTTGCTCAAGGACACTTCGACACTAACTCTAGGGGAGCGCCCCAGCCCGGGATCGAACTGGGAACCTTGCGGTTTTCCAGCTCACTCTACCCGGCCACTCTACCCCTGAGCCACTGCCGCCCCTGTACTTAGTTACTTTACACCACTGTAAAACTGTCACCATCATGGCATTTTACACAAATAGTATTAAATAGATAATTTCATTTACCCAAAGACTAAGACACATGAAGTGCCAACAACAAAAAATGACCTGCTAATGTCTACATCTACCATTTAATTACACGTGTGGCGGCCTTCGCCCGGTGCTCGCATAATCAACATCATGTCGTGTTGCTTTGGATGTATCTATTTATTTTCTGTAGGAGAGCAGCATTGTCATTTCTCAGTTGTTGAATGAATCCATTGGTTCTCAAAGTGGGGTCCGGGGACCCCCATGGGTCCTTATTAGCTTGGACATCTGCTATTTTTGAAAAGTCTTGAAAATGTTTGGACATTTTTTAATAATTTTGCATTTTATTAACACAAATCTTCTCTTCTTGGGGTCCCTGGCACTAGATATTTTCCGATGGGGGTCCGTGGCCAAATACATGTTAATTTGGGGGTCCTTGACATGAAAGAGTTTGAGAAGCACTGCATTAAACAAACAAAATAACACTCACTGATAACAAACATCATGACATCAAAGTAATATGTTTTTGACGGAGCGTGACGTGCTTCGGGGGGGAAATCACATGACTTCCTACTGTCAGTTTCCACCGCTGCTTCCGGCTACCGAAGCATAATTAATTACATTTTCTCCAAATACAGACAGTATCAAATATAACTAAATATGAATGACACAGAGCCACAAGCCTGACGGTAACAGAGACGCGTGACTGTTTTTTTTTGTTTGTTCTGAAGCGGGATTGACGTCAGGACTTCTGTATTCTGTGGAGCCAGGCAAAACACAACTTGACACAACTTGGCTTTTAACTTGAACATTCAAGTTAAAAGCAAATAAAAACAACACAATACACTGTAATAAATCACAAAGAAACAGTAGTGGAAAGAACACAAGCAATAAATAATTAACAAAAACAGAAATGTAAAACTGAACTGCAGGGACCAGTTAAAACAAGCAATAAAGGGGCTAATAGTCTGAAGGACAGCAAAATGTATCTTAGAGAACATCTACAGTATTAGTTGTTTATTGTCTCCGCCAGGCCGAAAAGGCATGGCGAGAGAGTATGTTTTACCCCCTGTGTGTGTGTGTGTGTGTGTGTGTGTGTGTGTGTGTGTGTGTGTGTGTGTGTGTGTGTGTGTGTGTGTGTGTGTGTGTGTGTGTGTGTGTGTGTGTGTGTGTGTGTGTGTGTGTGTGTGTGTGTGTGTGTGTGTGTGTGTGTGTGTGTCATTTTGTGTATAGCTAATCTCCGGCACCGTTGGCTTGATCGCAGCCAAACTGTGCACACACACTCCCTGAATGCCAGAGCAGAACCTCTGGCCCACATTTTTCACATAGGCCTGTTATAGCGCCACCAGGAGGCCGCTTTGTGCAAAACATATTTTTTTGACACCACTCCTAGAGATTTTGCCCAAAAATCATGCAAATCGGTAGACAGTATCTCTATAGTCATTAAACGAAACGACTCTTTCAGATTTTTCATATTCCATCTTGATTGGCTAAAAATGGCTTCCAAAGTTTGTAGGAGTGCTCCGTTTTGAACAAAATGCCTCAAATCAGCATGCAATTTCCATGACATTTTGCACGCACATTCCCCTTAGGCCGAGGAAGAAATGCCACTTGAACATTTTCAAATCAGCCTCATGGTGGCGCTATAACAGGCCCATTTGTGTTTTTACCTATAACTGCACCGATCTGTTTGAAACTCTATATGCGCACTCCCTAGAGGTCAAGGAAAAACCTTTGCCCTGCATTTTTCACTTCTGACTTTTATAGCGCCACCAGGAGGCCGACTTATGTAAAACATGATTTTCTTTATATTACTCCTTCCGATTTTATCCAAATTTCAGGCAAATCGGTACACATGATCTCTATAGTCATGTGATCAAGCCGGATCTGTTTCATTTTTCATATTCCATCCTGATTGCCTAAGATTCACATCTAAAGTTTGCAGTAGTGGCTTGTTTTGAACAAAATGCCGCAAATCATGAACGCAGCATCAGATTGCGGTCAAACTTTGCACGCACAATCACACTATTAGTCAGGGGATATCAGCAGAATATTTTCCAATCTTGGAATAAATTCCTTACGAAAAAAAATCTTCACCAATGTGTTTGTAAAGGTGTCTAGTAACACATCTCACAAAGACTGAAATTCAGTATCCCTAGGAGAATTTTTGACAGCTCCTTAAAGTTGGGGTACCCACCATAACCTTGGTTAAAAAAAAATCCCCAAAAAAAATCCAAATTTAATTCTGTTTTAAGTAGCATGTGAGGGGTCAAACTAGGGTGTTTTTATGATTCTGAATCCATTGCAATCATTTGTTTTGCACCAAAACCACTCCTTGGGCTAAAAACGGCCATAGCCATGTATACTTTTTGTGTAAAAAGCCCATTGAGATTGGGCCGTTTTTAGCCCAAGGAGTGGTTTTGGTGTAAAACAAATGATTGCAATGGATTCAGAATCATAAAAACACCCCAGTTTGACACCTCACATGCTACTTAAAACAGAATTAAATTTTGATTTTTTTTTTGGGTTACCCACCATAACCAAGGTTATGGTGGGTACCCCAACTTTAAGGAGCTGTCAAAAATTCTCCTAGGGAGACTGAATTTCAGTCTTTGTGAGATGTGTTACTAGACACCTTTGCAAACACATTGGTGAAGATTTTTTTTGGTAAGGAATTTATTCCAAGACTTTTTTAATATCCCCTGACTATATGTTGAGGACAAAATGCTACCCTTTTAACATTGGCCTGTTATAGCGCCACTAATCTGAGTTCCCAGAAGTTTTCGCCAGCTCTCGCATACAAACGGGAGGGGCGAGGCCAAAACCCCTGTATTTGTGGGCGGGATGTAACTTACGCTCAGAATCTGAGCGTACACGCCTCTTACCGGTCTGAGAGCAGTGCAACTCGTCTAAACAGTCCGACGAGAGGCAAACAGCAGTACACAACAATGGCGGCCACAATTTCTCAAGGAGAAATTGCTTCCCGTCGCTCCTATTTACATGCAACACCCACTGCATGTGGATCCCGCCCCCTTTTCTTCATTGGCTATTGATTTGAATCAGAACGCAGTGGCCGCGCCCCTGCTGTCCAGGCTCTGAGCCGAAGTCTCCCAGACTATAGCGCCACCAGCAGGTTAATTTAGCAAAACAATTTTTTGAACAAAATGCCTCAACATCAAATCATGAATGCAGTGTCCTATTGACATGCAAGGCCTAAAAAGAAATGGCACCCTTTTCACATTGGCCACCAGGAGGCCACAATAACCTACCTGACCTGGCGAAGACCTGTGCTCCGAGGAGCACTTTTTCTAGTTTTAATGTGTTGCAGTCCTGTTTTGCCAAACTGACACAGCTGACTGAGACCAGGTCATTCCTCTCCTCTGCAGCTGCGGGTCATTACAGTTGAATTAAAACTAACGAAATGGCCAAAACTGTAGTCCACGTACTCCATTACCGTCCACCTCTGCGTCTGACCTTGGAGGTTGAATTCTTCCAGAGTCCTCTCCCGCTGTGTTTATAAGAGAGGAAAGAGTTGTGACCACGGGAGCTGAGCTCCAGGTGAAAGCTTTCACTGCTGGAGCTAATAGAAGACACACGGGGGTAAATGGCAAAAGAACGGACGGAACCCCATCCTATACACGAATCCACGGAGCGCTGCCCTGTAGGTGGCGCGCCATTGCTGCGGTGTCAAACTCAGTCAGCTGCTGCTGCGGTTCTGTCCGTCTGTTGACGTTACTCTTTACCTGCTTGGCTGTTGAAGCAACCATAAACTACACAGGTTCATCCCGATTTTCTGTACATCTTTGTAAAGTTAATGTTAGTAAAAGTTAGTGAAAAGCAGGTAAAAGAGTAACGTGAGCAGTCAGTGACTGCAGCTGACTGATACCGTGCAGCAGCAGCTGATCGAGTCAGACACCGCAGCAATGGCGGCGCCACCTACAGGGCAGCGCTCCGTGGATTCGTGTATAAAACACTGCGGTTCGCATGCAGCCTTTTTTTCCTTACATCTTACACCCCCCCCTACCCACGTTCTCATCCCATTGTTATCACCGTTATCATCCCATAGCTATGGTACCAGTAGGTCCCTACTGGCCTACCACAAGGCTCTGGTAGGCCGTTAACATTGAATCACTCAAAGGAGTGGCTGATAGAATATGCGACCAGCATGACCCATGATCTTTGATTTTGAAATGCACGCCTTCTTGGGTCTGGGGGAAGTTGTGGTTTTCCACTGCAGGTTCTGTCTCTTGGTTTCTGAGGGTTGTACTGGAAGCCTACCCCTACCCCTAACCCTAACCCAATTAGCATTGAGTCATAAGCGTGGTTGTCACATCAGTCCTGTTACTTTTCTGACACACCTCGTACTTCTCGTCCGACGAATTGCGGAAATAGCGGCCGAACTACGTGCAAATGTAGACTTACTTAGACTTAGTTCCTCCCGTTCCTATTGGAACATTGGGCGACGAGTTCTCTCCATTTACTCCGGTCTCTGGCGACCCTTCTTGCTCCGTGCCAGCTGACACCCATCTCGCTTAGGTCTTCCTTAGCTGTCTGTCTCCATGTCTTCTTTGGCGTCCCTCTCTTTCCACCTTCTGGCATCCAGTCCATTGCCACACTTGCCGGTCTCTCTCTTGGTAGTACGGAGTACCATTCTCCTTTCATCGATGATGACAGACAGTGGTGCTACCCCTGCAAATGTAGATCATGTGAAAAATGTGTGGGTTGGGGGGGATCCACCTCAATTTCGCTAGTTAGACAGAACATTATCTGTGTGCTAAGCTTGCCGCTATATAGGCACAAAAAGGGGAGGTGTTAATGCAGGAGGTATTAAACAAACTGCATCCATTTTCCGGGGAAAACGTTCTCAGAAAATAGCAGATCTACAAGCTCCAGTCAACCAAGTTAAGGGTTCTAAGTGGTTAAGCCTCTGAATTAGTCATGGGTGTGTTTTTGGGCATAGCATAAGATAAGCCCAATGTCTCCTCATTTATGTCCAATATATACACATCTGTGATATAGATATGTTGACATATCAATTTACCGTAGTAATCGCTCAATCGCTCAATCTCAGTTATGTTCTTCTTTATTTAAACCAATTACAGCATGACGGATGCTGTGGTCTGTGTGTCCCATGCATCGCGGTATCAGAGCTCTATGGACATTAACGACCGTTAACTGCTGTCCATTGAGCGGAAACGGATAAAGCAAGTCAGGAGGCAATGGTTTCTTGGCATTCTATACAGGATGAGAGCTATTTGAAGATATGCTGTAATGAAGTACTAATTGAAATACATGCATCTAGTATTTCCCTCCCTCCCTCCCTCCCTCCCTCTCTCTCTCCTCACAGCTCATCTCCATGCAGAGAAACAGTAATTTGCCCCAATGCAATATATTGGTAATCTGGGCCAGACCATTGATATTTTTTTATATGCTGTATTAACACATTGACTGCCGGGAATTAATTAATGAATTCATCCGCCACCCCCAGGGTTTTTACTAATCTTCCGAGACCCACTGAATGTTTTTTTTTTTTTCAAAGAAGATGTAAACAACATATACCTGGGGGGGAGGGGGGGGGGGGTCTCTGCCATCATCCGGAGAAGAAATTTTGTAACCGCGATCTTCCGTTCTTTAGTTATCGTCAGTGGAATATAGCTTGTTTTCACCAAAAACGCGATGCAAGCTTGTAGATCTGCTATTTTCAAATGACCGAAATGTACGTAGGGCTGAAGTAAGTAATGTGTGATTTCTAATAATAATCAAAATCTACAAAGTAACGAGTAACTAAAGTTTCCAAATAATTGTAGTGGAGTAAATGTACAATATTTGCCTCTGAGATGTAGTGGAAGTAAAATTATTAAAAATTGGAAATACTCCAGTAAAGTAAAAAAAATACCTCAAAATTGCACTTACAGCTAGTGCAGCACTTGAGTAAATGTACTTAGTTACTTTACACCTCTGGCAAAGGGTACAGCGGGTTTGCATAACTGGAGGGGCGTGCGTTCCCAATGGGCATCGTTCGCAAAGGGCACCAGGCCTACAGCAACATTTAAAGTCTGATCAAGGCGTTTTATGTGCTGTGATTCCTGCACCCTTTGTGAATAATGATCACGCAGTTAGTGCCCTGGCAGGCTGAGAAAATGAAGCCTGTATTTGTGTAAAACAAAGTCGACAGACCTCTCGGAAAACACACAGGGCACAACGCAACTACAGTACACGCCATCAGATTTAGCTCATTGCTTTTTACATCGCTCCGGCGGTAATAATCTCTTCAAGCAAAGGCTGTGACAGCCTTTGGTTGTACCACTAAATTCAACACGCGCTAGTTTGCATGGAACTCCGGGGTTTGGGGAATTGCTTGAATTGCTGGGTGAAACACGATTTCCATTCATCTTTTTGCTCCTTCGTTCCTCCGTGGCGGAGTGAGTGAGTGGAGAAGTGAATCAAATGGAGAGTGAAATGCAGACGCGCTTGTGAGAGGCAGCTGGTCCTCTTTGCCTCCCTGTAACTTCATCTTTCACTCTAACCCATTAAGACCGGAAAAGCATCTGCGTCGCTTTAGATTTGAGCTAAAAAAAAGTATTATTTTATACTTTGGCTATTCAAAAATAGCAGATCTACAAGCTCGTAGCGCGTCAAACCCTGAGGAAGACTTCATTGTCGAAACATTAGTTTTTTTTAATCCACTTTTGCAGCTGTGCGGCCTCATCCTTTTTCAATACTATTCAGCACCTCATCAACACAGGTGTGCACTCCTTCCTCCGTGTTTGCCTGGCAAAGCGAACATTTTTAACACAAATCTTTGCTTCTGGGGGTCCCTGGAACGAAATATTCTGAGATGAGGGTCGGCGTCAAAATATATAATAATATTTATGGTCCTTGACATGAAAAAGTTTGAGCCACCACTGATTTCAGAAAACTGTTTAGGATTTAGAAGACATTTGTAAGGCCTCATTTGTAACGCATCTGTGTCAAAATGACACAGATGCGTTCCCAGTCTTAATGGATTAACCCATTAAGACCGGGAACGCATCTGTGTCATTTTTAGATTTCTTTGGCTATTAAAAAAATAGCAGATATACAAGCTTGTAGCGCTGCAACGAGTGCCGTGCTACGAGCTTGTAGATTTTATATATATATATATATATATATATATATATATATATATATATATATATATATATATATATATATATATATATATATATATAAAGTGAACATTTGTAACTAAAATCTTCAGGGGATTATTCAATGTTTTCTAGATCTCTAACAGTTTTTTTTTTTTTTATATATGTTGCTATAATGTCAGTGGTTCCCAAACTTTTTCATGTCAAGGACCACCCAAAATGGTATGTATTTGGCCGTGGACCCCCATCTCAAAACATTTTGTTCCACGTACCTCCAGAAGTTAAGAAATGTTCGCTTTAAAAAAAAAAAAACATATTCAAAGATTTGCACAAATGTTCACCGAGTGCCGCGCTATGAGCTTGTAGATCTGCTATTTTTGAATAGCCCAAAGAAATATTAAAATGACTCAGATGCGTTACCGTTCTTAATGGGCTAAGCAGCTAGGGGGGGGGGGGGGGTGCATCTGTCATGCAGTCTGCTGGATGCTTGATATGTATAGTGTCGGGTGAAAACAGGAGGGGGGCCTAGTATAGAGCCCATGGGGGATTAAACAGTCGAATACTGTTTAATTTAAATAACATAATAGTTGGCTGGTCTTGTAAAAAAATGTATCATTTTAGTGGCAGAATTCAGCATGTAATGTTGCTGTCGGGCAGAAACCTTGTAACTCCATATTTCAACTATTTTTCTTTCTTCGTCAGTTAGTGTCCTACTATCATACTACAGTTTCACACGAAAGTAGCGAGAAATCTACAAGCTCACAACGGGTCGCACACGCGTCCCGTTGTGAGCTTGTAGATCGGCTGTAGAATTTTGAAAAGTGTGTCTGTGGTTTTTTTTATGAATATTGAACCAATGAAAAGTATTAACAAGAGCTTATGACTAAATAATAACAGCGTTGGATCCAACACAGATTATTGTTTTCCATTTCCTGAAAAGTTACTGTTTTGGACGTATACGGTTTATACCTGCAGCAACAATGCAATGGAGAGCATAGAAAAGGGGTGAAAGGTACAAGCCTTCATCGTTTGATTCATGTTCACTGTTTTGCATTGAAAAGGCATACATTATTATACATGAATACATTATTGGTTTCAAAACCTTTTCGGGGGGATTTGTAGCATTCTGCTCAACTGGTGCCATTTTGACCCTCTCTGCTGTTGTCCTCTCTGTGCTGTGTTGTAAAACGATGCCATCAGGGCAGAAACCTCATATCACCATAGTTCAACTTTTTATGTTTTTGTGTAAAATGGACACCCTGCTTCATCATTTGGTACCACCCAAATTTAGAACAAAAATGGGAAAGTTCTCATTCTACTGCTCTGCCACCAAAATGTGGAATGATGACATGTGTTATTGTGTTAATTGGGTGTGCTAGGTTGATTAATTGAATACATACAGTAGGACCGCAATGGAAACAAGGACCCAGGACATTTTTGTGTAATCCTTTTAGCCTTAATGTCTTACTGTACCATGTTCTGTTAACATATCTGACTAATGAAGTATTCAGTCAATCAATCAATCATACATACAAGAGCGTCGCACAAAAGTATTGAAAATAGCCGATCTACAAGCTCGTAGATCAGCTATTTTCACTATAATATATCTATATATTTTTTCAAATAATAATCAAAAGGGAACCGTTTTGTACATACAAGGTTTTCATCCGACTTCAATCAAAAACTGCCTATACGAACCCAAACACCCATTTAGACAGTTCAACTTATTTTACTCCTTTTTCTCTCTCTCTCTCTCTCTCCATTTATCTGCTCCAGATAAAGCTTACACAGCAGAGCGGTTGGAGTTATTTATCGGGGAAAAAGCCGCCGAAACGCTTCCTGAGTTCATGTGCGTGTGTCAGCACCTGCAGACCACACTGAAAGCCATCCAAATATACACCTCCATCACGCACAGACGCACGCACGCTCAGAGGTACGCACACACACGCACACACACACACACACACACACACACACACACACACACACACACACACACACACACACACACACACACACACACACTGTACACGTTTGTATTACCACATTGGAGGACAATAAAATCTTAGGGTGGCAATTTAAAAAATACCATGAATCTGAATTATGCTTAGTTAAATAATAACCCTAAATCCGACCAATTAATGTCTGATGCTAAACCTAACCCCAACCTGTGTCGTTTCCTAATTAAGTCTTAACTACCCAAATATTTTTCGGACAAGGAAAATGGTCCTCAAGACGACTATTTCTCAATTTCTGCAACAATTATGGGTACGTTTTGGCCCTGAAAAGTATAGCAATACAAGTGTGTGACACACACACACACACACACACACACACACACACACACACACACACACACACACACACACACACACACACACACACACACACACACACACACACACACACACACAACGTTGCTGGGACCTGGTGTACTGCTTGTGTTTAAAACAAAGTCTTTTTCACAACTTTTCACTATTGATGCCTTTTCTTTCTCTCTCTGCTGCTGCTGCTGCTGTTTTCTCTGGGCTAGAGCAACTTACACTTCGCAGCACGACGGTGTCCCGTGACTAAAATAGCAGATATACAAGCTCACAACACGTCGTGGATGCAACTCATTGTGAGCTTGTAGGTCTGCTATTAAAACATTATGGCTACAAATGGCATAATCCTGGATTATATTCATATAATATAATAACACAGGTGGGTATTTGAACTAGTTCATATTTTAAGTGAACTTTCCCAACGCTGCATTTACCAATTTTATAACGGGTCATTGTTATGAAGTGCTACGGTTGTTTTTATATTAACCCCTTGTATCCCAGCATCCATATTCTGGGCAGAACAATTAGATTTAGTGTAGACAGAACAAATAAGTACAGAGACAACTCAGGTCCAGTTTTGGAGGGTCTGGAGGGTTTATTATAGGGTATATATAATAATATAGGGTATTATAGTATGTATATAAGCTGTTTGAACTTGTACAATGTTTGTCATTGAATCAATAAGAGACACGTCTTTTAGTTTCCAAATAAGGAACAAAGTGCATCCCTTATCAGTTCAACATGTTTGGGGCTGTGTTTATAGTAACTACAGTCATCATATTGCGTTGCACGCACACGCACACACACACACACACACACACACACACACACACACACACACACACACACACACACACACACACACACACACACACACACACACACACACACACACACACCACCCAATGACTTTGAATGGTCTTTATAACAAGATAAAGATGAGAAATATTTGAAAATTAAATGATTAAATAGTACATTGTTTAGTGCACTAACTGGAGACACCGCCAGGCACCAACTTACTGTGATTGTATCATTATTACCTTGAACATTCATCATACAAGATAAAAGGAGAACAAAAAAAGAATCAATCAAGAAGGGTTTATTTGTCACTCACTTAGTATAATAACTGAAATATTGATGGGACATGTTCAGCAAAGACAGTGATAACACAACAATGCAATATAACAACTAGGTGTAATGAAGTTAAACATACCATGATGACAGGTATGGTATCTAATCTATAGCAGCAATAAGGAATATACAAGAAGTCAGAAGGCATACATATAAAAAACATACTAACTGGCTTCAACACCAGACACCACCTTACCTGTGTTTTCTAATCATTACTTTGAAAACTACATGCACCATGTGTGTGTTAACACATTATTAAATAGTGGTCTTCAAGTTGGTTAATCTTGCTGTGGGCCACCACTACAAGGACTTTGGTGTGAGCAGCATTCTCGTGCTGAGTGTTAACACACTAGTGTCCCAACATCTATAACGGCAATGTGAATATACATGCAATAGGTTCATAGCACCTCAGACTTAATAAAAAACTGCTTAAAAGAACAACAACAATGGGTCATCGTGTTGGATGTTTCTGATCCTTTCCAAAGAAGCGCTTGTCACAATGTTCACAATAATGTGTCATTGATGTGTGTGTGCATGACATTTTAGGCTGCTTAACTGCGTAACATTAATTCCTTATTGACCAAATTAGGATTTCTCTCCAGTGTGAATTCTCTGGTGTCTTTTAAGGCTGGACATCACAGAGAAGTGTTGACCGCACTGGTCACATCCATAGGGTTTCTCTCCAGTGTGAATTCTCTGGTGTGTTTTCAGGTTGGTCATTTTAGAGAAATGTTGACCACACTGGTCACACCCATAGGGTTTCTCTCCAGTGTGCATTCTCTGGTGTGTTTTAAGGGTGGAGATTATAGAGAAGTATTTACCACACTGATCACATCCATAGGGTTTGTCTCCAGTGTGAATTCTCTGGTGTGTTTTAAGGTTGGACATCGTAGAGAAGTGTTGTCCACACTGATCACATCCATAGGGTTTCTCCCCGTTGTGCATTCTCTGGTGTGTTTTAAGGTTGGACATCGTAGAGAAGTGTTGTCCACACTGATCACATCCATAGGGTTTCTCTCCAGTGTGCATTCTCTGGTGTGTTTTAAGCGTGAACATCGTAGAGAAGTTTTGACCACACTGGTCACATCCATAGGGTTTCTCCCCAGTGTGAATTCTCTGGTGTTTTTTAAGATGGGACATTTGAGAGAATTGTTGTCCACACTGCTCACATCCATAGAGTTTCTCTCCAGTGTGAATCCTCTGGTGTGTTTTAAGGTTGGACATCGTAGAGAAGTGTTGTCCACACTGATCACATCCATAGGGTTTCTCTCCGGTGTGAATTCTCTGGTGTCTTTTAAGGTGGGCCATTTGAGAGAATTGTTGACCACACTGGTCACATCCATAGGGTTTCTCTCCAGTGTGTATTCTCTGGTGTGTTTTGAGGTTTGCCATTTGAGAGAATTGCTGTCCACACTGATCACATCCATAGGGGTTCTCTCCAGTGTGAATTCTCTGGTGTGTTTTAAGGATGGACATCCTAGAGAATTGTTGACCACACTGGTCACATCCATATGGTTTGTCTCCAGTGTGCATTCTCTGGTGTGTTTTAAGGTTGGACACCGTAGAGAAGTGTTGACCACACTGATCACATCCATAGGGTTTCTCTCTGGTGTGAATTCTCTGGTGTGTTTTAAGGCTGGACATCTTAGAGAAGTGTTGTCCACACTGCTCACATCCATAGGGTTTCTCTCCAGTGTGAATTCTCTGATGCAATTCAAGCTTGGACATGCGACTGAAGCGATGTCCACACTGATCACAGCAGTGTTGTTTTGGTTTAGCCAAGCTTCTTTGCTCACTCACTGCTGGTAGCACAGGGAAGCCAGACTGATGATTCAACGCTGGATTGCAGGAAGACAAAGGAAATATGCTTGAGAGATGGGAATATATACATAATATATATATATATATATATATAGAGAGAGAGAGAGAGAGAGAGAGAGAGAGAGAGAGAGAGAGAGAGAGAGAGAGAGAGAGAGAGAGAGAGAGAGAGAGAGAGAGAGAGAGAGAGCAACAAACATGACAACAGACATAAAGAGTTGAAATGATCTACATCAAAGCTACAGGTCCTTTTGTTTCAATTAAAATGAAACACAAAGTATATTATTTTATTTTATTTTTTGTCCCACGATTTTGTAACCCTTTTTTCACCTGGTGCCAATTTGCTAAGTGGTCCTGGTCACTACACTCCCCCACCAGCCTAGGGAGGCCAGGGCAGAGCTCATGCCTGCTTCAATGCATGAGAGCCAACTGACCTTCTTGTCACCCGACAGGGGGGAGTTTCCCTGGTTGGACGTAGCGCGTGGAAGGAACACATTATTCCAACCAGTTCCCTGACCAGGGGGAGGCAGTATAGTGACGAGGATTACTACATGTTTTTGTGAGGGTATTAACTACTCTAGGAGACACTGGGAGAACATGCAAACTCCACACAGAGTAGGCCCTTTCGCCAACCCCCACCTAGGGTATGGACGCTGATGACACGGAGGAGAAGACACGCCCACAGCGTCCCCGGCGGGAATCGAACCAAGGACCTTCTAGCTGTGAGGCGACAGCGCTACCGACTGCGCCACCGTGCCCCCCCAACAAAGTATATTATTGAGACAAGTGATGAGTCTTGTCTCAATAATAATTCAACAAGTGATGAGAACTGCTCAATTAAGTAAAGTAAAGTAAAGTGATGACACATTTGTACGACTAAGCAGTGAAACTACAAGTAGAAAGTTGGTAGAGAAAGTAACATACCATTTTCTTTGGGTCCCTCCTGTTCAGCAGAACTGTCCCTGGTTGGGTTGAGAGAGCTCATCTTCCACTGAATTCTGGAGTCCACAGTCAGATATGATCAGAAATGATTGATATCCTGGAGGAGTTGTGGATAAATTACAACTACAAACTCTTCTTATACTAGAGAGCCTGGGGGTGGAGCCAGTAACTGCTCTGAATGATTGAACAAAGAGAACAATACAGCCATCTCTCCACCAATCACAACCTAACATACTTCTACATGACCCTACATGTGCTCCGCCCCTCCCTCCTCCCCCAGACATGCTCCATCCATGCAACCTTCTAGAAACTGTTGACTTTCTGTTACAAGAGAACCAAGAGCATCCATTTGTGGATGAATTGATTTGTAATCTTCATGTAATTCAAATATATCTTAATTCTTATAAGATTAATATAAAATATAGGAACATGACACCCTGTATTTATAAATACACATATTATTAAGTGCATGTACAGCAAATAGACAATCAGTATGTTCAGACTTAAACGATGTTGTATTCACTCATTAATGAATATATGAGTGAATATGAAATAATTCTCTCATCGGAGCCAGGTCTTAAGATGAGATGTACAATGTTCTGCTTATTAACCCCATGTGTCATGGTGAGAGGTCAAGGTGCCATAGCTGACCAATTGTCCAATTATTGTCAAGGCATTTTGCTGTCAAAGTTGTTTTCATTGAAGGATATTTAAGTGTTTTGTTGTTCTAAACCCTGGTGGTGGTGGTGGGCTGCTTTGTGAATGTAATGTGATGAATTAAGTTACCATAAACACATTACATAAATAGTTCACCTCAAACTATCTCTGATATGAAAAGTGAAATATAGATCTAATTTCACCTGTTTCTGTAATGGTCATCACTGCTAGCCATTTATCATGTCCTGCTTTCATTTACAATGAACAACTCTAGTCATGTCCGTGTGGATGAGTCTCTCTCATCTCAATCTAGCTACTCAAGCAGAGCCATTAAGATAGATAGAACATTCAAGTTAATATTTGACACGATTGCTGCAAATTCCTTCATAACAATACAACCTTGTGTGGTGGAGGAATAACTGCTTGCTATATTCTGTTCATAGTCTTCATTGTACATCACAGTATCTTAATGTATTTGGCAAACATCTTATGTTCTCTAGAATTACAAGGTCTTTAGAAATATCTCCCTCACCCACTTCACACCTGCACTGCAACATTCCTTTTGTCTTGTGAATGATGCTTAGCCGTCTTTAGAAAATGACCTATATCCATGCAAATGTGGTCATTGATTACATGATGAGTCATGATGGAATAATTTGACCCCCAAATAACAGGCTTTTGTGGATTAACATGGTCATATTTTGTTTCCAGAAGAACATTAGGGAATGCTAAAGTTAAACGTGTGTATACTGACCCTAACCTTATTTAGGGGAAATCAAGGAAGGGGATTCAGCTTTGTGTTCAAAGCTAAATGAGTTCTGTCAGTTCTGTCAAAAATCTGTTATTTTGACAATGTATTTCACTTGAGTATAGCTACCTTCTCTTTTAGTCTTTAGTCTGGTCTGATTCTCTACAGCACTGTTGTTATTGTTGTTGTTGTACAGTCTTACATTATGTGTCTCTCACATATCAGACATTGCAGGTCTAAACCCTAGTGGTGGTTTGCTACTAGAGAATGACACATGATTGCTGAAGTTAACATACATAGTTCACCTCAAACTATCTCAGATTTGAAAAGTATCACTTAAACCACATTGAGAACCATTGAAATATATAGTCCATTGAAGTTCCTAGAAACCTCAATTGTACGTGTTATGATTAGGGGTGTCACGATTCACTTACCTCACGATTCGATTCAAAATCGATTCCTAGGGTGCCGATTCGATTAAAATTGCGATTCTGCGATTAATTGATATTCGATTCGATTCGATTCTTTTTTTTTTTTTTTTTTTTTTTTAAATCGATTTTAATATTTTGAATCGATTTTTAAAATCGTGGCATTAAGAATCGCGATTTATTCATGAATCGATTTTTTTTGACAGGCCTAGTTATGATTGTTCCGAATTCCTTCAGAACAATACAACCTGGTGTGCTGAAGGAACTATTGCTTGCTATATCGTGTTTATAGTGTGTCAGTGTACATAACAGCATCTTAAGTTATTTGGCTAAATATATTATGTTCTATATAAGTACAAGGTATGTTATTGCTTCTTTAACATGTGATTACATTAAATTGCCAGAAACATAGTAAACTAACACATTGCAAACTGCATCTTGACTTTAAATGTTTACAAACAAGTCAAAAAAGAGACATAAATAGTCCATTGTGAGTGTATATGGGGTCCACTGCTATGGTTTAGAAGTAGTCACAGCATAGTAGTAGTATTAATAGTAGTACTAGTAGTAATCATTACATTGTTTAATCATTTGCTATTGTGTGTATGTTAACTACAGTATTGCTTTATCTGACTTCTCTGGTGTGATGTCCTCTTAAATTATACATAGATAATACATCAGCACCTTGTGTGTGTATACTATGCCCTCTACATATTTTGAATTAAGTTCCAATGTTGATGTCAACATTTAGATTTGCATTCTGGGTGATCACAAGTGGACATCTCTTAATACAGATGTAAATGTCTCAAAGAGGACAAACAATCACCTCCCCTCTCAGAGAGGGAAAGAAGGGTGAACATGTTTGACACCTCTTTGTTTGAACAGATCAAAGCTATGATCATGATGAGTCAGGCTATAAACATACAGCAAAGAGAAGATGTCTCACTTAACCACTTTGATAGATTTAACACATCATTTTTTAAAGTCTTAATAAATGTTAAATAATTTTCATATAAACCACAAACAAACTCAATATATACCAATATAAAAAGCATTTACAAATTAATTTCTCATTAAATTACATTATTTAATGATGAATACAATTTAGTAGAAATAATGTTTTAATGTATTTTAGATCATGTTTAAATGATTCTTAAATGTTCTACAATCATATACCAATGTATATGAATGGTTTGTCTATGATTAGTTATTTATCTACATATAGCTTATCCTACTATCCTACTATAATTCTAGTAACCTCTGTAGTGGTGGTGAGTACGTGAGTGAAGATACCCGGTTCTCCTCACTGGCTGAACCAATTGCTCTGATTTTGCACACAGCCATTGACCATTACCATCTGAACGCAACTGTGAAGCCCGTTTTTCAATTTAATCAAATCTCAGCTTCTTATTAGCGTTTTTGTGTCAAACACTGTCGCCATGGATACGGGGCTGCCCAGCTATGGGACGAACTGCCTCCCGGGTTGCCAGATCATGTGCGCATATCCCCCCACGGATGCGCTGCGCCGACCGGGTATGGTCTAGTACATATAACTCTAGTTACAAATGATTTAACAATCATTTAGAAATGTATACAGGTGGCTTATTCGTGAACAATTTACTAGTTACTAATACCTTATCAATACTTTTTTAACCATGGTTATAAATGATTTATTATCATTTACGGATTAAACAGAGTTTGTTCATGATTCATTAATTGTCTACAAACTGTTTATAAATGTGTTATAACGGGTCATTGTTATGAAGTGCTACGGTTGTTTTTATATTAACCCCTTGTATCCCAGCATCCATATTCTGGGCAGAACAATTAGATTTAGTGTAGACAGAACAAATAAGTACAGAGACAACTCAGGTCCAGATTTCTAAGTCTGGAGGGTTTATTATAGGGTATAAATAATAATATAGGGTATTATAGTATATGTATATGAGCTGTTTGAACTTGTAAGATGTTTGTCATTGAATCAATAAGAGACTTGTAATGGTCTTTATAACAAGATAAAGATAGGAAACATTTGAAAATTAAATTATTAAATAGTACATTGTTTAGTGCACTAACTGGAGGCACCGCCAGACACCAACTTATCGTGATTGTATCATTATTACCATGAACATTCGTCATACAAGAAATAAGGAGAACACAAAAAGAATCAATCAAGAATGGTTTATTTGTCACTCACTTAGTACAATAACTGAAATATTGATGGGACATGTTGCACCACGTGTGTGTTAACACATTATTAAATAGTGGTCTTCAAGAGACAAGAAGGTGGCCGCACACTTGACACTTTGGCTACCACTGTGTGTCTCTTGAAGACCACTATTTAGTTTATTCTGCCATAGGTCACCACTACAAGGACTTCGGTGTGAGTAGCATTCTAGTGTAGAGTGTTAACACACGTGTGTCCCAACATCTATAACGGCAATGCGAATATACATGTAATAGGTTCATAACAGCTCAGCAGACTTAAAAAAACAACAATGGGTCATCGTGTTGGATGTTTCTGATCCTTTCCGAAGAAGCGCTTGTCACAATGTTCACAATAATTTGTCATTGATGTGTGTGTGCATGACATTTTAGGATGCTTAACTGTGTAACATTAATTCCTTATTGACCAAATTAGGATTTCTCTCCAGTGTGAATTCTCTGGTGTCTTTTAAGGCTTGACATCACAGAGAAGTGTTGACCGCACTGGTCACATCCATAGGGTTTCTGTCCAGTGTGATTTATCTGGTGTTTTTTCAGGTTGGCAATTTGAGAGAAGTGTTGACCACACTGGTCACACCCATAAGGTTTCTCTCCAGTGTGCATTCTCTGGTGTGTTTTAAGGGTGAACGTTGTAGAGAAGTATTGACCACACTGATCACAGCCATATGGTTTCTCTCCAGTGTGAATTCTCTGGTGTGTTTTAAGATGGGCCATTATAGAGAAGTGTTGACCACAATGACCACATCCATAGGGTTTCTCTCCAGTGTGAATTCTCTGGTGTGTTTTAAGGATGGACATCCTAGAGAATTGTTGTCCACACTGATCACATCCATAGGGTTTCTCTCCAGTGTGCATTCTCTGGTGTCTTTTAAGGTGGGCCATTTGAGAGAAGTGTTGAACACACTGGTCACATCCATATGGTTTCTCTCCAGTGTGCATTCTCTGGTGTGTTTTAAGGTTGGACATCGTAGAGAAGTTTTTACCACACTGGTCACACCCATAAGGTTTCTCTCCAGTGTGCATTCTCTGGTGTGTTTTAAGGTTGGACATTGTAGAGAAGTGTTGACCACACTGGTCACACCCATAAGGTTTCTCTCCAGTGTGCATTCTCTGGTGTGTTTTAAGGGTGAACGTTGTAGAGAAGTATTGACCACACTGATCACAGCCATATGGTTTCTCTCCAGTGTGAATTCTCTGGTGTGTTTTAAGATGGGCCATTATAGAGAAGTGTTGACCACAATGACCACATCCATAGGGTTTCTCTCCAGTGTGAATTCTCTGGTGTGTTTTAAGGATGGACATCCTAGAGAATTGTTGTCCACACTGATCACATCCATAGGGTTTCTCTCCAGTGTGCATTCTCTGGTGTCTTTTAAGGTGGGCCATTTGAGAGAAGTGTTGAACACACTGGTCACATCCATATGGTTTCTCTCCAGTGTGCATTCTCTGGTGTGTTTTAAGGTTGGACATCGTAGAGAAGTTTTTACCACACTGGTCACACCCATAAGGTTTCTCTCCAGTGTGCATTCTCTGGTGTGTTTTAAGGTTGGACATCGTAGAGAAGTGTTGACCACACTGGTCACACCCATAAGGTTTCTCTCCAGTGTGCATTCTCTGGTGTGTTTTAAGGGTGAACGTTGTAGAGAAGTATTGACCACACTGATCACATCCATAGGGTTTCTCTCCAGTGTGAATTCTCTGGTGTGTTTTAAGATGGGCCATTATAGAGAAGTGTTGACCACACTGATCACATTCATAGGGTTTCTCTCCAGTGTGTATTCTCTGGTGTGTTTTGAGGTTTGCCATTTGAGAGAATTGTTGTCCACACTGATCACATCCATAGGGTTTCTCTCCATTGTGAATTCTCTGATGCAATTCAAGCTTGGACATGCAACTGAAGCGATGTCCACACTGATCACAGCAGTGTTGTTTTGGTTTAGCCACGCTTCTTTGCTCATTCACTGTTGGTAGCACAGGGAAGCCAGACTGGTGATTCAACACTGGATTGCAGAAAGACAAAGGAAATATGCTTGAGAGATGGGAAGAGAGAGAGATGGGAAGAGAGAGAGAGAGAGAGTTTTTGTCCCACGATTTTGTAACCATTTTTTCACCCGGTGCCAATTTGCTAAGTGATCCTGGGCACTACACTCCCCCCACCAGCCTAGGGAGGCCAGGGCCGAGCTCATGTCTCCTTCAATGCATGAGAGCCAACTGACCTTCTTGTCACCCGACAGGGGGGAGTTTCCCTGGTTGGACGTAGCGTGTGGAAGGAACACGTTAGTTAACTCCACACAGAGTAGGCCCTTTCGCCAACCCCCACCTAGGCGCTGATGACGCGGAGGAGAAGACACGCCCACAGCGTCCCCGACGGGAATCGAACCCAGGACCATCTAGCTGTGAGGCGACAGCGCTACCGACTGCGTGCCCCCCAACAAAGTATATTATTGAGACAAGTGATGAGTCTTGTCTCAATAATAATTGAGCAAATGATGAGAACTGCTCAATTAAGTAAAGTAAAGTAAAGTGATAACACATTTGTATGACTAAGCAGTGAAACTACAAGTAGAAAGTAGGTAGAGAAAGTAACATACCATTTTCTTTGGGTCCATCCTGTTCAGCAGAACTGTCCCTGGTTGGGTTGAGAGAGTTCATCTTCCACTGAATTCTGGAGTCCACAGTCAGATATGATCAGAAATTATTGATATCCTGGAGGAGTTGTGGATAAATTACAACTACAAACTCTTCTTATACTAGAGAGCCTGGGGGTGGAGCCAGTAACTGCTTTGAATGATTGGACAAAGAGAACAATACAACCATCTCTCCACCAATCACAACCTAACATACTTCTACATGACCCTACATGTGCTCCGCCCCTCCCTCCTCCCCCAGACATGCTCCATCCATGCAACCTTCTAGAAACTGTTGACTTTCTGTTACAAGAGAACCAAGAGCATCCATTTGTGGATGAATTGATTTGTAATCTTCATGTAATTCAAATATATCTTAATTCTTATAAGATTAATATAAAATATAGGAACATGACACCCTGTATTTATAAATACAAATATTATTAAGTGCCTGTACAGCAAATAGACAATCAGTATGTTCAGACTTAAACAATGTTGTATTCACTCATTAATGAATATATGAGTTAATATGAAATAATTCTCTCATCGGAGCCAGGTCTTAAGATGAGATGTACAATGTTCTGCTTAATAACCCCATGTGTCATGGTGAGAGGTCAAGGTGCCATAGCTGACCAATTAGATGTTTTATTGTCAAGGCATTTTGCTGTCAAAGTTGTTTTCATTGAAGTATATTTAAGTGTTTTGTTGTTCTAAACCCTGGTGGTGGTGGGCTGCTTTGTGAATGTAATGTGATGAATTAAGTTACCATAAACACATTACATAAATAGTTCACCTCAAACTATCTCTGATATGAAAAATGAAATATACATCTAATTTCACCTGTTTCTGTAATGGTCATCACTGCTAGCCATTTATCATGTCCTGCTTTCATTTACAATGAACAACTCTAGTCATGTCCGTGTGGACTAGTCTCTCTCATCTCAATCTAGCTACTCAAGCAGAGCCATTAAGATAGATAGGCCATTCAGGTTCATATTTGACACGATTGCTGCAAATTCCTTCATAACAATACAACCTGTTGTGGTGAAGGAATAACTGCTTGATATATTCTGTTCATAGTCTTCATTGTACATCACAGTATCTTAATTTATTTGGCAAACATCTTATGTTCTCTAGAATTACAAGGTATTTAGAAATATCTCCCTCACCCACTTCACACCTGCACTGCAACATTCCTTTTGTATTGTGAATGATGCTTAGCCGTCTTTAGAAAATGACCTATATCCATGCTAATGTGGTCATTGATTACATGATGAGTCATGATGGAATAATTTGACCCCAAATAACAGGCTTTTGTGGATTAACAGGGTCATATTGTGTTTCCAGAAGAACATTAGGGAATGTTAAAGTTACACGTGTGTATACTGACCCTAACCTTATTTAGGGGAAATCAAGGAAGGGGATTCAGCTTTGTGTTCAAAGCTAAATGAGTTCTCTCAGTTCTGTCAAAAATCTGTTATTTTGACAATGTATTTCACTTGAGTATAGCTACCTTCTCTTTTAGTATTTAGTCTGGTCTGATTCTCTACAGAACTGTTGTTATTGTTGTTGTTGTTGTTGTTGTTGTTGTTGTTGTTGTTGTTGTTGTTGTTGTTGTACAGCCTTACATTATGTGTAAGACTTTACAACTGTGTCTCTCACATAACATACATTGCAGGTCTAAACCATAGTGGTGGTTTGCTACTAGAGAATGACACATGATTGCTGAAGTTAACATACATAGTTCATCTCAAATCTCGGATTTGAAAAGTATCATTTAAACCACATTGAGAACCATTAAAATATATAGTCCATTGAAGTTCCTAGAAACCTCAATTGTACGTGTTATGATTGTATAATTCAACAAGTGATGAGAACTGCTCAATTAAGTAAAGTAAAGTAAAGTGATGACACATTTGTACGACTAAGCAGTGAAACTACAAGTAGAAAGTTGGTAGAGAAAGTAACATACCATTTTCTTTGGGTCCCTCCTGTTCAGCAGAACTGTCCCTGGTTGGGTTGAGAGAGCTCATCTTCCACTGAATTCTGGAGTCCACAGTCAGATATGATCAGAAATGATTGATATCCTGGAGGAGTTGTGGATAAATTACAACTACAAACTCTTCTTATACTAGAGAGCCTGGGGGTGGAGCCAGTAACTGCTCTGAATGATTGAACAAAGAGAACAATACAGCCATCTCTCCACCAATCACAACCTAACATACTTCTACATGACCCTACATGTGCTCCGCCCCTCCCTCCTCCCCCAGACATGCTCCATCCATGCAACCTTCTAGAAACTGTTGACTTTCTGTTACAAGAGAACCAAGAGCATCCATTTGTGGATGAATTGATTTGTAATCTTCATGTAATTCAAATATATCTTAATTCTTATAAGATTAATATAAAATATAGGAACATGACACCCTGTATTTATAAATACACATATTATTAAGTGCATGTACAGCAAATAGACAATCAGTATGTTCAGACTTAAACGATGTTGTATTCACTCATTAATGAATATATGAGTGAATATGAAATAATTCTCTCATCGGAGCCAGGTCTTAAGATGAGATGTACAATGTTCTGCTTATTAACCCCATGTGTCATGGTGAGAGGTCAAGGTGCCATAGCTGACCAATTGTCCAATTATTGTCAAGGCATTTTGCTGTCAAAGTTGTTTTCATTGAAGGATATTTAAGTGTTTTGTTGTTCTAAACCCTGGTGGTGGTGGTGGGCTGCTTTGTGAATGTAATGTGATGAATTAAGTTACCATAAACACATTACATAAATAGTTCACCTCAAACTATCTCTGATATGAAAAGTGAAATATAGATCTAATTTCACCTGTTTCTGTAATGGTCATCACTGCTAGCCATTTATCATGTCCTGCTTTCATTTACAATGAACAACTCTAGTCATGTCCGTGTGGATGAGTCTCTCTCATCTCAATCTAGCTACTCAAGCAGAGCCATTAAGATAGATAGAACATTCAAGTTAATATTTGACACGATTGCTGCAAATTCCTTCATAACAATACAACCTTGTGTGGTGGAGGAATAACTGCTTGCTATATTCTGTTCATAGTCTTCATTGTACATCACAGTATCTTAATGTATTTGGCAAACATCTTATGTTCTCTAGAATTACAAGGTCTTTAGAAATATCTCCCTCACCCACTTCACACCTGCACTGCAACATTCCTTTTGTCTTGTGAATGATGCTTAGCCGTCTTTAGAAAATGACCTATATCCATGCAAATGTGGTCATTGATTACATGATGAGTCATGATGGAATAATTTGACCCCCAAATAACAGGCTTTTGTGGATTAACATGGTCATATTTTGTTTCCAGAAGAACATTAGGGAATGCTAAAGTTAAACGTGTGTATACTGACCCTAACCTTATTTAGGGGAAATCAAGGAAGGGGATTCAGCTTTGTGTTCAAAGCTAAATGAGTTCTGTCAGTTCTGTCAAAAATCTGTTATTTTGACAATGTATTTCACTTGAGTATAGCTACCTTCTCTTTTAGTCTTTAGTCTGGTCTGATTCTCTACAGCACTGTTGTTATTGTTGTTGTTGTACAGTCTTACATTATGTGTCTCTCACATATCAGACATTGCAGGTCTAAACCCTAGTGGTGGTTTGCTACTAGAGAATGACACATGATTGCTGAAGTTAACATACATAGTTCACCTCAAACTATCTCAGATTTGAAAAGTATCACTTAAACCACATTGAGAACCATTGAAATATATAGTCCATTGAAGTTCCTAGAAACCTCAATTGTACGTGTTATGATTAGGGGTGTCACGATTCACTTACCTCACGATTCGATTCAAAATCGATTCCTAGGGTGCCGATTCGATTAAAATTGCGATTCTGCGATTAATTGATATTCGATTCGATTCGATTCTTTTTTTTTTTTTTTTTTTTTTTAAATCGATTTTAATATTTTGAATCGATTTTTAAAATCGTGGCATTAAGAATCGCGATTTATTCATGAATCGATTTTTTTTGACAGGCCTAGTTATGATTGTTCCGAATTCCTTCAGAACAATACAACCTGGTGTGCTGAAGGAACTATTGCTTGCTATATCGTGTTTATAGTGTGTCAGTGTACATAACAGCATCTTAAGTTATTTGGCTAAATATATTATGTTCTATATAAGTACAAGGTATGTTATTGCTTCTTTAACATGTGATTACATTAAATTGCCAGAAACATAGTAAACTAACACATTGCAAACTGCATCTTGACTTTAAATGTTTACAAACAAGTCAAAAAAGAGACATAAATAGTCCATTGTGAGTGTATATGGGGTCCACTGCTATGGTTTAGAAGTAGTCACAGCATAGTAGTAGTATTAATAGTAGTACTAGTAGTAATCATTACATTGTTTAATCATTTGCTATTGTGTGTATGTTAACTACAGTATTGCTTTATCTGACTTCTCTGGTGTGATGTCCTCTTAAATTATACATAGATAATACATCAGCACCTTGTGTGTGTATACTATGCCCTCTACATATTTTGAATTAAGTTCCAATGTTGATGTCAACATTTAGATTTGCATTCTGGGTGATCACAAGTGGACATCTCTTAATGCAGATGTAAATGTCTCAAAGAGGACAAACAATCACCTCCCCTCTCAGAGAGGGAAAGAAGGGTGAACATGTTTGACACCTCTTTGTTTGAACAGATCAAAGCTATGATCATGATGAGTCAGGCTATAAACATACAGCAAAGAGAAGATGTCTCACTTAACCACTTTGATAGATTTAACACATCATTTTTTAAAGTCTTAATAAATGTTAAATAATTTTCATATAAACCACAAACAAACTCAATATATACCAATATAAAAAGCATTTACAAATTAATTTCTCATTAAATTACATTATTTAATGATGAATACAATTTAGTAGAAATAATGTTTTAATGTATTTTAGATCATGTTTAAATGATTCTTAAATGTTCTACAATCATATACCAATGTATATGAATGGTTTGTCTATGATTAGTTATTTATCTACATATAGCTTATCCTACTATCCTACTATAATTCTAGTAACCTCTGTAGTGGTGGTGAGTACGTGAGTGAAGATACCCGGTTCTCCTCACTGGCTGAACCAATTGCTCTGATTTTGCACACAGCCATTGACCATTACCATCTGAACGCAACTGTGAAGCCCGTTTTTCAATTTAATCAAATCTCAGCTTCTTATTAGCGTTTTTGTGTCAAACACTGTCGCCATGGATACGGGGCTGCCCAGCTATGGGACGAACTGCCTCCCGGGTTGCCAGATCATGTGCGCATATCCCCCCACGGATGCGCTGCGCCGACCGGGTATGGTCTAGTACATATAACTCTAGTTACAAATGATTTAACAATCATTTAGAAATGTATACAGGTGGCTTATTCGTGAACAATTTACTAGTTACTAATACCTTATCAATACTTTTTTAACCATGGTTATAAATGATTTATTATCATTTACGGATTAAACAGAGTTTGTTCATGATTCATTAATTGTCTACAAACTGTTTATAAATGTGTTATAACGGGTCATTGTTATGAAGTGCTACGGTTGTTTTTATATTAACCCCTTGTATCCCAGCATCCATATTCTGGGCAGAACAATTAGATTTAGTGTAGACAGAACAAATAAGTACAGAGACAACTCAGGTCCAGATTTCTAAGTCTGGAGGGTTTATTATAGGGTATAAATAATAATATAGGGTATTATAGTATATGTATATGAGCTGTTTGAACTTGTAAGATGTTTGTCATTGAATCAATAAGAGACTTGTAATGGTCTTTATAACAAGATAAAGATAGGAAACATTTGAAAATTAAATTATTAAATAGTACATTGTTTAGTGCACTAACTGGAGGCACCGCCAGACACCAACTTATCGTGATTGTATCATTATTACCATGAACATTCGTCATACAAGAAATAAGGAGAACACAAAAAGAATCAATCAAGAATGGTTTATTTGTCACTCACTTAGTACAATAACTGAAATATTGATGGGACATGTTGCACCACGTGTGTGTTAACACATTATTAAATAGTGGTCTTCAAGAGACAAGAAGGTGGCCGCACACTTGACACTTTGGCTACCACTGTGTGTCTCTTGAAGACCACTATTTAGTTTATTCTGCCATAGGTCACCACTACAAGGACTTCGGTGTGAGTAGCATTCTAGTGTAGAGTGTTAACACACGTGTGTCCCAACATCTATAACGGCAATGCGAATATACATGTAATAGGTTCATAACAGCTCAGCAGACTTAAAAAAACAACAATGGGTCATCGTGTTGGATGTTTCTGATCCTTTCCGAAGAAGCGCTTGTCACAATGTTCACAATAATTTGTCATTGATGTGTGTGTGCATGACATTTTAGGATGCTTAACTGTGTAACATTAATTCCTTATTGACCAAATTAGGATTTCTCTCCAGTGTGAATTCTCTGGTGTCTTTTAAGGCTTGACATCACAGAGAAGTGTTGACCGCACTGGTCACATCCATAGGGTTTCTGTCCAGTGTGATTTATCTGGTGTTTTTTCAGGTTGGCAATTTGAGAGAAGTGTTGACCACACTGGTCACACCCATAAGGTTTCTCTCCAGTGTGCATTCTCTGGTGTGTTTTAAGGGTGAACGTTGTAGAGAAGTATTGACCACACTGATCACAGCCATATGGTTTCTCTCCAGTGTGAATTCTCTGGTGTGTTTTAAGATGGGCCATTATAGAGAAGTGTTGACCACAATGACCACATCCATAGGGTTTCTCTCCAGTGTGAATTCTCTGGTGTGTTTTAAGGATGGACATCCTAGAGAATTGTTGTCCACACTGATCACATCCATAGGGTTTCTCTCCAGTGTGCATTCTCTGGTGTCTTTTAAGGTGGGCCATTTGAGAGAAGTGTTGAACACACTGGTCACATCCATATGGTTTCTCTCCAGTGTGCATTCTCTGGTGTGTTTTAAGGTTGGACATCGTAGAGAAGTTTTTACCACACTGGTCACACCCATAAGGTTTCTCTCCAGTGTGCATTCTCTGGTGTGTTTTAAGGTTGGACATTGTAGAGAAGTGTTGACCACACTGGTCACACCCATAAGGTTTCTCTCCAGTGTGCATTCTCTGGTGTGTTTTAAGGGTGAACGTTGTAGAGAAGTATTGACCACACTGATCACAGCCATATGGTTTCTCTCCAGTGTGAATTCTCTGGTGTGTTTTAAGATGGGCCATTATAGAGAAGTGTTGACCACAATGACCACATCCATAGGGTTTCTCTCCAGTGTGAATTCTCTGGTGTGTTTTAAGGATGGACATCCTAGAGAATTGTTGTCCACACTGATCACATCCATAGGGTTTCTCTCCAGTGTGCATTCTCTGGTGTCTTTTAAGGTGGGCCATTTGAGAGAAGTGTTGAACACACTGGTCACATCCATATGGTTTCTCTCCAGTGTGCATTCTCTGGTGTGTTTTAAGGTTGGACATCGTAGAGAAGTTTTTACCACACTGGTCACACCCATAAGGTTTCTCTCCAGTGTGCATTCTCTGGTGTGTTTTAAGGTTGGACATCGTAGAGAAGTGTTGACCACACTGGTCACACCCATAAGGTTTCTCTCCAGTGTGCATTCTCTGGTGTGTTTTAAGGGTGAACGTTGTAGAGAAGTATTGACCACACTGATCACATCCATAGGGTTTCTCTCCAGTGTGAATTCTCTGGTGTGTTTTAAGATGGGCCATTATAGAGAAGTGTTGACCACACTGATCACATTCATAGGGTTTCTCTCCAGTGTGTATTCTCTGGTGTGTTTTGAGGTTTGCCATTTGAGAGAATTGTTGTCCACACTGATCACATCCATAGGGTTTCTCTCCATTGTGAATTCTCTGATGCAATTCAAGCTTGGACATGCAACTGAAGCGATGTCCACACTGATCACAGCAGTGTTGTTTTGGTTTAGCCACGCTTCTTTGCTCATTCACTGTTGGTAGCACAGGGAAGCCAGACTGGTGATTCAACACTGGATTGCAGAAAGACAAAGGAAATATGCTTGAGAGATGGGAAGAGAGAGAGATGGGAAGAGAGAGAGAGAGAGTTTTTGTCCCACGATTTTGTAACCATTTTTTCACCCGGTGCCAATTTGCTAAGTGATCCTGGGCACTACACTCCCCCCACCAGCCTAGGGAGGCCAGGGCCGAGCTCATGTCTCCTTCAATGCATGAGAGCCAACTGACCTTCTTGTCACCCGACAGGGGGGAGTTTCCCTGGTTGGACGTAGCGTGTGGAAGGAACACGTTAGTTAACTCCACACAGAGTAGGCCCTTTCGCCAACCCCCACCTAGGCGCTGATGACGCGGAGGAGAAGACACGCCCACAGCGTCCCCGACGGGAATCGAACCCAGGACCATCTAGCTGTGAGGCGACAGCGCTACCGACTGCGTGCCCCCCAACAAAGTATATTATTGAGACAAGTGATGAGTCTTGTCTCAATAATAATTGAGCAAGTGATGAGAACTGCTCAATTAAGTAAAGTAAAGTAAAGTGATAACACATTTGTATGACTAAGCAGTGAAACTACAAGTAGAAAGTAGGTAGAGAAAGTAACATACCATTTTCTTTGGGTCCATCCTGTTCAGCAGAACTGTCCCTGGTTGGGTTGAGAGAGTTCATCTTCCACTGAATTCTGGAGTCCACAGTCAGATATGATCAGAAATTATTGATATCCTGGAGGAGTTGTGGATAAATTACAACTACAAACTCTTCTTATACTAGAGAGCCTGGGGGTGGAGCCAGTAACTGCTTTGAATGATTGGACAAAGAGAACAATACAACCATCTCTCCACCAATCACAACCTAACATACTTCTACATGACCCTACATGTGCTCCGCCCCTCCCTCCTCCCCCAGACATGCTCCATCCATGCAACCTTCTAGAAACTGTTGACTTTCTGTTACAAGAGAACCAAGAGCATCCATTTGTGGATGAATTGATTTGTAATCTTCATGTAATTCAAATATATCTTAATTCTTATAAGATTAATATAAAATATAGGAACATGACACCCTGTATTTATAAATACAAATATTATTAAGTGCCTGTACAGCAAATAGACAATCAGTATGTTCAGACTTAAACAATGTTGTATTCACTCATTAATGAATATATGAGTTAATATGAAATAATTCTCTCATCGGAGCCAGGTCTTAAGATGAGATGTACAATGTTCTGCTTAATAACCCCATGTGTCATGGTGAGAGGTCAAGGTGCCATAGCTGACCAATTAGATGTTTTATTGTCAAGGCATTTTGCTGTCAAAGTTGTTTTCATTGAAGTATATTTAAGTGTTTTGTTGTTCTAAACCCTGGTGGTGGTGGGCTGCTTTGTGAATGTAATGTGATGAATTAAGTTACCATAAACACATTACATAAATAGTTCACCTCAAACTATCTCTGATATGAAAAATGAAATATACATCTAATTTCACCTGTTTCTGTAATGGTCATCACTGCTAGCCATTTATCATGTCCTGCTTTCATTTACAATGAACAACTCTAGTCATGTCCGTGTGGACTAGTCTCTCTCATCTCAATCTAGCTACTCAAGCAGAGCCATTAAGATAGATAGGCCATTCAGGTTCATATTTGACACGATTGCTGCAAATTCCTTCATAACAATACAACCTGTTGTGGTGAAGGAATAACTGCTTGATATATTCTGTTCATAGTCTTCATTGTACATCACAGTATCTTAATTTATTTGGCAAACATCTTATGTTCTCTAGAATTACAAGGTATTTAGAAATATCTCCCTCACCCACTTCACACCTGCACTGCAACATTCCTTTTGTATTGTGAATGATGCTTAGCCGTCTTTAGAAAATGACCTATATCCATGCTAATGTGGTCATTGATTACATGATGAGTCATGATGGAATAATTTGACCCCAAATAACAGGCTTTTGTGGATTAACAGGGTCATATTGTGTTTCCAGAAGAACATTAGGGAATGTTAAAGTTACACGTGTGTATACTGACCCTAACCTTATTTAGGGGAAATCAAGGAAGGGGATTCAGCTTTGTGTTCAAAGCTAAATGAGTTCTCTCAGTTCTGTCAAAAATCTGTTATTTTGACAATGTATTTCACTTGAGTATAGCTACCTTCTCTTTTAGTATTTAGTCTGGTCTGATTCTCTACAGAACTGTTGTTATTGTTGTTGTTGTTGTTGTTGTTGTTGTTGTTGTTGTTGTTGTTGTTGTTGTTGTACAGCCTTACATTATGTGTAAGACTTTACAACTGTGTCTCTCACATAACATACATTGCAGGTCTAAACCATAGTGGTGGTTTGCTACTAGAGAATGACACATGATTGCTGAAGTTAACATACATAGTTCATCTCAAATCTCGGATTTGAAAAGTATCATTTAAACCACATTGAGAACCATTAAAATATATAGTCCATTGAAGTTCCTAGAAACCTCAATTGTACGTGTTATGATTGTTCCGAATTCCTTCAGAACAATACAACCTGGTGTGCTGAAGGAACTATTGATTGCTATATTGTGTTTATAGTGTGTCAGTGTACATAACAGCATCTTAAGTTATTTGGCTAAATATCTTATGTTCTATATAAGTACAAGGTGTGTGATTGCTTCACTAACACCAAGTGTCTTCCATTGTATTACATTAAATTGCCAGAAACATAGTAGACCAACACATTGCAAACTGCATCTTGACTTTAAATGTTTACAAACAAGTAAAACAAATAGACATAAATAGTCCATTGTGAGTATATATGGGGTCCACTGCTATGGTTTAGAAGTAGGCTAGTCACAGCATAGTAGTAGTATTAATAGTACTACTAGTAGTAATCATTCAATGGTTTAATAATATGCTATTGTGTGTATGTTAACTACAGTATTACTTTATAAAGTAAACAGTTCATGGCCAGGTTATTGACCACAACAATTTAGGCACACTGTGTATTTGACAACTTAACCAGAATTTACAGTTTAAAAGTAATTAACTAGACTAACTGTACCTATAAAATGTTTGGACTACATAATCAACATTACGTTTTGCACTTGGAACTCTTTAGGAGCAACAAGGGACCACTGCAACCCTATGGATCACATCCATAGGGTTTCTGTTGGTTTACTCACAACCAACAGACATAAACACACTGTTGTTAGGGTTTAGTTCAAAACATGTATTTGACAGAAACACTAAATATGTATTAGTCTGTTATGCAACTAAAAGTACTAGTGATTCTCTGATGGAATTCAATATATGAATGTATTAATATGAAAGGCCCCAGGGTTCATTAAAGGCTGTGTGCCCATCATTATTACATGTAATGTAGTCAATAGAAAGGGTAGAACCAGCTTTCTATGACTGATCACAAACACACTTTTTTTTGTTACCAACACACTCTTCTCTGGTGGCTTCTCTGGTGCGATGTCCTCTTCAATTATACATAGATAATACATCAGCACCTTTAATGTGTATACTATGTCCTCTACATATTTTGATTCAAGTTCCAATTTGAAGTCAATCTTTAGATTTGCATGCTGGGTGATCACAAGTGGACATCTCTTAATACAGATGTAAATGCCTCAAAGAGGACAACAATCACCTCCCCTCTCAGAGGGGGAAAGAAGGGTGAACATGTTTGACACCTCTTTGTTTGAACAGATCAAAGCTATGATCATGATGAGTCAGGCTATAAACATACAGCAAAGAGAATATGTCACTGTATGTCTCACTTAACCACTTTGGTAGATTTAACACATCATTAATTATTAAGTCTTAATACATGTTAAAGAGATTGCCTATAAACCACAAAGAAACTCAATATATGCCAATATAAAAAGCATTTACAAATGAATTCCTACTCGTTACATTATTATTTAATGATGAATACAATTTAGTAGAAATAATGTTTTAATGTATTTTACATCATGTTTAAATGATTATTAAGTGTTCTACAATCATATACCAATGTATATGAATGGTTTGTCTATGATTAGTTAATTATCTACATATAGCTTATTATTATATAACTCTAGTTACAAATGATTTAATAATCATTTACAAATATATACAGATGACTTATTCATGAACAACTTACTACTTACTAATACCTTATAAATACTTTTTTAACCATGGTTATAAATAAGTTATTATAATTTACGGATTTAAACAAAGATTTTGTTCATGATTCATTAATTTTCTACAAACTGCTTATAAATGTGTTATAACGGGTCATTGTTATGAAGTGCTACGGTTGTTTTCATATTAACCCCTTGTATCCCAGCATCCATATTCTGGGCAGAACAATTAGATTTAGTGTAGACAGAACAAATAAGTACAGAGACAACTCAGGTCCAGTTTTCTAAGTCTGGAGGGTTTATTATAGGGTATACATAATAATATAGGGTATTATAGTATGTATATAAGCTGTTTGAACTTGTAAGATGTTTGTCATTGAATCAATAAGAAACACGTATTTTAGTTTCCAAATAAGGATCCCTTATCAGTTCAACATGTGTGGGGTTGTGTTTATAGTAACTAAAGTCATCATATTGTGTGTGTGTGTGTGTGTGTGTGTGTGTGCCCACACACACACACACACACACACACACACACACACACACACACACACACACACACACACACACACACACACACACACACACACACACACACACACACCACCAAATGACTTTGAATGGTCTTTATAACAAGATAAAGATAAGACATATTTGAAAATTAAATGATTAAATAGTACATTGTTTAGTGCACTAACTGGAGGCACCACCAGACAGCAACTTACTGTGATTGTATCATTATTTGTCATACAAGAAAAAAAAGGAGAACAAAAAAAGAATCAATCAAGAAGGGTTTATTTGTCACTCACTTAGTACAATGACTGAAATATTGATGGGACATGTTCAGCAAAGACAGTGATAACACAACAATGCAATATAACAACTAGGTGTAATGAAGTTAAACATACTATGATGACAGGTATGGTATCTATAGCAGCAATCAGGAATATACAAGAAGTCAGAAGGCATACATATAAAAACCAATTTGCACGAACTGGCTTCAACACCAGACACCACATTACCTGTGTTTTCTAATCATTACTCGCCAGTGTGCATTCTCTGGTGTGTTTTAAGGTTGGCCATTTGAGAGAAGTGTTGTCCACACTGATCACATCCATAGGGGTTCTCTCCAGTGTGAATTCTCCGGTGTGTTTTAAGGTTGGACATTGTAGAGAAGTGTTGTCCACACTGATCACATCCATAGGGTTTCTCTCCAGTGTGCATTCTCTGGTGTGTTTTCAGGCTGGCCATTTGAGAGAAGTGTTGACCACACTGATCACATCCATAGGGTTTCTCTCCAGTGTGCATTCTCTGGTGTGTTTTAAGGGTGAACATCGTAGAGAAGTCTTGACCACACTGGTCACATCCATAGGGTTTCTCTCCAGTGTGAATTCTCTGGTGTTTTTTAAGGGTGGCCTTCGCAGAGAAGTGTTTTCCACACTGATCACATCCATAGGGTTTCTCGCCAGTGTGCATTCTGTGGTGTGTTTTAAGGTTGGCCATTTGAGAGAAGTGTTGTCCACACTGATCACATCCATAGGGGTTCTCTCCAGTGTGAATTCTCCGGTGTGTTTTCAGGTTGGCCATTTGAGAGAAGTGTTGACCACACTGGTCACATCCATAGGGTTTCTCTCCAGTGTGCATTCTCAAGTGGACATCTCTTAATACAGATGTAAATGCCTCAAAGAGGACAACAATCACCTCCCCTCTCAGAGGGGGAAAGAAGGGTGAACATGTTTGACACCTCTTTGTTTGAACAGATCAAAGCTATGATCATGATGAGTCAGGCTATAAACATACAGCAAAGAGAATATGTCACTGTATGTCTCACTTAACCACTTTGGTAGATTTAACACATCATTAATTATTAAGTCTTAATACATGTTAAAGAGATTGCCTATAAACCACAAAGAAACTCAATATATGCCAATATAAAAAGCATTTACAAATGAATTCCTACTCATTACATTATTATTTAATGATGAATACAATTTAGTAGAAATAATGTTTTAATGTATTTTACATCATGTTTAAATGATTCTTAAGTGTTCTACAATCATATACCAATGTATATGAATGGTTTGTCTATGATTAGTTAATTATCTACATATAGCTTATTATTATATAACTCTAGTTACAAATGATTTAATAATCATTTACAAATGTATACAGATGACTTATTCATGAACAACTTACTACTTACTAATACCTTATAAATACTTTTTTAACCATGGTTATAAATAAGTTATTATAATTTACGGATTTAAACAAAGATTTTGTTCATGATTCATTAATTTTCTACAAACTGCTTATAAATGTGTTATAACGGGTCATTGTTATGAAGTGCTACGGTTGTTTTCATATTAACCCCTTGTATCCCAGCATCCATATTCTGGGCAGAACAATTAGATTTAGTGTAGACAGAACAAATAAGTACAGAGACAACTCAGGTCCAGTTTTCTAAGTCTGGAGGGTTTATTATAGGGTATACATAATAATATAGGGTATTATAGTATGTATATAAGCTGTTTGAACTTGTAAGATGTTTGTCATTGAATCAATAAGAAACACGTATTTTAGTTTCCAAATAAGGATCCCTTATCAGTTCAACATGTGTGGGGTTGTGTTTATAGTAACTAAAGTCATCATATTGTGTGTGTGTGTGTGTGTGCCCACACACACACACACACACACACACACACACACACACACACACACACACACACACACACACACACACCACCAAATGACTTTGAATGGTCTTTATAACAAGATAAAGATAAGACATATTTGAAAATTAAATGATTAAATAGTACATTGTTTAGTGCACTAACTGGAGGCACCACCAGACAGCAACTTACTGTGATTGTATCATTATTTGTCATACAAGAAAAAAAAGGAGAACAAAAAAAGAATCAATCAAGAAGGGTTTATTTGTCACTCACTTAGTACAATGACTGAAATATTGATGGGACATGTTCAGCAAAGACAGTGATAACACAACAATGCAATATAACAACTAGGTGTAATGAAGTTAAACATACTATGATGACAGGTATGGTATCTATAGCAGCAATCAGGAATATACAAGAAGTCAGAAGGCATACATATAAAAACCAATTTGCACTAACTGGCTTCAACACCAGACACCACATTACCTGTGTTTTCTAATCATTACTCGCCAGTGTGCATTCTCTGGTGTGTTTTAAGGTTGGCCATTTGAGAGAAGTGTTGTCCACACTGATCACATCCATAGGGGTTCTCTCCAGTGTGAATTCTCCGGTGTGTTTTAAGGTTGGACATTGTAGAGAAGTGTTGTCCACACTGATCACATCCATAGGGTTTCTCTCCAGTGTGCATTCTCTGGTGTGTTTTCAGGCTGGCCATTTGAGAGAAGTGTTGACCACACTGATCACATCCATAGGGTTTCTCTCCAGTGTGCATTCTCTGGTGTGTTTTAAGGGTGAACATCGTAGAGAAGTCTTGACCACACTGGTCACATCCATAGGGTTTCTCTCCAGTGTGAATTCTCTGGTGTTTTTTAAGGGTGGCCTTCGCAGAGAAGTGTTTTCCACACTGATCACATGCATAGGGTTTCTCGCCAGTGTGCATTCTGTGGTGTGTTTTAAGGTTGGCCATTTGAGAGAAGTGTTGTCCACACTGATCACATCCATAGGGGTTCTCTCCAGTGTGAATTCTCCGGTGTGTTTTCAGGTTGGCCATTTGAGAGAAGTGTTGACCACACTGGTCACATCCATAGGGTTTCTCTCCAGTGTGCATTCTCTGGTGTGATTTAAGGGTGGATATTGTAGAGAAGTGTTGACCACGCTGATCACATCCATAGGGTTTCTCTCCAGTGTGCATTCTCTGGTGTGCTTTAAGGGCGGACAGCATAGAGAAGTGTTGTCCACATTGGTCACATCCATAGGGTTTCTCTCCAGTGTGAATTCTCTGGTGTGTTTTAAGGGTGTCCATTCTAGAGAAGTGTTGACCACACTGATCACATCCATAACGTTTCTCTCCAGTATGAATTTTCTGGTGTGTTTTAAAGCTGGATATTAGAGAGAAGTGTTGTCCACACTGATCACATCCATAGGGTTTCTCTCCAGTGTGAATTCTCTGATGTATGTTAAGCTTGGACATACAACTGAAGCGTTGTCCACATTGATCACAGCAGTGTCGTGTTGGTTTTGCCAAGCTTCTTTGTTCTTTCACTGCTGGTAGCACAGGGAAGCCAGACTGATGATTCAACACTGGATTGCAGAAAGACAAAGGAAATATGCTTGAGAGATGAGTTTTGCATATATATATATATATATATATATATATATATATATATATATATATATATATATATATATATATATATATATATATACATAAAGAGAGAGAGGGAGAGAGATCAAATGAGCAAACAGACATAAAGAGCAGAAATGATCTACATCAAAGCTACAGGTCCTTTTTTCAATTAAAGTGTAACACAAAGTATATTACTGAGACGAGTGATGAGAAATGCTCAATTAAAAACTAAAGTGATAACATATTTGTACGACTGTCCCTGGTTGGGTTGAGAGAGTTCATCTTCCACTGTATTCTGGAGTCCACAGTCAGATATGATCAGAAATGATTGATATCCTGGAGGAGTTGTGGATAAATTACAACTACAAACTCTTCTTATACTAGAGAGCCTGGGGGTGGAGCCAGTAACTGCTCTGAACGATTGGACAAAGAGAACAATACAACCATCTCTCCACCAATCACAACCTAACATACTTCTACATGACCCTACATGTGCTCCGCCCCTCCCTCCTCCCCCAGACATGCTCCATCCATGCAACCTTCTAGAAACTGTTGACTTTCTGTTACAAGAGAACCAAGAGCATCCATTTGTGGATGAATGGTTTTGTAATCTTCATGTAATTCAAATTGTCAATTGTCCTAATTCTTATAGGATTAATATAAAATATATGAATATAACAACCTGTATTTATAAATGAAGATTTATAAATTGAAGTATATTTAAGTGTTTTGTTGTTCTAAACCCTGGTGGTGGTGGGCTGCTTTGTGAATGTAATGTGATGAATTAAGTTACCATAAAAACACATTACATAAATAGTTCACCTCAAACTATCTCTGATACGAAAAGTGAAATATACATCTAATTTCACATGTTTCTGTAATGGCCATTTATCATGTCCTGCTTTCATTTACAATGAATAACTCTAGTGATGTCCGTGTGGATGAGTCTCTCTCATCTCAATGTAGATACTCAAGCAGAGCCATTAAGATAGATAGGCCATTCAAGTTCCTATATTACACAACCTGGTGTGGTGAAGGAATAACTGCTTGATATATTCTGTTCATAGTCTTCATTGTACATCATAGCATCTTCATTTATTTGGCAAACATCTTATGTTCTCTAGAATGACAAGGTCTTTAGAAATATCTCCCACACCCACGTCACACCTGCACTGCAACATTCCTTTTGTCTTGTGAATGATGCTTAGCCGTCTTTAGAAAATGACCTATATCCATGCAAATGTGGTCATTGATTACATGATGAGTCATGATGAGACAGGGATAATTTGAACCCAAATAACAGGCCTTTGTGGATTAACATGGTCATATTTGTCATATAACTATTGCTTGCTATATTGTATTTATAGTGTGTCATTGTAACAGCATCTTAAGTTATTTGGCAAAACATATTAACTCATTCAGTGCCAGCCTTATTTCAAGCTTGTTGATCCCTGTGCCAGCCGATTCCAGCATTTTTACTCATCTTTCCTGACCCACAGAATATGTTGTGCTATGACAAAAACAATAAACAATATCTCAAAATAAAGATTAGACTCTCTGCTTTAGCCATGAAAAAAAAGTGAGTTGCTAGCATGTTCCGTTCTGTAGTTATCGGCCGATGAATACAACATGGTTTGACCAAAAACAGCCCTTTTGAAAGAGAAACCTGAGATAAATGGATTTTAGTGAAGGAAACTCTCTGAAGCAGAAATCACTGTTTAGCCTTTTATTTTAGACCTCAGCGACATCAGATATTATTGATATATTTCTTTTTCAAACAAATTATAAAAAAAAAAGAAAAAAAAAAGTGGTTTTTTTTCAGTCTTTTCATTGTTTTAGTCAGCAAAGCTCAGCTTTGCGTGATACAGTGCAAAGCATTCCCCCTTATGCAGGGGCACCTCACAGGCTTTGCAGTAGAACTTGGTCTCCCTACGCAGCTTGTTTTTTGAGCAGACCCTGCAGCGTTTCCCTGGGTGCTTCTTACGGGGGGTCGACATAAGCCGAATAGGAAAATGGCCTTCCATGTTCTTGGCAGACAGCCTGGTCTGAGGGTCAAGGTGTGGCACCCTAGGATCCCGTGCAGGTCGTGTTGGGGCGGTCCATGCCTTGATGATACTGAACAGGAATTTCAGCATTGTATTGTATTCGCCCTGTGGCTGTTTGACTCTGTACATAGTCCAGGGGCCAACACTGATATTTTCACAAATTGGTACCACCTAAGGTGACCGTAAAGTTTTTGTATTTTTGTCTTCCTACATGTCTCTAGTTTATATTTTGGTATGATAACCCTTCCAATCTTGTAGCTTAATGGCAGTTATCACTACCTACCGGCTAATGTATCCGGTAGGAGACACAAAGTACAATCTTTGTGTCTCCTACCCCGGGCATCAAATTATTGCGACAAAAAAACAAAATATATCCATGTATTCAAGGCTTCATGGGGTGTGCAATTGATAACTTCTCAGATTTTTGGTGTTTGCAAAAAGACTGCTTTCCATAAGCTTGTAAAAGTTTACCCTCCTTCGGTCTAGGGTGGTCATAGCTGAATGGGTAGAGAGTCCCCCTGGGAAACTTAAAGGAGGAGTTCACCCAAAAAAAGTATTTATTTTCTATCAATTGCACACCCCATGAAGCCTTGAATACATGGATATATTTTGTTTTTTGTCGCAATATTTTGATGCCCGGGTGTATTTCCGGTAGGAGACACAAAGATTCTACTTTGTGTCTCCTACCGGATACATTAGCCGGTAGGTAGTGATAACTGCCATTAAGCTACAAGATTGGAAGGGTTATCATACCAAAATATAAACTAGAGACATGTAGGAAGACAAAAATACAAAAACTTTACGGTCACTTAGGTGGTACCAAAATATGGCCTGGCCCCTGGACTAACAGTACAAAGGCATTATACACACATATTTGGAACATGTACACAACAAATTTGTTGGTCCATTTGCTGGACTTCCTCGTGAACGGGTAATAGGCTATGTTCTGATCCATTTTGTCAACGCCATTCATTTCGGCGTTGTACTCCACAACACAAACCGGCTTCATTCTTGGCACCTTCTCTGTACAGCCTCTCTGCCATACCTGCACCTCTTCCATCTCATCTAGGTGGAGTGTCGTCACCATTCGGACCACATTTGTATCCCGCCATGCTAAGACCATCACCCCAGGCTGGTGAAGCGCAAGCCTTTCCCCCACGGGCAGGTCAGAAGTGGACAACTCGCGTATGGCCAGTGGTTCGCCTCGTTTTTTTCTCAGTGTACCGCACACGTGGGTCTTCATTTTCAGGAGCTTACGGCACAATTTCACCGAGTTGTAGTAGTTGTCCATATAAAGACGGTATCCAAAACCTTTAAGGCCATCTAGGAGAGAGGTCACCGTTGTTGCTAGGCAAACACTTTGTCCCTTACCACAGTATGGCCTCAAATTATAGCAATAGCCGGTCTTGGAGTCACAGAGGATGTATGACTTTATTCCATATCGTATCGGCTTTTGGGGATTGTACACTCTGAAGCTAAGTCTTCCTCTCCACAGCAAAGTGCCTTCGTCGATTGAGATGTTGACATCTGGCTGGAAAAGTTCCTGGAATTTTGTGACCAGGTAGTCCAAAATAGGGCGGATCTTGAACAATTTGTCTTTACGTTGTTCTCGTGTTATATTTGTGTTATCAATGAAGTGCAGGAATCTCAGTATGAGCTGAAATCTGTTTCTGGACATGGTCTTGTTGAAGTAGGGGGTAGACTTTACTTCATCTGTTGACCAGTACATGTGATACTCAGGCTTCAGAATTATTCCAGTGAGAAACAAGAGCCCTAGGAATGCTTTTAGTTCCTCCACTGTGACATCTGCCCAAGCGCGTACTCTAGAGTGTGGGTACATGTCCTTTATCTTCTGAATGGACTGTTCTGCATACATGTTCGTCTGATCAACTATGATTTGAAGCAGCTCATCAGTCAGGAATAACTCCAGGAAGTCGAATGTTTGATCTGACTCCAAATCAGCAGCAGCATTGAGAAGTCCTGGCTCTGCAGTAAATGGAATATGTTGTGGCTGCCAATCCTTCTCATCCATGCCATACCAGCAGTCCTCAATCTCCTCATCCAGGTCACCACGGCCACGGCCACGGCCACGCCCACGGCCACGCCCACGCCCACGCCCACGCCCCTTCTGTTGCTGTGGTCGACCTGTACATTACAAAAATACATAATTACCATAAAATACATAATCCATGCATTTACCATACAATACATTTACATTACATACAAAAAAATACACGTTTTGTTCTCACCTCGATTTGTTCTGCCAACAGGTGGTGTAGCACTGAAACAGGACTGTGCATCCATCGGCTCAGTATCTGAAATCACAATACAATATCAAATGGTTATGATAAATATATGTACACAAAATCAAATCAAGTATTTACACTGTCTCTGGGCCATGCCTTTAGACACATTTAGAATGAATGAGAGACTTTTTACAGTTGCTGTGTGGATTTTTAGTAAATGATAAAGCATTGAACAATCAATAGGATACACATTTATTTGTCCACTTGTTTCAAGCTGGCTTGGGTTGTGAAAATGTATCTGTATTGATTGATTTATTGAATACTTTATTTTAGCAGTTTGCAAAAAAAGCACATTTCAATACAAGGTCAGCTAAGAGGATTTAGAACCCAAGAAAGCCTATGGCTTGTTTCCATTTTTTTTGTAAGAAAAAAGAAAATTCTTACCACTGTCACCACTGTCACCACATAACAACTCCATGAGATCAGGTTCGGGCCGTTCAGACGGAGGGCGCCTCTCCTCAAAAGCTGCGTCTACAACCACAGTACACAAAAGGCATTTAGCAAACATGATAAAAATATCTTCTTATACACATATGTATGTGCGCCTGCTTGTATATTTGATAGCAGATCTACAAGCTAGTACATATAAATACATTCATTTCATTTCATCTCAAACACGATAAAAATGTCTTCTTACTGAGTTATTACTGAGTCAATGAAGGATAGATTTACCCGGACATATATGTGTGTGCGGCTGTGCGCCTGCTTGTATATTTGATAGCAGATCTACAAGCTCACTAGTAGGTGCACACAGTAACATATCCGGGGGCAACAACATGTGGTTCCTAGACTTCAGTTCCTACCTACTGCATAGCAATACACTCACCATGATAGTCCTCTCTCATCGGGAC
Organism: Gymnoscopelus microlampas; assembly: GCF_963454915.1. Taxonomy (NCBI): domain Eukaryota; kingdom Metazoa; phylum Chordata; class Actinopteri; order Myctophiformes; family Myctophidae; genus Gymnoscopelus; species Gymnoscopelus microlampas. The sequence continues at coordinate 8,507,294 of NC_139941.1, read as the reverse complement.
CCACTCTTCGTCCATCATCTCCAGATCGGACGCAGAGGCTTGTGAATTATATGGACTCTCCGCATATTCACGTCGACTGGTCTGTCTCTCACTGCGACGGGGCCTGGCGGAACCGGCAGCCACACTCTCAGGATACCCGGGGGAAGCGACGTTAGCGAGCATAGTTAGTCCCGAGGGCGGCGTGGAAGTGTGTTGCTCAACAACACCCTCCTCGCCATCAGAGAGGTCTGATCCCGTGTCTAAAGGATCTGACACGACGGGACGAAGGAGCGGCATCGTTTCGAACAGGGTACGCTGGCGAGACGATCCTGGAGCCATACTGGGCCCTGGGGCCGTCCTCGACCCTGGAGCTGAACGTCGTGGAGGACGGCGTGTGCAACCGCCGCGCTTTGTCTTCGCTAGCACCTTCGACATGTTGTTGTTGTTGTTGGGCGTAGACTACTAACTGGATCACTAGCCTACTACTACACTACACTATGGATGAATATACTTACAACTGGATCACCACAACTACACGATGGATGGCTATATCTACTTACTGGATCACTACAACTACACTATGGATAACTATACTTACTCGATCACTACAACGGCTACTTCTACACTATGGATAACTATACTTACTCGATCACTACAACGGCTACTTCTACACTATGGATGACTACTTACTGGATCACTACAACGGCTACTTCTACACTATGGATGACTACTTACTGGATCACTACAACGGCTACTTCTACACTATGGATGACTATACTTACTGGATCACTACAACGGCTACTTCTACACTATGGATGGCTACACTTACTTCTCAACTCAAACTCAATACTATCAATAATCTCTCTCAAAATGACTGCTTCTCTCTCCGTTCTTACCTACGCCCACGATCAGGTAACGTACGCCACTCTCCTTTATAGACTTTTGTTTTGATCACGTGGATGACGGCGATTTCAGGGTTCCTTTGATCACAAAAGCCCAATCTAAGTTGTTTTGGTTAGGTGGCTGGCCTGATGTTGGGTCTTCTTTGATGTTAGAAACCTCAAAGCAGTTGTTTGGATCACGTGGTTGATGTTGTGATTTCACGTCCCCTTTGATAGCCGAACGTTTATATATAACTCTGTCACAGAAGCACCAAACAAACTTTTTTATTTTTAGTTCTTTATTTAGGGTTACTCTAACCCACATATGTTGTTATGGTCATGGGGTCACTCTGACCCTTATAACTTTTGTTCCTTTCATCACATCAACCCCATATTCAGTGACAGGTTGGGTAAGAGGGTCAGCTAATGTTTAGACAAATAAAGCCTAGAGCCGTCAAAAGGCGTCATTGGCATGAATGGCGCACTGAAAACAGCCGCCAAAAGGCGTCAATGGCACTAAATGAGTTAAGTACAAGGTATTTTATCGCTTCCCTAACACCCAGTGTCTTCCATGTGATTACATTAAATTCCGAGAAACACAGTAAACCAACACATTGCAAACTGCATCTTGACTTTAAATGTTTATTACAAACAAGTCAAAATACACAAATAGTCCATTGTGAGTGTATATGGGGTCCACTGCTATGGCTTAGAAGTAGTCACAGCATAGTAGAAGTATTAATAGTAGTACTAGTAGTAATCATTACATTGTTCAATTGTTTAATAATTTGCTATTGTGTGTGTTAACTACATTATTACTTTATATAGTAAACAGTTCATGGCCAGGTTCTTGGCCACAGCAATTTAGGCACACTGTGTATTTGACAAATGAACCAGAATGTATTATATAAAAGTAATTAACTAGACTAACTTTACTTATAAAATGTGTGGACTACATAATCAACATCACTTTTTGCACTTGGAACTTTTTAGGAGCAACGAGGGACCACTGCACCTTGGTTTACTCACAACCAACAGACATAAACACACTGTTGTTAGGGTTTAGTTCAAAACATGTATTTGACAGAAACACAAACACTAAATATTCATTAGGCTACTATGCAACTAAATGTACCGGCGATTCTCTGATGGAATTTAAAAAAAAAGATTTCTCAACCTTTTCTTTTTCTAGTATTAGGTTTCCTGAAAAAAAAATCAATATTCTAATTCCTTCATTATTTATCCTAGACAAGTACTTTTTGTGTCTAACCCTATGTTTTGGAGGCCTAGGAATCCATTGGACTTGTCCAAAGTGCAGAGATAAAATTAGATAATTGTGAAATCCAATATTTTGTTTGTGACTCTATTAAAACCCTCTGAAATGGTCACCCGTTTCAAGTTAACTTAACTAATTATATAATAAATGTCCAACTAGTTAGTTATATTTCCTTTTAACTTCAAGATATCCTCAAAACACAACAAAACTAAGTCACATTTTCAGTAATTCAGAAGGTGGTGGCACTACACCGGCGGCGGCCATCTTTTACATTTCTAGTGGTCTGATTTTCGTAAACTTTTGATATATTATTAAGTACACGTGATACTACAATACAATAAACCACTGAGAAACCTTTTGTTCCACTTTTTTTGGGGTCAAACCATATTTGCACCCGCCTATAACCCCGTATTGCTCACAGAGCACCGACTCCCCAAGCTAATGGCTGCTCACTGCTCCTAGTTGTTATAGGATGGGTAAATGCAGTGGACATGTATTGTGGAATGAATTTGACCCCAAATAACAGGCTTTTGTGGATTAACATGGTCATATTTTGTTTCCAGAAGAACATTAGGGAATGTTAAAGTTACACGTGTGTATACTGACCCTAACCTTATTTATGGGAAATCAAGGAAGGGGATTTGGGTTTGTGTTCAAAGCTAAATAAGTTCTGTCAGTTCTGTCACTTGAGTATAGCTACCTTCTCTTTTAGTCTGGTCTGATTCTCTACAGAACTGTTGCTATTGTTGTACAGTCTTACAGTATGTGTAAGGCTGTACAACTGTGTCTCTCACATAACAGACATTGCAGGTCTAAACCCTAGTGGTGGTGTGCTACTAGAGAATGACACATGATTTCTGAAGTTTACATAGTTCATCTCAAACTATCTCAGATTTGAAAAGTATCATTTAAACCACATTGAGAACCATTGAACTATATAGTCCATTGAAGTTCCTAGAAACCTCAATTGTACGTGTTATGATTGTTCCGAATTCCTTCAGAACAATACAACCTGGTGTGCTGAAGGAACTATTGCTTGCTATATTGTGTTTATAGTGTGTCAGTGTACATAACAGCATCTTAAGTTATTTGGCTAAATATATTATGTTCTATATAAGTACAAGGTATGTTATTGCTTCTTTAACATTTGATTACATTAAATTGCCAGAAACATAGTAAACTAACACATTGCAAACTGCATCTTGACTTTAAATGTTTACAAACAAGTCAAAAAATAGACATAAATAGTCCATTGTGAGTGTATATGGGGTCCACTGCTATGGTTTAGAAGTAGTCACAGCATAGTAGTAGTATTAATAGTAGTACTAGTAGTAATCATTCAATTGTTTAATTACTAGAAGCTCGCCCCCGCTACGCGGGGGCTCGCGTCTAGCCCGCGGCCACGCCCACGTAGCGCCCGCGGCCACTTGGCAACTCATATAAGTGGCGTAGCGTCATGAGGGCCAGTGGGGCCGTGGCTCGGTCAGTGAAGACCCTGTAGTGCGGATGATATGTGGCATAGAGGGGCAGATTGTAAATCCCCAGAGGAAACATCCGTGGGCTACCATTGGTTCAGCGATGTGTGCGGTCGCCCTGCGGCCCCTCCTCCTCCACCAATGTGCAGTATTGAGAGCCCTGACGTCACAACAATTGGAGCGATGGGCACTGCACTCTGGTTGGTTAGGGTACACCTAGGGCCCAGGTAGAACCCAGTTAAAGCCTGCATGGGCAAACCCAGTTAGGACCCGCCTTGGTCCCACATAAACATGGCTAGTTGGGGCCCACCTAAGGGCCAGGTAGAAGCTACTTATAGCCTGCATGGGCATCGCAGTTGGGACTGAAGTGGATGCCGCTGACATTGCTGACATGGGGTCCATATGGTTTAGCCCACCTTGAAACCATATGGGAACTACGCTGGCATGCTGGCTGGAATGCAAACGCTGCATCATACCTGTAGTGTTTAGTTTGATGTTGTGTGTGTAGCAGATATACCTGCAGTGTGTAGACCAATGTCCATGTGAAAGTCAATGCCCAGCAGTGTTTTTTTTTCTCCAGCAGAGTTTCTAGTGTCTCTGTCTCTCTCTGGAAGAGGTTGCACATGAACTCTGCAGCCGCACTGAGGCGCTCCAACACAAACACTCTGACATTAAGCTGCTTCACACAACAAACATCAGCACCACGCTGCTGTTTGTCCAAAAGACACAATATCTCCTCTCCGACCGACGTCATGTGTTCATGTATCGACAGCCGTACAGACTCCTTTTGACACATTTTACCTCGTTTATCCAGCTCTCACTGACTCTCCACATCGGGCTGTTATAGCGCCACCATGAGGCTGATTAGAGAAATCTCAAGTGGAATTTCTTCCTCGGCATAGTGGGAATGTGGGTGCAAAGTTGCACGGAAAGTGCATGCTGTGTTCATAATGTGAGGCATTTTGGTCCAAACGGAGCAGTCCTGCAGACTTTGGAAGCCATTTTAGCCAATCAGGATGGAATATGAAAAATCTGAAAGAGCCTTTTTTTTTAATGACTGTGGAGATACTGTGTACCGATTTGCGTGATGTTTGGGCAAAATATGTAGGAGTACTGTGAGAAAATGTGTTTATCAAAAAGCGGCCTCCTGGTGGCACTGTAACAGGGCCATGTGAAAGAAACCCAGCCAGCACGCCCACGTGGGTCCCACATGGGCCCCATGTGGGCATCCCATATGGGCCCCATGTGGGCATCCCATATGGGCCCCATGTCGGCATGTCAGCGGGCCCCACATGGGTCCCATCTGGGATGCCCACATGGGGCCCATGTGGGCTCCACATGGGCCCCACATGGGCCCCATGTGGGCTTTAGGTGGGTTCTACCTGGGCCCCACATGGGCCCCACATGGGCCCGAAGTGGGCTTTAGGTGGGTTCTACCTGGGCCCCACATGGGCCCCATGTGGGCTTTAAGTGGGTTCTACCTGGGCCCCACATGGGCCCCATGTGGGCTTCCCATATGGGCCCCATGTCGGCATGTCAGCGGGCCCCACATGGGTCCCATCTGGGATGCCCACATGGGGCCCATGTGGGCTCCACATGGGCCCCACATGGGCCCCATGTGGGCTTTAGGTGGGTTCTACCTGGGCCCCACATGGGCCCCATGTGGGCTTTAGGTGGGTTCTACCTGGGCCCCACATGGGCCCCATGTGGGCTTTAGGTGGGTTCTAACTGGGCCCCAGGTGGGCCCCAACTAGGCAAGTCTATATGGGACTGAGGTGGGTCCTAACTGGGTTTGTTTGTGCAATGGTTCCAATAGATTAAGCAGCAAATATGAACCGTGTTAATTCTTGTAAACACACCTAAAGTAAAGTTTTACCAGGATGAAAATAGACAATATATATTTTGACACATTTATTAAAAACATTATTACAAGATAATGAAAATACAATGACAATAAAAATGGGAATAAAGATAGCAGCAGTCTAAAGGTGCAGGAAAAGATGGCACACATCAAATGTAAATACAGTATATACATACAAATTGTACGCTTAAAATGCAAACAAATATTTCCACAATGCTCCACGAACGCTCTGCGTCCTCCTGGTGGGGGCTCCTCACTGGAGTGACCACACAAATGTGTGTGGGGAGGAATCAATTGGCATAACGACTAAATTGGGGAGAAAAAAGGTTAAAAAAAAGAATTGGCTCTAATTTAGGAAAATATTTTAAAAAAAGCAGCAGTGTAAATGTGCAGGAAGAGAAGGCACACACATCAAATGTGCAGGTGTACATACAGTATATACATAACAAATTGTACACTTAAAATGCAAACAAATATTCTCACAATCCTCCACAGAGACTAATATCAGAACAAAATATAAGAATAACAATGGTCCAAAAAATAAAAATAGTGTGCATCAAAATCTTCCATTGTCCATGTAACAGGGCTGAGGGATTCTGAGATCCAGTTTCATGTTGCAGATGAATCTGGGCCCTCTGTGCGTGTGGGTGTCTTTTGAGCCCATTGTCTATGTAACAGGGCTGAGGGATTCAGTCTATTGAGCCTTTCTGTTTAAATCCCCAGTGACAGAACCAACCAAGCATTGTGCTGCTAAGGGGAGAGAAAGAGAGACAGAGACATTTTCTACTGGGGTGGTGCATCATCCAGTTGTGGAAGCTGTCTCTGAGCTCAAACTTTGTTTCCACCTCTATCACGAGCCCCAGTGAACCACTTTGAGAGAGCCTTCTCTGCATCCTTGTGTTCTTCAGTCCTCCTAATAGAAATGACAAGAAGCCAACTGTTAAAATTATAGAATTATGAAACTTTCCATTACTGTATATGCTGTGGCATGCCTTCTACTGGTATACATCAAATGTGTTGCCAAATTACATTTAAAGTTAGCATACTATAATGATTCACCAAGACAAGCAGGACGAATGCCCAAACTGAGCAGCATAAAACAGCATGAAAATAAAGTTTAGCTTGAGAACAGAGTAATGCACAATCTACTACTTAAAGAGAGCAGTCCACCATTTAAATATTTACTTACTTAGTTATGAAAGCAGAAATCCATCACAAGGCAATCCTCCTCTCTGCTTTGCTGCCTTTGACTGACTTGCCTTTGTCAGTTTAAATTTGAATTTAGTGGACACAAAGAGGGGGCCTTTAGGACCCAAAACAATCAGGACCTTTAGCTGTCCTTAGAAATGCCTGAGCAAATGAACAATAAATAAATAACAATAAAATACTAACTGAAAACTAAATACAATGGCCTTGCCTGTCTTAAGTAAAGTGTGTAATAATGCATACAAGCAAACTTTACCAGCCTTTATCAACATAACCTGTGCTGATGTAAACATACGACTTTCTAAATGAACACCCGAGCTCTCTCTCTCTCTCTCTCTCTCTCTCTCTCTCACACACACACACACACACACACACACACACACACACACACACACACACACACACACACACACACACACACACACACACACACACACACACACACACACACACACACACTCTCTCTCTCTCTCTCTCTCTCTCTCTCTCTCTCTCTCTCTCTCTCTGTCTGTCTGTCTGTCTGTCTGTCTGTCTGTCTGTCTGTCTGTCTGTCTGTCTGTCTGTCTGTCTGTCTGTCTGTCTGTCTGTCTGTCTGTCTGTCTGTCTTTCTAAAAGGAAGACATGTGTGTCCCCACTGCTGCCTAAGCTAAGGCTATTTTTTTTTATTTTTTACTTTTCTGACTAATCCATATTACAATGAAAAAATAAAACTAACATTTAAAGAAATAAATAAACTAAACCACCAACCTCTCCAACCTATCTGGCTTTGATACTTTGCATACCCATTGTTTCATTGTTGCTATCTGTGTGTGCCCCCCACACGGTCACAGAGACACAGCCATTAACAGGCAGTCAGGGGGGAAGGGAATTAGTCTGGATTTGACCAGGAGAATACACATATGCTTTGACTTGAAGCAAAACATTTACTGTAACTGAAAGAAAGCAGAAAGCTCTGAATCCACACGCTTATGAACAAATTGTATTATCCCTATCACAAATGACACATTTATACTCAAATCTAAGAAAAAGGGAGTTGGGTAGCTGCCCCTTTAACCACTTAAACCCTTAGTAAACTTGTACTTGGGTTTGCTCTTTTTCACCCCTCTACACCAAACCTCTTTGCCAAAAATAGCCGATCTACAAGCTTGAAGATTGTTTTTTTAGCCAGGGATCATTTTAATGGTTACCAGTTAAACGGTTAACAGTTAACCTGCCATAGCCATCCAAGTGGGCTTGCCCGCTTCTAACCCATGCCGGTTAGCCCACATACAGCCCACGCGGGACCCAAGTGGGCTTGCCCGCTTCCAACCCATGCCGGTTAGCCCACATGCAGCCCACGCGGGAACCAGTGGGCTTGCCCGCTTCCAACCCACGCCCAGTTAGCCCACATGCAGCCCACGCGGGACCCAAGTGGGCTTGCCCGCCTCAAACCCATGCCGGTTAGCCCACATGCAGCCCACGCGGGACCCAAGTGGGCTTGCCCGCTTCCAACCCACGCCCAGTTAGCCCACATGCAGCCCATGCGGGACCCAAGTGGGCTTGCCCGCTTCAAACCCATGCCGGTTAGCCCACATGCAGCCCACGCGGGACCCAAGTGGGCTTGCCCGCTTCCAACCCACGCCCAGTTAGCCCACATGCAGCCCATGCGGGACCCAAGTGGGCTTGCCCGCTTCAAACCCATGCCGGTTAGCCCACATGCAGCCCACGCGGGACCCAAGTGGGCTTGCCCGCCTCAAACCCATGCCGGTTAGCCCACATGCAGCCCACGCGGGACCCAAGTGGGCTTGCCCGCTTCCAACCCACGCCCAGTTAGCCCACATGCAGCCCACGCGGGACCCAAGTGGGCTGGCCCGCTTCCAACCCACGCCCAGTTAGCCCACATGCAGCCCACGTGGGACCCTCATAATTTGCCCAGTTCAAGCCCATGCCCACTTGGTACCCAAGTAGCCCACCTTGTACCCATATGGGACCCAAGTGGGCGTGCTGGCTGGGAATAGGGCAGAGGTTCTGAATTGGCATCCAGGGAGTGTGTGTGCACAGTTTCGCTGCGATCAAGTCAACGATGTGAGAGATTAGCTATCACAGACGGACGGACAGGGGGTGAAACATAGTCTTGCGCCATGCCTTTCGGCCTGGCGGAGACAATAAAAAAACGAAAGTAAAGGAAATGACCATTTCTGCAACGAAAGTAGTCAACAAACTATACTATAAAAACATGGGCCACATTGTCAAATAATCTAAGAAAGAGGCAATCATGTAGAAAATAGCCGATCTACAAGCTTACAAAGCCTCTCAACGTGAGGCGTTTCGAACTTGTAGATCGGCTATTTTCACAATATTTACTTGTGGAACGGAGTCAAACAGAATGGGGGGGTCCCCAGATCAAGTACGTTTATTTGGGGGGGGGGGGGGGGGGCGGCCTGAAAGGGTTGATAAGCACTGATCTAATCTGAGCGAAATTATCTGAATTTACTACATGACCATAATGCAGCCTCACATGCGTAGCACGGGGCGGTCCTGCCATTACGTTAGTTACTGTAGTTGCTGTGGAGCGACATAGTTCTCCAGAAGACACACACAAACATACACCATCTGCAATGGACTAACTGAGCAGCAATATTGACATTCACCACACGAACGTGCATTGTTGACAAAGTGATTGCACAGCCGCTGCAGGCATGACAACCACGTTAGCGTTAGCGACATGGCAGCTATCACAGCGCCCTGTCCGTCGTCGCTGCGACTGACTGTGATTAGCCTGGGTGCCAGCCTGCTTCGCTACGTTCGGCGGATTGTTTTTTCTTTCTGGAGAGTGAAAAAAAGTCCGCCGAACGCAGCGAAGCAGGCTGGCACCCAGGCTAGACTGTGATGGCTACAGCCATAGATATATAAACACTACAGCAAGCTCTCTGAGATGCCATTGTCTGGAGACTGCTCTTAGCGTGACACGACCAATGAGAGTGAGCGCTGTAGTTGTTGCTAAGATACGGTGGCGTCTCTGCCCCATAGCTTGTAGATCTCTCACGCATGATTGGCGTAGGCTGCGTTGCCAGGTCTGACTGTTTGTATAAGCGATTGTGGGCTTATTTGGGTGCACTTTTGGGCTCGTCGTTTCCATAGACCACGGCAGTGCTTATTTCTTTCCCGTGACCGATGTGGCAAGAGAAGGTGCAAAACGAACCATCCGGAAGTAGATTGCGAGATGAAATATATAGCACTTTTTGATTATTAGAGAAGGAGACACATGTGAAGGTGGAAAATGAAATGTAGTAGATTATATAGTTTTTCATGAGGGATTTTTGTAGCAAGTTGTGAGAGAATTGGGCTACTCCTGTGGGCGGGGGGCTGATTAGAACCATTGGGGTTTGAAAGGAGACGCTCTCTGTTTGAGTGGAAAGATTTGCTATTGTGTGTATGTTAACTACAGTATTACTTTATCTGACTTCTCTGGTGTGATGTCCTCTTAAATTATACATAGATAATACATCAGCACCTTGTGTGTGTATACTATGCCCTCTACATATTTTGAATTAAGTTCCAATGTTGATGTCAACATTTAGATTTGCATTCTGGGTGATCACAAGTGGACATCTCTTAATACAGATGTAAATGTCTCAAAGAGGACAACAATCACCTCCCCTCTCAGAGAGGGAAAGAAGGGTGAACATGTTTGACACTCTTTGTTTGAACTGATCAAAGCTATGATCATGATGAGTCAGGCTATAAACATACAGCAAAGAGAAGATGTCTCACTTAACCACTTTGGTAGATTTAACACATAATGTTTTTAAGTCTTAATAAATGTTAAAGAATTTTCATATAAACCACAAACAAACACAATATATACCAATATAAAAAGCATTTACAAATGAATTACTCATTAAATTACATTATTTAATGATGAATACATTTTAGAAGAAATAATGTTTTAATGTATTTTAGATCATGTTTAAATGATTCTTAAATGTTCTACATCATTCACCAAATGTATATGAATGGTTTGTCTCTGATTAGTCATTTATCTACATATAGCTTATACATATAACTCTAGTTACAAATAATTTAACAATCATTTAGAAATGTATACAGGTGGCTTATTCATGAACAATTTACTACTTACTAATACCTTATAAATACTTTTTTAACCATGGTTATAAATGATTTATTATCATTTACGGATTAAACAAAGAGTTTGTTCATGATTCATTAATTGTCTACAAACTGCTTATAAATGTTTTATAACGGGTCATTGTTATGTAGTAGTAGTATTAATAGTAGTACTAGTAGTAATCATTCAATGGTTTAATAATTTGCTATTGTGTGTATGTTAACTACAGTATTACTTTATAAAGTAAACAGTTCATGGCCAGGTTATTGACCACAACAATTTAGGCACACTGTGTATTTGACAAATTATCAAGAATGTACAGTTTAAAAGTAATTAACTAGCCTAACTGTACCTATAAAATGTTTGGACTACATAATCAACATCACGTTTTGCACTTGGAACTCTTTATATACATAGATAATACATCAGCACCTTTAATGTGTATACTATGACCTCTACATATTTTGATTCAAGTTCCAATTTGAATTCAATCTTTAGATTTGCATGCTGGGTGATCACAAGAGGACATCTCTTAATACAGATGTAAATGCCCCAAAGAGGACAACAATCACCTCCCCTCTCAGAGAGGGAAAGAAGGTTGAACATGTTTGACCTCTTTGTTTGAACTGATCAAAGCTATGATCATGATGAGTCAGGCTATAAACATACAGCAAAGAGAATATGTCACTGTATGTCTCACTTAACCACTTTGGTAGATTTAACACATCATTAATTATTAAGTCTTAATACATGTTAAAGAGATTGCCTATAAACCACAAATAAACTCAATATATGCCAATATAAAAAGCATTTACAAATGAATTCCTACTCATTACATTATTATTTAATGATGAATACAATTTAGTAGAAATAATGTTTTAATGTATTTTACATCATGTTTAAAATCATTCTTAAGTGTTCTACAATCATTTACCAATGTATATGAATGGTTTGTCTAGTTATTTATCTACATATAGCTTATTAGTATATAACTCTAGTTACAAATGATTTAATAATCATTTACAAATGTATACAGATGATTTATTCATGAAAAACTTACTACTTACTAATACCTTATAAATACTTTTTTAACCATGGTTATAAATGATTTATTATCATTTACGGATTAAACAAAGAGTTTGTTCATGATTCATTAATTGTCTACAAACTGCTTATAAATGTTTTATAACGGGTCATTGTTATGTAGTAGTAGTATTAATAGTAGTACTAGTAGTAATCATTCAATGGTTTAATAATTTGCTATTGTGTGTATGTTAACTACAGTATTACTTTATAAAGTAAACAGTTCATGGCCAGGTTATTGACCACAACAATTTAGGCACACTGTGTATTTGACAAATTATCAAGAATGTACAGTTTAAAAGTAATTAACTAGCCTAACTGTACCTATAAAATGTTTGGACTACATAATCAACATCACGTTTTGCACTTGGAACTCTTTATATACATAGATAATACATCAGCACCTTTAATGTGTATACTATGACCTCTACATATTTTGATTCAAGTTCCAATTTGAATTCAATCTTTAGATTTGCATGCTGGGTGATCACAAGAGGACATCTCTTAATACAGATGTAAATGCCCCAAAGAGGACAACAATCACCTCCCCTCTCAGAGAGGGAAAGAAGGTTGAACATGTTTGACCTCTTTGTTTGAACTGATCAAAGCTATGATCATGATGAGTCAGGCTATAAACATACAGCAAAGAGAATATGTCACTGTATGTCTCACTTAACCACTTTGGTAGATTTAACACATCATTAATTATTAAGTCTTAATACATGTTAAAGAGATTGCCTATAAACCACGAATAAACTCAATATATGCCAATATAAAAAGCATTTACAAATGAATTCCTACTCATTACATTATTATTTAATGATGAATACAATTTAGTAGAAATAATGTTTTAATGTATTTTACATCATGTTTAAAATCATTCTTAAGTGTTCTACAATCATTTACCAATGTATATGAATGGTTTGTCTAGTTATTTATCTACATATAGCTTATTAGTATATAACTCTAGTTACAAATGATTTAATAATCATTTACAAATGTATACAGATGATTTATTCATGAAAAACTTACTACTTACTAATACCTTATAAATACTTTTTTAACCGTGGTTATAAATAAGTTATTATAATTTACGGATTTAAACAAAGAGTTTGTTCATGATTCATTAATTGTCTACAAACTGCTTATAAACAACTAGATTTAGTTTAGACAGAACAAATAAGTACAGAGACAACTCAGGTCCAGTTTTCTAAGTCTGGAGGGTTTATTATAGGGTATATATAATAATATAGGGTATTATAGTATGTATATAAGCTGTTTGAACTTGTAAGATGTTTGTCATTGAATCAATAAGAGACACGTATTTTAGTTTCCAAATAAGGAACAAAGTGCATCCCTTATCAGTTCAACATGTGTGGGGTTGTGTTTATAGTAACTACAGTCATCATATTGTGTGTGTGTGTGTGTGTGTGTGTGTGTGTGTGTGTGTGCCCGCGCACCCGCGCACACGCGCACACACACACACACACACACACACACACCACCCAATGACTTTGAATGGTCTTTATAACAAGATAAAGATAAGACACATTTGAAAATGTAATGATTAAATAGTACATTGTTTAGTGCACTAACTGGAGGCACCGCCAGACACCAACTTACTGTGATTGTATCATTATTTGTCATACAAGAAAAAAAAGGAGAACAAATCAATCAAGAAGGGTTTATTTGTCACTCACTTAGTACAATGACTGAAATATTGATGGGACATGTTCAGCAAAGACAGTGATAACACAACAATGCAATATAACAACTAGGTTTAATGAAGTTAAACATACCATGATGACAGGTATGGTATCTATAGCAGCAATCAGGAATATACAAGAAGTCAGAATGCATACATATAAAAAGCAATTTGCACGAACTGGCTTCAACACCAGACACCACATTACCTGTGTTTTCTAATCATTACTTTGAAAACTACACGCACCACATGTGTGTTAACACATTATTAAATAGTGGTCTTCAAGATAGTGAAGACCACTATTTAGTTTATTCTGCCGTGGGCCACCACTACAAGGACTTTGGTATGAGTAGCATTCTCGTGCAGAGTGTTAACACACTAGTGTCTCCTCAATTAAAAACTTGAAAAGTACAGTGATAACACATTTGTACGACTAAGCAGTGAAACTACAAGTAGAAAGTAGGTAGAGAAAGTAACATACCATTTTCTTTGGGTCCATCCTGTTCAGCAGAACTGTCCCTGGTTGGGTTGAGAGAGTTCATCTTCCACTGAATTCTGGAGTCCACAGTCAGATATGATCAGAAATGATTGATATCCTGGAGGAGTTGTGGATAAATTACAACTACAAACTCTTCTTATACTAGAGAGCCTGGGGGTGGAGCCAGTAACTGCTCTGAATGATTGGACAAAGAGAACAATACAACCATCTCTCCACCAATCACAACCTAACATACTTCTACATGACCCTACATGTGCTCCGCCCCTCCCTCCTCCCCCAGACATGCTCCATCCATGCAACCTTCTAGAAACTGTTGACTTTCTGTTACAAGAGAACCAAGAGCATCCATTTGTGGATGAATGGATTTGTAATCTTCATGTAATTCAAATATATCTTAATTCTTATAAGATTAATATAAAATATAGGAATGACACCCTGTATTTATAAATACACATATTATTAAGTGCCTGTACAGCATATAGACAATCAGTATTTTCAGACTTAAACGATGTTGTATTCACTCATTAATGAATATATGAGTGAATATGAAATAATTCTCTCATCAGAGCCAGGTCTTAAGATGAGATGTACAATGTTCTGCTTATTAACCCCATGTGTCATGGTGAGAGGTCAAGGTGCCATAGCTGACCAATTAGATGTTTTATTGTCAAGGCATTTTGCTGTCAAAGTTGTTTTCATTGAAGTATATTTAAGTGTTTTGTTGTTCTAAACCCTGGTGGTGGTGGGCTGCTTTGTGAATGTAATGTGATGAATTAAGTTACCATAAACACTTACATAAATAGTTCACCTCAAACTATCTCTGATATGAAAAGTGAAATATAGATCTAATTTCACCTGTTTCTGTAATGGTCATCACTGCTAGCCATTTATCATGTCCTGCTTTCATTTACAATGAACAACTCTAGTCATGTCCGTGTGGATGAGTCTCTCTCATCTCAATCTAGCTACTCAAGCAGAGCCATTAAGATAGATAGAACATTCAAGTTCATATTTGACACGATTGCTGCAAATTCCTTCATAACAATACAACCTGCTGTGGTGAAGGAATAACTGCTTGATATATTCTGTTCATAGTCTTCATTGTACATCACGGTATCTTAATTTATTTGGCAAACATCTTATGTTCTCTAGAATTACAAGGTCTTTAGAAATATCTCCCTCACCCACTTCACACCTGCACTGCAACATTCCTTTTGTCTTGTGAATGATGCTTAGCCGTCTTTAGAAAATGACCTATATCCATGCAAATGTGGTCATTGATTACATGATGAGTCATTATGGAATAATTTGACCCCAAATAACAGGCTTTTGTGGATTAACATGGTCATATTTTGTTTCCAGAAGAACATCAGGGAATGTTAAAGTTACACGTGTGTATACTGACCCTAACCGTATTTAGGGGAAATCAAGGAAGGGGATTCAGCTTTGTGTTCAAAGCTAAATGAGTTCTGTCAGTTCTGTCAACAATCTGTTATTTTGACAATGTATTTCACTTGAGTATATCTACCTTCTCTTTTAGTCTTTAGTCTGGTGTGATTCTCTACAGAACTGTTGTTATTGTTGTACAGTCTTACATTATGTGTAAGACTGTACAACTGTGTCTCTCACATAACAGACATTGCAGGTCTAAACCCTAGTGGTGGTTTGCTGCTAGAGAATGACACATGATTGCTGAAGTTAACATACATACTAGTTCACCTCAAACTATCTCAGATTTGAAAAGTATCATTTAAACCACATTGAGAACCATTGAAATATATCGTCCATTGAAGTTCCTAGAAACCTCAATTGTACGTGTTATGATTGTTCCGAATTCCGTCAGAACAATACAACCTGGTGTGCTGAAGGAAGTATTGCTTGCTATATTGTGTTTATAGTGTGTCAGTGTACATAACAGCATCTTAAGTTATTTGGCTAAATATATTATGTTGGTGTGTTTTATATTTTTATTGAATTTTAAGAATTTTCCACATACAACATCTTACAAACATACTCGTAACAAAACAGAACAAACATGGTCACACAGATGGGGGGGGGTCCTCCAGTTCCATTATTCATCAATGTTGTTAATATAAAAACGAATAGAAAGTACAGAAGATATTCAAGAATAGAAAATAGTCAGGCACTTAAGACAGGTCATCTCACACATATAGCTCATGGTACAACGGCATCTCACTCATATAGTTCATCTCACACATATAGCTCATCTCACACATATAGCTCATCTCACACATATAGCTCATCTCACACATATAGCTCATGAAACAGCGGCATAGTCCTCAAGGTCCTATCTGAGGGGTGGGTTCACAATGCATTGCCCTTTTTGTAGGATCCGAGAGATTTCGGCGGGGAAATAGGTTATTAGTGGGGCCCACAGTGTCAGAAACATGGCTTTGTTGCCTCTGTGTACTGCACACAGTCTTTCGTGGGGTAATACTCCAATAATAAGAATTTGTCGAATAACTTGAATATCTTTAGAAGGGAGTCCCAAAATGAAGGCTCCCGGATCCTTCTTTATTTTAACCTTAAAGATGTCACTTAACTCCCGTGCCACAGAGCCCCAGAAACTAGATATCCACTTACATTCCCAAAAGTAGTGGTGGTAGGTTCCAAGGTCTGTGTGACATTGGAGATCTTGAGCGGTCCATTTTGTTTAGTAACACAGGTGTGATGTGCAGTCTGTGAAAGATTTTATACTGTGTTTTTCTTAGTCTATTACAGGTGAACACATTTTTGACAGAATCGATGGCCTCTTGCCAGTCGTCCTCAATATATTCATTGTTGAAATCGCTCTCCCACTTACGGATGGATTGTACCTCCAGGGAGTCCAACGAGTACAACAAGGAATAAAAGGATGAGATGAAATGTGATACATCACTATGTTTGCATAGGAGGTCCTCCACTTTGCTATATAGGGAACCAGGTTGTGGGGGCAACCGTAGTGTATTAATATAGTGGTGTATTTGCAAAAAACAAAAAAAATGTTCCCTTGGGAGATTGAATTGCGTCTGTAACTGATGAAACGACATCAACACACCATCCTTAAATAGATCACCCAGTACTCTAAGCCCTCGAAAGTGCCAGGTCTTGAAGATTGCCGAGCTAGATCCTGGGCCGAGTTCATGATTACTAGAGATGGGTGTTAACAGTGACCTTAGGTCTCCTCTACCTACGTAGGTGCTAATCTGTCGCCATATTCTTATTGCTTCTTTAACATGTGATTACATTAAATTGCCAGAAACATAGTAAACTAACACATTGCAAACTGCATCTTGACTTTAAATGTTTACAAACAAGTCAAACAAGAGACATAAATAGTCCATTGTGAGTGTATATGGGGTCCACTGCTATGGTTTAGAAGTAGTCACAGCATAGTAGTAGTATTAATAGTAGTAGTAAAGTAGTAATCATTCAATTGTTTAATCATTACTTGCGCCTGTGAAGCAGCGCAAGTACTGTATTCAGGGTCGTCATGTCGAAAGGAGTACACAACATATACACAACGTATATTAGTTATATAGTAGTATATTAGTTATATAGTAAGTATATTAGTTATATAGTAGTATATTAGTTATATAGTAGTTTATTAGTTATATAGTAGTGTATTAGTTATATAGTAGTATATTAGTTATATAGTAGTGTATTAGTTATATAGTAGTATATTAGTTATATAGTAGTATATTAGTTATATAGTAGTGTATTAGTTATATAGTAGTATATTAGTTATATAGTAGTGTATTAGTTATATAGTAGTGTATTAGTTATATACTAGTATATTAGTTATATAGTAGTATATTAGTTATATATTAGTGTATTAGTTATATAGAAGTATATTAGTTATATAGTAGTATATTAGTTATATAGTAGTGTATTAGTTATATAGTAGTGTATTAGTTATATAGTAGTGTATTAGTTATATAGTAGTATATTAGTTATATAGTAAGTATATTAGTTACATAGTAGTATATTAGTTATATAGTAGTGTATTAGTTATATACTAGTATATTAGTTATATACTAGTATATTAGTTATATATTAGTGTATTAGTTATATAGTAAGTATATTAGTTATATAGTAGTATATTAGTTATATAGTAGTATATTAGTTATATAGTAGTATATTAGTTATATAGTAGTGTATTAGTTATATACTAGTATATTAGTTATATAGTAGAATATTAGTTATATAGTAGTGTATTAGTTATATAGTAGTATATTAGTTATATAGTAGTATATTAGTTATATAGTAGTATATTAGTTATATTATTAGTTATATACTAGTATATTAGTTATATAGTAGTGTATTAGTTATATATTAGTGTATTAGTTATATACTAGTATATTAGTTATATAGTAGAATATTAGTTATATAGTAGAATATTAGTTATATAGTAGTATATTAGTTATATAGTAGTATATTAGTTATATAGTAAGTATATTAGTTATATAGTAGTATATTAGTTAAATAGTAGTATATTAGTTATATAGTAGTATATTAGTTATATAGTAGTGTATTAGTTATATAGTAGTGTATTAGTTATATAGTAAGTATATTAGTTATATAGTAGTGTATTAGTTATATAGTAGTATATTAGTTACATAGTAGTATATTAGTTATATAGTAGTATATTAGTTATATAGTAAGTATATTAGTTATATAGTAGTATATTAGTTATATAGTAGTATATTAGTTATATAGTAGTGTATTAGTTATATACTAGTATATTAGTTATATAGTAGAATATTAGTTATATAGTAGAATATTAGTTATATACTAGTATATTAGTTATATAGTAGTATATTAGTTATATAGTAGTATATTAGTTATATAGTAAGTATATTAGTTAAATAGTAGTATATTAGTTATATAGTAGTGTATTAGTTATATAGTAAGTATATTAGTTATATAGTAGTGTATTAGTTATATAGTAGTGTATTAGTTATATAGTAGTGTATTAGTTATATAGTAGTGTATTAGTTATATAGTAGTGTATTAGTTATATAGTAGTATATTAGTTATATAGTAGTATATTAGTTATATAGTAGTGTATTAGTTATATAGTAGTATATTAGTTATATAGTAGTATATTAGTTATATAGTAGTATATTAGTTATATAGTAAGTATATTAGTTATATAGTAGTATATTAGTTATATAGTAGTATATTAGTTATATAGTAGTATATTAGTTATATATATATACAGAGATATAATTATTATATATATATATATAGTCTCATCCGCCATCGTCCTAGTATTTTATAGGCACTATGCACATATGTCACGTGAAGTCAAACCAATCAAATTAAGCTTCGGCACTGGCATGAACAAATAGGCATAGGATTGATGACATCACTATTATGTCATGAATACAAAGAAAGATGATATATATACATTGTAAAATATATTAATTCACATTGATGACTAACGTTTAATGCAGATAAGGTCAGATGCTCACACTGGACATCTGGGCACACGAGTTTCTAGACATCAGGCACACCGGATGAGACCCTCTGAGACGCTCCGCTCTGAGACGCTCCGCTCTGAGACGCTCCGCTCTGAGACGCTCTGCTCCGCTCCACTCTGAGACGCTCTGCTCTGAGACGCTCCGCTCCGCTCTGCTCTGAGACGCTCTGCTCTGAGACGCTCCGCTCTGAGACGCTCTGCTCCACTCCGCTCTGAGACGCTCTGAGATGCTGTGCTCCACTCCGCTCTGAGACGCTCCGCTCTGTTCCGCTCCGCTCTGAGACTGCTCTGCTCCGCTCCGCTCCGCTCCGCTCTGCTCTGAGACGCTCTGCTCTGAGACGCTCCGCTCTGAGACGCTACGCTCTGCTCTGAGACGCTCTGATCTGAGAGGCTCTGCTCCGCTCCGCTCTGAGACGCTCCGCTCTGAGACGCTCCGCTCTGAGACTGCTCCGCTCTGAGACGCTCTGCTCTGAGACGTTCTGAGACGCTCTGCTCTGAGACGCTCCGCTCTGAGACGCTCCGCTCTGAGACGCTCTGCTCCGCTCTGCTCTGAGACGCTCTGCTCCGCTCCGCTCTGAGACGCTCCGCTCTGCTCCGCTCCGCTCTGAGACTGCTCTGCTCTGAGACTGCTCTGCTCTGAGACGCTCTGCTCTGAGACGCTCCGCTCTGCTCTGAGACGCTCCGCTCTGAGACGCTCCGCTCTGAGACGCTCTGCTCCGCTCCGCTCTGAGACGCACACTGGACATCTGGGCACACGAGTTTCTAGACATCAGGCACACCGGATGAGACGCTCTGAGACGCTCCGCTCTGAGACGCTCTGCTCTGAGACGCTCCGCTCTGAGACTCTCTGCTCCGCTCCACTCTGAGACGCTCTGCTCTGAGACGCTCCGCTCTGCTCTGAGACGCTCCGCTCTGCTCTGAGACGCTCTGCTCTGAGACGCTCTGCTCTGAGACGCTCCGCTCTGAGACGCTCTGCTCCGCTCCGCTCTGAGACGCTCTGAGATGCTCTGCTCCACTCCGCTCTGAGACGCTCCGCTCTGAGACGCTCCGCTCTGAGACGCTCCGCTCCGCTCTGAGACGCTCTGCTCTGAGACGCTCCGCTCTGAGACGCTACGCTCTGCTCTGAGACGCTCTGATCTGAGACGCTCTGCTCCGCTCCGCTCTGAGACGCTCCGCTCTGAGACGCTCCGCTCTGAGACTGCTCCGCTCTGAGACGCTCTGCTCTGAGACGTTCTGAGACGCTCTGCTCTGAGACGCTCCGCTCTGAGACGCTCCGCTCTGAGACGCTCTGCTCCGCTCTGCTCTGAGACGCTCCGCTCTGAGACGCTCTGCTCCACTCCGCTCTGAGACGCTCCGCTCTGAGACTGCTCCGCTCTGAGACGCTCTGCTCTGAGACGTTCTGAGACGCTCTGCTCTGAGACGCTCCGCTCTGAGACGCTCCGCTCTGAGACGCTCCGCTCTGAGACGCTCTGCTCCGCTCTGAGACGCTCTGCTCTGAGACGCTCCGCTCTGAGACGCTCTGCTCCGCTCCACTCTGAGACGCTCTGCTCTGAGACGCTCCGCTCAGCTCTGCTCTGAGACGCTCTGCTCTGAGACGCTCCGCTCTGAGACGCTCTGCTCCGCTCCGCTCTGAGACGGTCTGCTCCGCTCCGCTCTGAGATGCTCCGCTCTGAGACGCTCTGCTCCACTCCGCTCTGAGACGCTCCCCTCTGAGATGCTCCGCTCCGCTCTGAGACGCTCTGCTCTGAGACGCTCTGCTCTGAGACGCTCTGCTCTGAGACGCTCCGCTCTGCTCTGAGACGCTCTGATCTGACACGCTCTGCTCCGCTCCGCTCTGAGACGCTCCGCTCTGAGACGCTCCGCTCTGAGACTGCTCCGCTCTGAGACGCTCTGCTCCGCTCCGCTCTGAGACGTTCTGCTCCGCTCCGCTCTGAGACGCTCTGCTCTGAGACGCTCTGCTCCGCTCTGCTCTGAGACGCACCAGACTTGATGTAGTCCTCCGATGAGTAAAGGTATTTACTTGCGACTGTGTGTCTATTTGTGTCAGACCACCGTCCACATCGGTGGTCAGATGCTCACACTGGACAGGGCAGGGCAAAGGGCTCCACAGGGCAGGAGACCACAAGACTTGATGATTTACTTGGTATTTACTTGCGCCTGTGTACCACAATACCACAGGCAGGAGAGCACCAGACTTGATGTAGTCCTCCGATGAGTAAAGGTATTTACTTGCGCTTGTGTGTCTATTTGTGTCAGACCACCGTCCACATCCCACAGTAGAATCATACCCAAGTAGGCTGCAGCACTCAACATGCCATGGTGCTTGGCATGTCCATGTCCTTGGGATGTCCATTTCAGATTCACATGTCCTGCCATCGCCAAGATAGTAAATCTTCAGGGGATGATGAACAATAAGAGGGACAAAGAAGGGCATTTAAAATGCTGAATTATTTTGATGATCACTGCTTTTATGATGCTAATTAATCTGAGTAACTGGTCAAGGACCTCTTCAAATCACCTTTCGCCTCATAATGAGTGTGTAGTGAAAAGAACTTCTTTTCAGGGGCAAAACAGTGCCTTTTTAAGGGCAGAACAGGGAGGAAAAAAATGCCTTTTCAGGGCACTTTAAGGGAAAGAACAGTTCAGTAACTACTAAAGTTCAGTAACTACTACAGATGGTCACACTGGAGATCTGGGCACACGAGTTTCTAGACATCAGGGCACACCGGATAAGTGGGCATACGAACATGTGCACACACAAGATGAATCGGCACAAGGACATATGTCACACAAGATGACTGGGCACACGGCCAAGAGTTCACAATACCACAGGCCAGAAGAGCACCAGACTTGATGTAGTCCTCCGATGAGTAGGGTTAGGGCACCAAATACAGAACATGAACGACTACTTGACGAAGACTGTATAACAGAAATAGAACGACCAATGGAACAACAAGACTTGGATGACAATGCACAACTTCTAATGAGAAGGCCTACACAAACAACAAACAACCTTTACAGTGCTGAGATAAAGAAATTTCACATGCTTCACCATGATTATTGTAAAATGATGAGATCTCTAAACATTGAACAAAGGGAAATGATAGACTATCATCGTAAGTGGTGTAAGAAGACAATATTAGATTTAAAGGGAGGAAAGGTACCTACTCCCTATCATATATTCCTTAGTGGTCCAGGAGGAGTAGGTAAAAGTCATTTAATTAAACTTATAGATTATGACACTAAGCGATTGCTTAGATTGGCTGGACATACTGATCCTGAAGATATTATTTGTTTATTGACAGCACCTACTGGAGTTGCTGCTTTTAACATTGGTGGAATGACAATACATTCAGCATTTTGTTTAAAACCATTAAGATTTGGATTTAATTATTTACCATTGTCAAATGAAAAACTTCCTATTTTAGAGAAACAATTCCAGAATCTACAGTTATTAATTATAGATGAAATATCCATGGTTGGTGCAGACACTTTACTGCATATATACAGACGACTTTCTGAAATTAAGAAGACAAAATCATCAGATCTTAATGAATTTAATCCATTTGGGAATATATCCGTATTAGCGGTAGGAGATCCTTTTCAGTTACCACCAGTAAGACAAAACTATATATTTCATGAGACTAGGGATAAAATGGCAAACATTTGTGGAAATGGATGGGATTTATTTAAGTTATTTGAATTACATGAGATAACAAGACAGAAAAACGACAAGCCTTTTGCAGAACTGTTAAATAGAGTTAGAGAAGGTAATATAACAGATGATGATGTAAATATTTTGAAAACTCGACAGATAACTACTGACCAAATTGATGATCTGCAAGACATTCTTCATGTATATGCTATCAATAATTATGTCAATGAGCATAACTCCAAGAGACTTCATTGTTTAGATAAACACATCTTTCATATAAAGGCAAAGGATAAATGCAAAGATGATGACACAATGCTATTGAAGTTGGCTTCTACATCAGGCAAATTTAGTGATAAAGGAGGTCTAAGTAAAGTATTTTCTATTGCTATTGGTGCTAAAGTTATGCTTACTGTAAACATTGATGTCACTGATGGTTTAGTAAATGGTGCTAGAGGATTTGTTGAACATATTGATTTCAATAGACAACTGCAAGATGTTCATGCCATACTTGTAAAGTTTGAAAATGTTTTTGTTGGAGTAAATGCCAAATCCAGAAGTGTTTACAAAAACAATTACCCAAATGCTGTTCCTATTTTCAAATATGAATCAATACTTTATCATGGAAGGCATAAGGCTGTATCAACTAGAAGAATTCAATTTCCTTTGTCATTAGCATGGGCTTTAACAATTCATAAAGTTCAAGGTCTGACTGTAAATAAAATTCTTGTATCTATGAAAGGATCACGTTTTAATACCGGACAAGCTTATGTAGCATTCAGTAGAGTGAAGAATTTGAATGACTTGTATATAACAGACTTCAACCAAGAGAAAATCAAGGTAAACATACATGTACAAAAGGAAATGAAGAAATTACGTGAAACATCCCTCAGAATATCATCTCCGACTTCATTTTTTCTACGACCATTAACACAAACCTTGAAAATTGGATTATTAAATGTTAATGGTTACTTACAACATTTAGATGACATAAGGTCAGATCACAACATACAAATGTTAGATATTATTGCTTTGACTGAAACACATTTAAAAAGTGATCATTGTTTTTCTACCATGGAATTATCAGGATTGAACTATAACATTTTGAGAAAAGATAGATTAAAAGCAAAAGGAGGTGGCTTAATGTTTTTAACTACAAAAAGTTATGAGATACACAAAGAAGAATTAATTTTGGATAATGATTGGTCTAAAACCTTAGAATATTTAAGCATTGTTTTACATTTTGGTATGAAACTTCGTATGATACTTATTTACAGAGAATCAAAGATGAAATTTAACATTTTTAAGAACACAATGACATCAATGTTAAAAAATATATCTACAACACAAACTCTCATTCTTGGAGATTTTAATGATGACCTTTTAAAGACCAAAGATGAACATATAGACACACTTTTTTCAACTTTTAATTTTAAACAATTAGTACATTCTCCAACAACAGATCAAGGAAGTCTTTTAGATCATGTGTACTACAACAATGATCAAGAAAATAATATAACTATTGAAGTCAAAGACACATATTATTCAGATCATGACTTAATTACAATAAATGTATCTACAAACCAAGAAAATGTTGTACTTGATATTAACTGAACTATTTTTTTTTGATAATTACTACATTACCATACTATACTTGAAACACTGTTTTTTTTTTTTTTATTTCTATATATTTTTTTTGTACTAGCACTGAATTTTTTTTATTTAACTTTTGACAATATTTTAAAAATAACATTTGTTTGTTTACTATCTTTATTTCCGTTTTTTTTCTCAAGGCGCAAGTTAGCAATTGACAGATTGCAGTCTTGTTTGTTATTGTGTGTACTGTATGTTAACTACAGTATTACTTTATCTGACTTCTCTGGTGTGATGTCCTCTTAAATGATACATAGATAATACATCAGCACCTTGAATGTGTATACTATGCCCTCTACATATTTTGAATTAAGTTCCAATGTTGATGTCAACATTTAGATTTGCATTCTGGGTGATCACAAGTGGACATCTCTTAATACAGATGTAAATGTCTCAAAGAGGACAACAATCACCCCCCTCCCCAGAAGGGTGAACATGTTTGACACCTCTTTGTTTGAACAGATCAAAGCTATGATCATGATGAGTCAGGCTATAAACATACAGCAAAGAGAAGATGTCACTGTATGTCTCACTTAACCACTTTGGTAGATTTAACACATAATTTTTAAGTCTTAATAAATGTTAAAGAATTTTAATATAAACCACAAACAAACTCAATATAAAAAGCATTTACAAATGAATTACTCATTAAATTACATTATTTAATGATGAATGCAATTTAGTAGAAATAATGTTTTAATGTATTTTAGATCATGTTTAAATTATTCTTAAATGTTCTACATCATTCATCAATGTATATGAATGGTTTGTCTCTGATTAGTCATTTATCTACATATAGCTTATACATATAACTCTAGTTACAAATAATTGACACACACACACACACACACACACACACACACACACACACACACACACACACACACACACACACACACACACACACACCACCCAATGACTGTGAATGGTCTTTATAACAAGATAAAGATAAGAAATATTTGAAAATTATATGATTAAATAGTACATTGTTTAGTGCACTAACTGGAGGCACCGCCAGGCACCAACTTACTGTGATTGTATCGTTATTTGTCATACAAGAAAACAGGAGAACAAAAAAAGAATCAATCAAGAAGGGTTTATTTTTCACTCACTTAGTACAATATCTGAAATATTGATGGGACATGTTCAGCAAAGACAGTGATAACACAACAATGCAATATAACATCTAAGTGTAATGAAGTTAAACATACCATGATGACAGGTATGGTATCTAATCTATAGCAGCAATAAGGAATATACAAGAAGTCAGAAGGCATACATATAAAAAGCAATTCATACTAACTGGCTTCAACACCAGACACCACCTTACCTGTGTTTTCTGATCATTACTTTGAAAACTACATACACCACGTGTGTGTTAACACATTATTAAATAATGGTCTTCAAGTTAGTTAATCTTGCTGTGGACCACCACTACAAGGACTTTGTTGTGAACAGCATTCTCGTGCTGAGTGTTAACACACTAGCGTCCCAACATCTATAACGGCAATGCGAATATACATGCAATAGGTTCATAACAGCTCAGCAGACTTAATAAAAAACTGCTTAAAAGAACAACAATGGATCATTGTGTTGGATGTTTCTGATCCTTTCCAAAGAAGCGCTTGTCACAATGTTCACAATAATGTGTCATTGATGTGTGTGTGCATGACATTTTAGGATGCTTAACTGCGTAACATTAATTCCTTATTGACCAAATTAGGATTTCTCTCCAGTGTGAATTCTCTCGTGTCTTTTAAGGCTGGACATCACAGAGAAGTGTTGACCACACTGGTCACATCCATAGGGTTTCTCTCCAGTGTGAATTCTCTGGTGTGTTTTCAGGTTGGTCATTTTAGAGAAATGTTGACCACACTGGTCACACCCGTAGGGTTTCTCTCCAGTGTGCATTCTCTGGTGTGTTTTAAGGGTGGATATTATAGAGAAGTATTTACCACACTGATCACATCCATAGGGTTTCTCTCCAGTGTGTATTCTCTGGTGTGTTTTAAGGTTGGCCATTTGAGAGAATTGTTGTCCACACTGATCACATCCATAGGGTTTCTCTCCGTTGTGCATTCTCTGGTGTGTTTTAAGGTTGGCCATTTGAGAGAAGTGTTGACCACACTGATCACATCCATAGGGTTTCTCTCCAGTGTGCATTCTCTGGTGTGTTTTAAGGGTGAACATCGTAGAGAAGTCTCGACCACACTGGTCACATCCATAGGGTTTCTCTCCTGTGTGAATTCTCTGGTGTATTTTAAGAGTGGCCATCTGAGAGAAGTGTTGTCCACACTGATCACATCCATAGGGTTTCTCTCCAGTGTGCATTCTCTGGTGTGTTTTAAGGGTGAACATCGTAGAGAAGTGTTGTCCACACTGGTCACATCCATAGGGTTTCTCTCCAGTGTGAATTCTCTGATGTGTTTTAAGCTTGGACATGCAACTGAAGCGTTGTCCACACTGATCACAGCAGTGTCGTTTTGGTTTAGCCAAGGTTTTTTGTTCTTTCACTGCTGGTATTACAGGGAACCCAGACTGATGATGATTCAACACTGGATTGCAGAAAGACATAGGAAATATGGTTGGGATGGGTATATATATATATAGAGAGAGAGAGAGAGAGAGAGAGAGAGAGAGAGAGAGAGAGAGAGAGAGAGAGAGAGAGAGAGAGAGAGAGAGAGAGAGAGAGAGAGAGAGAGAGAGAGAGAGAGAGAGAGAGAGAGAGAGAGAGAACAAGAAACATGCTGAGAAAACAAATAAGGAAATAGACATAAAGAGCAAAAATTATCTACATCAAAGCTACATGTCCTTTTTTTCTCAATTAAAATGAAACACAAACTATAATATTGAGACAAATGATGAGAACTCCTCAATTAAAAATTTGAAAAGTATAGTGATGACACATTTGTATGACTAAGCAGTGAAAGTAAAAGTAGAAAGTAACATACCATTTTCTTTGGGTCCCTCCTGTTCAGCAGAACTGTCCCTGGTTGGGTTGAGAGAGTTCATCTTCCACAGAATTCTGGAGTCCACAGTCAGATATGATCAGAAATGATTGATATCCTGGAGGAGTTGTGGATAAATTACAACTACAAACTCTTCTTATACTAGAGAGCATGGGGGTGGAGCCAGTAACTGCTTTGAATGATTGGACAAAGAGAACAATACAACCATCTCTCCACCAATCACAACCTAACATACTTCTACATGACCCTACATGTGCTCCGCCCCTCCCTCCTCCCCCAGACATGCTCCATCCATGCAACCTTCTAGAAACTGTTGACTTTCTGTTACAAGAGAACCAAGAGCATCCATTTGTGGACGAATTGATTTGTAATCTTCATGTAATGACACCCTGTATTTATAAATACACATATTATTAAGTGCCTGTACAGCAAATCGACAATCAGTATTTTCAGACTTAAACGATGTTGTATTCACTCATTAATGAATATATGAGATATGAAATACTTCTCTCATTGGAGCCAGGTCTTAAGATGAGATGTACAATGTTCTGCTTATTAACCCCATGTGTCATGGTGAGAGGTCAAGGTGCCATAGCTGACCGTTTATTGTCAAGGCATTTTGCTGTCAAAGTTGTTTTCATTGAAGTATATTTAAGTGTTTTGTTGTTCTAAACCCTGGTGGTGGTGGGCTGCTTTGTGAATGTAATGTGATGAATTAAGTTACCATAAACACATTACATAAATAGTTCACCTCAAACTATCTCTGATATGAAAAGTGAAATATAGATCTAATTTCACCTGTTTCTGTAATGGTCATCACTGCTAGCCATTTATCATGTCCTGCTTTCATTTACAATGAACAACTATAGTCATGTCCGTGTGGATGAGTCTCTCTCATCTCAATCTAGATACTCAAGCAGAGCCATTAAGATAGATAGAACATTCAAGTTCATATTTGACACGATTGCTGCAAATTCCTTCATAACAATACAACCTGGTGTGGTGAAGGAATAACTGCTTGATATATTCTGTTCATAGTCTTCATTGTACATCACAGTATCTTAATTTATTTGGCAAACATCTTATGTTCTCTAGAATTACAAGGTCTTTAGAAATATCTCCCTCACCCACTTCACACCTGCACTGCAACATTCCTTTTGTCTTGTGAATGATGCTTAGCCGTCTTTAGAAAATGACCTATATCCATGCAAATGTGGTCATTGATTACATGATGAGTCATTATGGAATAATTTGACCCCAAATAACAGGCTTTTGTGGATTAACATGGTCATATTTTGTTTCCAGAAGAACATTAGGGAATGTTAAAGTTACACGTGTGTATACTGACCCTAACCGTATTTAGGGGAAATCAAGGAAGGGGATTCAGCTTTGTGTTCAAAGCTAAATGAGTTCTGTCAGTTCTGTCAACAATCTGTTATTTTGACAATGTATTTCACTTGAGTATATCTACCTTCTCTTTTAGTCTTTAGTCTGGTCTGATTATCTACAGAACTGTTGTTATTGTTGTACAGTCTTACATTATGTGTAAGACTGTACAACTGTGTCTCTCACATAACAGACATTGCAGGTCTAAACCCTAGTGGTGGTTTGCTGCTAGAGAATGACACATGATTGCTGAAGTTAACATGCATACTAGTTCACCTCAAACTATCTCAGATTTGAAAAGTATCATTTAAACCACATTGAGAACCATTGAAATATATAGTCCATTGAAGTTCCTAGAAACCTCAATTGTACGTGTTATGATTGTTCCGAATTCCGTCAGAACAATACAACCTGGTGTGCTGAAGGAAGTATTGCTTGCTATATTGTGTTTATAGTGTGTCAGTGTACATAACAGCATCTTAAGTTATTTGGCTAAATATATTATGTTCTATATAAGTACAAGGTATGTTATTGCTTTTTTTTTTTGTTTTTTTTTTGTGTGTTTTATATTTTTATTGAATTTTAAGAATTTTCCACATACAACATCTTACAAACATACTCGTAACAAAACAGAACAAACATGGTCACACAGATGGGGGGGGTCCTCCAGTTCCATTATTCATCAATGTTGTTAATATAAAAACGAATAGAAAGTACAGAAGATATTCAAGAATAGAAAATAGTCAGGCACTTAAGACAGGTCATCTCACACATATAGCTCATGGTACAACGGCATCTCACTCATATAGTTCATCTCACACATATAGCTCATCTCACACATATAGCTCATCTCACACATATAGCTCATGAAACAGCGGCATAGTCCTCAAGGTCCTATCTGAGGGGTGGGTTCACAATGCATTGCCCTTTTTGTAGGATCCGAGAGATTTCGGCGGGGAAATAGGTTATTAGTGGGGCCCACAGTGTCAGAAACATGGCTTTGTTGCCTCTGTGTACTGCACACAGTCTTTCGTGGGGTAATACTCCAATAATAAGAATTTGTCGAATAACTTAAATTGTAACGGTGTCAAATGAATCTCTTTAGAAGGGAGTCCCAAAATGAAGGCTCCCGGATCCTTCTTTATTTTAACCTTAAAGATGTCACTTAACTCCCGTGCCACAGAGCCCCAGAAACTAGATATCCACTTACATTCCCAAAAGTAGTGGTGGTAGGTTCCAAGGTCTGTGTGACATTGGAGATCTTGAGCGGTCCATTTTGTTTAGTAACACAGGTGTGATGTGCAGTCTGTGAAAGATTTTATACTGTGTTTTTCTTAGTCTATTACAGGTGAACACATTTTTGACAGAATCGATGGCCTCTTGCCAGTCGTCCTCAATATATTCATTGTTGAAATCGCTCTCCCACTTACGGATGGATTGTACCTCCAGGGAGTCCAACGAGTACAACAAGGAATAGAAGGATGAGATGAAATGTGATACATCACTACGTTTGCATAGGAGGTCCTCCACTTTGCTATATAGGGAACCAGGTTGTGGGGGCAACCGTAGTGTATTAATATAGTGACGTATTTGCAAAAAACAAAAAAAATGTTCCCTTGGGAGATTGAATTGCGTCTGTAACTGCTGAAACGACATCAACACACCATCCTTAAATAGATCACCCAGTACTCTAAGCCCTCGAAAGTGCCAGGTGAAGATTGCCGAGCTAGATCCTGGGCCGAGTTCATGATTACTAGAGATGGGTGTTAACAGTGACCTTAGGTCTCCTCTACGTAGGTGCTAATCTGTCGCCATATTCTTATTGCTTCTTTAACATGTGATTACATTAAATTGCCAGAAACATAGTAAACTAACACATTGCAAACTGCATCTTGACTTTAAATGTTTACAAACAAGTCAAACAAGAGACATAAATAGTCCATTGTGAGTGTATATGGGGTCCACTGCTATGGTTTAGAAGTAGTCACAGCATAGTAGTAGTATTAATAGTAGTAGTAAAGTAGTAATCATTCAATTGTTTAATCATTGTCTCCGCCAGGCCGTAAGGCATGGCGAGAGAGTATGTTTTACCCTCCGTCCGTGTGTCCGTCCGTCCGTGTGTCCGTCCGTGTGTTACCACCAAATCTCCGGCACCGTTGGCCCGGTCGCTGCGAAACTGTGCACACACACTCCCTGGATGCCAATTCAGAACCTCTGCCTCAAATTTTTCACATGGGCCTGTTATAGCGCCACCAGGAGGCCGATTTGTGCAAAACCCATTTTTTCACATTATTCCTACAGTTTTTAACCAAACGTCATGCAAATCGGTACACAGTATCTCTATAGTCATGTGATCAACCCTGATCTGTCCGATTTCCCATATTCCATCCTTATTGGTTAAGGTTGCCATCCAAAGTTTGCAGGATTGGTCCGTTTTGAACAAACTGCCTCAAACCATGAACGCAGCATGCGATTTCCATGAAATTTCACACGCACATTCCCACTAGGCCGAGGAAGAAATGCCACCCTTTTCACATTGGCCTGTTATAGCGCCACCAGCAGGTCTAATTTAGCAAAACACATTTTTGGAACAAAATGCTTCAAATCATGAATGCAGTGTCCGATTGCCGTGAACGACCTAAGAATAAATGGCACCCTTTTCACATTGGCCTATTATAGCGCCACCAGGAGGCCACAATAACGTATCTGACCTGGCGGAGACCTGTGCTCCGAGGAGCACTTTATCTAGTTTGCTATTGTGTGTACTGTATGTTAACTACAGTATTACTTTATCTGACTTCTCTGGTGTGATGTCTTCTTAAATGATACATAGATAATACATCAGCACCTTGAATGTGTATACTATGCCCTCTACATATTTTGAATTAAGTTCCAATGTTGATGTCAACATTTAGATTTGCATTCTGGGTGATCACAAGTGGACATCTCTTAATACAGATGTAAATGTCTCAAAGAGGACAACAATCACCTCCCCTCTCAGAGGGGGAAAGAAGGGTGAACATGTTTGACGCCTCTTTGTTTGAACTGATCAAAGCTATGATCATGATGGGTCAGGCTATAAACATAGAGCAAAGAGAAGATGTCACTGTATGTCTCACTTAACCACTTTGGTAGATTTAACACATTGTTTATTAAGTCTTAATACGTGTTAAAGAGATTTCCTATAAACCACAAAGAAACTCAATATATACCAATATAAAAAGTATTTACAAACAAATTCCTACTCATTAAATGACATAATTTAAAGATGAATAAAATTGAGTAGAAATAACGTTTTAAATGATTCTTAAATGCTCTACAATCATTTACCAATGTATTTGAATGGTCTTTATAACAAGATAAAGATAAGAAATATTTGAAAATTAAATTATTAAATAGTAATACTAACTGGAGGCACCGCCAGACACCAACTTACTGTGATTGTATTATTACCTTGAACATTCGTCATACAAGAAAAACAAAAAACAACAAAAAAATATCAATCAAGAAGGGTTTATTTGTCACTCACTTAGTACAATAACTGAAATATTGATGGGACATGTTCAGCAAAGACAGTGATAACACAACAATGCAATATAACAACTAGGTGTAATGAAGTTAAACTAACCATGATGACAGGTATGGTATCTAATCTATAGCAGCAATCAGGAATATACAAGAAGTCAGAAGGCATACATATAAAAAGCACTTAGTTCTAACTGGCTTCAACACCATTAGTGTTTTCTAATCATTACTTTGAAAACTACATGCACCACGTGTGTGTTAACACATTATTAAATAGTGGTCTTCACTATTTGTTGGCCGCACACTTAACACTTTGGCTACCACTGTGTGCAGCCACCTTCTTGTCTCTTGAAGACCACTATTTAGTTTATTCTGCCATGGGCCACCACTACAAGGACTTTGGTGTGAGTAGCATTCTCGTGCAGAGTGTTAACAAAATAGTGTCCCAACATCTATAACGGCAATGTGAATATACATGTAATAGGTTCATAGCAGCTCAGCAGACTTAAATAAACAACTGCTTAAAAGAACAACAATGGGTCATTGTGTTGGATGTTTCTGATCCTTTCTAAAGAAGCGCTTGCCACAATGTTCACAATACTTTGTCATTGATGTATGTGTGCATGACATTTTAGGCTGCTTAACTGCATAACATTAATTCCATATTGACCAGTACAAATTAGGATTTCTCTCCTGTGTGAATTCTCTGGTGTCTTTTAAGTTGGGCCATTTGAGAGAATTGTTGTCCACACTGGTCACACCCATAGGGTTTCTCTCCAGTGTGAATTCTCTGGTGTTTTTTAAGGTGGGACATTTGAGAGAATTGTTGTCCACACTGCTCACATCCATAGGGTTTCTCTCCAGTGTGCATTCTCTGGTGTGTTTTCAGGCTGGCCATTTGAGAGAAGTGTTGACCACACTGATCACATCCATAGGGTTTCTCTCCAGTGTGAATTCTCTGGTGTGTTTTAAGGTTGGACATCATAGAGAAGTGTTGTCCACACTGGTCACATCCATAGGGTTTCTCTCCTGTGTGAATTCTCTGGTGTTTTTTAAGAGTGACCATCTGAGAGAAGTGTTGTCCACACTGGTCACATCCATGGGGTTTCTCTCCAGTGTGTATTCTCTGGTGTGTTTTAAGGGTCGACAGCACAGAGAAGTGTTGACCACACTGGTCACATCCATAGGGTTTCTCTCCCGTGTGAATTCTCTGGTGTTTTTTAAGGGTGGCCATCTCAGAGAAGTGTTGTTCACACTGGTCACATCCATAGGGTCTCTCTCCAGTGTGAATTTTCTGATGCCTTTTAAGCTTGGACGTGCAACTGAAGCGTTGTCCACACTGGTCACATCCATAGGGTTTCTCTCCGGTGTGCATTCTCTGGTGTGTTTTCAGGTTGGCCATTTCAGAGAATTGTCGTCCACACTGTTCACATCCATATGGTTTCTCTCCGGTGTGAATTCTCTGATGCCTTTTAAGCTTGGACATGCAAATGAAGCGTTGTCCACACTGATCGCAGCAGTGTCGTTTTGGTTTAGCCAAGCTTCTTTGTTCATTCACTGCTGGTAGCACAGGGAAGCCAGACTGATGATTGAACACTGGATTGTAGACAAAGGGGAAATATGATTGAGAGATGGGAATATATATATATATATATATATGTATGTATGTATGTATGTATGTATGTATGTATGTATGTATGTATGTATGTATGTATGTATGTATGTATGTATGTATATGTATATATGTGTATATATATGTATGTATATGTATATATATGTATATATATGTATGTATATGTGTATGTGTGTGTGTGTGTGTGTATATATATATATTGCAAACAAGCAACATTCCCCAAAGACACCAAATGAGCAAACAGATATAAAAAGCAGAAATGATCTACATCAAAACTACTGTCCATTTTTTCCAATTAAAATGAAACACAAAGTATAATATTGAGACAAGTGATGAGAACTACTCAATTAAAAACTTGAAAAGTAAAGCACATTTGTTCGACTAAGCAGTGTAACTAAAAGTAGAAAGCAGGTAGAGAAAGTAACATACCATTTTCTTTGGGTCCCTCCTGTTCAGCAGAACTGTCCCTGGTTGGGTTGAGAGAGTTCATCTTCCACTGAATTCTGGAGTCCACAGTCAGATATGATCAGAAATGATTGATATCTTGGAGGAGTTGTGGATAAATTACAACTACAAACTCTTCTTATACTAGAGAGCCTGGGGTGGAGCCAGTAACTGCTCTGAATGATTGGACAATGGAGAACAATACAACCTCTCCACCAATCACAACCTAACATACTTCTACATGAACCTACATGTGCTCCGCCCCTCCCTCCTCCCCCAGACATTCTCCATCCATACAACCTTCTAGAAACTGTTGACTTTCTGTAACAAGATAACCAAGAGATTTGTGGATGACTTGATTTGTAATCTTCATGTAATTCAAATATATCTTAATTCTTATAAGATGAATATAAAATATATGAATATAACACCCTTTATTTATAAATGAAGATGTATAAATTGAAGTATTTAAGTGCTTAGCCGTCTTTAGAATATGACCTATATCCATGCAAATGTGGTCATTGATTACATGATGAGTCATTATGGAATAATTTGACCCCAAATAACAGACTTTTGTGGATTAACATGGTCATATTTTGTTTCCAGAAGAACATTAGGGAATGTTAAAGTTACACGTGTGTATACTAACCCTAACCTTATTTAGGGGGAACCAAGGAAGGGGATTTGGCTTTGTGTTCAAAGCTAAATGAATTCTGTCAGTTCTGTCAAAAATCAGTTATTTTGACAATGTATTTCACTTGAGTATAGCTACCTTCTCTTTTAGTCTTTAGTCTGGTCTGATTCTCTACAGAACTGTTGTTATTGTTGTACAGTCTTACAGTATGTGTAAGACTGTACAACTGCTTCTCTCACATAACAGACATTGCAGGTCTAAACCCTAGTGGTGGTTTGCTACTAGAGAATGACACATGATTGCTGAAGTTAACATACATAGTTCACCTCATATCTCTGATTTGAAAAGTATCATTTAAACCACATTGAGAACCATTGAAATATATAGTCCATTGAAGTTCCTAGAAACCTCAATTGTACATGTTATGATTGTTCCGAATTCCTTCAGAACAATACAACCTGGTGTGCTGAAGGAACTATTGCTTGCTATATTGTGTTTATAGTGTGTCAGTGTACATAACAGCACCTTGAGTTATTTGGCTAAATATATTATGTTCTATATAAGTACAAGGTGTGTGATTGCTTCACTAACACCAAGTGTCTTCCATTGTATTACATGAAATTGCCAGAAACATAGTAGACCAACACATTGCAAACTGCATCTTGACTTTAAATGTTTACAAACAAGTAAAAAAAAATAGACATAAATAGTCCATTGTGAGTATATATGGGGTCCACTGCTATGGTTTAGAAGTAGGCTAGTCACAGCATAGTAGTAGTATTAATAGTAGTACTAGTAGTAATCTTTCAATGGTTTAATAATTTGCTATTGTGTATGTTAACTACAGTATTACTTTATAAAGTAAACAGTTCATGGCCAGGTTATTGACCACAACAATTTAGGCACACTGTGTATTTGACACATTATCAAGAATGTACAGTTTAAAAGTAATTAACTAGACTAACTGTACCTATTTAAAATATTTGGACTACATAATCAACATCACGTTTTGCACTTGGAACTCTTTAGGAGCAACAAGGGACCGCTGCAACCCTATGGATCACATCCATAGGGTTTCTGTTGGTTTACTCACAACCAACAACAGACATAAACACACTGTTGTTAGGGTTTAGTTCAAAACATGTATTTGACAGAAACACTAAATATGTATTAGTCTGTTATACAACTAAAAGTACTAGTGATTCTCTGATGGAATTCAATATATTAATGTATTAATATGAAAGGCCCCAGGGTTCATTAAAGGCTGTGTGCCCATCATTATTACATGTAATGTAGTCAATAGAAAGGGTAGAACCAGCTTTCTATGACTGATCACAAACACACTTTTTTTTTGTTACCAACACACTCTTCTCTGGTGACTTCTCTGGTGACTTCTCTGGTGCGATGTCCTCTTAAATTATACATAGATAATACATCAGCACCTTGAATGTGTATACTATGACCTCTACATATTTTGATTCAAGTTCCAATTTGAAGTCAATCTTTAGATTTGCATGCTGGGTGATCACAAGTGGACATCTCTTAATACAGATGTAAATGTCTCAAAGAGGACAACAATCACATCCCCTCTCAGATACGATACGATAATACTTTATTGTCAGTTCACACTGAAATTTGTCTTGCGACCCAGAAGCCATGTATGCAACAATAAACAGTTCACACATTTGACATGACACAAGAAAAACAAAACACGATACAAAATACATACATAAAGACATACAAAGACAAGAACAATGTCCACCTCTCAGCCTACCCTTGGCCTATAAATCCTGATTAAGCCTCAGTGTCGTCTGATGGACAAAGGACCTCTTCAGTTTGACCTTATTGTATGTAGGAACACCGTATCTCCTTCCTGAAGGCAGCAACCTATATTCTCCATACAAAGCATGGCTAGTGTTTGAAGTGATATTCCTTGCCAACCTTATCATACTATCATTATACGTAGTTGTATAAAGCCTCTGAAGTGGCTGTCCAACAATCTTTGAACAAATGTTCAGTTGCTGCAGCAGTTGTGACTTTAAGGCTACAGACAGACATCCATACCAGGTGGTACTACAGTACTTTCTCAGAGGGGGAAAGAAGGGTGAACATGTTTGACACCTCTTTGTTTGAACAGATCAAAGCTATGATCATGATGAGTCAGGCTATAAACATACAGCAAAGAGAATATGTCACTGTATGTCTCACTTAACCACTTTGGTAGATTTAACACATCATTAATTATATACATGTTAAAGAGATTGCCTATAAACCACAAAGAAACTCAATATATGCCAATATAAAAAGCATTTACAAATGAATTCCTACTCATTACATTATTATTTAATGATGAATACATTTTAGTAGAAATAATGTTTTAATGTATTTTACATCATGTTTAAATGATTCTTAAGAGACAACAAGGTGGCTACCTTCTTGTCTGATGAAGACCACTATTTAGTTTATTCTGTCGTGGGCCACCACTACAAGGACTTTGGTATGAGTAGCATTCTCGTGCAGAGTGTTAACACACTAGTGTCCCAACATCTATAACGGCAATGTGAATATACATGTAATATGTTCATAACAGCTCAGTAGACTTAATAAACAACTGCTTAAAAGAACAACAATGGGTCATCATTTTGCATGTTTCTGTTTTCTAAAGAAGCGCTTGTCACAATGTTCACAATTTGTCATTGATGTGTGTGTGCATGACATTTTGGGCTGCATAACTGTGTAACATTATTTCCATATTGACAAAATTAGGATTTCTGTCCAGTGTGAATTCTCTGGTGTCTTTTAAGGCTGGACATCACAGAGAAGTGTTGACCACACTGGTCACATCCATAGGGTTTCTCTCCCGTGTGAATTCTCTGGTGTCTTTTAAGGCTGGCCATTTGAGAGAATTGTTGTCCACACTGATCACATCCATAGGGTTTCTCTCCAGTGTGCATTCTCTGGTGTGTTTTAAGGGTGAACATCGTAGAGAAGTCTTGACCACACTGGTCACATCCATAGGGTTTCTCTCCAGTGTGAATTCTCTGGTGTGTTTTAAGGCTGGACATCGTAGAGAAGTGTTGACCACACTGATCACATCCATAGGGTTTCTCTCCAGTGTGAATTCTCTGGTGTGTTTTAAGGTTGGACATTGTAGAGAAGTGTTGTCCACACTGATCACATCCATAGGGTTTCTCGCCGTTGTGCATTCTCTGGTGTGTTTTCAGGCTGGCCATTTGAGAGAAGTGTTGACCACACTGATCACATCCATAGGGTTTCTCTCCAGTGTGCATTCTCTGGTGTGTTTTAAGGGTGGACATCATAGAGAAGTCTTGACCACACTGGTCACATCCATAGGGTTTCTCTCCTGTGTGAATTCTCTGGTGTATTTTAAGAGTGGCCATCTGAGAGAAGTGTTGTCCACACTGATCACATCCATGGGGTTTCTCTCCAGTGTGTATTCTCTGGTGTGTTTTAAGGTTGGCCATTTGAGAGAATTGTTGTCCACACTGATCACATCCATAGGGTTTCTCTCCAGTGTGCATTCTCTGGTGTTTTTTAAGCTTGGCCATGCAACTGAAGCGTTGTCCACACTGATCACAACAGTGTCGTTTTGGTTTAGCCAAGGTTTTTTGTTCTTTCACTGCTGGTATTACAGGGAACCCAGACTGATGATGATGATTCAACACTGGATTGCAGAAATACATAGGAAATATGGTTGAGAGATGGGTATAATATATAAGAGAGAGAGAGAGAGAGAGAGAGAGAGAGAGAGAGAGAGAGAGAGAGAGAGAGAGAGAGAGAGAGAGAGAGAGAGAGAGAGAGAGAGAGAGAGAGAGAGAGAGAGAGAGAGAGAGAGAGATCAAACAAGAAACATGCTGAGAAAACAAATAAGGAAATAGACATAAAGAGCAAAAAATATCTACATCAAAGCTACATGTCCTCAATTAAAATGAAACAGAAACTATAATATTGAGACAAATGATGAGAACTCCTCAATTAAAAACTTGAAAAGTACTGCTTAGTCGTACACATTTGTACGACTAAGCAGTGAAACTACAAGTAGAAAGTAGGTAGAGAAAGTAACATACCATTTTCTTTGGGTCCATCCTGTTCAGCAGAACTGTCCCTGGTTGGGTTGAGAGAGTTCATCTTCCACTGAATTTTGGAGTCCACAGTCAGATATGATCAGAAATGATTGATATCCTGGAGGAGTTGTGGATAAATTACAACTACAAACTCTTCTTATACTAGAGAGCCTGGGGTGGAGCCAGTAACTGCTTTGAATGATTGGACAATAGAGAACAATACAACCATCTCTCCACCAATCACAACCTAACATACTTCTACATGACCCTACATGTGCTCCGCCCCTCCCTCCTCCCCCAGACATGCTCCATCCATGCAACCTTCTAGAAACTGTTGACTTTCTGTTACAAGAGAACCAAGAGCATCCATTTGTGGGTGAATTGATTTGTAATCTTCATGTAATTCAAATATATCTTAATTCTTATAAGTTAATATACAATATAGGAACATGACACCCTGTATTTATAAATACACATATTATTAAGTGCCTGTACAGCAAATAGACAATCAGTATTTTCAGACTTAAACAATGTTGTATTCACTCATTAATGAATATATGAGTGAATATGAAATAATTCTCTCATCGGAGCCAGGTCTTAAGATGAGATGTACAATGTTCTGCTTATTAACCCCATGTGTCATGGTGAGAGGTCAAGGTGCCATAGCTGACCAATTAGATGCTTTATTGTCGAGGCATTTTGCTGTCAAAGTTGTTTTCATTGAAGTATATTTAAGTGTTTTGTTGTTCTAAACCCTGGTGGTGGTGGTGGTGGGCTGCTTTGTGAATGTAATGTGATGAATTAAGTTACCATAAACACATTACATAAATAGTTCACCTCAAACTATCTCTGATATGAAAAGTGAAATATAGATCTAATTTCACCTGTTTCTGTAATGGTCATCACTGCTAGCCATTTATCATGTCCTGCTTTCATTTACAATGAACAACTCTAGTCATGTCCGTGTGGATCAGTCTCTCTCATCTCAATCTAGATACTCAAGCAGAGCCATTAAGATAGATAGAACATTCAAGTTCATATTTGACACGATTGCTGCAAATTCCTTCATAACAATACAACCTGGTGTGGTGAAGGAATAACTGCTTGATATATTCTGTTCATAGTCTTCATTGTACATCACAGTATCTTCATTTATTTGGCAAACATCTTCTGTTCTCTAGAATTACAAGGTCTTTAGAAATATCTCCAACACCCACTTCACACCTGCACTGCAACATTCCTTTTGTCTTGTGAATGATGCTTAGCCGTCTTTAGAATATGACCTATATCCATGCAAATGTGGTCATTGATTACATGATGAGTCATGATGGAATAATTTGACCCCAAATAACAGACTTTTGTGGATTAACATGGTCATATTTTGTTTCCAGAAGAACATTAGGGAATGTTAAAGTTACACGTGTGTATACTAACCCTAACCTTATTTAGGGGAATGAGTATCCAGTTCTGTCAAAAATCAGTTATTTTGACAATGTATTTCACTTGAGTATAGCTACCTTCTCTTTTAGTCTTTAGTCTGGTCTGATTCTCTACAGAACTGTTGTTATTGTTGTACAGTCTTACTTTACGTGTAAGACTGTACAACTGCTTCTCTCACATAACAGACATTGCAGTTCTCTATCGTGGTCGAGACTGGCTCTCCACTACATATTATTCAATATGTACGGGAACTGACCCCCAGGGGCAGTGCTCGTGGATACTCTTTAAGACACATCACTCATGGTGGCCCTGCCCTGATCCGTGATCAGTGGGCTATTTAAGTCCCACCCAGGCAGAGCCACTTCGACTCTTTGATTTCCACGAGTGCAGACGCTTGTGGGATCAGCTTAAGAAGATACAGAACGGGTGTTTGGCGGCGTGGTCCACTTACTTTGGGTAGAGAGCAGGTCTTGCAAGGCTCCTCTCGGGACGCTTGCTGCCGTATTTACACCAACACACAAGTTATTCCATAGTATTCCATATTATTCCTGGCGTGGCGTGCACCCTGGTTCCGAATCTGACCTAGTCGGAGGGCGGACCAGGGCAGCTGCTGTTCTGCTCGAGTGATCAAGTTGTGAAGCCGTCTGTCGGCCGAACGCTTGGTCGCCGGCAGCGCCAGTGCCGCGGCTGCATTCTGGTTCAGAA
This sequence comes from Gymnoscopelus microlampas, assembly GCF_963454915.1. Lineage (NCBI taxonomy): Eukaryota > Metazoa > Chordata > Actinopteri > Myctophiformes > Myctophidae > Gymnoscopelus > Gymnoscopelus microlampas. The sequence continues at coordinate 8,465,610 of NC_139941.1, read as the reverse complement.
TCTGACCTAGTCGGAGGACGGACCAGAGCGGCTGCTGGCTTGTCACCGCCGCAGCGCGGTACCGAGGTAGAACCCGAGCGAAGCTGACCTAGTCGGCGGACCTCCGGGCCATCTACCACCGGTTATCATCGCCGCCGCGGCCCGCCTCGGCGGAGCCAAGTAAACAAACAAACAGAGAAAAGTTTGTTTGCGGCGTGTCCCTACTTCCGCGTCGACGCGAGAGGCGTCAGCGTAGGGGGAGGGGCCTGCGAAATAAATAAATAAGTGGAATAAAGATAGAGCTTGGCTCTGCTCATATACTTAGAGATTAAGTGTGGTATTAATATACACTTATTAAATGGATGAATATTAGGTGTATGAGTATACAATATTCGAGTACTGAGTATATGAGTATTACAAACAGTTGCAAGTCACCGTTGCAAATCTCTGAAATAAATAATTAAGTGAAATAAAGAGGATAAAGAGACACTTGGCTCTGCCCATACACCTATAGAGATTAAGTGTATTTAATATACAATTATATAGACGGACGAATATTAAGTATATGAGTATACAATATTCGAGTACTGAGTATATGAGTATTAGATATACAAATACATACGTCTACGAATATATACCTTTTTATATATAATTTAGGTATATAGATTTGCATACATAGCTTAAATGATATAGCAAACATGGCCAGCCCAGCGCCCCACGTCTGTCTGGGCTGTGGGATAAAGACGGCCACGATAGATGTATGCCTTGCTTGGGGATGGAACATGCGCGCACGGGCAGTCCGGACCCCTCTGCGGTCATGAATTGCTTCATCCTGCCGGCTAGAGTGAGAGAGGCCAGGGCGTTTTGTCTCCAACCCTTGAACACCGCCTTAGGGCAGCTGTATCCGGCACTCAGAGCGGCGAGGCCTCACGTTCCCATGGGAACAGGCGCTCGCTCGGTGACGAAAGCGACATTAGCCCAGCTAACGCTAGCATGCGATGCTACAGGGCGGAAGTCGACGGTCAGTGGGAATCCCCGTCTACGTCACGGACGTCACGGGCTTCCCTCGCCAGCGTACGATCAGAACCCGACAGGGCAGATGACGTCAGCAGCCCCCACCTTCCCCACGGATCCTCTCGCGTGCTGTCCTTCCAGATGGAAAGCTTGCAATCCACATCCTTGGGTGTTACGCACCGTGCAAAAAGGATGCAGATTACAATTCAAGAGCTCACCTCCACTGTCCTACGGAAGTGTTCTCCCGAGCGTCAGGCCAGGCGGCCGTCATGCTGTGGGACGAGGTATCAGCTCTTTTGAGCAAGGGCGCTGTCAGAGAACTATCTCCGGATCAGAACCGGCTCGGTTTCTACTCGGAATATTTCCTGGTGAAAAAGAAGGGGGAGGGCGTAAGACCTATTCTGAACCTCAAAGGCCTGAACAGGTACATGATGGTTTTCAAATTTCGTATGCTCACGACGAAGACGCTGCTGGAGCAGGTTCGTCAGGGAGATTGGTGGACGAGTATAGATCTCAAGGATGCTTACTTCCACGTCCCAATCTATCCACCGCACCGCAAATTTCTGCGCTTCGGCTCCGAAGGCAGAGTGTACGAGTACACGGTGCTACCGTTGGCATGTCACCGAGCCCCAGGGTGCGTGAAATGCACGGAGGCGGCTATAGCCCCGCGGCGGCAGCAGTGTCTGCGTCTGGCGACGTATATAGACGACTGGCTGCTGTCAGCGGATTCGAGGGAAGAGGTGGCGCGCCACACCAGAGTGGCCATCGCTCACCTACAGTCCCTGGGCTTCACAATCAACGTTCAGAAGAGCGTTCTGGTTCCGTCCCAACAAACCACCTTCCTGGGGATACCCTTGGATTCCACCAGGATGGGCGCGCCTGTCTCAGGATAGCGAGTTTCCTGGCTTGTGTGAGGTCCATGCGCCTAGGGCGCAAGGGCACGTACAGGACTTGCATTTAGGCTGCCGGACTCATGGCCTCGGCCGTGAGCCTGATTCAGCTTGGCAGACTGAACATGAGACCTTTTCAGAGGTGGATGCAGTCTCTCAGGATACCGCATTCCATGGGCTCTCAAAAGGTGGTAGTGTCAGCACAGTGTGGTAAAGCACTATACGGCGTGTCACTGACGAGGTCAGTGCACACGACCGTGGTGTAGTTCTGTCTGTCGATCCGCAGTGACACAGACAGGACGTGCTGGTCTGTCGAACACAAACTGGGCGGCCATTATAGCCCGCTATACGGCGTGTCACCGATTGGGTCGGTTTACGCGTCCATGGCGGGGTCCCGTCAGTGGAGACACTGGGCGGCGCGCTGGTAGTCAGTTGAACAGTGTTGTACCCGCGGCCATTATTAGCCCGCTTTACGGCGTATCACCGATTGGGTCGGTTTACGTGTCCGGGGCGGAGTTCTGTCTGTGGATCTGGTCTCAGTGACGCAAGACAGGACGTGCTGGGTCTGCCAGGGGTCCCCTGAATCAGTCATCGCACACTACACAGCGTATAGCCGACTGGGTCGGTTTACGCGGCTGTGGCGTGGTTTGCTGGAGAACCGGGTGTGGTGATACCAGCAGAGTGCATCCGTGCTGTCAGGGGCGAGCGGAGCGCACCATAGATGGTGTGTTGCACGGCGGGGCCGTCTACACACCTAGGTGTAATTCTGCGTGGTGGAATCCGTCATCGGTGTGAAGCCACGGAGTAAGCTCCTTGCTCATCCCGAGAATGCACAGAGCCATGGCTATCCGGATGCAGCTAGCCAACACAGAGGCTATTCCGTCACTGTATCAGCGCCCGCTTACACAGCGCTTGCGTGACCAGAATGACTTTGGTGTCGGGAGAGCCTCCGCATCCGGAATCGGATGACCGGCTGGTGCGGGCTTGCTCAGAGGAGCGGTGCCACAACAATGTGGCCAGGCTCCGGCAGCACTTTGGGCCTCGACAGGAGAGTTTGCAGGCGCAGTGCATTCCTTGTCATTTACAGTCATGCACCATACGGGCGCGTTGCTGGCGGCAGCTACCGTGTTCGGGTATATGGCTCCGTCAGTGCGGTGACACAGTGGTTGCAGCCAACCCTGCATTCCACCCTAAGGTCTGGTCAGAGTCCCGAGCCGGTCAGTCCTCTGAGCTGGTCAGTCTTTGAGCTGCACCCCTTCAACCCTCCGAAAAGCAGGGAAGTGGTGAGGCAGGGCCGGACGGGCAGTCTTTATTATGCCCTGTCAGGGCCCTGAGGACTTACTGTTGGCGGACACAGGCCCACGGGTGACTGTATCAGTGAATACATGTGCAGTTGTTAAACATAACATGAAATGCTTAACAATATGGGTGCAACAGACCAGTTTGTGTCTGTTATAGGTATAGCCGCCTTGGGGAAGCACTCTCTAAGGCTAGGCTCTGGTGGAAACAATCCGAGAGGCGTACAGACAGGCAAGCAAGCCAGTCCAACGACAGGAGTACGGGCACACTCGACACGGGGCCTTGCTACCTCATCGGCTCTGGCGAGGTGCCCCTTTGTCCGAGATCTGTACGGCGGCCTCTTGGTCGGCGCTCTCCACATTCACCAGGTTCTACTGCATGAACGTGGCAGCCAGCACCCCATCCACGGAGCGAGTGCTGGGCTCCAGGCAGTAGGGCAGGTCATACTCACCATGCCCCCGAGACCCCGGCTCCCGTAGGACGGGCCGGGGCTCGGGGTGATGTTGTGCATGGTAAGCTGGCCCTGCGTCTTGCGGGCTAGCTAGGTGGCTAATCAGTTGATTGGCCTGACGCCAGCTGGGCCTAGGTAGCATCTTGCGCCTAGGCCACAAGTATTACATACTTCGCTGGATGGCAGGATTTTGGAGCACGCCTTGGGCTCTGATACTTCGGGCTTAAACTGCTTCGGGCTGCCGCGGGGGCAGCTGGGTCTGCTTATTTCCTCGCGGTGTGTCTTAGAGTGTTCCCGTACATATTGAATAATATGTAGTGGAGAGCCAGTCTCGACCACGATAGAGAACGGAAGGTTACATCCGATGTAACCCAGGTTCTCTGAGTGGAGAGACTGGCTCTCCACGAATCAGCCGCTCCGAAATTCGTGTCAATCAAAGTTAATCGAAGTGGCTCTGCCTGGGTGGGACTTAAATAGCCCACTGATCACGGATCAGGGCAGGGCCACCATGAGTGATGTGTCTTAAAGAGTATCCACGAGCACTGCCCCTGGGGGTCAGTTCCCGTACATATTGAATAATATGTAGTGGAGAGCCAGTCTCTCCACTCAGAGAACCTGGGTTACATCGGATGTAACCTTCCGGTCTAAACCATAGTGGTGGTGTGCTACTAGAGAATGACACATGATTGCTGAAGTTGACATACATAGTTCACCTCAAATCTCAGATTTGAAAAGTAACATTTAAACCACATTGAGAACCATTGAAATTGTACAATTGAGAAACCTCAATTGTACATGTTATGATTGTTCCGAATTCCTTCAGAACAATACAACCTGGTGTGCTGAAGGAACTATTGCTTGCTATATTGTGTTTATAGTGTGTCAGTGTACATAACAGCATCTTAAGTTATTTGGCTAAATATATTATGTTCTATATAAGTACAAGGTGTGTGATTGCTTCACTAACACCAAGTGTCTTCCATTGTATTACATTAAATTGCCAGAAACATAGTAAACCAACACATTGCAAACTGCCTGCATCTTGACTTTAAATGTTTACAAACAAGTCAAAAAAATAGACATAAATAGTCCATTGTGAGTATATATGGGGTCCACTGCTATGGTTTAGAAGTAGGCTAGTCACAGCATAGTAGTAGTATTAATAGTAGTAATCTTTCAATGGTTTAATAATTTGCTATTGTGTGTATGTTAACTACAGTATTACTTTATAAAGTAAACAGTTCATGGCCAGGTTATTGACCACAACAATTTAGGCACACTGTGTATTTGACAAATTATCAAGAATGTACAGTTTAAAAGTAATTAACTAGACTAACTGTACCTATAACATGTTTGGACTACAGAATCAACATCACGTTTTGCACTTGGAACTCTTTAGGAGCAACAAGGGACCACTGCAACCCTATGGATCACATCCATAGGGTTTCTGTTGGTTTACTCACAACCAACAGACATAAACACACTGTTGTTAGGGTTTAGTTCAAAACATGTATTTGACAGAAACACTAAATATGCATTAGTCTGTTATGCAACTAAAAGTACTAGTGATTCTCTGATGGAATTCATTATATTAATGTCTTAATATGAAAGGCCCCAGGGTTCATTAAAGGCTGTGTGCCCATCATTATTGCATGTAATGTAGTCAATAGAAAGGGTAGAACCAGCTTTCTATGACTGATCACAAACACACTTTTTTTTGTTACCAACACACTCTTCTCTGGTGGCTTCTTCTCTGGTGACTTCTCTGGTGTGATGTCCTCTTAAATTATACATAGACAATACATCAGCACCTGTAATGTGTATACTATGACCTCTACATATTTTGATTCAAGTTCCAATTTGAAGTCAATCTTTAGATTTGCATTCTGGGTGATCACAAGTGGACATCTCTTAATACAGATGTAAATGTCTCAAAGAGGACAACAATCACCTCCCCTCTCAGAGGGGGAAAGAAGGGTGAACATGTTTGACACCTCTTTGTTTGAACAGATCAAAGCTATGATCATGATGAGTCAGGCTATAAACATACAGCAAAGAGAATATGTCACTGTATGTCTCACTTAACCACTTTGGTAGATTTAACAAATCATTAATTATTAAGTCTTAATACATGTTAAAGAGATTGCCTATAAACCACAAAGAAACTCAATATATGCCAATATAAAACACATTTACAAATGAATTCCTACTCATTACATTATTATTTAATGATGAATACAATTTAGTAGAAATAATGTTTTAATGTATTTTACATCATGTTTAAATGATTCTTAAGTGTTCTACAATCATTTACCAATGTATATGAATGGTTTGTCTATGATTAGTTATTTATCTACATATAGCTTATTATTATATAACTCTAGTTACAAATGATTTAATAATCATTTACAAATGTATACAGATGACTTATTCATGAACAACTTACTACTTACTAATACCTTATAAATACTTTTACTTATACATACTTTTTAACCATGGTTATAAATAAGTTATTATAATTTACGGATTTAAACAAAGAGTTTGTTCATGATTCATTAATTGTCTACAAACTGCTTATAAATGTGTTATAACGGGTCATTGTTATGAAGTGCTACGGTTGTTTTTATATTAACCCCTTGTATCCCAGCATCCATATTCTGGGCAGAACAATTAGATTTAGTGTAGACAGAACAAATAAGTACAGAGACAACTCAGGTCCAGTTTTCCAAGTCTGGAGGGTTTATTATAGGGTATACATAATAATATTGGGTATTATAGTATGTATATAAGCTGTTTGAACTTGTTAGATGTTTGTCATTGAATCAATAAGAAACACGTATTTTCCAGTTACGTGTGGTGATGTCCGTGTGGATGAGTCCAGTTGTTAAACATAACATGAAATGCTTAACAATATGGGTGCAACAGACCAGTTTGTGTCTGTTATAGGTATAGCCGCCTTGGGGAAGCACTCTCTAAGGCTAGGCTCTGGTGGAAACAATCCGAGAGGCGTACAGACAGGCAAGCAAGCCAGTCCAACGACAGGAGTACGGGCACACTCGACACGGGGCCTTGCTACCTCATCGGCTCTGGCGAGGTGCCCCTTTGTCCGAGATCTGTACGGCGGCCTCTTGGTCGGCGCTCTCCACATTCACCAGGTTCTACTGCATGAACGTGGCAGCCAGCACCCCATCCACGGAGCGAGTGCTGGGCTCCAGGCAGTAGGGCAGGTCATACTCACCATGCCCCCGAGACCCCGGCTCCCGTAGGACGGGCCGGGGCTCGGGGTGATGTTGTGCATGGTAAGCTGGCCCTGCGTCTTGCGGGCTAGCTAGGTGGCTAATCAGTTGATTGGCCTGACGCCAGCTGGGCCTAGGTAGCATCTTGCGCCTAGGCCACAAGTATTACATACTTCGCTGGATGGCAGGATTTTGGAGCACGCCTTGGGCTCTGATACTTCGGGCTTAAACTGCTTCGGGCTGCCGCGGGGGCAGCTGGGTCTGCTTATTTCCTCGCGGTGTGTCTTAGAGTGTTCCCGTACATATTGAATAATATGTAGTGGAGAGCCAGTCTCGACCACGATAGAGAACGGAAGGTTACATCCGATGTAACCCAGGTTCTCTGAGTGGAGAGACTGGCTCTCCACGAATCAGCCGCTCCGAAATTCGTGTCAATCAAAGTTAATCGAAGTGGCTCTGCCTGGGTGGGACTTAAATAGCCCACTGATCACGGATCAGGGCAGGGCCACCATGAGTGATGTGTCTTAAAGAGTATCCACGAGCACTGCCCCTGGGGGTCAGTTCCCGTACATATTGAATAATATGTAGTGGAGAGCCAGTCTCTCCACTCAGAGAACCTGGGTTACATCGGATGTAACCTTCCGGTCTAAACCATAGTGGTGGTGTGCTACTAGAGAATGACACATGATTGCTGAAGTTGACATACATAGTTCACCTCAAATCTCAGATTTGAAAAGTAACATTTAAACCACATTGAGAACCATTGAAATTGTACAATTGAGAAACCTCAATTGTACATGTTATGATTGTTCCGAATTCCTTCAGAACAATACAACCTGGTGTGCTGAAGGAACTATTGCTTGCTATATTGTGTTTATAGTGTGTCAGTGTACATAACAGCATCTTAAGTTATTTGGCTAAATATATTATGTTCTATATAAGTACAAGGTGTGTGATTGCTTCACTAACACCAAGTGTCTTCCATTGTATTACATTAAATTGCCAGAAACATAGTAAACCAACACATTGCAAACTGCCTGCATCTTGACTTTAAATGTTTACAAACAAGTAAAAAAAATAGACATAAATAGTCCATTGTGAGTATATATGGGGTCCACTGCTATGGTTTAGAAGTAGGCTAGTCACAGCATAGTAGTAGTATTAATAGTAGTAATCTTTCAATGGTTTAATAATTTGCTATTGTGTGTATGTTAACTACAGTATTACTTTATAAAGTAAACAGTTCATGGCCAGGTTATTGACCACAACAATTTAGGCACACTGTGTATTTGACAAATTATCAAGAATGTACAGTTTAAAAGTAATTAACTAGACTAACTGTACCTATAACATGTTTGGACTACAGAATCAACATCACGTTTTGCACTTGGAACTCTTTAGGAGCAACAAGGGACCACTGCAACCCTATGGATCACATCCATAGGGTTTCTGTTGGTTTACTCACAACCAACAGACATAAACACACTGTTGTTAGGGTTTAGTTCAAAACATGTATTTGACAGAAACACTAAATATGCATTAGTCTGTTATGCAACTAAAAGTACTAGTGATTCTCTGATGGAATTCATTATATTAATGTCTTAATATGAAAGGCCCCAGGGTTCATTAAAGGCTGTGTGCCCATCATTATTGCATGTAATGTAGTCAATAGAAAGGGTAGAACCAGCTTTCTATGACTGATCACAAACACACTTTTTTTTGTTACCAACACACTCTTCTCTGGTGGCTTCCTCTCTGGTGACTTCTCTGGTGCGATGTCCTCTTAAATTATACATAGATAATACATCAGCACCTGTAATGTGTATACTATGACCTCTACATATTTTGATTCAAGTTCCAATTTGAAGTCAATCTTTAGATTTGCATTCTGGGTGATCACAAGTGGACATCTCTTAATACAGATGTAAATGTCTCAAAGAGGACAACAATCACCTCCCCTCTCAGAGGGGGAAAGAAGGGTGAACATGTTTGACACCTCTTTGTTTGAACAGATCAAAGCTATGATCATGATGAGTCAGGCTATAAACATACAGCAAAGAGAATATGTCACTGTATGTCTCACTTAACCACTTTGGTAGATTTAACAAATCATTAATTATTAAGTCTTAATACATGTTAAAGAGATTGCCTATAAACCACAAAGAAACTCAATATATGCCAATATAAAACACATTTACAAATGAATTCCTACTCATTACATTATTATTTAATGATGAATACAATTTAGTAGAAATAATGTTTTAATGTATTTTACATCATGTTTAAATGATTCTTAAGTGTTCTACAATCATTTACCAATGTATATGAATGGTTTGTCTATGATTAGTTATTTATCTACATATAGCTTATTATTATATAACTCTAGTTACAAATGATTTAATAATCATTTACAAATGTATACAGATGACTTATTCATGAACAACTTACTACTTACTAATACCTTATAAATACTTTTACTTATACATACTTTTTAACCATGGTTATAAATAAGTTATTATAATTTACGGATTTAAACAAAGAGTTTGTTCATGATTCATTAATTGTCTACAAACTGCTTATAAATGTGTTATAACGGGTCATTGTTATGAAGTGCTACGGTTGTTTTTATATTAACCCCTTGTATCCCAGCATCCATATTCTGGGCAGAACAATTAGATTTAGTGTAGACAGAACAAATAAGTACAGAGACAACTCAGGTCCAGTTTTCCAAGTCTGGAGGGTTTATTATAGGGTATACATAATAATATTGGGTATTATAGTATGTATATAAGCTGTTTGAACTTGTTAGATGTTTGTCATTGAATCAATAAGAAACACGTATTTTAGTTTCCAAATAAGGAACAAAGTGCATCCCTTATCAGTTCAACATGTGTGGGGTTGTGTTTATAGTATAGTCATCATATTGTGTGTGTGTGTGCCCGCGCGCACACGCACACACACACACACACACACACACACACACACACACACACACACACACACACACACACACACACACACACACACACACACACACACACACCACCCAATGACTTTGAATGGTCTTTATAACAAGATAAAGATAAGACATATTTGAAAATTAAATGATTAAATAGTACATTGTTTAGTGCACTAACTGGAGGCACCGCCAGACACCAACTTACTGTGATTGTATCATTATTTGTCATACAAGAAAAAAAAGGAGAACAAAAAAAGAATCAATCAAGAAGGGTTTATTTGTCACTCACTTAGTACAATGACTGAAATATTGATGGGACATGTTCAGCAAAGACAGTGATAACACAACAATGCAATATAACAACTAGGTGTAATGAAGTTAAATATACTATGATGACAGGTATGGTATCTATAGCAGCAATCAGGAATATACAAGAAGTCAGAAGGCATACATATAAAAAGCAATTTGCACGAACTGGCTTCAACACCAGACACCACATTACCTGTGTTTTCTAATCATTACTTTGAAAACTACACGCACCACATGTGTGTTAACACATTATTAAATAGTGGTCTTCAAGAGACAACAAGGTGGCTACCTTCTTGTCTGATGAAGACCACTATTTAGTTTATTCTGCCGTGGGCCACCACTACAAGGACTTTGGTATGAGTAGCATTCTCGTGCAGAGTGTTAACACACTAGTGTCCCAACATCTATAACGGCAATGTGAATATACATGTAATATGTTCATAACAGCTCAGTAGACTTAATAAACAACTGCTTAAAAGAACAACAATGGGTCATCATTTTGCATGTTTCTGTTTTCTAAAGAAGCGCTTGTCACAATGTTCACAATTTGTCATTGAGGTGTGTGTGCATGACATTTTAGGCTGCATAACTGTGTAACATTATTTCCATATTGACAAAATTAGGATTTCTGTCCAGTGTGAATTCTCTGGTGTCTTTTAAGGCTGGACATCGCAGAGAAGTGTTGACCACACTGGTCACATCCATATGGTTTCTCTCCCGTGTGAATTCTCTGGTGTCTTTTAAGGCTGGCCATTTGAGAGAATTGTTGTCCACACTGATCACATCCATAGGGTTTCTCTCCAGTGTGAATTCTCTGGTGTTTTTTAAGGGTGGAGATTATAGAGAAGTATTTACCACACTGATCACATCCATAGGGTTTCTCTCCAGTGTGCATTCTCTGGTGTGATTTAAGGATGGACATTGTAGAGAAGTGTTGACCACACTGATCACATCCATAGGGTTTCTCTCCAGTGTGCATTCTCTGGTGTGCTTTAAGGGTGGACATCATAGAGAAGTGTTGTCCACATTGGTCACATCCATAGGGTTTCTCTCCAGTGTGAATTCTCTGGTGTGTTTTAAGGGTGGCCATTTGAGAGAAGTGTTGACCACACTGATCACATCCATAGGGTTTCTCTCCAGTGTGAATTCTCTGGTGTTTTTTAAGGGTGGCCTTCTCAGAGAAGTGTTGTCCACACTGATCACATCCATAGGGTTTCTCTCCAGTGTGCATTCTCTGGTGTGTTTTAAGGTTGGCCATTTGAGAGAAGTGTTGTCCACACTGATCACATCCATAGGGGTTCTCTCCAGTGTGAATTCTCTGGTGTGTTTTCAGGTTGGCCATTTGAGAGAAGTGTTGACCACACTGGTCACATCCATAGGGTTTCTCTCCAGTGTGCATTCTCTGGTGTGTTTTCAGGCTGGCCATTTGAGAGAAGTCTTGACCACACTGGTCACATCCATAGGGGTTCTCTCCAGTGTGAATTCTCTGGTGTTTTTTAAGGGTGGCCTTCTCAGAGAAGTGTTGTCCACACTGATCACATCCATAGGGTTTCTCTCCAGTGTGAATTCTCTGGTGTGTTTTAAGGGTGTCCATTCTAGAGAAGTGTTGACCACACTGATCACATCCATAACGTTTCTCTCCAGTATGAATTTTCTGGTGTGTTTTAAGGCTGGATATTAGAGAGAAGTGTTGTCCAAATTGATCACAGCAGTGGCGTGTTGGTTTAGCCAAGCTTCTTTGTTCTTTCACTGCTGGTAGCACAGGGAAGCCAGAATGATGGTTCAACACTGGATTGCAGAAAGACAAAGGAAATATGCTTGAGAGATGAGTTTACGTATATATATATATATATATATATATATATATATATATATATATATATATATATATATATATATATATATATATATATATATATATATATATAGAGAGAGAGAGAGGGAGAGGGGGAGAGAGATCAAACAAGCAACATGCTGAGACAACAAATGAGCAAACAGACATAAAGAGCAGTAATTATCATAGTAATTATCATCAAAGCTACAGGTCCTTTTTTCAATTGTGTTCAAAAGTGTAACACAAAGTATATTACTGAGACGAGTGATGAGAAATGCTCAATTAAAAACTAAAGTGATAACATATTTGTACAGAGAAAGTAACATACCATTTTCTTTGGGTCCTTCCTCTTCAGCAGAACTGTCCCTGGTTGGGTTGAGAGAGTTCATCTTCCACTGAATTCTGGAGTCCACAGTCAGATATGATCAGAAATGATTGATATCCAGGAGGAGTTGTGGATAAATTACAACTACAAACTCTTCTTATACTAGAGAGCCTGGGGGTGGAGCCAGTAACTGCTCTGAATGATTGGACAATAGAGAACTATACAATCATCTCTCCACCAATCACAACCTAACATACTTCTACATGACCCTACATGTGCTCCGCCCCTCCGTCCTCCCCCAGACATGCTCCATCCATGCAACCTTCTAGAAACTGTTGACTTTCTGTTACAAGAGAACCAAGAGCATCCATTTGTGGATGAATGGTTTTGTAATCTTCATGTAATTCAAATTCTCAATTGTCCTAATTCTTATAGGATTATTATAAAATATATGAATATAACAACCTGTATTTATAAATGAAGATTTATAAATGGAAGTATATTTAAGTGTTTTGTTGTTCTAAACCCTGGTGGTTTTGGGCTGCTTTGTGAATGTAATGTGATGAATTAAGTTACCATAAAAACACATTACATAAATAGTTCACCTCAAACTATCTCTGATACGAAAAGTGAAATATAGATCTAATTTCACCTGTTTCTGTAATGGCCATTTATCATGTCCTGCTTTCATTTACAATGAATAACTCTAGTGATGTCCGTGTGGATGAGTCTCTCTCATCTTAATCTAGATACTCAAGCAGAGCCATTAAGATAGATAGGCCATTCAAGTTCCTATTTTACACAATTGCTGCAAATTCCTTCAGAACAATAAAACCTGGTGTGGTAAAGGAATTAACTGCTTGATATATTCTGTTCATAGTCTTCATTGCATATCATAGCATCTTCATTTATTTGGCAAACATCTTCTGTTCTCTAGAATTACAAGGTCTTTAGAAATATCTCCCACACCCACTTCACACCTGCAGCACTGCAACATTCCTTTTGGCTTGTGAATGATGCTTAGCCGTCTTTAGAAAATGACCTATATCCATGCAAATGTAGTCATTGATTACATGATGAGTCATGATGAGACAGGGATAATTTGAACCCAAATAACAGGCCTTTGTGGATTAACATGGTCATATTTGTCATATAACTATTGCTTGCTATATTGTATTTATATTGTGTCATTGTAACAGCATCTTAAGTTATTTGGCAACACATATTAAGACCAAGGTATTTTATCGCTTCCCTAACACCCAGTGTCTTCCATGTGATTACATTAAATTCCGAGAAACACAGTAAACCAACACATTGCAAACTGCATCTTGACTTTAAATGTTTATTACAAACAAGTCAAAATACACAAATAGTCCATTGTGAGTGTATATGGGGTCCACTGCTATGGCTTAGAAGTAGTCACAGCATAGTAGAAGTATTAATAGTAGTACTAGTAGTAATCATTACATTGTTCAATTGTTTAATAATTTGCTATTGTGTGTATGTTAACTACATTATTACTTTATATAGTAAACAGTTCATGGCCAGGTTCTTGGCCACAGCAATTTAGGCACACTGTGTATTTGACAAATGAACCAGAATGTATTATATAAAAGTAATTAACTAGACTAACTTTAAATGTGTGGACTACATAATCAACATCACTTTTTGCACTTGGAACTTTTTAGGAGCAACGAGGGACCACTGCACCTTGGTTTACTCACAACCAACAGACATAAACACACTGTTGTTAGGGTTTAGTTCAAAACATGTATTTGACAGAAACACAAACACTAAATATTCATTAGGCTACTATGCAACTAAATGTACCGGTTATTCTCTGATGAAATTTGGAAAAAAAGATTTCTCAACCTTTTCTGTTTCTAGTATTAGGTTTCCTGAAAAAAAAAAAAAAAAATCTAATTCCTTCATTATTTATCCTAGACAAGTACTTTTTGTGTCTAACCCTATGTTTTGGAGGCCTAGGAATCCATTGGACTTGTCCAAAGTGCAGAGATAAAATTAGATAATTGTGAAATCCAATATTTTGTTTGTGACTCTATTAAAACCCTCTGAAATGGTCACCCGTTTCAAGTTAACTTAACTAATTATATAATAAATGTCCAACTGGTTATATTTCCTTTTAACTTCAAGATATCCTCAAAACACAACAAAACTAAGTCACATTTTCAGTAATTCAGAAGGTGGTGGCACTACACCGGCGGCGGCCATCTTGAAACTTTTTCATTTCTAGTGGTCTGATTTTGGTAAACTTTTGATATGTTATTAAGTACACGTGATACTACAATACAATAAACCATTGAGAAACCTTTTGTTCCACTTTTTTTTGGGTCAAACCATATTTGCACCCGCCTATAACCCCGTATTGCTCACAGAGCACCGACTCCCCAAGCTAATGGCTGCTCACTGCTCCTAGTTGTTATAGGATGGGTAAATGCAGTGGACATGAATTGTGGAATGAATTTGACCCCAAATAACAGGCTTTTGTGGATTAACATGGTCATATTTTGTTTCCAGAAGAACATTAGGGAATGTTAAAGTTACACGTGTGTATACTGACCCTAACCTTATTTAGGGGAAATCAAGGAAGGGGATTTGGCTTTGTGTTCAAAGCTAAATAAGTTCTGTCAGTTCTGTCAAAAATCTGTTATTTTGACAATGTATTTCACTTGAGTATAGCTACCTTCTCTTTTAGTCTTAAGTCTAGTCTGATTCTCTACAGAACTGTTGTTATTGTTGTACAGTCTTACAGTATGTGTAAGACTGTACAACTGTCTCTCACATAACATACATTGCAGGTCTAAACCCTAGTGGTGGTGTGCTACTAGAGAATGACACATGATTGCTGAAGTTAACATACATAGTTCACCTCAAACTATCTCAGATTTGAAAAGTATCATTTAAACAACATTGAGAACCATTGAAATATATAGTCCATTGAAGTTCCTAGAAACCTCAATTGTACGTGTTATGATTGTTCCGAATTCCTTCAGAACAATACAACCTGGTGTGCTGAAGGAAGTATTGCTTGCTATATTGTGTTTATAGTGTGTCAGTGTACATAACAGCATCTTAAGTTATTTGGCTAAATATATTATGTTCTATATAAGTACAAGGTATGTTATTGCTTCTTTAACATTTGATTACATTAAATTGCCAGAAACATAGTAAACTAACACATTGCAAACTGCATCTTGACTTTAAATGTTTACAAACAAGTCAAAAAAGAGACATAAATAGTCCATTGTGAGTATATATGGGGTCCACTGCTATGGTTTAGAAGTAGTCACAGCATAGTAGTAGTATTAATAGTAGTACTAGTAGTAATCATTCAATTGTTTAATCATTTGCTATTGTGTGTATGTTAACTACAGTATTACTTTATCTGACTTCTCTGGTGTGATGTCCTCTTAAATTATACATAGATAATACATCAGCACCTTGTGTGTGTATACTATGCCCTCTACATATTTTGTATTAAGTTCCAATGTTGATGTCAACATTTAGATTTGCATTCTGGGTGATCACAAGTGGACATCTCTTAATACAGATGTAAATGTCTCAAAGAGGACAACAATCACCTCCCCTCTCAGAGAGGGAAAGAAGGGTGAACATGTTTGACACTCTTTGTTTGAACTGATCAAAGCTATGATCATGATGAGTCAGGCTATAAACATACAGCAAAGAGAAGATGTCTCACTTAACCACTTTGGTAGATTTAACACATCATTTTTTAAGTCTTAATAAATGTTAAAGAATTTTCATATAAACCACAAACAAACTCAATATATACCAATATAAAAAGCATTTACAAATGAATTACTCATTAAATTACATTATTTAATGATGAATACATTTTAGTAGAAATAATGTTTTAATGTATTTTAGATCATGTTTAAATGATTCTTAAATGTTCTATTCATTCATCAATGTATATGAATGGTTTGTCTCTGATAAGTCATTTATCTACATATAGCTTATACATATAACTCTAGTTACAAATAATTTAACAATCATTTAGAAATGTATACAGGTGGCTTATTCATGAACAATGTACTAGTTACTAATACCTTATAAATACTTTTTTAACCATAGTTATAAATGATTTATTATCATTTACGGATTAAACAAAGAGTTTGTTCATGATTCATTAATTGTCTACAAACTGCTTATAAATGTTTTATAACGGGTCATTGTTATGAAGTGCTACGGTTGTTTTTATATTAACCCCTTGTATCCCAGCATCCATATTCTGGGCAGAACAATTAGACTTAGTGTAAACATAACAAGTAAGTACAGAGACAACTCAGGTCCAGATTTTTAAGTCTGGAGGGTTTATTATAGGGTATATATAATAATATAGGGTATTATAGTATATGTATATGAGCTTGAACTTGTAAGATGTTTGTCATTGAATCAATAAGAGACACGTCTTTTAGTTTCCAAATAAGGAACAAAGTGCATCCCTTATCAGTTCAACATGTGTGGGGTTGTGTTTATAGTAACTACAGTCATCATAATGCACACACACACACACACACACACACACACACACACACACACACACACACACACACACACACACACACACACACACACACACACAGAGGCAAACAAACACCAAAACATGACTTTCCCAGAAGTGAACGCACCGCCTGTTGAATTGGAAACAGTGTGTATATCCCCATGCAGGTAGAGAGGAAACAGCTGTATCTCAGGTACAGATGCAGTGTAAACACGGAGACCTTTTGGGAGCAGTGAACTCCCCAGCTCCCTGCTGCTCAAAGGCAATGCCAGAAGTTTCTCACAAACAGCGGAACATCTCCAAATATAATGTGGCGCGTTCTGCTGCATGCAAACTTGTGTTTTTTTGCACTGTATCTCTGGCTCCATAACCCCATTACTCACTTCTCGCCAGTGGTGGAAAGTATTAATAAGTAAATGTACTGTACCTAAGTACATTTACTCAAGTACTGTACTTAAGTACACGTTTGAGGTACTTTTACTTTACTGGAGTATTTCCAATTGTCTATACTTTTACTTCTACTCCACTACTATCTCGGAGGCAAATATTGCACTTTTACTCCACTACAGTTATTTGAAGACTTTAGTTACTAGTTACTTTGTAGATATAACTTAGTACATTATAAAACATACATTAACCACTTTAGCTCAATTTTAAACCTAGGCTATTTGAAAATAGCCGATCTACAATCTCACAACGCGTCGCATCGCGACGCGTTGTCAGCTTGTAGATATGCTATTTTCAAACATTTTAGTACTTTCACTTTTGGTACTTTAATTACATTTTGATACTTTTGTACTTTTACTCAAGTCCTTTTTTTATTATGGACTTTTACTTGTAACAGAGTACTTAAGTAAAACATGTGAGTACTTTTTCCACCACTGATTTTGTGGCACATTCATTTTACTTGAGTACGTCCATTTTTCATACTTCTACTCCACTATATCTCAGAGGCAGCGAAGATCTGGTGCATTACCTCTGGCAGTTGAGGTGGGTAGATATACTGGCATTCCTGAGGAGCAGCGATTGTGTGTTCTTTGTGACCTGGGAGTTGTGGAGGATGAGTTTCATTTAGTTTTTCACTGTCCACTTTACAATGATGTAAGAAATTCTTTATTGGAAAACAGGATCCAGGATCAGAATCCAGATTTGTTTTGGATGTCTGAATGTTGTATGTTAAGTTGGCTGTTCACTAAGGAAGTTTTTGCTTTGGCAAACTTCATAGAGAAGGCATGGCAGTTGCGTTGGAGAACGATGTATCCGTAAGTCACAGCCTGGACAATCAACATGTTTATGTATTGTTTGTGGGGTGTATCTTGGTGTATGTTGATTGTGTGAGTGTCTTGTAAGCCTGTGCGGGCTGGGCATCTTGTGGTGCCCAAAATTCTATCTATGTGTGCTCCACTACTATTATTTGACAGTCCCATGGGGGACATACTGTTTCAGCTTCACCCAGCATGAGTGCTGCCCACAGAGGCGCGCAGAGGGGGGAGCAGTTAGGGGTTAGGTGTATTGCTCAGGGACACTTTGACACTTTGGCTGAGGGCTGGATTCGAACCCTGGGACCTCCGGGACCCCCAACTATATACTGTATATATATATATATATATATATATATATATATATATATATATATATATATATATATATATACATATATATATATATATATATATATATATATATATATATATATATTCACGCATACATACATACTTCGGCTATTCGAAAATAGCTGATTTACAAGCTCGTTGTGAGGTCTTAGGTTTGCAATTTTTGAAAAAGGTTTGACACATTATGATGATGATGATGATACTAGTAGTAGTAGCAGCATTATTAGTATCATAATAATTTGGTGTTATGCCTGTGTCGTGCACCAAACATAGCCGATCTACAAGCTCACAACGTGTCGAACAGCGACGCGCTGTGAGCTTGTAGACAGACTATTTTCAGCATGCCACACCTTATAGGGTTTGAATGTTTATGTTCTCACAAGTATAGTAATTCACATACACACAAACGTGTGTGTGTGTGTGTGTGTACACAAACACATACTGTATACTTGTGCACGTGCAAACGGTATGTGTACATGCGCCTGCAGCGATGCAGAAACGCTTCACCATATGGACATGTATCTAGCCGTGACAAGTGTGTGTGTGTGTGTGTGTGTGTGTGTGTGTGTGTGTGTGTGTGTGTGTGTGTGTGTGTGTGTGTGTGTGTGTGTGTGTGTGTGTGTGTGTGTGTGTGTGTGTGTGTGTGTGTGTGTGTGTGTGTGTGTGCCAAGTTTGTAATTAATTGCAGTAAAGATGCAGAACCAAACTATTCATCTGCATTTGTTTGTGTGCTTACAGTACCTTGGATACGCCCCCAGAGATCCCATGGTTGCCATAGTTACCAGTGTGGGTGGCAACGGCGGGGTGGGGGACTGAGGGGGGAGGATATGTCTCACCTGCTCAGGTTGTCTGTTTCCTGAAGGGAAGCCTTTTAGTTTACAATATTCACTGTCTGAGTGGCCTTCAAAATACCGCCGCTGTTGGGAAGAAACCTTGTATCTATCCCTTGTATGTTTCAACTTGTTCTTGTTTTTTCGTAAATGTCTGTCCTGCTTGATCGTACTACATTGTCACACAAAAGTATCAAGAATAGCAGATCTACAAGCTTGAAACGGGGTGCGAAGCACCCGTTTTGAGCTTGTAGATCTGCTATTTTTTGAATATTTTTAATTGAAAGTGACAGTGCATAAGCGTGTCTGTTTGGGTTTTATGAATATTTAACCAATGGAAAGTATTAACAAGAGCTTGTCACTAACAACCACACTGGAACCATTGGAATACAGGTAAACAAAAATAATGACGTTTTACCAATTCCTGAAAATGTACAGTTTTGGACATATAAGGTTTCCACACGACACCAAGCTAAAAATACAAAATGCATGGCAGAGCTATGGAGAGGCAAAGCTCTGGCTTCTGCTAAGCAAATCAGTGGAAACACATTGAGTCATGTTCACCGCCGGAGGAAAGTGATACTTACATTTGTAAAAATGCCAATATGACTGCAAAAAGAATTGTAATATGACTGCAAAAGAATAAGGATTGCACATAAGCAGGAACATGGCAGCTCCCACGGTTCTCCTTTAACACGCATTTCTTGCTTAAAAGCAATCGATACTTCCTGCTATAGACCAATTATTTGTTTACCAAAATAGGCTCTATGCACAGCAGCCATAGTGTGAAGACATTCACAGGTGTTACCAATGATACTAATGAAGGCTCTGTTCCATTCTGGTCAAACAGAGTCAGGGTAACTCTGAGAGTGTACAAATGGAACCAAATGGACCCGTAAGGGTCCATTTGGTTCCATTTGTACACACTCACCCTGCGTTTTAACAGCGGGCAACTCTGGGCGACGTCGTCCAAAAATATAATGAAAGTCTATGAGAACCGGCGATCGGGCGAAGTGGGCGGGGGGGCGATGAAAGATGGATTTCCTTTATCTTTTTGGGCGATATCGCCCGGCATCGCCCAGAGTTGCCCGCTGTTAAAACGCAGGGTCAGAGTTATGGTGGTCGTGGAAATTAAAAAGTTTGAGAATCACTGTGCTACACTAAATGGAACAGAGCCTTCATTAGTATCATTGGTAACACCTGTGAAGGAAGTGATACTATGGCTGCTGTGCATAGAGCCTATTGAGACTGGACACACAGGTGATTGTTTCATGCAATCAATTCCCGACATATTGTTTCGGGGTGCGCTGGTTTCAATTCATTCAACCTCCTCTTGTGTGTTGGCTAGTGAGGCGCGTCCTAGCGAGACATGACAGAATGGGTTTCATTTTGGTGCCGGCCTGCGCACGCATACTGGTTCTTATCAGTGTGACGTCGTCTGTTAAGGGGTCTATTGTACAAGCTTTTAACTAGGGTTGTCCGATATTGGCTTTTTTACCGATAACCGATATACCGATATTGTCCAACTCTTAATTACCGATACCGATATCAACCGATACCGATATATGCGGGGATTATTGTGATTAGGGTAAGCTCAAATTTCATATCACACACACCATATACAGTAAGAACTCCTGTAACTTATTTATAAAGCAAAAAAAAAAAAAAAAAAAAAAAAATTTTTTTTTTTTTTCAAAAACCGATACCGATATTTTCCCGATATCAATTTTTATGCTAATATCGGCCGATAATATCGGGAGGCCGATAAAATCGGACATCCCTACTTTTAACCATTTTTCAACAACCATGTGACATTAATTTTCGTGATCTAGGCTTTTTTTCGGAGGGCATACGATAATCGTTCCCTGCGCGTGGTCAATGGATGAAATGGTTAGTAGAGGGCTACGCTCTTTTTCAAAAAATTCTGCACGCCATACTGCGTATATAGCGTAACCCGGTAGAACACATCACTGGCGACACCCCTTTTAGCTCTGTTGTCATTACAGTGGTTGTCTAAATGGAAGGAATGCTGAAAAAAGGAATACTGCTGGGTCCTATAACGCTCGAGGATGTTTTGGAAAGCAACAACACGTCGTCAGAAACGGTATTAACTAGAAAAGTGTGCTCCTCTGAGCGTAGATCCCGAGCACCAGGCCGGGTTTGCCTAGGTCTTACGACCTCTTATAGCGCCATCATGTGGCCAACTTGAACACTTTAGGGTGGCCTATAGTGGGGAACGCGTGTGCAAAGTTTCACGGCAACCGCACGCTGCAAACTTTGGAAGCCCATCATAGCCAATCGGAATGTATCACATAGAGATGATGTGTACTGATTTGCATGAGGTTTGGACAAAAAGGTAGCAAAGAAAATTGTCCGAAAATGTCTGGGAACAACTGTGTTAGGCAACTAGTTCACATTGGAAGCATCAACACATCTCTTAATATTCCACTGCACCGCACATATTAATAATTTGAACGGCATCGCACCAACCCGAATGAAACGAGGGACTTACCAAAACACACACACACACACACACACACACACACACACACACACACACACACACACACACACACACACACACACACACACAGATGTTTATTTATACCCTTATCCTTCACTCTCTTCTCTTCCTCTCTCTTTCACACTCCGACTACTAAAGAGCTCTTGAACTTGAACCTGTTTTAACAGAGAATAGTCTACTCTTGTGGGTGGTTCTCATCCATTATTTTTGCAGTTTAAAGTGCTGCCGTCACCAGCTAAATGCAAAAATGTGAACAGCATGGAAGTACATAGCAGCACACTAAAAAGGAACTAAAATGATAACATAAAAGAAAAGTCCTGGGGACGTGTTTCCATTGTGACCCTATGTGTTCAATTCATCAACAGAGCATTAAATATTATCATAGAGCATAAAATATGTAAAACCAGAATTTTACAGCAATGGGTATCAGCATGCATTTGCTAGAGCCTCTTTATTTCAATAATCAATCGATGCTGTGTGTGTGTGTGTGTGTGTGTGTGTGTGTGTGTGTGTGTGTGTGTGTGTGTGTGTGTGTGTGTGTGGAGGCCGCAGGAGGCCGCTTTTTGTAAAACACATTTTTTGACAGTACAGATTTTATCCAAACATCACGCAAATCGGTACACAGTATCTCTATAGTCATTAAACCAAACGGGTATGATTTTTTCATATTTCATCCTGATTGGCTATAAATGGCTTCCAAAGTTTGAAGGAGTGCTCCGTTTTGAAAAAAAAATGCCTGAAATCATGAACACAGCATGCAATGTATGTGAAATTTTGCCCACACATTCCCATTAGGCCGAGGAAGAAATGCCACTTGCAAATATTAAAATCAGCCTTATGGTGGCGCTATGACAGGCCAATTTGTGTTTTTACCTATAACTGTACCGATCTGTGTAAAACTTTGTATGTACACTCCTTAGACGAGGCCAAGGAAAAACCTCTGCCCTGCATTTTTCACATCTGCCTTTTATAGCGCTGACTTATGTAAAACACATTTTTGGATAACTCCTTCAGATTGTATCCAAATTTCACGCAAATCAGTACACATGATCTCTATAGTCATGTGATCAAGACGAATCTGTTTGATTTTTCATATTCCATCCTGATTGGCTAAGATTGACATCTAAAGTTTGCAGGAGTGGCCCGTTTCGAACAAAATGACTCAAATCCTGAACGCAGCGTCCGATTGCGGTGAAACTTTGCACGAACATTCTTACCACGTTGAGGAACAAATGCCACCCTTTCTTTTTTTTTCACATTCCAGCCTGATTGGCGAATTGACCTGGTGGAGACCTGTGCTCCGAGGAGCAGTTTTTCTAGTTTGTATCACAATGAAGGGAAGGTTTTAAAAAGAAAAAAACTGCATGTCATTACGTTATTATTATACTTTTTTATATTAATTATACTATTCGTATACTATCATTAAAATTGTAGTGTTTGCCAATTATTTTGGGGGCCCGCCAAACAGACCCCGGCCCACAGGTTGAAAATATTAGTTTTACTGTATGTTTGATATTCAACGGATTTCATCATCGTGACAGAAAAGAAAAGAAAAATATACATATTCTCCTGGGCTTTGTAAATACCAGAAAGGTTTGGCAGTAAATATGCAGATAATTCAATATTATGATTATTTATCCCACCAATTGCTCCGCTGTAGCGCCAGAGCTGGGCTGACTCCCAACTGAACTGCTTCCAAACTGTATTAGAAATAATAAGTACTAGTATTGTGAGGCTTGGCATTTTTTTGAAGCTTTCAGTAGACGCTCAAATCTTCTTATCGATGCGAGGAGAGAGAGGAAAAAAAAGGGGATTTATGGTGGCTCTGTCTTCAGTTCCAACCAGCCACGCACTAATTACCCTGCAGCCTGCACTGTTTTCACCGCTGTTTTCCAAATCTGTGGGGAGGGAGGGGGAGGAGGAAAGAAAACAGATTTTGGAAGGCTTATGCCCGATTTATACTTTGTCGCGTGGCGGCATTGCGCGCCGAAAACGTTTTTTTTTTGGCCTGCGACTGCCGGAGAATTAAAACCACAAAGATGTCCCCTTGAATTGGAAATGGGAAAAAAAATGTCAAGTGTACAGACGGCTCTGTGGAGAGGAGAGGAGAGGAGAGGAGAGGAGAGGAGAGGAGAGGGGAAAGAGGACATAGGAGAGGAGAGGAGAGGAGAGGAGAGGAGAGGACATAGGAGAGGAGAGGAGAGGAGAGGAGAGGGGAAAGAGGACATAGGAGAGGAGAGGAGAGGAGAGGAGAGGAGAGGGGAAAGAGGACATAGGAGAGGAGAGGAGAGGAGAGGAGAGGAGAGGAGAGGAGGGGGGAGAGGACATAGGAGAGGAGAGGGGAGGTAAATTGTAAATCCCCTTTCGCCCGCGGCTCCCAGTGTCTCTGGGTGCCTAACAGGCTCTTCCACTGCCAGCACAATCCTCTCTGTGTGGAATTATTTACATAATGTGGGGTGTATTTAAACCACTGTTTCCCAAAACAGTGTGTCGGGGACCAGGGTTTTTTCGGGGTCCAATAATCAAAAAGGGTTTATTTGTCACAAATCATACAGTAAGAAGAGGTGAGATGCAATTTCGTGAGGTCCCCAAAGTACTGTCCTAGCAACAATGACAATAATAATAAGAAAAGACATGATTAAAAAGTAGACTTCTGCACATCAGCTTAACCCATTAAATCCAGGAACAAATCTGTGTCATTTTAGATTTGACACATAACCATTATTGCATACTTTGGCTATTAAAAATAGCAAGCTCATAGCTCACAATACAAGCTCATAGCGCGGGACAGAGTGCGTAGCTTGTAGATCGGCTATTTTCAAATAGCCTAGGTATAACATAGGGCTGAGGTGGTTAATGTATGTTTTATAATGTAGTATATCTGCAAAGTCGCTAGTGACTAAAGTTTTCAAATAATTGTAGTGGAGTAAAGGTACAATATTTGCCTCTGAGATGTAGTGGAGTAGAAGTAAAAGTACAGACAATGGGAAATACTCCAGTAAACTAAACATTCCTCAAAAGTGTACTTGAGTACGGTACTTGAGTAAATGTATGTAATGTTACTTTCCACCACTGCTATAAGGTGAAGCACACTAATGTTATCCTCACTACAGTATGTATCATTACTATGGTATAGCGCCGGCATGGCACTTGTGGGAGGCGGGCTTGACTCGCCGGTGTTGACGGGGGCAGCGGCTGCACGCGCCCCCAGGCTGAACGCAGGCCCGGTTAGCTCCCACGCTGTGCCAGCACCGAAGGGCCACGGCTCCTGAGCTCATTACGGGATTATGTTGTGGGCATTCTTTATGAGCTAGTGTTGTTATACATCGCTTGCTGTCGGGGCGAGAAACCTCTTATCTCCATATTTGAAAGGTTTCATGACATTCAGATTGACAAAACATTGAAAGTCTTCATCGTGGTCCTTCAAACGTGTGCCAGCGCTTCTTACCGTTTACGCCGATCGTTTTAGAGCTGTAGAAGCCACCACGAGGACCGGGATGTAAACAAAGGGTGTCTGGGCGATGGCCGAGGGGTCCCGTCTAACGACTGGAACAATAATATTTCCACCGCGATTTGCCAGTGATCGCACGTCGAAAATGGCTCGTTTTCACCACTGTAAAAAGATATGGAGATATGGACCTTTTTCTCAAAATCCTATCATTGGAGTGGATGGAAGTGACGTTTTTTGGGCTGACGTCACATCCGTCCATTCCCTTCTAAAGGGTCCTAGGATCATTCCTAAGTTGCGTTAGAGCGCCCCTTGTGGAGAAAAAAAAGAGATTCTCATTTATGGCACTCGGCGGGTGTATTTGCATTTGGTATTTTTAATAGCCAAAGTATACAATAATGGTTATGGGTCAAATCTAAAATGACACAGATTTGTTTCTGGATTGAATGGGTTAAGATGATGTGCAGAAGGCTACTTTTTTTTAATCATGTCTTAGTTTTTCTTATTATTATTGTCATTGTTGTTAGCACAGTACTTTGAGGACCTCACGAAATCGCATTTCACCTCTTCTAATCTTACCTGTATGATTAGTGACAAATAAATGAACCCTTCTTGATTCTTGGACCCCAAAAAAAAACTCCGGTCCCGACGCACTGTTTTGGGAAACAGTGGTTTAAATACACCCCACATTATGTAAATACTTCTGGGGGGGGGGTCCCTGGAACAAGTTTGAGATGGGGGGTCCGCAGCCAAATACATATCATGTTTTACGTGGAAAAGTTGGAGCACCACTGATATAGCATAGGATTTAGAAAACATTTCGAAACCCCATCTCAAAATGTGTTCCAGGGACCTCCCAGAAGCAAAGATTTGAGTTACAAATGCTCGCTTTGAAAATACATTATATTCAAAGATTTGCAGATATTTTCCACTATTTTTCAAAAAATAGCCAAAGAAATCTTAGATTGACACAGATGCGTTCCCGGTCTTAATGGATTAAACAGGTTTGTAGAAACTAATGGGTGATGTGAAGATTATTTTTTTCCCCGTTTTTTTTACAGTCCAGCTGCTGTTCAGATGTCACCACATTTGATGGTAGACATTACGACTTCCATCTCAGTACCACAGGCATTAGCAGACTTACAGTCCAGTGTACCACAGGCATTAGCGGGCTGACATTCAATAAGCACTTTCTTTAGTGACTGGAGTACTTGTCATATGTGTGGTGGAGGTTGTTTAAAGACAGCCGTCTAGCCTGAGGTTATTACTGTAAACGGACATACTGTAGAACCGCACGGTCTGGACTCAAACTCCCCCTGACATTGGAAATTATTTTTTTATTATGTCCTTATGTCAAAATCTGTTGGGTAATGCATTGGGATATTTTTGTACTACTGAGGTTTGGACTGCTACGCGGCCTTCACATCTAGAGTGTTCTATTTTCACTATTTGTGTGTGACGAAGTAAAGCATTAGAAAATAAACATTAAAAGGTTGAAATATGCAGATGCAAGGTTTCTTTGATACTTGATGATTTCTTTTTTTAAACAGCAAAAATAGACAATCTACAAAATAGGAGATCTACAAGCTTGCGACGCGTCACAGATCTCGTAGATCTCTGATTTTAGGCGCCCGATGCCGTCTTGTGACGAGATATAAGTCAGGCTGTATCGCGGACGGAATCAGAGTGAGGCCAGTGAACGAGCTGAGTGGCTTCAACGTCAATCACATCAAACCAAGAGGAATTCGGTCAATCCCCTCGGTGACCCGACAAAACAAAGATCATTGAATCTTCATAATCATTGAAGACTCAAGGCCTCAGGCTGTAGTCTTTCTGTCATGTTTGGCTAGACGTGACCATTCACTTATCAGCTGTGGTGGACGGCACCACAAGTACATTTACTTCAGTACTTGAGTATTGTACTTAAGTAATAGTACTGTGTGCTTGTGTGTGTGTTTTTTGTGAGACCAAATGTCCCCACAAGTATAGTACAATTTCAGAACTGGACATTGTGTGGACCATTTTCATGGTCCTCAAAAGAAAAAAATGGTTGTTTTATGGTTATAACCATGTTCGATTTAAGCTCGATGTATACATAGTTGCGCAATGCTGTCGCTCAACCAAAATAGATCTACAAGCTCACAACGCGTCACAGCGGTGGGTGCATGACAGCAGCATGCATATAACCCACTGAGGGAACGTTAGCCAAAAATAGCAGCTCTACAAGCTTGATTGATGTACTTTATTTAGTAAGACATGAGAACATCAGTACATGGGAGTACAAGCTCACAGCTCGTCGCATATTCGTGACGCGGTACGGTACAGAGCCAACTCAGGACTAAGTGTAGACTAGATGTTCTAGTGGCTGAAGTTAGAAATGGCAAAATGTGGTAAAATCACAATAAAATTGTCCTAAAAATGTAATTTATTTTATTTTAACATTTGTATTGAAGAATTGTCACAGCTTACAGGATAAGATAAACAGTCATAAAAATAAACCCTTCTATTTTTTTTTAAAAGCAAACACACAAGACAAACACAACAAACACAAACCCTCCCACCCAACCCCCTCACAAAAAAAATACATTTGACATTAAATAAAAAGGTACAATGAAGAGGGCGAAAAAAAGACAAAAAGGGAAAAACTAAAACAAAACAACACACCAGCTAAAAGAGTATCAGAGGCGATAACCACATATATGTGTGTGTGTGTGTGTGTGTGTGTGTGTGTGTGTGTGTGTGTGTGTGTGTGTGTGTGTGTGTGTGTGTGTGTGTGTGTGTGTGTGTGTGTGTGTGTGTGTGTGTGTGTGTGTGTGTGTGTGTGTGTGTGCGCGCGCGGTGCACTGCACTGTGACCCTAACACAGAGAGAGATCAGCAGGCCAGCACTAATGGCTTTGATGTAGCCGCTAGTAAACAAAGAGGCTGGCCGCTGCATACATCAGGGGCAGGTGTGTAGGAGTTTGAATCAGTCCATTAAAGCCTCACTGAGCCTTTTGCTCTCTGAGACGGAGGTGTAAAGTAACCGAGTATACATTTACTCAAGTGTTGTACTTAAGTACAATTTCATGGTACTTTTATGATTTTTTTTTGGTACCGTGTCAACAGTACAAACATGTTGGCTGAATGTTTTTGTCAGTCATACATTACAGCCACCTACAGCACTGTCTACAGTTGTAGTGTCTGTATAGCAGTACGGTTCTCAAACTTTTTCATGTCAACCCCCAAAATGATATGTATTTGGCCGCAGACCCCCATCTCAAAATATTTTGTTCCAGGGACCCCCCCGAAGCAAAGATTTCAGTTACAAATGTTCACTTTAAAAAATATACATATTCAAAGATTGCCAAACAATTTCACGCGCTATGAGCTTGTAGATCTGCTATTTTTTAATAGCCAAAGAATAAAAGGTTAAAATGATTGTGATATATGCTATATTAACACATCTTGCTGGGGACCCCCTGGAACCCCCTCAAGGACCCCTGGGGGTCCCCGGACCCCACTTTGAGAACCAAGGCTGTGTATAGTGTCTCTATATGTAGGACACTACACATCTACACATCGGGTGGAAACCTCATACGTCCACAACTGTTCCTCTTATTATAGTATCTAACTATATAAATGGCGACCGACTTCCGCACCCTCGGTGGGGACACCCCACAGCTCTGTTATCGAATAAACAACGCACCGCCAGACCACATGTCGCCAACTGACTCGCCACGGCGGCCGCGCTGAATTTACGCCTCGCGTAGGGGACATCTCATTGCTC
This sequence comes from Gymnoscopelus microlampas, assembly GCF_963454915.1. Taxonomy (NCBI): domain Eukaryota; kingdom Metazoa; phylum Chordata; class Actinopteri; order Myctophiformes; family Myctophidae; genus Gymnoscopelus; species Gymnoscopelus microlampas. The sequence goes on along the minus strand of NC_139941.1, from coordinate 8,436,586 downwards.
ACTACACCTTTTCCACCGCGCAACATAATTAATTCTACTCACCAAATGTCGGACAAAACGGAAGGTGAAACAGTTTCGTACCGTTTACCGTGCACACCACCGTCACCGAACGGCGACGGATTTCGCCGAAACAACACCAGCGGCCGCCATTGCACTCTGCCCATCTCCTCCACAACAGCACACACGCAGCTCCTTTGCTTCAACCCCCCCCCTTCTTACGTACGTCCTTTGTTCCACCCAGGCCGTTACTTTCACTTCACTCATATGTCGATCACAATATGTCCGTCCTTCACGTGCCATGTTCATCCCAAACACAAAAACAAACGCCGACGGCCACAGCACTGCACGTTGCCCTGGTAAATGTGGTAAACAAACCAGCTTTTAGGTTCATGACACCAAAGGACTCGACAGTGATGTCATCATTATGCAACCCGGAAGTACAAATACCAAGGATACGTCAGTGATGTCAGTCGGGTTGCCAAGTCCTGCCAGGTTTTCAAAAACAAGCGACAGAAACAAGCAAACCGTGCATGAAAAAAAAAAAAAACAGCCGAAGGGGTCCGCGATGTTCCAGGGGGGTCCCCGGGGGTCCCAACACTCACAGGGGGTCGGCGGACCACCAGGGGGTCCGCGGACCACCAAGGTAACAATCAATATTAACATTTTTTCCAAATTAAAACAATTTTTTTTTTTTCTTTTGGACAGTTTTACTCCGGCGACTTGGGTACCACAATATACACACGCACACGCTGGGCCCCGTGCGCGGCTGGGGTTGAGGGGGGCGTAGCCCCCCGAAACTCTATGTTTTATATGAAAATAGCTGATCTATGTAGATCTGCTTTTCACGACTTTTGAGGAAGTCGAGTGTTAAGTAACCAAACAAGACATGACACACAGTCATGTATACCAGCTTGCTTCCTTGTTTCTGTGTGTGTGTGTGTGTGTGTGTGTGTGTGTGTGTGTGTGTGTGTGTGTGTGTGTGTGTGTGTGTGTGTGTGTGTGTGTTCCGTGTATGCGTGGCTTGTTTTCTTAGACCTGGTTGCTTATGTCAACACTGCTAGGCCAGAACGCACGCTACGCAGCTCGCAAGCAGAGGTGTAAAGTAACTAAGCACATTTACTCAAGTACTTTACTTAAATTTTGAGGGATTTTTTCACTTCAATCCTATATATGAGACTGTCACAGTGATTTGAACCGACGGCAGGTGTGTATTAGTAGCCATAGAGGCGTGTCTAGTAGCCATAGTAGCCATACAGCCCGTTCAGATATATGGGAAAGTATCCCCATTGGCTTAAAGGACAGCCAACGATCGAAAACATGTCGAGAATATGTCGAACACTCGTGGTCAGTCTCTTCTTAGACCAGCGTGCTTTGCAAGCTGGTAAAAACATGAAATATGGAGATAGAAGGTTTCTGCCCGACAGCATCTATATACACCATACTCTATTAATGCCCAGTGCCTCTATGTACACTACGCTCTATTATGCATTCAGCACAAAGTAACACATCGCTGCACTGCAGAGCAGCAGCTAAAGCAGAGCTGACTCAGTCAGCAAACCCTCCCAGATACCATCTCGTCTCCAACCACATGCAGCTGAGACACGGAACAGGTTGGAGGGCGTTGGGTGGCTCAGGCCTGCATCTGCTTCCCTGTTCACAGTTTTGAAGAAGGAAAAAAAGTGAAAATGTGTGCAAATCTTTGCTTCTGGCGGTCCCTGTAACCTTGGGGGGGTCCTTGACATGAAAAAGTTTGAGAACCACTGATATTATAGCACCACAAGATTTAATTTTTTTAACTGTTAGGATTTAGAAGAATCCCCAGAAGCAAAGATTTGAGTTAAACAAAATCGCTTCGAAAACATTTAAAGATTTGCACACATTTTCACCATTCCCCCCGCCACAAAATAAATAGCAGATCTACAAGCTCATAGCGTGGCACTCGGTGCCACGCTATGAGCTTGCATATCTGCTATTTTTGAATAGCCAAAGAAATCTAAAAATGACACAGATGCGTTCCTGGATTGAATGGATTAAGCCCCCTCCAAATGATCCAGCTCCTTCTCCGCTCCCATTGGCTCCCAGTTACTGCCCACACAGAGTACAAACCACTGATGTTACGTTGGTTGACCTACACCTACTCAGATCAGCTAACACAGGGAAGCTGTGTCTGAAACGTCGCTAAAACATCCGGGACAACACTCCACACGTCCCAGACTCATCTCCGATCTCCCTCCTGACTTCCAAACTGCATGTGGCGCAAACTCCCCATTGCACTTAGAACTGCAGATTCACTCCCAATCTTCCGCCGTACTCTGTTCGATCCCGGGCTCCCCCTGAGTTAGTGTCGAAGTGTCCTTGAGCAATACACTGACTGATAACCCCTAACTGCCCCCGATGAGCAGGTGGGTGCCTTGCATGGTTTCCTCCGCCGTCGGTGTGTGAATGAGTGGGTGAATGTGAAGTGCCTTGGATAAAGGCGCTATGTCAATGCACCATTTATTTGACCATTTGTGTCAACTTTGGTGCAGATTGGAGTAACACTGTGCCTGTGGCCCCCGGAGACCATAACTTGGCCCCTGGTGTGGCTATTGTCATGGCGGATTGGACCAACGGTGCACTTTTCAAGTCTGCATGTTACGTTTGTGACGTCTGCCTGCCTGACCATCCACCCTTTTTTATATAGGATTGTTTTTTATAGGATTTTAATATAGGATGGTCAAATAGCTGTAATCACTATAGTTATTTGAATCATTTTCCTACTGAGAATCCTGACTGTACTAATGTTTCCGGGGGATTTTTATGATGTTAGCAGGCTCTGGTATCTACACTTTAATAAGCAGCATGATGGCGAGAAGCGGGGGGACTGTGTGAGATGATACCGCTGCAGGGAGTGGGACTCACAGCACACAGAAAACAGAGCATGGAACACCAGTCGTTCAGCATCCCAGCGCACGCACGCACGCACGCACGCACGCACGCACGCACGGACGGGCAGAGAGGGGAAAGGAGATACAAGGCAATAATATTCTCTTTGGAATTCATTGAGTGACTCTGCAACACAAATATGTAATTTGGTCCTGCGCTCCTTCCAGTTTCAATCTGCCCTCCGCTCTCACTTCACTGTCTCCTCCATTCTCCTTTATCCTCCACCCGTACACACGGTCACGCACGTTTTGTATTACCACGCAGCAGCGGTGGAAAAAATACTAAAATGTTTTACTGAAGTAAAAGTATCAATGCTGCGCAATATAGAAATACTCCATTACGAGTAAAAGTCCGGAATTCAAAATGTACTTCAGTAAAAGTAACAGAGTATTGGCATCTATGTACTTAAAGTACCAAAAGTGAAAGTACTCATTATGCAGAATGTTCCATTTCAAGTTTTCAAATGTAAAAACATCTTTTGAAAATGGCAGATCTACAAGCGATGTGACGCATTGTGAGCTTGTAGATCTGCTATTTTCAAATGATAGGGCTGAAGTGGGTATATGTATGTTTTGTAATAATAATCAAATAATTGTAGTGGAGTAAAAGTATAATATTTGCCTCTGAGATGTAGTGGAGTAGAAGTAAAAGTATTGGAAATTGGAAATACGCAAGTAAAGTACAAATACCTCAAAATTGTACTTAAGTACAGTACTTGAGTAAATGCTCTTTGCTACTTTCCACCACTGGTTGTGAGGACATCAACATTTTAGGGGGTGACGGCGATTCTACGAACGCCATTTATATCCTGTAGGCAAAAATAGCAGATCTACAAGCTCACAACGTGTCACGCTGCAACGCGTGAGCTTGTAGATCTGCTACTTTCCGTGCGTGGCCCTGGCACACAACTACAGTAAGTCAGGTGTAACTCTTAGCCTTTAACCCTACATCTAACCTCTAAATGTCTAATCTAACCAGAGTTTTTTGAAAATATAAGCCTAATTGTGGGGACGTTTGGTCCTCACAAGTATAGTACTAGTCATGCACGCGCGCACACACACACACACACACACACACACACACCGTGCCTTTTCTCTCTGTCATGTGTCTGTGGTTGGGCTCTTTGTGTTTTCAGAGAGAGAGAGAGAGAGACCTTGAACACATCAGATTGCAGAGGAGAGAACCTCAACCTGGAGACATGGAGATCTGAAAGAAACACACCTCCTACAGAGAGGGAGAGCTTTTAAAGCAGAGAGTACAACATACTGAGAGAGAGAGATGGAGGGCGAGGATGTTGAAGAGAGATAGGTAAAAGGCTATCACTGACACTGTATACATCTATATATACAATTTGAATCCTGCGCCATGTCGGTTGTCTGTATGTACAGATGTGCCACTTCAAAACTTCACATGTCCTGCCATCGCCAAGACAGTAAATTTTCAGGGGATTCCCAGGGCAAAAGGGACAAAAAAGGGCATTTAAAATGCTGAATTATTTTGATGATCACTGCTTTTATGATGCTAATTAATTTGAGCAACTGGTCAAATCACCTTTCGCCTCATAATGAGTCTGACACCTTGTTCAACACACATTCTTTTGTTCTCATGTATATGGATGTCTGTTGAAGGGAAAAACGGGGGTGTGTAGTGACAACTTCTTTTCAGGGGCAAAACAGTGCATTTTAAGGGCAGAAAAGGGAGGAAAACAATGCATTTTCAGGGCACTATCAGGGAAAGAACAGTAACGTGTGAAGTTTTGAAGTGGCACATCTGTATGTATGTATGTATGTAGCCAGTGTGACGTAATCTGACATCACGCCAGTGTGACGTAATCACGACAGCATGACATCACGCATGACATCACATCCTACCTATAAATTCTAGGATGCCGTCAGATCGCACCAGTTCGACGGCTTCCATAGTGGGTTTTGGTCATTGGAGAGGTGATGCACGTCACCTCTTTCTGAAGTGGGTACTTTCAAAGCCTGCCGTGGATTTAGGAGAGCACAAAACTCTCTCTCACACTGTGAGGTGCCTGTAAGGTGGCACTGCAAAGTGAACGACGCGTCACGCTAGACGTTCGGGCCGCGTAGCGGCCCGAACTTCTAGTTTTTTACATTTTTTTTTGTCTGTAGAGAAATGTTACAGGAAATGGTAAAAACAAAACAAACAAAAAAACTCAAACCCAATAGGATGGGTGCTGCATGGGTCCCAAAATACCAAGTAAAAACAGACAGTTTGCATGTGTTGCTCCAAATGTCACCAGTACGGCAAATCAGAAATGGTTTCAACGGGAGCTAGGCTACTACTGCAGATGTTTCTGTTTACAGAGACATGTTAATCATAATCGTTGCTGTCGGGCAGAAACCTACAGTATTGTATCTCCATGTTTCTACTTTTTATGTTTTTCGTAAATGTATGCCCTACTTCATCATACGAGAAAGTAGTGCAAATTAGTGTGGGTCTGTTCAGCTAGACTCTTCGATTCAGTCCGCTCTTTTGAAAGGCATCAAAACGCAACAATAACTCATTGACGAAAGATAGCTGTGCTGTATTCTATATTTCTATAAAACCCTTATCCAAAGACCTTTACAATTCGAGTTGACACACGCACACGCACATGCACACGCGCGCGCACACACACACACACACACACACACACACACACACACACACACACACACACACACACACACACACACACACACACACACACACACACACACAGCAAAATGCAAGGCATCCGCCTGCTCATCAGGAGCGGTTTAGGGGTTCAGTGTCTTGCTCAAGGACACTTCGACATGTATTGAAACCAATGAAAAGTATTAACAACAGTTCGTGAACAATAACAGTAAACCAATAACTACAATGGATCCATTGCAACACCAACAACATTTTATTTTATATTTTTTCAATTTCCTGGAAAGTGATGGTTTTGGACAAGGTTTCCACCCTACAGCAACAATACGATGAGTGGTAGAATGGTAATGGACTGAACATACCACATACACTGGTATGTGCTCCTTTAACCATCTTATCACTCAAACAGAGAGCGTCTCCTTTCAAACCCCAATGGTTCTAATCAGCCCCCCGCCCACAGGAGTGGCCCAATTCTCTCACAACTTGCTACAAAAATCCCTCATGAAAAACTATATAATCTCCTACCTTTCATTTTCAACCTTCACATGTGTCTCCTTCTCTAATAATCAAAAAGTGCTATATATTTCATCTCGCAATTTACTTCCGGATGGTTCGTTTTGCACTTTTTTTGCCACATCGGTCACGGGAAAGAAATAAGCGCTGCCGTGGTCTATGGAAACGAGCCCAAAAGTGCACCCAAATAAGCCCAAAATCGCTTATACAAACAGTCAGACCTGGCAACGCAGCCTACGCCAATCATGCGTGAGAGATCTACAAGCTATGGGGCAGAGACGCCACCGTATCTTAGCAACAACTACAGCGCTCACTCTCATTGGTCGTGTCACGCTAAGAGCAGTCTCCAGACAATGGCATCGCAGACAGCTTGCTGTTACTGCTGTAGCCATCACGGTACGTTTTAACAGCGGGCAACTCTGGGCGACGTCGTCCAAAAATATAATGAAAGTCTATGAGAACGGGCGACCCCCCCCCCCAAATAAACGTACTTGATCTGGGGACCCCCCCATTCTGTTTGACTCCGTTCCACAAGTACATATTGTGAAAATAGCCGATCTACAAGCTCAAAACGCCTCACGTTGAGAGGCTTTGTAAGCTTGTAGATCGGCTATTTTCTACATGACTGCCTCTTTCTCACATTCTTTGACAATGTGGCCCATGTTTTCATAGTATAGTTTGTTTGTTGACTACTTTTGTTGCAGAAATGCTCATTTCCTTTACTTTCCTTTTTTTATTGTCTCCGCCAGGCCGAAAGGCATGGCGCAAGACTATGTTTCACCCCCTGTCCGTCCGTCTGTGATAGCTAATCTCTCACATCGTTGACTTGATCGCAGCAAAATAACAGCCCGATGAGTCAGTGAGAGCTGGATAAACGAGGTAAAATGTGTCAAAAGGAGTCTGTACGGCTGTCGATAAATGAACACATGACGTCGGTGGGAGAGGAGATATTGTGTCTTTTGGACAAACAGCAGCGTCGTGCTGATGTTTGTTGTGTGAAGCAGCTTAATGTCAGAGTGTTTGTGTTGGAGCGCCTCAGTGCGGCTGCAGAGTTCATGTGCAACCTCTTCCAGAGAGAGACAGAGACACTAGAAACTCTGCTGGGGAAAAAAAACACTGCTGGGCATTGACTTTCATATGGACATTGATCTACACACTGCAGGTATATCTGCTACACACACAACATCAAACTACACACTGCAGGTATGATGCAGCGTTTGCATTACAGCCAGCATGCCAGCGTAGTTCCCATATGGTTTCAAGGTGGGCTAAACCATATGGACCCCATGTCAGCAATGTCAGCGGCATCCACTTCAGTCCCAACTGCGATGCCCATGCAGGCTATAAGTAGCTTCTACCTGGCCCTTAGGTGGGCCCCAACTACCCATGTTTATGTGGGACCAAGGCGGGTCCTACCTGGGTTTGCCCATGCAGGCTTTAACTGGGTTCTACCTGGGCCCTAGGTGTACCCTAACCAACCACAGTGCAGTGCCCATCGCTCCAATTGTTGTGACGTCAGGGCTCTCAATACTGCACATTGGTGGAGGAGGAGGGGCCGCAGGGCGACCGCACACATCGCTGAACCAATGGTAGCCCACGGATGTTTCCTCTGGGGATTTACAATCTGCCCCTCTATGCCACATATCATCCGCACTACAGGGTCTTCACTGACCGAGCCAGGCCCCACTGATCCTCATGACGCTACGCCACTTATATGAGTTGCCAAGTGGCCGCGGGCGCTACGTGGGCGTGGCCGCGGGCTAGACGCTCGCCCCCGCTTTAAACAAATGAAATCCTACTGCAGGGGTCTTCAATGTTTTTTTAGGCCAAGGACCCTTTAGCTGAGAGAGAGATGAAGCAGGGACTCTCACTACATATTGTGTAAAATTGTGTTGCAGATTAAACTTTTTCATAGATTTCATAGACAGCTTAGGCTTGTTTGACAGCAGTATCATCAGTGTTGTGTAAATTCAAGTTTTCTTGTTGGTTTGTTCTGTGCTTGCGCAGACCAAAATACAGGCGTACGCCGAGATCACGTCACTTTCGGCATTTATCGTGACTTTGACTTGAGAGTACGGTACGGTCAAATCTCACGGCTGGTTTCAGGTCGTGTAGGCTTTGTCTACACCAGTTTGTTCCATCGTAGACATGCGGCGCTAACCTGACTCCACCAGATGGAAGAAACTTGCTTCACACTTGTCTCACAACCATCTGGGATCTCTCCCCTTTTTCAAGCTACTTGGCAGGTGATTGGATGGGGCCGTCTGTCTATCACCGTCTGGGCGTGCTAACTCCAACCAATCATATTGACGTGTCTACATGACGTATAGTAGCTGCACAACTTGTAGTGTTGTTGTTCGTGGTAGCGGCCATGATGAATAGTGAAAGAACTACATGTATGGAACAGGCGCTTCTCAATGGCGTGCTTTAACAATCATTCTGATACTCGGACTGCTCAGTAATGGGTTAAATTAATGTACAAACATAATATCCCATTCATGACGATGTGATTGGTGTCATTTATGTAGGCTACTATTTGACTAAGATTATACCATCACAGAATACATGGTAGCCTAATCCCACTGGCAAACACTGCAGTTTCCACGGTGTGCCAAAATGCACACACAGTTGACCTTGCGTGTGTGTGTGTGTGTGTGTGTGTGTGTGTGTGTGTGTGTGTGTGTGTGTGTGTGTGTGTGTAGTCGGACGTGGACATGACAGGCAGCGAGGCGGGCGGGGGACACTCTTTCTTATCGGCTTTCAATACTTTGTTTGGTCGTATTCACTCGATGAAAAGGGGATAAACCCGGATATGTGGGCCATGCATTTCCCCACCCAACATAAATGTAGTTTGTGAATGAATGCGGGAGAGGACTTCTCACCTAGGAATGCATGTATCAGCCTTTAAAAGACCTGGATATGCGTCTCTCTTGCCTCTACTAGCTAGCCCTCCTTTCACATTGAAAACACATTTTCCAGAAATGTTCAAAAAAAATGCCGATCTACAAGCAATATGTTGCATTGTGAGCTTGTAGATCGGCTATTTTGAGGGGAGAGGAGGGGGAGGAGATGAGAGAGGAGTGGAGAGGAGAGGAGAGGGTTTGGTGTGTATAGTGAGAGACAGTGCCCCAGTCTGTCTACACAGTCTACACACATCTCTCTCTCTCTAAAAAATATATTTATTTTGATCTGGCTTCACTGTACAGTTGTGGCACTGCAAACACATCTGTATGCTCTTCTTTTAATGGTAGGAATGATGGTGCACAATCCGTTCATGTAACATTCAAATTCCAAATCTCGACAGGCCTCCCAAAGAAATGCCGGTCTGGGTGAGGATGGGTTGAAGCCTGTGACTTAACTTTGACAATCAGAAACGTTTTCACAATCCCAGGACGCAACTCGGCAGTTAGGGTCCAAGAGCGACCTCAAAGCTTGAGTTGCTAGAGCACCACTTAGCAGTAATGCATGCAAACCTGTCAGCCCTGCCGTTAACAGAAAATGTCATTCCAAGACTTCTCACTTGAGTGCAAATCTTTATCAAACGACCTACATGTGAGATTAAACTGTCAGGATACATTTGATTGTACATTGATAACAACAACAGTTGTCTGTCACAATGTGTCAGCACAGCTTTTCGTAATGGGGATAGTGGCTCAACCATGTTAGTATCTGACATGACAAGTGTGGCAGACGATACCTGGAGATATTGTTTCAAATAATACATGTCAGTGGTTCCATGGAGTGACAAGGAACCAACGTATTTTCTTGCTAGGATATTGATACATTCAGCACCAATGGCACATGGAGCTGTTGCCCTTGCTGAAATGGTCTCATGATTTGAACTTCAAGGTTTATGTTATTGTTATGATTCTGTCCTAATATCCCATTGAACCGTTCAATAGAGCAACACCGAAATGCATAAACAGGTCCATAATCTAATATAGTCTAATCTAATCTAATATAAATGTAGGTGCATGTTGGGCATACAGCTATTTGGTCCACAAAAAAACAACACATTTAGAGAGAAATGTTTCCAGGTATCTATCAGATGTTTCTAGCCTGTCATGTGAGATAACCCTAGAACACATTATAATGCAAGCTTGCACAAAGTAAGACCACATATCATGGATATGTGGTCAATAAGGAGATGTTCAATAGGACATTTGCTATTGGCTCTCTGCCTCTGCAAGGAACAGGCAGAGAGGCGTGCTTTAGGCTACGTACGCACTTCCGTACGTAGTACCCCCCCACTATGTAATAGGTGGACAGTAGGTGGCAGGGCCGAGCAACTATTGACTAGCTGGCTTGTGTACCTACTTGTTGGGGAATTGAAACAACACAGAAGCCTACTATAGCAGTAATTATACATTAAATAGCCGTGTTGGGTGTCTTTGCCACCATACATCATTTCTATGAGGTGTCCATGACACCATACAACAAATGTAGGCTATTCTAAACCAATTCATATTTGCACTGCATTTTTGTGTTCATTAATTGTTATATTCTACAGTTTAACTCAGTGATTCTCAACCTTTTTCATTTCAATTTAATGTTGTAGTCTCATATGTATTGCTTTTGATCACTCTCTCACCTTAGTCTAAGGTACAACGTGCTGGTATTCTGTTTGCACCAGTGGTGTGTTCCACCAGTATACGCTAAATACGCTGTATACTCAGACCAACATTTAAAAAAAAAAAATGTACACCCTCTGTAACCACAAGAATTAGCGTACCTGATACGCTGGAGGAGGGGCTGGGGTTAGGAAGAATGTGCACTTCAATGGCCTTTTTTCAGATGATAATATAGTGTCCGAGCACTTCGATGTGAAGGCTTGGGTGTGGCTACTGAGGTGACAATGACCGCTGGCCATGACAGTATCAAAGTACTTCACACGTTAACTTAACAATAGATATAATGGCACACTCATTTAGTATTCAAAGTGTGTGTGTGTGTGTGTGTGTGTGTGTGTGTGTGTGTGTGTGTGTGTGTGTGTGTATATATATATATATATATATATATATATATATATATATATATATATATATATATATATATATATATATATATATATATAAGGTTATTTAATTATGTGACCATATATGTGCATGCACATGAAGTATTCAAAGTAGTGTGTGTGTGTGTGTGTGTGTGTGTGTGTGTGTGTGTGTGTGTGTGTGTGTGTGTGTGTGTGTGTGTGTGTGTGTGTGTGTGTGTGTGTGTGTGTGTGTGTGTGTGTGTGTGTGTGTCACATGTAATACATGCAAAAACAATAAAACAATATATATTGTTCTTTTAATAATAAGGATGGATTTTATTTATAATGCACTTCACATTTGTGTAAAGTGCTACAATAAGCATTTGCATATAACACATCATCAGACCACTATAAGAAACAGAAACAAACAGTGGTGGAAGAAGTACTCACATTTTTACTTGTGAGTAAAAGTATCAATACCAAAATGTAGAAATACTCTGTTACAAGTAAAAGTCTGGTATTCAGAATTGACTTTAGTAAAAGTATAAAAGTGTTGTCATCAACATATACTTTAAGTAGTCATTATGCAGAATGCCCCATTTAAAGTTTTCAAAATGTATAAACATATTTTGAAAATAGCAGAGCTACAAGTGTGAGCTTGTAGATTGGCTATTTTCAAATAGACTAAATATGTATAGAGCTTAAGCGGTTAATGTATAGTAGTAAAACTCTAAAAAGATCATGCAATTAAATCCAGATACTATTTACTCTGAGCCAGGGGTCTTCAACAGGGTTAGAGTTAATACGCTGTCATTTTTATTGCGTGATAGGAACTTATTCTATTGTTTTTTTTACATGAACCACTTGAACCCTAGCATCCCTATGCTGGGGGGAACTTTAGCTGAAAATAGCAGATCTACAAGCTGAACTTGTAGATTGGTTATTTTTCAGTAAAGAGGTTTGGTGTATCAAAGAGCAGACCAAAGTACAGAGCCAAAGGTCTTGTTTACTATTAGTATTGAGCGTTTAAATGTCTGAAACTTAATTCATGGATAAATGTTAACTAACATGAACATATTAATAGAAAGATAATGTGTAAACAAACACAACATTAACTTGATAGTGCTGTCTATGACGCTATCTATGAATTCAACACAATGTTATACAACATGTAGTGTATAGTACTCTTGTCTTGAACAAACTACTTTGTTGTAAGGGATCTCTAAACAAAGTAGCAGTAGGAACTATTCGCACCATGGTGAATGAAGAAAGCTTATATTAGCTGGTCATTGGTCATTGTAGCCAACCTTTCATATTGAAATTGCTCATTGAAAGGTGTCTGTCTGGGTTGTCAGCTAAACAGGTTGTTCATTTTATACAGTAGCCCCTAGCCTGTAGCATAATCTCTCTACAATTCAGGCATTTAGCAGATGCTCTTAATCCAGAGGGATTCACAGTAATTAAGGTAAACACATCAAATGCATAGAGGAATCTTGGATCCTAGGTAAACCAAGAACAACATGTATAATATATTTTCTGACCTGGATACATTTGTTTTGCTATAACAAATCCTGATACCTGACATGTAGACCTTTTACAAGGGAGGGGGGGGTCAATTTACCCCGCATAGAGGTGACTCACCTCTGTGCATTCACATGCCATTTGATGTACTTCAATAACAATAGCTGCAATAGCAGAAAGATGACCCAGGACGATGATGAGGCACCTTAGCATGTTAATGAATCAGAAAGATGAGCCAAGACGATGATGACTCACTCACCTATGCATTCACATGCCATTTCTACTTCAATAGTAATAGTATTGAAGTAACTTCTACAGCTCTTGAACGCATTGGTGTTTTTACTCTTTGTATTCAGAATTTGGTGAATACATTAAGACAAATGCCGACACTGCCTCTGAACATTGGCTTGCAGTTATTGCACATAGCCAAAATGCAATAATAATATTCAGGATGGAAACTAAAGTTTTCCTTGGGGGAGAAGTGGAACTTAGAGTTGGATATTAAACACATACACAAGACTATGCATGTGTTACTCAAATTATACTGGCTGACCTTTAATTTGAATGAATACACCCATTTAAGAGAAGTTCTCAATATGATTTTACCAATTGTAAAAGGTTCTGAATATCAAACTGTATTTAAATATATAACTTTAAGACAATAAATGAGACTATTTGCAAAAGGGAAATGTGTTATTGTGGTACATCAAATGCCGTGTTGAAAAGTAACTAAATGCATTTACTCAAGTGACTTGAGAACAATTTTGAGGTATTTTTACTTTACTGGAGTATTTCCAATGTCCAGTACTTTTACTTCTACTCCACTACATCTCAGAGGCAAATATTGTACTTTTACTCAACTACAATTATTTCAAAACTTTAGTTACTAGTTAACTGTAGATGTAGATTTTGATTATTATTACAAAACACTTTGGCCCTATATATAGGACATTGGCTATTTGAAAATAATTCCTGACCTTTTACTTGTAACAGAGTATTTCTACATTGCAGTATTGATACTTGAAGATGAGTCACTATATGAGCCCCGTTTTTTTAAAAGGTAAGCTTAAATGCACAATACACTCACAGTACTCACAGATGCTATTTGCATCTGAACAGTGGGCTAGCCTGCATATGCCGGCAAACCTGTCTTTCTACATAATGGTACTAAGAGGGCATTTTTAATGTCTCCTCTGACTTTTGTGTTCACCACAGACGGTTTTAAGTTGCTTGATTCAATATTTAGATATTTGATCAGATATGCCCCCATCATATACACCCATTGTAGTGCTTGTAGTTCTGCTATTTTCACAATATAGAAACCTCTTTGCCAAAAGTAGCCGATCTACACACTCACCACAAGGTGTTGTTTGTGTGCTTGTAGATCGGCTAAAATATTCTGTTTAGTGCACTAACTGGCGGCACCTCCAGACATCAACTTACTGTGATTGTATCATTATTACCTTGAAAAATCTACAAACTTAAACATTATTTCTATACAAGTAAAAGGGGGGGGGGGGGTCAAGAATTAACCAAGAAGGGTTTATTTAGTACAATAAGTGAAGACAGACAATCAGTATCTTAAGACTTCAACAATGTTGTATTCACTCATTAATGAATATATGAGTGAATATGAAATAATTATCTTATCTGAGTCGGGTCTTAAGATTTGATATACAATGTTCTGCTTATTGACCCTTGTGTCATGGTGAGAGGTCAGGGTGTGTCAAGGTGCAACAGCTGACCAAATTAGATGTTTTATTGTCACAGTTCACATTTGTGAATGTAATGTGATGAATTAAGTTACATTACATAAATAGAACTTTCACTCAAACTATCTCTTATATGAAAACTAAAAATATACATATAATTTCACCTTTTTCTGTAACGGTCATCACTGCTAACGATTCCTCATGTCCTGCTTTCATTTACATTTGCTTTTCATTCAAGCAAAGCCATTAAGGGGGGTGAGACATGTAGGGGGGTGTAGAAGTATGTTAGGTTGTGATTGGTGGAGACTTGGTTGTATTGTTCTCTTTGTCCAATCATTCAAAGCAGTTACTGGCTCCACCCCCAGGCTCTCTAGTATAACAAGAGTGTGTAGCTGTAATGTATCCACAACTCATCCAGGATATCAATCAATTCTGATCAGATCTGACTGTGGACTCCAGAATTCAGTTGAAGATGAACTCTCTCAACCCAACCAGGGACAGTTCTGCTGAACAGGAAGGACCCAAAGAAAATGGTATGTTACTTTTTCTACCTCCTTTCTAGTTTTAATTTCCCTGCTCGTTCCCTGTCGTACAAATGTTGTATTCCTTTACTTTTCAAGTTTTAAATTAAGCAGTCTCACTACTTGTCTCAATCTTACACTTTTTAAACTTAAACTTGTGTTTCATTTTAATTCGACCTGTAGCTGTAGATTATTTCTGCTCTTTATTGCTGCTTTGCCTCCTTTGTTTGTTGCTTGTTTGCTATACATATATCAATAATATATATATATCAATAATATATATATTACCATTACCGTTGGCTGGTGGTTAACTCCCAATTTTCTAGGGAACAACTATGTAATTAATTATGTATTAAGTAAGTATTAACTATGTAATTAAGTTGTAACATTTGTACTCTATTCCCACCTCTCAACCATATTTCCTTTGTCTTTGTGCAATCCAGTGTTGAATCATCAGTCTGGCTTCCCTGTGCTACCAGCAGTGAATGAACAACGAAGCTTGGTTAAACCAAAACAACACTACTGTGATCAGTGTGGACAACGCTTCAGTTGCATGTCCAAACTTAAAATGCATCAGAGAATTCACACTGGAGAGAAACCCTATGGATGTGATCAGTGTGGACATCACTTCTCTCAAATGGCCAGCCTTAAAACACACCAGAGAATTCACACTGGAGAGAAACCATATAGCTGTGAACAGTGTGGACAACACTTCTCTCAAATGGCCCACCTTAAAACACACCAGAGAATTCACACTGGAGACAAACCATATGGGTGTGATCAGTGTGGACAACACTTCTCTATGAGGTCCAACCTTATACAACACAAGAAAATTCACACTGGAGAGAAACCTTATGGTTGTGATCAGTGTGGAAAACACTTCTCTGTGATGTCCAGCCTTAAAATACACCAGAGAATAATTCACACTGGAGATAAACCATATGGTTGTGATCAGTGTGGACAACACTTCTCTCGAATGTCCGACCTTAAAACACACCAGATAATTCACACTGGAGAGAAACCTTATGGTTGTGATCAGTGTGGACGACACTTCTCTCGAATGTCCGACCTTAAAACACACCAGAGAATGCACACTGGAGAGAAACCCTATGGTTGTGATCAGTGTGGACAACACTTCTCTGTGATGTCCAACCTTAAAAAACACCAGAGAATTCACACTGGAGAGAAACCCTATAGCTGTGAACAGTGTGGACAACGCTTCTCTCAAATGGCCCACCTTAGAACACACCAGAGAATTCACACTGGAGAGAAATCCTATGGATGTGATCAGTGTGGACAACACTTCTCTGTAATGGCCAGCCTGAAAACACACCAGAGAATTCACACTGGAGAGAAACCTTATGGATGTGATCAGTGTGGACAACACTTCTCTGTAATGGCCAGCCTGAAAACACACCAGAGAATTCACACTGGAGAGAAACCATATGGCTGTGATCAGTGTGGACAACACTTCTCTGTGATGTCCTACCTTAAAACACACCAGAGAATTCACACTGGAGAGAAACCATATGGGTGTGATCAGTGTGGAAAACACTTCTCTCAAATGTCCAACCTTAAAAAACACCAGAGAATTCACACTGGAGAGAAATCTTAATTTGGTCGATGTGGAATTCATTTTACTCAGTTAAGCAGCCTGAAATGCCATACATGCACAAACCAATGACAAATGATTGTGAAGTGTGTGACACTCGCTACATTACAACGGATGCTTTCATTTACAATAAACAACTCTAGTCATGTCCTTGTGTGGATGAGTTTCTCTCATCTCAATCTTGCTAGTCAAGCAGAGCCATTAAGATAGATAGGCCATTCCATTTCCTATTTTACAAGATTGCTCCAAATTACTTCAGAACAACACAACCTGGTGAGGTGAAGGAATAACTGATTGCTAAATTCTGTTCATAGTCTTAATTGTACATCACAGAGTACCTCCAAAAAGTTAGTGACACCCACAGTCACGAAACTACAGGGAGCATAAACAACAATCTGGTACCACCCACCCGTAAAACAAACAAGGGCAAATTCTCCTTCTACAGCACGGCCACCAAGGTATGGAATAGTCTAACCCCATCCATCAAAAAATGCAGTTCGCTGGGCTCATTTAAAACAGCCCTAAAAACTTGTTCTGGAGGCCATAAGAGGTAGTACCAGTTTCCCGGTAGACAGACCCCCCCCCCCTTTTTGTATATATATTTTTTTCTTCATGCTTTTTTTTGTACATAGTGGTATTTTTTCTCTGTATTTTCTTATGTTGATTTTTGAACGGTTTGGTTGCTACTATATAGGTCTATGACATTAATTCAAGGACCCCAACGGAAACAAGTCCGCAAGGACTTTTTTGGTCGGACCTTTTAGACAAAAGCATTATAAATGTAACTGTGTGATTTTACATTCTTTTGCCTAATAAAAAATGCCAATTAAAAAAAAAACAGCATCTTCATTTATTTGACAAACATCTTGTGTTCTGTATAATTACAAGGTCTTATATCTCCCTCACCCACTTCACACCTGCACTGCTGTATACATTTTTTACATTTGTTTTTGTCTGTAGAGAAATGTTACAGGAAATGGTAAAAACAAAACAAACAAAAAAACTCAAACCCAATAGGATGGGTGCTGGGTCCCAAAATACCAAGTAAAAACAGACAGTTGCATGTGTTGCTCCAAATGTCACCAGTACGGCAAATCAGAAATGGTTTCAATGGGAGCTAGGCTACTACTGCAGATGTTTCTGTTTACAGAGACATGTTAACCATAATCGTTGCTGTCGGTCAGAAACCTATTGTATCTCCATGTTTCTACTTTTTATGTATTTCGTAAATGTATGCCCTACTTCATCATACGAGAAAGTAGTGCAAATGAGCAAATAGTGGAGAAATTAGCCGATCTACAAGCTCACAACGCGTTGCGATGCGACACGTTGTGAGCTTGTAGATCGGCTAATTTCTCCACTTTAAAATGGACGTAAGGTCCATTAACAGGTCAGTCATATTTAGAGTTAAATTAACACAAAATAAGCTCACAATGGATTAGGGATGCGAGGCGTTGTGAGCTTGTAGATCTTCTATTTTTGCTCTTTCTGGACATTTTTGGCTATACAAAGGACCATATAGTGTCAATAGATTGTTTGTTTACATTTTGTCCTAACTTTACTGAGCTTAACCTGAATAATTGAATCTATGTTGTGTAGTTAACAAGTCACAGATGTTTGAATTTAGTTTGTAAAACAGTTCATAAAAAATCTTTCCTGGGTCTGTTCAGCTAGACTCTTCGAATTAGTCCACTCTTTTGAATGGCATCAAAACGCAACAATAACAAATTGACAAAAGATAGCTGTGCAGTATTCTATATTTCTATAAAACCCTTATCCAAAGACCTTTACAATTCGAGTTGACACACACACACACACACACACACACACACACACACACACACACACACACACACACACACACACACACACACACACACACACACACAACCAATAATAACCAATAACTACAATGGATCCATTGCAACACCAACAACATTTTTATTTTATATTTTTTCAATTTCCTGGAAAGTGAAGAGGGACAAGGTTTCCACCCTATACAGCAACAATACGATGAGTGGTAGAATGGTAGTAAATGGACTGAACAGACCACGTACAGTGGTATGTGCTCCTTTAACCATTTAAACAAATCCTACTGCAGGGGTCTTCAATGTTTTTTTTAGGCCAAGGACCCCTTAGCTGACAGAGACCTGAAGCAGGGACCCCCACTACATGTTGTGTAAAATTGTGTTGCAGATTAAACTTTTTCATCGATTTCATAGATAGCTTTGGCTTGTTTGACAGCATTATCATCAGTGTTGTGTAAATTAAAGTTTTCTTGTTTTCTTGTTGGTTTGTTCTGTGCTGGCGCAGACCAAAATACAGGCGCAGAGATTACGTCACTTTCGGCATTTATCATTCTATCGTGACTTTGACTTGAGAGTACGGTACGCTCAAATCTCACGACTGGTTTGAGGTCGTGTAGGCTTTGGCTACACCAGTTTGTTCCATCGTAGACATCGTAGATGGGACCGTCTGTCTATCACCGTCTGGGCGTGCTAACTCCAACCAATCATATTGACGTGTCTACATTACGTATAGTAGCTGCGCAACTTGTAGTGTTGTTGTTCGTGGTAGCGGCCATGATGAATAGTGAAAGAACCACATGTATGGAACAGGCGCTTCTCAATGGCGTGCTTTAACAATCATTCTGATAAGATTGCGGATCTGGCACAGTCCCTGGTTGGGTTGAGAGAGTTCATCTTCCACTGAATTCTGGAGTCCACAGTCAGATATGATCAGAAATGATTGATATCCTGGAGGAGTTGTGGATAAATTACAACTACAAACTCTTCTTATACTAGAGAGCCTGGGGGTGGAGCCAGTAACTGCTCTGAATGATTGGACAAAGAGAACAATACAACCATCTCTCCACCAATCACAACCTAACATACTTCTACATGACCCTACATGTGCTCCGCCCCTCCCTCCTCCCCCAGACATGCTCCATCCATGCAACCTTCTAGAAACTGTTGACTTTCTGTTACAAGAGAACCAAGAGCATCCATTTGTGGATGAATCGATTTGTAATCTTCATGTAATTCAAATATATCTTCATTCTTATAAGATTAATATAAAATATATGAATATGACACCCTGTATTTATAAATTAAGATGTATAAATTGAAGTATTTAAGTGTTTTTGTTGTTCTAAACCCTGGTGGTGGTGGGCTGCTTTGTGAATGTAATGTGATGAATTAAGTTACCATAAACACATTACATAAATAGTTCACCTCAAACTATCTCTGATATGAAAAGTGAAATATACATCTAATTTCAACTTTTTCTGTAATGGTCATCACTGCTAGCCATTTATCATGTCCTGCTTTCATTTACAATGAACAACTCTAGTCATGTCCGTGTGGATGAGTCTCTCTCATATCAATCTAGATACTCAAGCAGAGCCATTAAGATAGATAGGCCATTCAAGTTCCTATAATACACGATTGCTGCAAATTGCTTCAGAACAATACAACCTGGTGTGGTGAAGGAATAACTGCTTGCTATTCTGTTCATAGTCTTCATTGTACATCACAGCAACTTCATTTATTTGGCAAACATCTTACGTTCTCTAGAACATCTGTCATTTTCACAATGTATTTCACATGATTACCTTCTCGTTTAGTCTTTAGTCTGGTCTGATTCTCTACAGAATTGTTGTTATTGTTGCTGTACAGTCTTACATTATGTGTAAGACTGTACAACTGTGTCCTTCACATAACAGACATTGCAGGTCTAAACCCTAGTGGTGGTGTGCTACTAGAGAATGACACATGATTGCTGAAGTTAACATACATAGTTCACCTCAAACTATCTCGGATTTGAAAAGTATAATTTAAACCACATTGAGAACCATTGAAATATATAGTCCATTGAAGTTCCTAGAAGCCTCAATTGTATGTGTTATGATTGTTCCGAATTCCTTCAGAACAATACAACCTGGTGTGCTGAAGGAACTATTGCTTGCTATATTGTGTTTATAGTGTGTCAGTGTACATAACAGCATCTTAACAACAGCTTGTGAACAATAACAGTAACTAATAACTACAATGGATCCATTGCAACACCAACAACATTTTTATTTTATATTTCTTCAATTTCCTGGAAAGTGGTGGTTTTGGACAAGGTTTCCACCCGACATGCAGCGACAATACGATGAGTGGTAGAATGGTAGTAAATGGACTGAACATACCACATACACTGGTACAGTATGTGCTCCTTTAACCATTTAAACAAATGAAATCCTACTGCAGGGGTCTTCAATGTTTTTTTGTTAGGCCAAGGACCCCTTAGCTGAGAGAGACATGAAGCAGGGACCCCCCTACATGTTGTGTAAAATTGTGTTGCAGATTAAACCTTTTCATAGATTTCATAGATAGTGTGGGCTTGTTTGACAGCAATATCACCAGTGTTGTGTAAATTCAAGTTTTCTTGTTGGTTTGTTCTCTGCTTGATCTACAAGCTCACAATATGCTGCACGTTGTGAGCTTGTAGATCGGCTATTTTGAGGGGAGAGGAGGGGGTAGGAGAGGAGAGGGGAGAGTTTGGTGTGTATAGCGAGAGACAGTGCCCCAGTCGGTTTTCTCTCTCTCTCTCTCCCTCTCTCTCTCTCTCTCTCTCTCTCTCTCTCTCTCTCTCTCTCTCTCTCTCTCTCTCTCTCTCTCTCTCTCTCTCTCTCTAACAAATATTTATTTTGATCTGGCCTCACTGTACAGTTGTGGCACTGTAAACACGTCTGTATGCTCTTAATCCCTCCGTGTACCTTGCAAATTCCAAATCTCGACAGGCCTCCCAAAGAAATGCCGGTCTGGGTGAGGATGCAGCCATGTCACCTTTGCAACAACGTGCTCATGGGTTGAAGCCTGTGACTTAACTTTGAATCGGAAACTTGGACGCAACTCGGTAGTTGGGCCCCAGTCGGTTTTCTCTCTCTCTCTCTCTCTCTCTCTCTCTCTCTCTCTCTCTCTCTCTCTCTCTCTCTCTCTCTCTCTAACAAATATGTATTTTGATCTGGCCTCACTGTACAGTTGTGGCACTGTAAACACGTCTGTATGCTCTTAATCCCTCCGTGTACCTTGCAAATTCCAAATCTCGACAGGCCTCCCAAAGAAATGCCGGTCTGGGTGAGGATGCAGCCATGTCACCTTTGCAACAACGTGCTCATGGGTTGAAGCCTGTGACTTAACTTTGAATCGGAAACTTGGACGCAACTCGGTAGTTGGGTCCAACCTCAAAGCTTGAGTTGCTAGAGCACCACTTGGCAGTAGCCTAATGCATGCAAACCTGTCAGCCCTGCCGTTAACAGAAAATGTCATTCCAAGACTTCTCACTTGAGTGCAAATCTTTATCAAACTACCTACATGTGAGATTAAACTGTCAGGATACATTTGATTGTACATTGATAACAACAACAGTTGTCTGTCACAATGTGTCAGCACAGCTTTTCGTAATGGGGATAGTGGCTCAACCATGTTAGTATCTGACATGACAAGTGTGGCAGACGATACCTGGAGATATTGTTTCAAATAATACATGTCAGTGGTTCCGTGGAGTGACAAGGAACCAACGTATTTTCTTGCTAGGATATTGATACATTCAGCACCAATGTCACAGAACAATGGCACGTGGAGCTGTTGCCCTTGTTGAAATTGTCTCATGATTTGAACTTCAAGGTTTCTGTTGTTATTATGATTCCGTCCTAATATCCCATTGAACCGTTCGATAGAGCAACACCGAAATGCATAAACAGGTCCATAATCTAATATACAGTCTTTTAAATGTAGATGCAGGTGCATGTTGGGCATGCAGCTATTTGGTCCATACAAAACAACACATTTAGAGAGAAATGTCTCCAGGTATCTATCAGCTGTTTCTAGTCTGTCATGTGAGATAACCCTAGAACACATTATAAGGCAAGCTTGCACAAAGTAAGACCACGGCACATATCATGGATATGTGGTAAATAAGGAGATGTTCAATAGGACATTTGCTATTGGCTCTCTGCCTCTGCAAGGACCAGGCAGAGAGGCGTGCTTTAGGCGTACGTACGCACTTCCATACATGCGTACGTAGTCCCCCCCCCACTGTGTAATAGGTGGACAGTAGGTGGCAGGGCCGAGCAGCTATTGACTAGCTGGCTTATGTACCTACTTGTTGGGGAATTGAAACAACACAGAAGCCTACTATAGCAGTAATTATACATTAAATAGCCGTGTTGGGTGTCTTTGTCACCATACATCATTTCTATGAGGTGTCCATGACACCATACAACAAATGTAGGCTATTCTAAACCAATTCATATTTGCACTGCATTTTTGTGTTAATTAATTGTTATATTCTACAGTTTAACTCAGTGATTCTCAACCTTTTTCATTTAAATTTAATAGTCTCATATGTATTGCTTTTGATCACTCTCTCACCTTAGTCTAAGGTACAACGTGCTGGTATTCTGTTTGCACCAGTGTTGTGTTCCACCAGTATACGCCATATACGCTGTATACTCAGACCAACATTTTTTTTTAAATGTACACCCTCTGTAACCACAAGAATTAGCGTACCTGATACGCTGGAGGAGGGGCTGGGGCTAGGAAGAATGTGCACTTCAATGGCCTTTTTTCAGATGATAATGTAGTGTCCGAGCACTTCGATGTGAAGGCTTGGGTGTGGCTACTGAGGTGACAATGACCACTGGCCATGACAGTATCAAAGTACTTCACACGTTAACTTAACAATAGATATAATGGCACACTCATTTGGTATTCAAAAAAAAAAAAATATTTTATATATATATATATATATATATATATATATATATATATATATATATATATATATATATATATATATATATGAGGTTATTTAATTATGTGACCACGTACATATGTGCATGCAAATGAAGTATTCAAAGTATGATGCGTGTGTGTGTGTGTGTGTGTGTGTGTGTGTGTGTGTGTGTGTATGTGTGTGTGTGTGTGTGTGTGTGTGTGTGTGTGTGTGTGTGTGTGTGTGTGTGTGTGTGTGTGTGTGTCACATGTAATACATCACACCACTATAAGAAACAGAAACAAACAGTGGTGGAAGAAGTACTCACATTTTTACTTTAGTAAAAGTATCAATACCAAAATGTAGAAATACTCTGTTACAAGTAAAATTTTGGTATTCAGAATTTACTTTAGTAAAGGTATAAAAGTGTTGTCATCAACATATACTTTAAGTAGTCATTATGCAGAATGCCCGATTTAAAGTTAATAAACATCTTTTGAAAATAGCAGAGCTACAAGTGTGAGCTTGTAGATCGGCTATTTTCAAATAGACAAAATATATATAGAGCGCGGTTAATGTATAGTAGTTAAAATCTAAAAATATCATGCAATTAAATCCAGATACTATTTACTCTGAGCCAGTGGTCTTCGACAGGGGGTCCAGGGCCCCTAGGGGTTAGAGTTAATACAAGCTGTCATTTTTGTGTGTGATAGGAACTTATTCTATTGTTTTTTTTTACATGAACCACTTGAACCCTAGCATCCCTATGCTGGGGGGAACTTTAGCTGAAAATAGCAGATCTACAAGCTGAACTTAACTGGTTATTTTTCAGTAAAGAGGTTTGGTGTATCAAAGAGCAGACCAAAGTACAGAGCCAAAGGTCTTGTTTACTATAAGTATTGAGCGTTT
This sequence comes from Gymnoscopelus microlampas, assembly GCF_963454915.1. Taxonomy (NCBI): domain Eukaryota; kingdom Metazoa; phylum Chordata; class Actinopteri; order Myctophiformes; family Myctophidae; genus Gymnoscopelus; species Gymnoscopelus microlampas. The sequence goes on along the minus strand of NC_139941.1, from coordinate 8,412,496 downwards.
AAATGTCTGAAAATTAATTCATGGATAAATGTTAACTAACATGAACATATTAATAGAAAGACAATGTGTAAACAAACACAACATTAACTTGATAGTGCTGTCTATGACGCTATCTATGAATTCAACACAATGTTATACAACATGTAGTATATAGTACTCTTGTCTTGAACAAACTACTTTGTTGTAAGGGATCTCTAAACAAAGTAGTAGTAGGAACTATTAGCACCATTCTGGTGAATGAAGAAAGCTTAGCTGGTAATTGGTCATTGTACCCGACCTTTCATATTGAAATTGCTCATTGAAAGGTGGCTGTGTGGGTTTTCAGCTAAACAGGTTGTTCATTTTATACAGTAGCCCCTAGCCTGTAGCCTAATCTATCTACAATTCAGGCATTTAGCAGATGCTCTTAATCCAGAGTGATTCACAGTAATTAAGGTAAACACATCAAATGCATAGAGGAATCTTGGATCCTAGGTAAACCAAGAACAACATGATATATTTTCTGACCTGGATACATTTGCTTTGACATAACAGTCATGATACCTGACATGTAGACCTTTTACAAGGGGGGGGGTCAATTTACCCCGCATATAGAGGTGACTCACCTCTGTGCATTCACATGCCATTTCATGTACTTCAATAACAATAGCTGCAATAGCAGAAATATGACCCAGGACGATGATGAGGCACCTTAGCATGTTAATGAATCAGAAAGATGAGCCAAGACGATGATGACTCACTCACCTATGCATTCACATGCCATTTCTACTTCAATAGTCAGTATTGAAGTAACTTCTACAGCTCTTGAATGCATTGGTAGTTGTTTTTACTCTTTGTATTCAGAATTTGGTAAAGACATTAAGACAAATGCCGACACTGCCTCTGAACATTGGCTTGCAGTTATTGCACATAGCCAAAATGCAATAATAATATTAGGCTTGTCATTCAGGATGGAAAATAAAGTTGTCCTTTGGGGAGAAGTGGAACTTTGAGTTGGATATTAAACACATACATAAGACTATGCACGTGTTACTCAAATTATACTGGCTGACCTGAATTAATACACTCATTTAAGAGAAGTTCTCAATATTATCTTTCCACTCAAACAGAGAGCGTCTCCTTTCAAACCCCAATGGTTCTAATCAGCCCCCCGCCCACAGGAGTGGCCCAATTCTCTCACAACTTGCTACAAAAATCCCTCATGAAAAACTATATAATCTCCTACCTTTCATTTTCAACCTTCACATGTGTCTCCTTCTCTAATAATCAAAAAGTGCTATATATTTCATCTCGCAATTTACTTCCGGATGGTTCGTTTTGCACTTTTTTTGCCACATCGGTCACGGGAAAGAAATAAGCGCTGCCGTGGTCTATGGAAACGAGCCCAAAAGTGCACCCAAATAAGCCCAAAATCGCTTATACAAACAGTCAGACCTGGCAACGCAGCCTACGCCAATCATGCGTGAGAGATCTACAAGCTATGGGGCAGAGACGCCACCGTATCTTAGCAACAACTACAGCGCTCACTCTCATTGGTCGTGTCACGCTAAGAGCAGTCTCCAGACAATGGCATCGCAGACAGCTTGCTGTTACTGCTGTAGCCATCACAGTTAGTCCCAGCGACGACGGACAGGGCGCTGTGATAGCTGCCATGTCGCTAACGCTAACGTGGTTGTCATGCCTGCAGCGGCTGTGCAATCACTTTGTCAACAATGCACGTTCGTGTGGTGAATGTCAATATTGCTGCTCAGTTAGTCCATTGTAGATGGTGTATGTTTGTGTGTGTCTTCTGGAGAACTATGTAGCTCCACAGCAACTACAGTAACTAACGTAATGGCAGGACCGCCCGTGCAACGCATGTTAGGCTGCATTATGGTCATGTAGTAATTTCAGATAATTTCGCTCCCATTACAGCAGTGCTTATCAACCCTTTCACGCCCCCCCCCCCCCCCCCAAATAAACGTACTTGATCTGGGGACCCCCCCATTCTGTTTGACTCCGTTCCACAAGTACATATTGTGAAAATAGCCGATCTACAAGCTCAAAACGCCTCACGTTGAGAGGCTTTGTAAGCTTGGAGATCGGCTATTTTCTACATGCCTGCCTCTTTCTTACATTCTTTGACAATGTGGCCCATGTTTTCATAGTATAGTTTGTTGACTACTTTTGTTGCAGAAATGCTCATTTCCTTTACTTTCCTTTTTTTATTGTCTCCGCCAGGCCGAAAGGCATGGCGCAAGACTATGTTTCACCCCCTGTCCGTCCGTCTGTGACAGCTAATCTCTCACATCGTTGACTTGATCGCAGCAAAATAACAGCCCGATGAGTCAGTGAGAGCTGGATAAACGAGGTAAAATGTGTCAAAAGGAGTCTGTACAGCTGTCGATAAATGAACACATGACGTCGGTGGGAGAGGAGATATTGTGTCTTTTGGACAAACAGCAGCGTCGTGCTGATGTTTGTTGTGTGAAGCAGCTTAATGTCAGAGTGTTTGTGTTGGAGCGCCTCAGTGCGGCTGCAGAGTTCATGTGCAACCTCTTCCAGAGAGAGACAGAGACACTAGAAACTCTGCTGGGGAAAAACAAAACTGCTGGGCATTGACTTTCATATGGACATTGATCTACACACTGCAGGTATATCTGCTACACACACAACATCAAACTACACACTGCAGGTATGATGCAGCGTTTGCATTACAGCCAGCATGCCAGCGTAGTTCCCATATGGTTTCAAGGTGGCCTAAACCATATGGACCCCATGTCAGCAATGTCAGCGGCATCCACTTCAGTCCCAACTGCGATGCCCATGCAGGCTATAAGTAGCTTCTACCTGGCCCTTAGGTGGGCCCCAACTACCCATGTTTATGTGGGACCAAGGCGGGTCCTACCTGGGTTTGCCCATGCAGGCTTTAACTGGGTTCTACCTGGGCCCTAGGTGTACCCTAACCAACCACAGTGCAGTGCCCATCGCTCCAATTGTTGTGACATCAGGGCTCTCAATACTGCACATTGGTGGAGGAGGAGGGGCCGCAGGGCGACCGCACACATCGCTGAACCAATGGTAGCCCACGGATGTTTCCTCTGGGGATTTACAATCTGCCCCTCTATGCCACATATCATCCGCACTACTGGGTCTTCACTGACCGAGCCACGGTCCCACTGACCCTCATGACGCTACGCCACTTATATGAGTTGCCAAGTGGCCGCGGGCGCTACGTGGGCGTGGCCGCGGGCTAGACGCGAGCCCCCGCGTAGCGGGGGCGAGCTTCTAGTTTTACCAATTGCAAGTATTACAAGGTTCTGAATATCAAACTGTATTTAAATATCCTTTAAGACAATAAATGAGACTATTCGCAAAAGGGAAATGTGTTATTGTGATACATCAAATGCCGTGTTGAAAAGTAACTAAATACATTTACTCAAGTGACTTTTGAGGTATTTTTTTTACTTTACTGGAGTATTTCCACTGTCCAGTACTTTTACTTCTACTCCACTACATCTCAGAGGCAAATATTGTACTTTTACTCGACTACAATTATGTCAAAACTTGAGTTACTAGTTAACTGTAGATGTATATTTTGATTATTATTACAAAACATGCATTAAACACTTTGGCCCTATATATAGGACTTTGGCTATTTGAAAATAATTCCTGACCTTTTACTAGTAACAGAGTATTTCTACATTGCAGTATTGATACTTGAAGATGAGTCACTATAACGCGTCGCCTCCTCATCGTTAACCATTCAGGCTGTGCAGAATCCTGCTAAGAGGAGGTGCAGCTATTGCTAATTAAGTATGATGGGCCATCATGATGGTTATGATGGCCCGTTTCCATTGGCTGAAATCAAGCCTGCTTGAAAGGTATATATAGGCTAGGCTTGTTGAATGTCAGTCTACCTGTTGTGGACCAGCTGTTAAAGGGGTCAGGATACGCACAGACAATTTCAACTTTAATAGCAGAAATTGCATTGCAATTGCGTTTACGTCGTTCAGCATGGAAAAACAAACTGGTCTTCAGCCTAAAAGAACATTTAAGCGACTTTTCTGTGAGCATTGTAACCGAGTTCTTTCTTACTCATTATACTTTCGTCACAAGAAATTATATTTTCGCAAAGGAGATGACAAAGATGACACATCTAGTGAAGTGCATCTTGACCAAGAATTAAATCTACCTGCTTCTGATGGACCGATGGATTTGGATGGCCACACAGGTAAGTGTAGTGCTTCACTAATATCTAAACATCTATGTGACATATGTTGTAGGCTTGTAGATCGGAAGAATCATTGATTATGTATTACGTCCTAGCCTACATTTTAAAGCAATATAATAATAGTAATAATAATATGGCTTATGTGTTGATTGTTGTTGTTTTCCTACAGGACAATCTGACGAAGACGAAGCCATTGAAATTGACAGATATCAATCCATGCTTAGAGCGATGCAGGGATTGTCTGACCAAATTACCGAGCTTAAAAAGGTAGTGGAAGGACAGGGCATGGAAATAAAGCAGTTGCGTGAACTGGTCGAGAGCAATGGTGCTCGGAATGACGGTACATTGTCTACACTGTTGCCTGCTCCAAAGAGGATCAAAAGAGCAAAGAACGTCGACCTTGCGGTAAGTGTAATTTTGTCTGACTATATTTGTCTGACCTGTGTCTACCAAGGCGAGAAAATACATTGTATGTGTTGCTCGCCGAAAATAATGTGTAGTCGCAACCAGTGCTTTGATGGCTACATTGAATACATGTATTGCATAAAGCATTGCTTCGTCAAATGAACCCCTATAATCATTCTGTTTACAGGAGGCTGTAAGGTGTCTACACAACTCAGAGAAGAATAACCAAAAATTCAACCCAAAAGAAGCGTAAGTAATTAATTAAATTCAATTATATCACAATCATGCTTTAGGAAGAGGGCACCACACATCGGTGGGGGATTGTACGTCTGTGGATTCCTGTCCTGGGGAAATGTTTTTAACTGATTCAAACTAACATGGTTCTTCTCTTCCAACAGGGTCAATTCTCCACACAATATTGATGTTGCGACTCATCTCTTAGGAGAACTCAGCATTAGTTTCTGTAACGTTGACCCTGTTTTTTTAAAAGGTAAGCTTAAATGCACAATACTCTCACAGTACTTGCAGATGCTATTTGCATCTGAACAGTGGGCTAAGCCTGCAGATGCCGGCAAACCTGTCTTTCTACATGATGGTGCTAAGAGGGCATTTTTAATGTCTCCTCTGGCTTTTGTGTTTACCACAGACAGTTTTTACCATGTTAGTTAACATTTTTCAGCCCAAGTGGACCCCTTAGCTGAGAGAGAGATGAAGCAGGGGGGCCCCACTGCATTGTATAGAATTGCGTTGCAGATTAAACTTGTCATAAATCATTAATGTTAATGTTTTAACCACTTTAAAGCCTCAATACTAAACTTGACCATTGGCTCTGTACTTGGCTTGCTCGTTTTACCCTCTACACCAGTGTCTCCCAAACTCCAACTTAGGGTCTCCAACTTGTTTTGGGGGGTCCCCAGATGATCATAGCTTAATGTGCAACATTGTTTTCTCACTCAACAGTAAACTGGCCAAATTGTCAAATATTACCTGAGAAAGGGGCAAACATTGTGAAAATAGCCGATCTACAAGCTCACAACGCCTCGCAGTGCGAGCCGTTGTGCGCTTGTAGTTCTGCTATTTTCACAATATATAAACCTCTTTACCAAAAGTAGCCGATCTACACGCTCACCGCAAGGGGTTGTTTGTGTGCTTGTAGATTTACTTAGATTTTTATTTAGATTTACGTCTATTTTGGCTAATGTTCCCCTCAAAACCCTCAGAATCCTATCACTCTGTTATCTGCTATCCCTGGGTTGGACTCATTGTGGGACACACATCCACGGTTCTGGTGACTGATATTTGCCTTCTAATTCATGCTTGTGTTTTCCTATTTCAGCATCCTGCCGGACTTATTTTGAGTCATTACAAAAAAAAGAGCGGCTGAATAAACCAGAAAATGCACATCAGAAAGCAAAGGCACTGACATCTATGCGGATAAGACAGAGAAAATCACGGGTAAGGGAAGAGAGCTGTTTTGGTAGAAATGTCTTAGTTGTATTTAACATTTTTGTGTTCCTGTTTCAGTCGAAGTTTTGTGGTTTAATTGAAATTCTATTTTTTTTTTTTTTACAGTTGTTTGAGGGCAGGAAATCAGTGTTGAGGCCCGATGAGGAAAGTCTGTGGAACAGTACTGCAACTCCAGAGCTCATGTCTGATGAGGAAGACGGCTTCAGAGATGGACAGCCAGTATGGATCGTCAGCCCTCCGGCAGAAAGAAGTTCAGCGCTTTCCATGTTGTGCCAGGAGCTTCAGAAAAGGAGATGTCCAGGTCCTCGTTCCAAACCCCGCGTTCTCCAAGACCTAATGCTTGAGAACCCAATGCTTGAGGAACTTATCGGGTCTTTTACACTGCAATAGCTGTAAGGCCCCATGTCCACCAAGATGTTTTTTGGGAGCGTTGCAATTTTGGAAACCCCAGTGGTGTGAGGCCAGACATTTAATTGGAAGACTTGCCTTTATTGGGTGGCATATGTGGCATTTTATTTTACTACTTATTTTTGTTGGCAACATCTTTTTTTTATATTTAAGGTTGTACTCCACTGAACTTTTAAATCTGGTCTTGTAGATCTGCTATTTTTTAAAAGCTGTGAAAATGTGTGCAAATCTTTGAATATATATTTTTAGAGCGAACATTTTGTAACTCAAATCTTTGCTTCTGGGGGTCCCTGGCCTCACTGAGGCATGAAAACGTTTTGAGCACCACTGATTTAGCAACATAATTTTTTTTCAGAGAAACTGCATCTGGTCTTAATGGGTTAAAGCCCTAATTCATCATACAAGAGTGTTGCACAAAAGTAGTTAAAATCTACAAGTAGTAAAAGATCTACAAGCACACAATTCTCTGTGATATGACGCGTTGTGATCAGCTTTTATGTTTTTAAAATAATAAAGGAATGGTTTTGGATTTAACAAGGTTTCCACCCAAAAGCGATGATGGAGTTTTACTGTTTATTTTGTATATATATATTTTTTGTTGAATCAATAAACAACATTACATGGTTTCTGCCTATTTGTTTTTCTACCACTGTTTCATGCAATGCATTGCTATTTTCCTTTGAGACTTTGACGACTAGATTTTTGGATAGACAGATTTTTTTCTTACTGGATTATTTTGGAATACAGTATACCTTCATTTCATTTGTCTTTATTTTCTATGTATTAATATGTTGGATTCATGTCGATAGACGTTTAACCACTTAAATCCTCAATACTTGGTAAACTTGACCGTTTGGTAAACTTGACCGTTGGCTCTGGCTTGGTTTGCTCCTTTTTTTGTCTACACCAAACCTCTAACCAAGCTTGTAGATTCGCTATTTTTGGCCATAAAAAATAATGGGCAGATTCATTTGCCAGCCAAGTAGTAGCACTTTGCATAACAGGTTTACAAGTGAGTGTGAAAATGTGTCCTCACTCCTCACATCTATAGGCTACACGGTAAACAACACAGCATTTTGGCTTCAGTTGGGCTGCTGCCAGTATCCTATCTGCACGCAGCAATGCCTCAGCCACCGTCGAAGAAAAGAAAGATACTCGTTCAAAGCTCCTATCCACAAGTTTCCTAGGGGTTGTGGGCATCACTTCCTGTCGATTTGATTGGATATCATTGGATTTGATTGGATTTGATTGGATTTGATTGGATCAAATTGACAGGAAGTGATACCCACAACGCCCCTGGAAACGTGTGGATAATTCATGGCATTCCTTAATTTTGTATTAGTTTTAAAAGACTAAAACTAAGCTAAAAGACATTTCATATACAAACATGTTTCCTAAAGGTAAAATTAGTGTAATGTGCTCGATGTGCCGTGCCATGCGCAACGCCATTAAAATACTGTTCCGCCGGGGAAAAAAATCACCAATACACCCCGGTAACAACTGTGAAGCAAGTAAGGAAGCGTCCCAATTTCTCACCGGTATGGCTGCTGTGCATAGAGCCTACTATTGCACCCTTCAAGAAGCACGTTATACGTCTCGTACAAAAACAAGATACCAGACGGTCCCTCAGTCTCTATTAGCGCTGAAAACAATGCGGTGTGTTGTGTTTCAGTGGGTGAAATCAAACAACAAAGGGAGAGGTGGTGGAATATGAGAAGGTCAGTGCGTTTTCCAGGCCGTTGCTCGTCCTAAATGAGTCCCTGTTGTGTCTAAATGAGGATGGATGCTGAGCTTGAAGACGTCGTTTCCACCGGTCTGAGAACAGCCTTCCTGCAAGGCCCCCGTCCCGCTGAACACGCCAGTGGTGGGCAAAAGTATACTCGACCTCAGTGCTCGAGTCAAAGTACAGATACCACCAAACATCTATCAGGAGACAAACGAGCAGTGGTGGGAAAAAAGTACTCCAATGTTTTACTTAAGTTTTACTTACTTAACTGCAATGTAGAAGTACTCTGTCACAAGTAAAAGTCCGGAATAAAAAAATTACTTGAGTAAAAGTACAAAAGTATTGATAAGTATATATCAAAATGTACTTAAAGTTTCAAAAGTAAAAGTTCTAAAATGTTTGAAAATAGCAGATCTACAAGCTCACAACGCGTGAGCTTGTAGATCAGATATTTTCAAATAGCCTATAGGAAACACAATGGAAACAAGTCCCCAGGACCTTTTGTATCCTTTTAGCCTGACTAAAGTATTCAATCAAACCATGTGGATTACCAATGACAGTCTGCCTTGTTTTGTGGAGTGGACAATGTGATCTGAATGTGACAATGCGCTGACACCCTTTGCGCCTTAGTCTCAAGTAGAACACGTTGGTATTCTGTTTGCACCAGTAGTGTGTTCTACCAGTATACTCTATAGAGCACCGAAGTCTGACATAATTTACACATCCTAGGTTTGTCTACCTGGTTTGCGGTTTTCCACCCCCGTTCTGAATCCCCATAGATGTATTTAATATCGCGTCAAATAAGAACTGTGTCCCAAAAATAAACAAATGACCCTGGCGGTTTTACTCTTATGGATATGAAGCATCAACTGACGGTGAGAGAACACTAATTTTACTTCTGCCGAATTAGTAACATTTTCGCCAGAAACAGACTGTATCAAATATAAGTGACTGACTATCATAAACGATACAGAACCTTCTCCCTGACAATATCGCCGTTTGTTTATTTTTGGACCACAATTCTTATATGAGACGATTCTAAGATGACCCAATGTTATTCTCCATAGAGAAATTACTTTACGAACCTGGGGATGAACGAGTGACGTCAGGACTTCTGTACTCTATATACGCAGTATACAGTATACTCAAACCGAAAATTTGGAAAAAAAAACTGTACACCCTCTGTAACCACAATAATTAGCGCACCTGATATGCTGGAGGAGGAGCTGTGGCTAGGAAGAATGTGCACTTCAATGGCCTTTTTCAGATGATAATTATGTTGTGTCTGAGCACTTCGATGTGAAGGCTTGGGTGTGGTTACTGAGCTGGCCATGAGAGTGTCAAAGTACTTCACACGTTAAAGGTAGGGTAAGTGATATTTTTGGGTTAAAACAAAAAGTATTTTGTTAAAAGGTTAAAGCACTATATTCTGATAGTAATCATTGCTATAGAGTGTTTGTTCAATAAAAGGAGTCTCCATGTCTCTCCAGCCCTGGAACAACATATTTTGATGGGGATCGGTGTCAATTTTGGGGGTCCTTGACAAGAAAGAGTTTGAGCACCACTGATAGATACAGCAACAATAGTTTTAACGAAAAATGAAGACATTTGTTGAGACATTCCACAGTTACAAATGTTGGCTTTGGAAAATATATATATATCAAAGATTTGCGCACATTTTCACGATTTTCCAAAAAAATAGCAGATCTACAAGCTCATAGTGCCGCGCTTTGAGCTTGTAGATCTGCTATTTTTGAACAGCCAAAGAGATCTTAAAATGACAGAGCATGCGTTCTCGGCTTGAACGGGCTAAGACAGATTATTTCCACTATGGTCAGAGATAGAAGAACTAGCCCTCCCTTGCAAAGCCCCGCTGAACACGAGGTCAGATCAGAGCTGATCTCCAGAACCATGTTCCAGGGTGGAGCAAGGACTTGTTGTGCAGGGACTGGTGCAGAGCGGAGGCCCGAGAGGTCAAAGGCCGCCTGACCCCGCAGAGCACCTCTCCACTGATGGCAGCACAGTGTGTGTGTGTGTGTGGATGGGACACAACACAAGCCTGTAAGCAACACAATGGTCTTTGTTGTTGTGTTGTTGTTGTTGTTGCTGCGGGACGTGTGTGGTGTGCACAGAATAATGCAAATCGTCGCCGTCGGGGAAAGAAACCTCTTATCTCCATATTCTAACTTTTTTTTGTGTGTTTTCTTTTCGTAAATTAATGTTTTACTCAAGTAAAAGTATGAATACTGTAATGTGGAAGTACTCTGTTACAGGGGAAAGTCCGGAATTAAAAATTGACTTGGGTAAAAGTACAAAAGTATTGGTATCAAAATGTACTTAAAGTACCAAAAGTAAAAGTACTAAAATGTTTGAAAATAGCAGATCTACAAGCTCACAACGCGTCGCGATGCGACGCGTTGTGAGCTTGTAGATCTGCTATTTTCAAATAGCCTAGGTATAAAATGGGGCTAAAGTGGTTAATGTATCATTTTATAATGTAATGGTTTATATGTGCAAAGTAACTAAAGTTTACTAATAATTGTAGTGGAGTAAAAGTACAGTATTTGCCTCTGAGATGTAGTGGAGTAGAAGTAAAAGTATTGAAAATGGGGAATACGCCGGTAAAGTAAAAGTACCTCAACATTGCACTTAAGTACAGTACTTGAGTAAATGTACTTAGTCACTTGTACTTAGTCAAATGTACTTACACCACTGCACAAAAACATCAAAAGTAGTAGATCTGCAAGCTCAAAACGCAGCTCGAGATTGTAGCTCTGCGACTTTTGCTACTTTTAAATTTGAATTCTGGAAAAGTAACAGTTTTGGACATAATGAGGTTTCCACCCGACAGAGACAAAATTATTATTATTATGATGCAGTGAGAATTTTTTGTGTTGAAGTTGTTTTGTTTTTTTGTGATAAATAGCTCTATATGCTGAGTTTGACAGACCTATTACAGCTCCTTAATAAATAAAGTTAATGCTTTGGGTTGACACTTTGTCGGTCCTTGCAGTAAGAATGCAGTCAATCATTTGCCGTACAGTTTACGTTCAACCTTTAATTAATAAAAACAAATCATTAAAACTAGTGAAAGTGGTATTTTCCGTTTAACACGAGATTAGTGTGTTTGTTTGTTGGTAAGTTAAAGCTCTATATTCTGATAGTATTAATTGCTATAGAGTGTTTGTTCAGTAACAGGGGTCTCTCCAGCTCTTTAGTAAACACAACATACATGTTCAAGTCATACCAATGTCATTCAATCAGAGAGAACTCAGGATAACAGTGATGAAACAAACAAATGAGCAGACACAACTGTTAGACCTCGTTGTGTTGTTACTTGCTATACCTTTTACACCTTACTGTATGTCTAACCAGGGGTGGAAAAAGTACTCAAATGTTTTACTTAAGTAAAAGTATCAATACTACAAATGTACTTGAGTAAAAGTACAAAAGTATTGGTATCAAAATGTACTTATCAAAAGTAAAAGTACGAAAATGTTTGAAAATAGCCGATCTACAAGCTCACAACGGGTCGCATCGCACCTAGATATAGGCTAGTAGGGCTGAAGTGGTTAATGTGTGTTTTATAATGTCATAATTTATATCTGCAAGAGTAACTAGTAACTAAAGTGTTCAAATAATTGTAGGGGAGTAAAAGTACAATATTTGTACTGTAGTGGAGTAGAAGTAAAAGTATAGCCAATTGTAAATACTATAGCAAAGTAAAAAAAAAAATACCTCAAAGTTGTACTTAAGTACAGTACTTGAGTACACATACTTAATTACTTTACACCACTGTTCATGTCTAACCTTGCGCACGTGCATGTGAGTGCTCGTGCGTGCGTGCGTGGGGGTAGATTGGGAACCACAGATTAAAAGGATACATGTAACCGTACTGTGGAGGTAGTTGGCATGATTTATAGTTAGTCGGGGCTAAGTGCATGTACTTATAAATAAAGCAGGTCCCTATCTGCTCCAAACTGCACAGGACGTCATTATCTCACACATCGCCGCTGTCGGAGTGGAAAGCTCGTATGTCCAAAAACTGTTACTTTTCAGGTAATGGGGGTGAGAAAACAAACCAAAACATGTGCATTCCAAAAGGATTCAATGCAGTTATTTTAGTCACAAGCTCCTGTTAATACTTCAATATCCATAAAACCCACTATACACACTTACCCACTTTAGCTTATTTATTTATTTTGTATTCAGAAATAGCAAAAACAGCCGATCGACTAGCTCACAACGCGTTTTTTCAAGGCGAACATTTGTAACTCAAATCTTTGCTTTTCACGATTTTTCAAAAATAGTAGATCTACAAGCTCATAGCGCTGCACGAGTGCCGCGCTATGAGCTTGTAGATCTACTATTTTTGTATGTATTTGTGTGTATTTGTATGTATTTTATATTTTTTAAAGCGAACATTCGTAGCTCAAATCCTTTGCTTCTGGGGGAACAAAAATATTTTGAGATGGGGTCCGCGGCCAAATACATCATTTTGGGTGGTCCCTGACGTGAAAAAGTTTGCGAACCACTGGTCTAAATGAAGGAGATACAAGGTTTCGGCCCGACAGCGATGATATGATATCCACAAGGAGAAGTGTGGAACACATCAAGGTCAGCCTGATAAGGGCAGAACAGAGCGGCCATGCGGGTGACATCATCTTTCCCGTAACATGCCGGGCCGCTGCCCTGTTCTGTCTCCAATACCCACGCATCCTTCATGGAAACATGAGCAAACCCTCGAGGGGAGTGATACATTATGTTTTCCTTTCATATTTTAACCACTTAAGGCCCCTCTAGTCTCATGTAAACAGACGTGAGTTCAGTGGTGGAAAAAGTACTACATTTTTTTACTTGAAAGGTAGGGTAACGTGATATCTTTTGGTAATTTGTTTTGTTAAAAGGTTAAAGTACTATATATTCGGATTGTAATCATTGCTACAGAGCGTTTGTTCGGTCTCTCCAGCTCTTTAGTAAACAGAACAGAGTACATTTTCGGGTAGGTGACAAAATGTAAGCCAATCAGTTGAGAGAACTGAAAATGCATTTTCTGTTTAATAAAGAGGTGGAGAGACATGGCAGACTCCTTTTACTGAACAAACACTCTATAGCAATGATTACTATCAGAATAAAGAGCTATTTAACACTTTTAACCAAAGTAAATCACTTACCCTACCTTTAGTAAAAGTATCAATGCTGCAATGTAGTTATGCTCCATTACAAGAAAAGTCTGGAATTCAAAATTGACTTGACTAAAAGTACAAAAGTATTGGTATCAAAATTTACTTAAAGTACCAAAAGTAAAAGTAGTCATTATGCAGAATGTCCAATTCCACAAGTTTTCAAATGTATAAAAATCTTTTGGAAATAGCCGATCTACAAGCTCACAATGCCTCGCATTGTGAGCTTGTGGCTCGGCTATTTTCAAATGGCCGAAATTTATATAGGCTGAAGTGGTTAGTGTATGTTTTGTAATAATAATCAGACTCTACAAAGTAACTAGTAACTAAAGTTTTCAAATAATTGTAGTGGAGTAAAAGTGCAATAGGCCTATATTTGACTCTGAGATGTACAATTGTTTTGTTTTTACCCAGCCTAACGGCATCATGTTACACACCTGCATAATGCTATTGTTTCTAAGGTAACATGTACTGTGCACACCTGCATATTGCGCTAACGTTCTAAATACCATGTATATCCCTGATATCACATACGCTATCTGTATGTATCTTTATTTGTTATTTATTTGTTTTATGCACTGCCTCTGACTCTCTCCGCTCTCTTCTCACGGAATACAAAAAAAAAAAACTTAAAATCATATTTTATTTTGTTAAAATAAGTCTTAATAGAGCACCTGACATCCTGACGTCACTGCTGCTAGAGGGCACTATCCTGGGTTGCGGCGTTATTTTTTTGTGTTGAAATCCCCATAGGGGAAATGTATCCCCTCATATAAGAACTGTGTTCCAAAAATAAACACACCACCCCGGTGATTTTACTCATATGGATATGACGCATTGACTGAAGGTGGAAATGTACAATTTTACCCAAAGATTAACACAATTTACGCTAGAAACGAGTCAAACGACCCAAAGACAACACTTCCCATGAACGCGGCTAATGTCCGCCGCACATAGCATACGGCACGTCCAGCGCTTGTTTACTTGACGGAACGTGACGTATTTTAGTAGGGACAGTGATTTCAGACCCGGAAGTAGTTGTTAAGACTTAAGGCAGAATTAATTCAATTGTCTCCATAAACAGGCTGTATCAAATATGAATGAATAGCAGTATCAGGGGTCTCCCTGTCTTCTCAAGCTCTTTAGTAAACAGAAAAGGCATTTTCAGTTCGGGACACTAATTGTATCCAGTGAGGAGAGAGAACTCATACAGGCGCTTGTAGATCTGCTATTTTTGGAATAGCTTTGAAAGTGGTTAAGTGTCTGTGGGTTTTATATCAAAAAAACATATGTTTTTCCCCATTTCCTGACAAGTAACGGTTTTGGACATACACGGTTTCCGCCCGACAGCTGACAAACATGAATTATTGGACCAAAGCAAGATGGGGGAGCCATTCAAAAAATGATTAAAAACGCCTGAAACCCTTGATATCAAATTTCACACTGGGATTCCCATTGCAAGTCCATGGGAGATGACATACCGTCACAGTGCCATATAATGTACTAATTAAGTTTTATTGGATCCAGCTGTGCGGGATGACACCTGGAGGCCATGCTGGGGCCAGAACATGGCAGCGCAATCATGAAGACATGCAGTCATAACCTCCCGCATGATGGTGCCATGTTCTGCTGACTGTGTGCTCCGTGGTGGGCAGTAACCAAGTAGGCTACATTTGCTTGGGTAGCGTAATGCTGCGTTAACGCTGGCAGCTACGACGCTACAGGCTACCATTCGTTTTCAATGGAAGACGGCGACATGAAGATACAAAGCGACTGCCGACGTTTGTAGCTGCTGCAAAAGCTAAAACAGCTACAAGGCTACAACAAATTTGAGCTACAGTAGTTTCAACTTCAACTACAAAGCAGCAAATATGCTGTGTAGCTTTGTATTTGTAGTAGACTCGGGAACCAACGTGAGCCATGTGAATCCCTCTATGAATTGAGTACAAAGGACCCCAATGGAAACAAGCCATAGGCTTTCTTGGGTTTTAAATCCTCTCTTAGCTGACCTTGTTTTGAACTGTACTTTCCTGTGCTTTTTTCAGCAAACTGCTAATAAAGTATTCAATCAATCAATCGATGTGGCTCGCATAGGGCAGGAGCTGATCTACAAGCTCACAACGCATCATGATGCCGCGCGTTATGAGCTGGTAGATCTGCTATTTTTGCTATTTTAGACAGACTAGACTAGAGCAGGCTGCTACTGTACACGGCCCTCACACCTAAAGTATGTCGCACCGCCGATCCACGGGGCCTCTTTCGTTGTGTCTTGACATCAATGCACGTTGAAAATCTCCATGGTTTCCATTGTGTCTGATATCAATGCACGTTGAAAATCTCCAGGGGAGGAGGGGAGGGGTGAAGAAAAAAGAAAGAAAAAGAAACCTCCGACATCTACACTTCATGAAGTACATTTTTTGTACCGAAAAAGACAAATTAATGTAACAAAAACACCCCAAAAAGTAACAAACCCGGTAAAAAAACGTGCATGCGTCCCCTTCGGTTCTAAAATGCCCTCTGCGTCCTTGTAGACGTCATTTCAACAGCTATATAGACAGTCTATAGACGCTTAAAAAACAGCTGATCAACGTCTGGGCTAAGAATAGACGTTGAAAAAACGTTCACTTTTAGACCAGTTATAATCCGGCTTTAGCCTAGCCGTTAGACGTATTTTAGACGTCTAATAGCCCGGAAAATGCTCAGTGGATAAGTGTCTGTGCGTCTTATAAATATTGAACCAATGAAAAGTAGGCCTATTAACAAGAGATTGTGACTAAATAGAACACAGGTTATTTTTTTTCCCACTTCCTGATAATGTGAGGTAATAACTCAAATGGGGGTAAAACAGCTTTGTTTAACCTTTAGTGGGAAAGACTCCAGCAGTTCCGAGTTAGATGCAGGTGGTAAGGTAGAGGTTGCCATCTGTCTGCCTGTCTCTCCTCCCCGCCTGTCTGTCTGTCTGCCCGTCTCTCCTGTCTGTCTGCCTGTCTGCCTGCTCGGCTCTGCTCTCTAACTGTCTCTCACCAGGCAAGTTTTCACTACGATGCATTCAATCCCCTCTCCATTAATTAGAGCTGTATCCACTGGAGGACAGTAATGAAGTGTGTGTACTTGATTACTATAGCTTATACTTAAGTATTTGTATTTTTGAATACGCATCACTTTCACTCCACTACATTTCAAAGACAATATTGTAGCTACTTTAGACACCACTACGTTTCTAAGAAGGGAGAAAAAAGTACATAATGAATTGATCACTTGAGCCCAATTTTAGATATAGTAAAAATAGCAGATCTACAAGCTCACGTGTCACATCCGCCATTTTCACAATTATTCATCATTTCTGAAACATCGTTTTGTAAAATGTCTTAATTGCAGTAAAGCAATACATTCATATGAAAAAAGCATTTTGTACTTTTGAACAGTCAAGTATTTTTTAAAAGCAAGTACTCTTGTACTTTGAACTCAAGTACAAATGAGAGACAGGGAAACTTTCACTTGTATTGAGTAATATTTGATCAGGAGTATATATACTTAGACTCTGTGTTTGGGCTGAGTACTTTGTCCACTGCAACACAGTCTCACTCCGGAGAAGGCACATTGTCCACTGCTGGGTGGCATGCAGTCTAGAGCCAGGCCAATATTTGACTTTTTGACTTTTTTTACGGCATCTGCATTGGCAATTATGCACCAAATGCGTCCTGATTGTAATCACTTTCAACAACCTGGAATGTTTGAATCGAGCTCTGGTTAAATATTGTATGTATTGTTTTTATCCTTTGTTTTGCATGCGAGTTAAATGTCAATCAAATCAAAGATTTTCTCATTTATTATAGCTTTTTCTCTAATAAAAAAAGAAGAAAAAATAATCAGTAGGCCTAATCGTCAAGGACGGTTTTTGTGTCAAGGACCCCCCAAGTGAATATGTATTTAGCCGCTGACCCCCATCTGAAAATATGTTGTGCCAGCTCCCTCCATACATTTTTTTTGTGTTGAAAATAGCACACCACAAGCTCACAACGTGTTGCATTGCCATTTTCAAATAGCCAATTTATGGGTTAAAGTGGTCAAACTGATTGCGACGCTATACACTAACACATTTTGCTGCATGCATGGGACCCCCCGGGAACCCTGTCAAGGACCCCTGGGGGTCCCTGGACCCCACTTTGAGAAGCACTGCATGCATGGACTTCCTTGGGGATGGGATGGGGGGGGGTTAAATGTGGGACCCAAATGATTCAGGGGAGATAAGACTCAGCTTGAAGCGCCTCAGATAATACAATTCGCCCCCGCAGGATTTTGGCAGAGCCCCGCGCTACGTTTGGCCGTTGCGGGAGAGAGAGAGAGACAGCGTGCGGTGCGATAAGGGAGGAGGGGAGAGGAGGAAAGGAGGGGGAGAGGAGAGGAGGGGAGAGGAGAGGAGAGGGGGAGGAGAGGAGGGTGTGTAATAGTGGGAGACAGCACCCCAGCCACCACTCTCCTCTCTCT